>NC_140614.1:23781145-24458645 GCF_057381915.1 Diplotaxodon limnothrissa | reverse complement strand
TAAGTTTTATTTATATAGCACCAAATGACACTTTAAGGCACTTTATATTGTAAAGTAAAGACACAACAACAATAGAAAGAAAACCCCAACAATTAGATAAGTGCCTATGAACAAGCACTTGGCAACAGTGGGAAGGACAAACTCTTAACAGGAAGGAACCGCTGGCAGAACCAGGCTCAGGGATTAAAATGTACAAATTAAAAGCACTTCTTTGTCCAAGGTCAAAGGCTGAAGTTGGAAGATTTTAAAGGAGATCACACAATTTAATCAATAATGGAAAACAAAGGGAGGTAAATATTTCTATTAGCCCACTTTTTCCATCTGCTAATTTGAACAGCTCTAGAAGGCATAAGATTTAAAGTCTGTAAATATTGAAAGTGAGCTCATGGTGACTATTTTGGGATACCCAGTGGGATTTTTGTTGCAGGCAATAATTTCTTTGTTAACATGTAAGTCATTAAATTTTATGGGGACACAATCTGGCTTTTTAAAACTTTTGTAAATCTCTTGCTAAGTGTCATTTTGTCACGTTTCTAGCTTTCAAATTATATTTCTGCCGTCATTATTTAAAGGATCGATTATTACGTACACTGTTAGACATATGCAGACTGTTCATTAACCAATGCTACCGTGGTCACTAACATCACAGGGTAATTTTAAACATCTGTGACATATTGAACAAAAGGTTGATATCCGTGGCAATTAACACTAAACTGATTAGTCATTTAAATGATCCAAATATCAAACTGTCAGGAAACTTTTTTAATCGATTTCCCTGAAATTTAAGTGTCAAACATTTCAGATGTTCAACTGTAAAAGTTGCTGTTCGTCTCTTATGAAAATCTAAATTAAACAGACAACAAAGTGGGTTATCGTGAATGTTTATCCTCCAAGAAAACATTAAAAATGTTTTAATCTAAGTAGAAAATAACAGTTTACCAGTTTAATTTAGTAAATTTATTTTTGGGTAAAAAACAAACAAAGAAAAAAAAAACCCCTCCAGAAATCAAAAGACTGAAGCCTCTTTGTAATAAACTCAGTTTTGCTTGCTAAAAATTGTCACTGGTATTAAATTAGCTCATATTTGAGTACATCTTGAGAGGCTTGCCAACAAGGGATCAACTAGAGACAGCTGAACAAATTCAGCTTTTATAGAAGGCTATCATGTTTCTGACTTTTATTAAACAATGCATTTCCTTTTATTGCAGTAGAGGGTACAACGAAGTGTTATCATAGACAAGTACTAGCAAGTCCTTAATCTTATTTTTACCCCTGAAAGGCAGTGTCATAGCCAGCTCCATCCCTCCCCATAGTCACACACCCGTTAATAGTGACGGTGCATGAAAGCTTTGTGAAATCTCAGTCAGATTTTTTAGATTTGATTATTACAACATGATCCATGCATGTTGTTTTTCTAGAGTATTGACGCAGACACCAGTTATCAAAGTTGTCATAACTTCCCACACATATAAACGCAGAAAACAAAAGTAAGGAAATTTGTGTTTGGGTGATTATTTCTAATGCTTCTTGGCGATAAATGTTATACTGCTGGAAAGCTTGTTTATTTCCCCTTAAATGGTGCCATATTTATGAGGAAAATACATTTGTGAGTTGAATATGTGGTCTGCGCCCATGAAAAATTCTCCAGATCGTTTCTGCCAATGCCAAACAACTTATTCTGCTGTTGACTCTTGTTTGGTGTTTATTGGATTGGATGATTAAAGTCTGAAAAAACAACATTAAACAATTTATTCATTTAACAAACAGAGACTTAAGTAGCATGTGGAACCACAACATCCTGGCAGCTCCCCCTCATGCTGGTCACCAGGTTGGTTACACACTGCTGTGGGATGGCATCCCATTTTTGAACCAGCGTTTATTCCAAGTCAGCCAGTGTAGTTGTGTTACTCTGGCACGAACAGCACCCACCTGCATTTTCCTTACAAATGTGGCACCATTTAATGGGAAATAAACAGGCTTTCCAACTGTATAATATTTATTGCCAAGAAGCATTGTTGCAAACGAGAAATAACCAACCAAATACAATCATTACTCTTTGTGCTAAGTTCATAATAGAGCTGAATCATCAAACCATGCTGGCAGAAAATAATTGTCAATGCTAAAGTGAAGCTCACTTCTTGTGTGTTTATATCACGCTGCCAATGCTTTCTGTACTTATTAGAAGTCATTTCTGTCTGAGCTGCTGATGCCCATTACACCCAGACATCCAGGCTGCCTTGACTTCCCCCTTAACTCTTCCTCCTCTGCGGCGAGTAATGCTGCTGACTGCCATCAGAAAATATTAATGGCTTGTGTGTGCGCCTGTGTGTTGTGTGTGTGTGAGGCACACTCATTAAACAAGGTCTAGGCACATTTAGTGTTTACAGATTATACGCAGGCATCAACACTGATTGGAATAGAGAGATAATTGCTCCAAACAAGCTAGGGGTCCCTCTCTTTATCTCTCTCTCTCACACACCTAGACACACACAGGCGCACAGTTTTTGTCATATGATATTATGATATTCTCATTCATGATCATCTGCATCGCCCTCTCTCGCATACCTTTGACAAACCAGCTCCTCATCACCTTTTCCCATCTTCCTCCCACCTTCCTAATCCCAATGAAACGACGAACACCTGTCACAGTCTATACAAGCTGTATAAGACAATTAATCAGACACTGCAGCAAATGTCACAACATTTAAATGTGCATGCACGCACACCACACACACCACACACACACAGCAGGTGTTCTTAGAGGAAACAGCTCAATAGATGTGATGTAAAAACCATCCTTCAGATATGACTGAGTCATTCTCAGCCCGCAGACTGCATTGAGCGTGTAAATGCGCTCTATTGTAAACTCATGAATTACTTTCCTATAATGCATTCTGTCAGCCTGACCTTGGCAAAGAGATTCTGTCCACTGCCCTATAAAGCAGGCTGTAATGCTGGCCCCTTTACAAATGCAACACAACACATACACACAAACTAGGAAGACAGGAAGGGAGGAAAAGGGAACAGGGTCAAAGAGCTGAGACTAAAGACCTTGTCAAAACCAGAAAATGGCTACTTCCTCCACAATTTCTGCACAACATTTTTGGATCAGTGCTAGCTCACTGAGCTTATCCAGTGCCATTCAGTTCTTTTAAGTTAGATGTTCCCAATGGCCCTGTCAGAGAAACTCAAGTAACCCCTGGTTTAGTTGTTTTCCCCAAACTGTTTGTTTATCTGTTACCTTTAAGTATTTAGCTTTTTTAGCTAATTAACAGGACATCACTGTTACTCTCTGAATATTCTGTTTTATGCTTATGTATATTGGAGCTTTTTTGGAGCTCCTATGTGTGGAGTTTGCATGTTTTCCCCTGACTGCATGGATTTCTTCCAGGTACTCTGGATTTTTGACATATTAGGTACACCTTGCTTTCCAGAACTGTCCTAATTTTTCTTGCTATAGATTCAACGTGGTGCTGCAAATATTCCTCAGAGATGTTGGTCGATATTGACATGATAGCATCACAGTTACTTCAGTTTTTTCAGCTGCATTTCCATGATGTCCCATTCCACCACATCCCAATGGTTCTCTTCTTGTCATCTGGCTATGGGAAAGAAATTGATTGGAGATTTGACATTTGCAGTAATGAGCCATTTTAATGGGTGTGCCTAATAAAGTGGAGAATGTTATTGTAATTGTAGTACAATGAAGTAAGGTGTAATACAATTTAAACTGATGAATTATATAACACCACCCTTCCCCACAGAGTTGTCATAAATGACAACATTAGCTATAGAGACCAGAGCCGATTTTTGTAGGAGGATGTAAACGTGTTTCTGTCCGCTGTAAATTTGGGCATTTTTATATGGCTGTCTGCAGGGAATGACTGCCTTTTGGAATCAGCCTCAATTGGACATTCAAGGAATTTTGATTTTTCTGCACGCCTGCAATCATTTCATTTTTCAACCCTGGAGGTTGCCACTTTTTCAAACGATGCTTTTGTACCATCTCCTCTGGGCTCATAACTGTTAAATGCTTCCTCTTTTGTGCAGCAAATAAATTAAGTGGAGGTTGCAGCACCGCTAATAGGCTATAACAGCTTGTGTCATTTTGTGGACTCTTGACTTCAGAGGTCAAGAGAGCTCGCTATTAGTCAAAGGGGTAAATTTACATGTCAATGTTCATAAGTGGGTGTAAAAATGCGTGCACCTTTTGAGACCCAGAGGAAATCAGGGAATGACGATCTGGCAAAAAGGGAAAGTCTGCACTAAGTTTTGGCTGCGTTTTTACGTTATCATCCCAGTTTTTGTGCCTTCTGTTTCTCGTTTTCTATCTCGCATGCCTCTCATAATTTTTCTGTCTATATCTTTGCATTTTTTATGCGTCACTCTTCCAGTTGCATTTTTGATTAATATTGATTTAGCTGTAATCATTGGGCTACAGGGACCCCACATTTCAATAACTTCTAATTACACGCACGTACACACTCGCACCAACACACAAGCTTCGATAAATCTAATTGCAAGTTCCACTCATAAAGCCCCTGAGTCCCGGCCCACAAATTACAACCACAGTCTGACAATGTCAATAAATATGGGTGCCACTCTGCCCGGCTGAATTCTCGTGAAATGAAAGATGCAAATAAATATTGCGAGACATTTTCTTTGATCCAGTTTTTGGCAGTCTTTCTTTCTTGCATTTCTGTCCTTCCTTCTTTCTTTTTTCTTAATTCTCCTGCACGTCATCCCCTCCTCTCTCTCAACCCACCCTTCCCTCTCAACTTTGTTTCAGCTGTTGATTCAGCATCAATCACGGCAAAATCTAATTTGTCAAACCTCAGTCTAGCAGGGCCCTCAACCCCGTGCTGCTGTCTGTTTGTCTGGAGCCCCACAAATGAGATGTGTGATAAGGCAACAGAGGGAGTTCTGCCGGGAATAAAAACAGACTTTTGCACTTTGAAGTCAGAGCAGATCAAAAACAACAGAGGGCTCTTTGTGGTACAAAGGGAGCGTTCTCCCCCTTCATCCATCTTCGCTCATTCCTGCACCTTTTCTTCGCAACCAGTCTGTCACTCTGAACTGTCACAAATCACATAGAGGCCCCCAACCTGCCTCACCTACCTGCAGTATCTAGCTATCTACCTACCGCAGGGGAAGAGATGTGAATCCGCCTGTGTGTATGTGCCTGTGCATGTATATATGCGCATCCCTTGAGGGTTTGTGCCACTTTGCACAGTCTCTACAGTTGATAAAGACATGCAGTATATCCTGTTTGTCTATTTGTCTTCTCATTTCTGGGTCGTATGCTTTTAGGTCGCATCTCACAGGCAATCTTCTTCCCTATTATTCTTGCAGACTCAGGCTCTTTCCTGTCACTTTGATTTTTATTTTTTTTTGCTGCACATTTGCGCTGCCAAGTCTGGAAAGACGTCGTCGCTGTCAGTGCTGATGTTAGGGACTCACTGCGCATCTCGCGTCCCACGCACCTGCAACTGCCCTTCATCACGCCACCTTCGTCACCCTCCCCTCCACCGGTCCCATGTACACGACATGGGAGTCGTTTGTCTTCTCTGTGTCCGCTGCAATGATGTGGGATAACGTTGGGGGCCAGTGGAGCAGACAGGGGAGTATTGGAATATCGATCCTCCTCCTCTCTCACTCTTTCTCTCTCTCTGTCTCCTTGCTGGAGTTTTCTTCCTGCCTGTGATAAAGCGACTAGTGCCAACGGGTTTTGGATCCATCCATTGCTTCTTATACCTTTTGTGCATGAACATGACTGCAGTTTATCGTAGCAGGGAGGGTTTGTTGCTTTAAATGAGTATTCATGTTCCAGTTATCTCTGCTCTTCTCATCATTCATATCAGTTTCATGCCTATTCAAGTAACACTAATACCTGTAAAAGTCTGTCAGGTGCCTGTTACAGTATAGGCAAGGCAAGGCAAGTTTATTTGTATAGCACAATTCAACAACAAGGCGATTCAAAGTGCTTTACAGAGACATTAGAAACAAGAACAAATAAAAAGCATGATTTAAAATTGATTAAAACAAGCAAATAAACTAACTAACTAATTAACAAACAAACAAACAAACAACAGTATATAAAATCAAAACAGATAAAATCAGAACAGTAGATAAAATCAGTAGTTAAATGTAAGTTTTGAAATTTAAGCTTAAAGTGTGGATTTGGTGCTTTATTCAAATGCAGCTGAGAACAGGTGAGTCTTCAACCTGGATTTAAATAAACTGAGTGTTTCAGCTGATCTGAGGCTTTCTGGGAGTTTGTTCCAGATATAAGGAGCATAAAAGCTGAATGCAGCTTCTCCGTGTCTGGTTCTGACTCTGGGAACTGATAAAAGACCGGATCCAGATGACCTGAGGGATCTGGATGGTTCATACTGGGTCAGGAGGTCATTGATGTATTTTGGTCCTAAACCATTCAGAGCTTTATAGGCCAGCATCAGAACTTTAAAGTCTATCCTCTGACGGACAGGCAGCCAGTGTAAAGACCTCAGAGCTGGACTGATGTGGTCCACTTTTTTGGTCTTAGTGTATAACATCTTACTTATAGATCTAATAAATTTAAAAAGATCCTAATGATTTGGCTGCCTGTTTCTCCCCCATAAAAATAACTGAATCTAGATCTGATTACATTTTTTTATGAGTTCTGTGTTTTCTTCTCGACTCTCTGGACTCTGAATCAATTTGACAAGCACATTATAAAAATGATGACCGATTAAAACAGATTCATCGATGGTTGGGGTGATGATCCTGGTTAAAGCTGAGCCTTTTCTTGCTTGCTCTGCCAATTCTGTGCACACATGAATGACACATGAGATAATATACTGACGTAGTTCACTGTGAGTTTTGTGGTCGTTTATTTTTAAAGCTGTGAGAATCCTACAGTGTTTTTGAAAATATTGGACTGGAGACCTGATAGCTATTATAGCCTCTTGCTGTACCAAAACCCTAACAGGATGAGGTTAAGAAAACAGATGGATTGATAACTTTTAAATATATGTGTAAAAACTGCATTTACTCAAATTGCAGCACAAGCCAGGCTCCAAAAGTGAGTCAGTCCCCAAAGACTTCCACAGTTGAAATGTCCAAGTTTAGAGCAGAACAAAGCTTGGTTACCGCCTGGTACAAAAAACATTTTGATCTCTATATAGCTTTCTTCGTGACAACTAAATACTGTTGGGTATATAACTTGCTAGAAATAATGCATGATTAAGCGCCGGCACAGATGGCTGTCTGCTATTTGTCACCTCAGCTAATTGGAGTCAGTGAACTGAACCTCTTGAATGTGTTTGTGGTGTTTTTGCATTTGGAAACATTTATAGAGGAATTGTCTAACAAATAAAGTGGCTTGGTGTGCGGTTAATTGCACTAACAAACCATACAAGAAGTCCGGCTCAAATTTGTCACGGTCGCAGTGGCTGACCGTATGGAGAGTGTGTGGAGGACTCAGGCGCAGACACTGGCGAAGACATGAAACGGAGTTTTGAACGAAAAGCGAGCCTTCATTTTGGCTGAAGACATGGGGTTCAAACAAGGCAGAATCACAGTGAAGAGAACTAAACTATAACTAAACTGGGGAACTAAAACTGTAATAAATCATGAAGACACGGAAAGCTATGGCTAAGACTACAATAGACTGGGCATGAAAACATGGAGGGTGGGAACACAGATGACGTGACACACAGAGACTAAATACACATGAGGGATGATCAGGGGAAGTGGCCACACATGGGAGCACAGCTGACATACATGAACCTAAAGACAGGACAGGAGAAGTGAAACTAAATACACTGATATTGAATACAGACTTACAAAGTAAAACAGGAAACATGGAGATTGGACATGACATGAACTAAACATAACCACGCAGACATGACGCATGAACCAGGGAGATTTAGTACAGCGGGAGATGACAGAAACGACAACATGAACTTGACAACATAAGACAGACATAAACACATGAAGGGCAAGGGAGACTTAACACAAGGGTAATATAATTACAAGTGAGCTAGAATAACTTAATGAACCTAAACAAACAATAAACATCAAAATAGACTAAAACTCAAAACACTGGGTCGCACGACCCAGGACCACGACACAAAGTCTTTACAGCCAAGGTTTAAACAAGAGCATCTCTGAACACCATGTTAGACAGTGAGGCAGATTGGCTACAGCAGCAGAAGACCACACAGGGTGCCAGGAGAGAACAGAAAACTGAAGGCACAACTTAAACGAGCTCACTAAAATTGGACAACAGAAGAGCAGAAAAGTGTTGTCTGGCATGATGGGTCTTAATTTGGATGGCGGGGGCAGAATTTAGCATGAACTGAAGTATTGTTAATCACCATGCCTTTCCGTTCAGGACCATTTTCTGATGACTGATTCCGGCAGGATAACACAGCATATCATAAATTTAAAACATTTCTCAAACGTGACAAAGAACTCACTGTACTCAAATGGCCTCCACATAGATATTGCCATGCTATTGTGACAAGCTACCAAACTCTTTGAAGAATGTTTCCACGGTTCTTGTTGAATCTACTCCATGAAAAATTAAGGCAGTTCTGCAGGCGAAAGGGGGCCCCTGCAGCCTGCACATAATAACGTTTCTGGTGAGTCTTGAGTCTGGTGAGATGCAGCTTTATCTTGGTATCTTGTGCTTAAACTGAAGGTTCAAAGTACAAGTTACCAAACCAATGTCATGGTGACTACATCAGTTTTCATATACAGTTTAAGCAGGCAGCCAGTCACCATTTCTCCAGTAAAAAAAAGGAAAACACTGCCATTCAGACATTAATGATTTAAATCCTATCCACTACAATTGCAGCAGACAGAATTTAATTAGTACTACTATTATCATTTCTTTTACGTGATCTGGATTTCAAATAATTACACCAGAGGTAGGTGCCACAACCCATAATTAAACCTGTAGACATCTGTCCACAAAATAATTTCCAAACAAATTACAAATCTATTATTAATTATTCTATGAAGAATGAATTATTCTTCTGTGTTGTCTGTTGAATTTGTGCACAAATGGAGAATGCCTTATGTAACTTCCCATTACAGAGATTATGATTGACTGACTGAGTGAAAATAGCCTGTCGGTTTGTATCATCACAAAAGCCCTATTATCCTTTTGACCCAGTCGCTGTTGTGATGTTCATATCTGGTCAGTAATGCTTACTTTGGCAATCACAAGAGCCAGTTTCTAAGTGGCTCTTTGTTGTTGTGGAGCTCAACACACCCAGATAGAAAGAGATATCTGCAAAACAAAAACACACACCTGATGGGGAAAGATTAGCACGCGATAGGCGAGGAGGGGTGATAACAACTGCTGTGGAAATGAAAACACAGGCACAACTGCATAGATAAGCACACACACACACACACACACACACACACACACACACACACACACACACACACGCCTCTTGAAACCATGCATCTGCCAAATGCTTACTTTCCACAAGTTGGGAATAAACACCATATTTTTTTTTGCCTTGTATTGTTATTATTTTACTCAATTCTGCCCTTTTAAAAAGATTTATTTAGCTTTAGGGGGAACTCTGCTGATTTTTCACATCCAAGTGTGAAGTCCGAAGGGAGCTGAACACAGTCCCAAGTGATTGCACTTGAGTCAATCCCAGTTGGGGCTGAAGGTAATTTAAAAATGGAAAAAAAAAATAAAAAATCTAGAGGTGTGGAGATAGAAAGAAGTGAGCTTACAAGCCCTTTGGAACTGCTGTGATCTTCTGGAGGCCCAAACTGTCAGTGGCTAGGCTGCATTTGGTAATAAAGCAACAGACTGTGATGACTTAGACAAGTGCATCGAACTGAATGATGCGTTCTACTGAATTAAAGTGCTTAATGCTTCGATATCATAAAAAATAACCACACTTAAATTGTACTTTACAGTATCTGTAAGTCATGTCCTTAAGAAACAGAGAAGAATCCAGCAAAGACCTGACACAGGACCTGAGAAAGGCAGCTCCACCTTCAGCTGATTCATCTACTGTTCACTGAAACCTCATCAGAAATGGTCTCAATAAAATTGGATGTTCAAATTGTCATTAATATCTAGAGAGGAGCTCATAAGGCAGAAAAGTACAGTCAGATTTTGATCCACTATGTAATACCATCTGGACAGCTTCTGATTGGCATGATCATGGTGCCAAACACCCTGCTGGTACAGTAAAAACATACCTAGATTTAAAAAACAAAACAAAACACACACAGAGGAACACTATCAGTCATGGACTGGCCTCCTCCGAGTCCGGGCCTCAACATTATTGAAGCAGTATGTGATCATCTTCACAGAGAATGGAACAAAAAAGCAGCCAACATCCAAAAAAAGAGCTTTGAATGTCTTTCTGGAAGCCTGGGAATATTCAGGCTGTGTAAATCTTGACCTTCAGGCTTCTTAGAATGCACTGCATTTCCATTCATATTTGCACCTTTCAATAAATTACTACAAGTGTCTCTCATTTTCTTTTTATCAAATTGCAGAAATCAGCGATGACTAAAGATATTTGTACATCTGATTAAGAAAAATATTACATGCTGAAACAACAGCTACTGTAATCTATATTTATTTTTCCACAGATGGTTGAATACAAGTACTCAGAGCAGCTATAAAATGCAAGGCACAACCTCTCTTACAGTATACCTATGGGCTGATTGTGATCTGTGGACGCATGTGGCCTGAGCTGCTCTTAACATGCCAGCGCATCAAGAACAAAGCAGTAATTCTAATCTATTCCCACCTTCCACCTTGCAGAGCCAAGATGCTGCATATCATTTTATAGGCCCTGTGCCACTTTACACTCTCTTACTCGCACACACACATATGCAAACGTGCGGACGACCAATCCGCTCCTCAACACGACCAAAAGTAATTTGTCATGTTCATGATAAATTATACCCTCTCCAGTTCATAGCCTACAGAGATTTCTAGAGGGAGAGAGAGAGAGGGAGAGTAGGTGGAGAGAGAGGGGGAGCCAGTTGTTTACAGCTGTCATTTGTATTTGATGCTAAGCGGTGCCAAATGAAACATGACAAAATATGGTAAGATGAGGAGGTGTTTGTGCGTAGTTCCGTTACTTCTGCATGGTATCTGCTGTGGGTGGTAAAACGTGGGTCATTTACGGGGTGGGTACACTTGCCAATTGAATTTGTCCTTGTAGTTTTTAAGTAAATCAAACCTTGAATAAATAATGTCACCCGTTACTGTTGTGCTTATGACTTATGGCTCAGTGAGCCCAGTAATGTAGAACAGTAAAACAGCATGCAAAAAGAGCCGGACCGCCGTAATTGCAATGCTACATTAACTCTGAAGTGAGATAAATGTGATATAATAAAAAACAAAACAAAAAACAAGCTAATGGAGTATTAAAAACTTAAAAAAAAATGAGCATCAGCCTCGGATTCAACTTTTTAAAACTTAAGTAGGAGGCTAGTAAAACGAACGATGTGATTGCAATGAAAATTAAGCGGTTAGAATACTAAAAGTTCTGTAAAAGAACCTGAAATTGTCTGCTCATCTCGTAACTCACAAAAGGTTCAGTAACACCCTGATTTACAAGAAATTTATTCATAAGCTTTTGTCTGCTGCACTGGAAGTGTCTCTTGGTATTAGGGAGGGCTAAAAATTTTAATGTGTGGCTTAAAAGTCAAACTATCTGCATGGTCATCTGCTTTAGAAAAACAAATAAATGCTAATACAGAATTCTAAAAATTGCTCTCTGTATGGGACCATTGGGATTCCCAGCCTGTGCCTGCTAAACAATTAATTTAACTAAAGTTTTAGGCGGTCACATTCAAGATCTGTTTAAAAAACCAAGCATGCACAACCAAGCCACAGATTTTATTAAAAAGAGTTAGTCTTGGAGGTGCAGGGCTGGGGGATAGGGCACATTTTAGAATAGCCCTGCACAGCATGTATGTTTATGGAGGCTGAATGCCCACAGGACCAGCATGAAGCGCGGATAGACTGTTAGCCAGGGGAGAACTCATCTGTTCCTTGGCTCTTAGCTCTTCCAACACTCATAATGCCTCCGTCCCCTGGGTGGTACTGCTTCTATAATAGCCTGAGACTGTGCAGCACTGAAAAACAACCATGCTAATTCTCACACACTCCATGAGCGAGAGAGAGAAGGAGATAGAAAGAGAGGATGGAAACAGAGGGGGAGGGAGCGAGAGCGTGGGGGAGGCTATGTTCTTGAGTCCAACAAACCTCTTTGGTATTCAGGTGAGTTGGCTTAAGCGTAAAGTGCTGATAACTCCTTGACACAAGGTCAGGCATTATGTGGCATTAAAAAGCAAATACAGACATGCATAGTTCCCGCGAGCACGGTCTCTCTTGCTCTCTGTCACATACACAAGCTGACAGGTCAACCGAATTATGTAAACCACTTCGTTTCGTCTTCATAATCACCTGAGAGCTTTGTGCAGTCGAGGTCACTGACACGATTATCCTATCATATTAGATAAAATGAAGGAGATGGAGAGAAGCGATGAGAAAGAGCAGAAATTAAAACGGGCTCAGGCACGCTGGAGCATCTCCAGTTAACAGTACGAAAAATGTGCAGGAAACACAATGGATTCCTCTGTGACTACTAAGAAATTCTACCTTCAAGAGCAGGTGTGTGTGTGTGTGTGTGTGTGTGTGTGTGTGTGTGTGTGTGTGTGTGTGTGAGAAGGAGAGTCTATATTTTGTGTGCGTGTGTGTGACAGAAAAAAGGTAGAACCAGAGAGATGGGATGAGTCATGTGGAGTGACAGTAAGAGAGAGGAGGATTTCAGAGTGAACTTTGAATGTACATCTTATATATTTTCATCTGGCCTCAGGGAGAGCCGAGACTGGCTCTCTACTTCACTGCCAGCCATGACAGACTCCCCTGATTTGCTTTATTCACCCTATGTGTGTGTGTGTGTGTGTCTGCATTGCAAAGGTGTGCACATTTTAGGTGATGAATATGTTGATGCACTTCAAATCAAATCAAATCAAATCACTTTTTATTGTCACATCACATGTGCAGGCACACTGGCACAGCACATGCGAGTGAAATTCTTGTGTGCGAGCCCCACAAGCAACAGAGATGTGCAAACACAACAACACAAACGAGCAAAATACAAGAATGGCCAACCTGAAACTAATAAATTGTGCAAATTGCTCTCACATAAAACTGTTCCCCAAAGAATGCACATAAGTAAGTTGTAGGAAATGCAGAGCTGTTCTGTGTATTCACCCCTTTCAAATGTGATCACCCCACTGATGCCCATTTACTTGTTGATAGTCTCGTCTGACTTGTTTGTAGTTATTACCTCGTTAAATGGTGGTTGTTACACCCTTCGATGTGCGGAGTGTTTCTAGTTTAAAAGGGCCGGGAAAATTCTGCTCCAGGAGTCAGAAAGGCTGCAGAGGCATAATCCATTCGGCTCTGCACCATGACGCAAGTTGGAGCTCTTTTGGGCATAACTTTCGTTATGACAGGCTTCATAATTGTGGTTTTACTCACTGTTCACGTTCACTTGGACCCACTGTGTGGTTAGGTTTAGAAAACGTAGGCTATTTGGTTATGTTCTGGCCAGTAAAAGCAAACAAATCAGTAAGTAATTAAGTAAGCAAGTAAATTGCTTGGGATTAAAATCTGTCAATTTGTTTTGTTTCACTTTCGTCACTTATTGAATAGGTGATAAGATCAAATCGGGTGATACTAATGATAGGAAATCCTGGAAAATAGGTAATAATAACATAGTTTCTAGAAAGACTGCTCAAGTTCTTTGTAAAAAAAACCCCTCACTTGGCTGAAGACGAAGGAATGTCGGCGCTGACGGCGGGTGAAATGCAGATCTTCATTCACTCTCAATGTAAAAAGTGATCTTGTCAAGACTTTTTTGTCTTGCAACTAAAGTACATTTTCTAACTTTGCTGATTTTATGTCATATTATTATGTCATGATGTGATTCCCAACACTGCAAGACCGGCATACAGTGTTGTTTATGTAACAGTCTGCATTCGTTTGAACCAAATTTGTGAAACCTGGAGTCTTTCAACCTCACGGGAATTAAAAGCTTCAGGGAATCTGTGTTACCTTCCAAGAAATCCTCCTGCACTCAACTCCCATAAAACAAGTCAATCATCTACTTTTATTTTTTTGTGTGGCTTAAAGAGAGCGAGGCACAGAGGAGACTTAACTAAGTCTTCTTCAAGCATCTTGATAGGTCTATATCCCAAAATGCTAACTGATTTCTTTAACACACATAGTGATATGACAAAGGTTTTCACATGCACTCCTCTGAAGAAAAAAAAAGAGTACACCTTCCCTGCTTCCATAGAAATTCATAGGGTAAGTAACAAAAGAAAACACACTTGATTATCAGCATTGATTAATAATAAGCAAGTCTGACCACCTCTATAAATACAGGGTTTTGGCTGTTAGCTGGTGTGGAGCATTCACAATTCCACAGTCTTCCCACAAGTGGACGTCCAATGAAAGTCAGCAGGAGGACAGAGCGTCCAATTCTTCTGAAATTGCAAAAAACTCAAGTGGTAAATGTCTGAAGTTAGCATGTTAACTGTTAATGTTCATGACAATACAAATTTAAAAAAAAAGAGCATTACAGCATGGCTTAGGTTTGCAATGTTGCACTTGAACACACTATAGGACTTCTGGGCCATAATGACCACAATGCAGAGAAAAACAAACAGAATATTGGCATGCACACTTCATACCAACTATCAATCACGGTGGTGGAGGGGTAATGATTTCAGCTTGTTTTGCAGTCACAGCACCTGAGCACCTTGCAGTCATCAAGTCAAACGTAAACTCCTCTGTAAGTATTCTGGTCAAATGTGAATCTGTCCAACAGCTAAAGCTTGGCTGAAACTGCAATACAATGATCCAAAGCACAACAGGACATCCACAACAGAACGGCTGAATAGGAAAAGAACAAAATGTCTACAAAGATCCAGTCAAAGTCCAGCCATCAACCAATTCTTGAGATTAAGAAAGCTGTGTATAAACAAATCCACACAAACCTCAATGAACTCAAGCAATGTTATAAAGAAGAGTGGAGCAAAGTTCCTTCACAACGATATGAGAGGCTGAAAAAAAATAAAAGAGACAACAATTATTGGTGATAAAAGCTGCTGAATTATGGGGGCAGATTTAGTTTTGTACAGGACTTCATAGAGTCCTGTGAAACCTCTCGTTTTCATGACTGTACACGTAAACACTCAACCCCCACACACTATAAAGATGCAGAAAAAATGTTACTATAATTGTAAACAATTTTCTCCCATTTGGCAAAGCAAGTAACTAGTACAAAAATGTATTTTTGTAGTAAGCCAGGGTGTAAATACAGGCAGTAATGTGTAAGGTATGAAATGAGCTCAGATTTCCCAGCAAGCAGCTCAAAGTGAAAAGAGAATGAGAGCTGACAGGTAAGACATCTCATGAAGGTCTGCATTAGTAGGATTTTGAACCTTCGAGTAATAAAACTGATTCATGGAGTGGTATTGTGCCAAGCTTTTATAACTGACCCTGAAACAATTTTGTTTGCCCCTCTGCTCGGTTTCAATAGGCTGAAAATATTTTTAAGTGTTTTTTGTGCTTCTAAGAAAGGTGGAAATTGAAGGACTGAGGTGAAATGATAAAGTAAAAGCACTGAAAGCCAGCTGTCAGCGATGACATTCCCTCTGAACCTGACAAATGTTTGGTAGTTAGGAGAAAAATGCATTTGGCGTAGCTGACAGTCTGAAGATTGAAGCTTTTTAGAAATCTGTAAACATTTTAAGTCTGATTTCTTGCTTATGCACCTTATATATTTTACTGATGGAAACTGAAAACACTATAAATCAGCGCTTGTGAATCATTGCATTTGGTGTTGGCTCAGTCATATATTCTGCCGGTATACTGAAGAAAGGAGCTCACATTCAAAACTTAATATGACAGCACAACATTTATTTTGGAAACCTCCTAGATAAAAAAAATACCAGAGTCTCTCTTTTATTCACATTTTTTTTAAAATAAAAATTGTTTTCTGCCATGAAAACACACTTTGCAGTCATAACGCTCAGAAGCAGAAAATGAGAAACAACAAAAGAGGAAAACCTGGGTTTATCATCCGCCTTGCGGTGCTCTGTAATGGAATGCTATTCAAATCCCCAGCTCCCCTAAATACTTTGCTGCATGGCTGCGATCCAAAACAAAAACCACCTTCGCTGTACCCTTGATGCTACAGCCCTAATGGTCTATTTTCATGACAAGCTGGAGAACAGAAAACACCCTTGCAGTTAATTTTCCCGACTGGCTCTATGATGATGAGCCTTGACGTGGTTTGCTCAAGGGCAGCAGATAAAGATGGGGGGAGAGCAGGGAGTGTGTACAGTATCCTTGGTTTTGGAATGCAACCACTGTGTCGCTCTATGTTTGACACATGCTGCAGTGCATTAGAATCAGCTCAGACATCACTCGACTGGGCCCTGTGCTCTGAGCCTGCAGCATCAGTCCAATCAAATGAGCTTTTCTGACCGCCGTGCCTCTGGAGAACAGCCCTGAGCATAGGAAACATGTCAATCTAACATCTGACACACACGCTATCTGACTGATCAAACAGCCACAGAGATAACAGCTGAACAGGGGCTTCGACATGTGTTTGTGAGTACATGAGTGAGCGGAACAACATCGCAAAATACTCGAGTGGAGACGGAACTGCTACATAAGAGACTTCGCCGCTGATTGACTGATAATAATGAGTCTTGCTTAAGATGACACAATGGGTAAGTGAGAGGCCACGAACTGTTAAATAAGTGCAGAAGAAGAAAAGCACAGGTGAGGCTGTAAAAACACAAGTTGGAGAGGTGAGAAGAAGGAGAAAGTGTGAATGATGAGAGAGCTGGAACAAGAGGTGCAGGAGGAAGAGGAGGAATGAGAGAGGATCAAAAAAGATGGGGGAAGAAAAAAAAAGTATGTTTTCGGAAGAAAAAAACAAAAAAAAACAAAAAACAGGCCATCTGGCGAGATGGAATTACATTAGCGACGCACATACAACCCTCACGCTCCTGTCTCATCAACACATGGCTCTGGCTGAGATGGTTTATGTGCATGTATGTGTTGATGTGTCTGCACATGTGTGTGTGGGTGATTGCTGAAAGAGCTTAAAGTGAGGTTTCGACCTTGAAATTTTTGCTGAAACCCAGCACCTTTTACCCTTATTGGACACTGTATTAAACCAAAACTCTGTCTCATTTACAACACAATAGAGCGTGTGAGGTGTCCATGCCCTGAAAAGCCTGTTCAAACTGTCCAAAGAGAGGGAAAAAAGGAATTAAGAGGGCTTGTGGTGCCTAATGCTCATAACTATTACCTCACATAAGAGCTCTTCCACATTCCCATTTACTCAATATTACATGCATGAATAATCCAATACATGCAAAAGTGCAATATTTCCACCAGGACCCCGACTAGATTAAGAAACGGGGTTGGGCACAGTCCCCCCCCCCCCCCGAGAACTCCCAAGCCTCTCCCAGGAACACAGAGCAAGAGTAATCAGACACAAGACACATCTTTCTTATCTCCGGCCCACTCCTAACAAGCACATAATTGCCAATATCTTTGCTGAGTTGGAGAACGAATACCCTGGAGACTAGCTATGTATATACACCCTGATAGAGAGATGAGGAGGGGTTGCTATAGGAACAAGGAAGCCCTAATGTTTTGTAGGAGGACAGGAGCGGAGTGGAGCAACATGAGAGGGAACAAGAAGATTGAAGGACCTGAAGAACCATAAACTCAAGCACTTGTGTGGGCCCCCTTTGAACTTTTCTTTTTTGTTTAACCAAAGTGAATCACAGTGGATGTAATTAGGCCTCTTTGAACTTCATCAACAGAGGAGACAACTTAATATCAGTTTGAAAATAAATCACTTTACATTGCAGTTTATATAACATTAAAGTGCAATTAAATACAGGAAAAGGAGATAAGTGATCAGAGAATATGGGCTCCTTTTACAGGGGCTGCTGTGGCTCAGGTGGCAGAGTGGGTCGTCTATCCCCCTGAACTCTTCCTAATAGATAAAAGCATTGTATGAATGTGTGTGCGTGGTTGTGTGTGTGTGTTTTACTGGGTAAATGAGACTGGTAGTACAAAGCGCTTTGAATGACCAAATTGAGTGGAAAGGTGCTATATAAGTATCAGTCCACTTACAATGGCAAATATATATTCTGGAAAATAGTGGGTGTTTTTATTAAACATATTTCAGCATTTAAATAGAGACCTAGGTTTACTTAGAAGTAATCTCTATGAGGCAAATGTTCTGTTTGAGAGAGCTTTTTCTACCATTGGCTTATGATGTTAATGAGAGCAAATATCCTTAATGTGGTCAATTAAGGCAGAGTAGTCTGGCTGTAAGTACAAAAGACCTTCATATCTTCTTTTTGTGAAGGGCAGCCAATCATAAGAAAAATGCTTTAAAGGGAGAAAAGCTACAACAGCTTGTTTTGTACACTGGATGAATTATGTGGCAGCACCCAAACCCCGACACATAAGCACTATCATGCAAAGCTACTCTACACGGTCCAAGAACACAATTATGAAGCTGGAAACAAACACCAAAGTTCCTCTTTAATCACTGCTGGTACAGCAACTAGTGGTTTTAATTGAGGTAAGTGAAGGTCAACAGTGTATTAAAGTGTCACACTTGATTTAAGATAACTACCCCATGTGAGAAAGCTTCAGTTGTAAGTAAATTTCCTGCCAAGAACTAATTGATAAGGACAAACATCTGAGAAAGATCCTGGACACAGAAGGTAAAAATTACCTTTCAAGGGAAAAGACAGGAAGGGAAACTTCCAGCAAGTTAAAACATTTGAAATTATGGCCAGGGTAATATGAGGAAGCGTGTGTAATGCAAATAGAAAACAGAAGATGAAACTGAGCCTCTTGGTCATTACACCTAATGCAGCCTCAGTCAGAGACCCCTGTGTGTACAAAGGGTGATTTGGTGGAAAACGGTTTGCTCTTTAAAGGAGATTCTGCTAATCCCTCCTTTGAACACATACATATTAAACAGGGAAAAATGTGTGTATCAGCAGATTAATGCTGAAATGAGCCTGGCCATGGTGGGCATACTGTACACCTGCGTGAATATTATGTTTGACACCCCATTTCCATGAGGAAATGGGGTGTCAAATGAGAGCATTCGAATATAAATAGGTTAAAAAGTGAGAAACATCATTCTTTTTAATGACTCTTTCAACAATGATCTTGATTAATGTTTGGGAATATTACTTTTAAAAGTTACTTGGTGTATTACAAGATTACTAAAATGTAATCTGTTTTAATTAGAAAAAGAAAACAATACGTTTTTCATCGTGGCATGAGAAGGAGATCATGTTATACAAGATGAAAAGTTTATTTCATTTGAAGAACTTGTATCAAAATATAGAATCAGCAAAGATACATTTTCTTGAAATCCATCATACCGGAAAAATTCAATCCCAGTCAACTGAATGTAGAATTATGTAGTTGGGAAGCAAAGTTTTTAAATATTTGTGCCCCAAAATGGTTATGAAAAATTGATAAACTATTGTTAAAAATTGACAAATCAATTTCCTCCCAACTGCTAAGTGGGAGCCAGATCTTTCCATCAGTCCTGATCCCAACTTCTGGTCTCTTCTTGGCATTGCCAAGTGCTGGGCCAGTGTGTGCGCATTTGTCTTTAGGTCTCTTTGTGTCTCTCTGTGTCATTGGTGAGTAGGTGAGAGGGAATGAGTGAGCGAATGGTCTGTAAGAGTGTGTGTGGGCATGGCTGGGCCGGGGTCAGGGGCTTGCTGGGCCTTAACCCCTGTGGGACATGGTCACAGCTCCATGCTGAACGCCCCTCCCCTGGAATGCGGGTGCTCGTTGGATCTGGGATGCGTGGCTGGATGCTCTGTTGTGGTTGTTGGTCTGCTCCCTCCCTGTTGCCTCGGGGTGGCTTGGACCTCTTTGGTTTTTGGGCACCTGGGGCCCCGGGACTGTGTTTTCAACTCGTACCAGTTACCCCACCCCCCCTGCCTGTCCTGCCTTAGACATTATCATATTATACCACATATAATGTAAAAACTGAAATAACACAAATAGAAATTAATGAATGAACATATAAAAGATTAACATGAACAAGAGGAGGCTATAGAGATTTTATATAGTTGTGCTTGGCACCACAGTTCATTCAGATCACAAAAGCTGCCAGACAGGACAGGATTTAAGAAAAATCTGACAGTAAATAATATTTTTCAAGTGTATTTCTAAAACAAGTGTCCAACTGTCTTAAAAAACAAAGCTTCATTAAACATCTACAGTGAGTGTGTTTTGCAAAATAATAAAATGAGAAAAGTCCACAGGGGAGCGTAATTTGCAGTTCAACAACAGAGTTGGGAAGGAGTGACAGACAGCCGGTAATTAGATGGCAGAAATAGAAACTGAGTGAGTCGAAGAAAAGCAGCGAGAACAAGTGACAAAGACACAAACACACCTCAACTTTGTAAAACAGCAGAAAATACACATCTAAATGTTAAAGGACTACACGTTAGCTGCACATGAGCAAGTTTTTCATATAACACTTGTTTGTCATTAGTCTACAAAATCCATCGGTGAGACCGTTATTGAATTGAAAGTCTATAGTTCTTATGGTGGATTACTGGATTACCAGCTAGCTATCTGTAAAGTCAGCTTTTGTACAGCAACACCAGAAAAACTGAGGCCGTAACTTATGTGTGCAAGAGATCACATTATGTTGGCCGAGCTCTAATCATTCTTTGATGCCAGAGGCGCTCCGTTCAGCCTCCCTCTCTGTGTCTTTATCAGTCTCTCTCTTTCTCTCTTTGCCCATGTGTGTTTGTCTCTATCTTCTGCTCTTTATATCTCGTTTTCCTCCTCTCCGCCTCTCTGTAATGGTATTTCAATAGGACAGATAGCCACAGGAATCCAATACGCAGAACGTCTAATTGAGTCTTTAATAGGCTGTCTGATGTCTGATGCCGCTGGTTCACACTGAGAGAGAACCGAGTCACACTTCAAACAACGTACTATTGCCAGCTGGACTCGTTTGGAAAGGTCACCCTTACATGGCTGGATCAACCGCACTATCACGTTGTTTGTTAATTATGCACACTTTAAAGGATTTTCTTTCTTTTATCGTCCAGAGGAAATGTTGTGGTAAACTTTTGGGTTAGCTAAAAAAGACCCACATTCTTTTATTTTCTTTTTTTCTGGAGATGCATTCATAACGGTTGAGAGTGGATCAAAGAAGCTGCTCATCAGGGCCGTGTGCAGTTCCTAACTTTCAATTCGCTGATTTAAGTTCGCTCCCATCTGATAATCTTAATAGAAAACAGGTTGTTGACATGTTGCCGTGTGTACAGGGTGGAAAATTAGACTTTGGGAAGCAAAGACTCCAGTGGTGATACAAGAAGCCAACAGAAGAGAGCCAAAGACTGCAGTTTCTAAAATGGCCAATTGAGGCTGGCTCCTAAAGAGTGTCATTACCCACAGACTCCCGTGATAAAATGCCCAACTTTTCAGAAGAAATAAGCATGTTTAAAGCTTGGTACAAATAAAAAAAAGCTTTTATTTTTGTCATATAGTGTGAGTGGCAATGGAGAAAGGACCCAAATGCTGGACATGAAGGCAACGTGACATTATTTAGCTGTCCAAAGAGCTAACAGGGAACTGAGAGATAAGTACAACATCCAAAATGAACAAAGAAAATAACTACTACTACTACTACTACTACTAATATACAGGAACATATATGGCTGTACAACAGGGATCATGGACACTGATTTATCTCATCTCCTCTGTCTTCCAAAAATCTCTCAAACAGGATGTTTTTATCTGTATATTATGCCGTACATTTAATTGAAAGCAGCCCTAAATATAAAATATGTCATGAACACGTCACATCTGAGATCAGAAAATGCAGCAGTAGTTGGGCTAACTTTATGACACACATTGAATTGACAGTTATGTCAAACATTGAATTTAACTGATGTTTTAAAATGACAGCTCCAAAAGAGGGATGTGTTATTTTGTTAAATGCCTGCTGCATTGACTCTGCTTACTTCTCTGGTGGAATGGACTAAAATGCGAGGAGAGGAAAATGTGTGATTTGGTAAATGAGAAAGGGGGATAGAGGGAGACAGGGAGACAGCTTAACTTCAACCCTTATTATCATAAAGGGGCGATCGTGGCTCAAGAGTTGGGAGTTCGCCTTGTAATCGGAAGGTTGCCGGTTCGAGCCCCGGCTTGGACAGTCTCGGTCGTTGTGTCCTTGGGCAAGACGCTTCACCCGTTGCCTACTGGTGGTGGTCAGAGGGCCCGGTGGCGCCAGTGTCCGGCAGCCGCGCCTCTGTCAGTGCGCCCCAGGGTGGCTGTGGCTACAATGTAGCTTGCCATCACCAGTGTGTGAATGTGTGTGTGTGAATGGGTGGATGACTGGATATGTAAAGCGCTATATAAATACAGGCCATTTACCATTTATCATATAAAGCAAAACAATGACTCAAATACTTATATCACAAGAGGTAAAACTTACAGTCTACTAGACTAATAAATAAACCCCCCAAATCCCCCAAAACAAACACAAAAATCAAAACTTCAAACACTAGAGTACCAGCAAAAAACAAAGAGAAACCAGGAAAGTAACGATCCCAAAGGTCAGTGTCACAATAAAAAAAATTATCATTTGAAACTGGAATAAAAAAAAAACTAGTCTAAAACTCGAAAACGTAACCAAACCCCGAGAACATGACATGTTCCATAGCCCGGCTGCCCTTTCAGAACAACTGTACAGTCAATGAGAGTCTGAAAGACAAGTCGGCAGCTCAGTTTCAGTGAAGACTGATCATTTGATTGTTGCGGTTTTGTCCGTAGGGTCTTTACCTTACAATCTAAAGTGACTGAGGTGTTTGAATGGCTGTAACTTACCTGGGTAGCAGCATTGACTAATTCATTACCAGTCATTCATTTGTCACAAGTAAGCAGCCAACCCTGTACTTCCTGGTAACACTTGGGCACCAGCCATATGAAAACAGCACAATCACTTTTTTTTTTGTTCCTTTTGGGATTACCACAGATGATCATCTGTCTCTATCTCACTCTGTCCCTCTTCTGTCATACCAACCCTCTGCATTTCCTTCTTCACTCCATCCATGAATCTTCTCTTTGGTCCTTTCCTCCTCCCTTGCCGCTCCTTATTCAATCTTTTTCAATACATCTACTATCCCTCCTCTGCACATGCCAGAAATTTGAGCTTTGCTTTTACTAACTTTGTCTCCAAACCACTCAAGCTGAGCTGTTCATCTGATGTACTCATTTCTAAACTGTCCATCCTGGTCACTACCAATGGAAGTTTTAACATCTTCAGCTCTGCCACCTCCAGCTCGGCCCATCTTTTTGTCAGTGCCTCTAAACCATATATCATAGCAGGTCTCTCTACCATCTTTTAAACTTTCCCTTTCACTCTACCTACTATCCTGTCACAAATAACCCCTGTCCCTCGTCTCCAACAACTCCACCCTGCCTGCACTCGCTACTTCACCTCTCCTCTGCACTGTCTGTTGCTTGGATGGTTGACCCCAGGTATTCAAACTCATCCACCTTCACTGTTAAACCTGTCTCTCTCTCTCACACACATATTCTGTCTTGCTTCTATTGACTTTCATTCCTCTTTTCTCCAGAGCATACTTCCACCTCTCCATGCTCTCTTCCACCTGCTCTCTACTCTCACTACAGATCACAATGTCGCCTGCAAAGATAATAGTCCACGGAGACTCCTGCCTGAACTCATCTGTCCATCACCATCACAAAGAAGAAGGCGCTCAGAGCAGATCCCTGATGTAATTCCCAACCTTGAACCCATCTGTCATTCCTACCACACACCTCACCACTGTCTTGCAGTCCACTAACAAGTCCTGCAGCACCCTTACATACTTCTCTGCCACTTCTGCCTTTCTCATGCAAAACCACAGCTCCTCTCTTGGCACCCTATCATCTGCTTTCTTTAGATCCACAAACACACAGTGTCACAGATTCTGACCTTCTCTATACTTCGCCATCAACACTCTCAAAGCAAACACTGGATCTGTAGTGCTCATGGATAGAATAGAATAGAATGCTTTTCAATTTTTCATATGAATGAAAATACTTTTCAACTAAAAACACAGTTTAAAAGAATAATGTGGACATTTGTAAATGAAAACGTGACACTTTATTCAGATATATGACTACATTTCAGGCCAGAAAAGCAGCTTCGGTGGTTATCTAAGTTTTCAATAACAATGTGCATCATTGTTCTGATAAGCATTAGCGCTCATGAAATGTTTTCCCCGTATCTACTGAAGCTGTTGGCTTAGGTCACGTCTTTAGCTGGACAGAATTTGTAAGTAGGAGTCCTGAGTTGGATTGTTTTGTTATGTACAAATCAATACATTTGTTTTGATTGATTGATTTAGGAAAATATTTAAGCAGTGATTCTCTTTTTTTTGTCCTCGGCTTCAAATGTTTGCTTATATATATATATATATATATATATATATATATATATATATATATATATATATATATATATATATATATATATATATATATATATATATATATATATATATATATATATATATAAGCGCTCCACAAGCTGTTCACAAACCAAATAACCAAAACAAATGTATTGATTTGTACATAACAAAACAATCCAACTCAGGACTCCTACTTACAAATTCTGTCCAGCTAAAGACGTGACCTAAGCCAACAGCTTCAGTAGATACGGGGAAAACATTTCATGAGCGCTAATGCTTATCAGAACAATGATGCACATTGTTATTGAAAACTTAGATAACCACCGAAGCTGCTTTTCTGGCCTGAAATGTAGTCATATATCTGAATAAAGTGTCACGTTTTCATTTACAAATGTCCACATTATTCTTTTAAACTGTGTTTTTAGTTGAAAAGTATTTTCATTCATATGAAAAATTGAAAAGCATTCTATTCTATTCTATCCATGAGCACTACAGATCCAGTGTTTGCTTTGAGAGTGTTGATGGCGAAGTATAGAGAAGGTCAGAATCTGTGACACTGTGTGTTTGTGGATCTAAAGAAAGCAGATGATAGGGTGCCAAGAGAGGAGCTGTGGTTTTGCATGAGAAAGGCAGAAGTGGCAGAGAAGTGTGTAAGGGTGCTGCAGGACTTGTTAGTGGACTGCAAGACAGTGGTGAGGTGTGTGGTAGGAATGACAGATGGGTTCAAGGTTGGGAATTACATCAGGGATCTGCTCTGAGCGCCTTCTTCTTTGTGATGGTGATGGACAGATGAACAGATGAGTTCAGGCAGGAGTCTCCGTGGACTATTATCTTTGCAGGCGACATTGTGATCTGTAGTGAGAGTAGAGAGCAGGTGGAAGAGAGCATGGAGAGGTGGAAGTATGCTCTGGAGAAAAGAGGAATGAAAGTCAATAGAAGCAAGACAGAATATGTGTGTGAGAGAGAGAGACAGGTTTAACAGTGAAGGTGGATGAGTTTGAATACCTGGGGTCAACCATCCAAGCAACAGACAGTGCAGAGGAGAGGTGAAGTAGCGAGTGCAGGCAGGGTGGAGTTGTTGGAGACGAGGGACAGGGGTTATTTGTGACAGGATAGTAGGTAGAGTGAAAGGGAAAGTTTAAAAGATGGTAGAGAGACCTGCTATGATATATGGTTTAGAGGCACTGACAAAAAGATGGGCTGAGCTGGAGGTGGCAGAGCTGAAGATGTTAAAACTTCCATTGGTAGTGACCAGGATGGACAGTTTAGAAATGAGTACATCAGATGAACAGCTCAGCTTGAGTGGTTTGGAGACAAAGTTAGTAAAAGCAAAGCTCAAATTTCTGGCATGTGCAGAGGAGGGATAGTAGATGTATTGAAAAAGATTGAATAAGGAGCGGCAAGGGAGGAGGAAAGGACCAAAGAGAAGATTCATGGATGGAGTGAAGAAGGAAATGCAGAGGGTTGGTATGACAGAAGAGGGACAGAGTGAGATAGAGACAGATGATCATCTGTGGTAATCCCAAAAGGAACAAAAAAAAAAGTGATTGTGCTGTTTTCATATGGCTGGTGCCCAAGTGTTACCAGGAAGTACAGGGTTGGCTGCTTACTTGTGACAAATGAATGACTGGTAATGAATTAGTCAATGCTGCTACCCAGGTAAGTTACAGCCATTCAAACACCTCAGTCACTTTAGATTGTAAGGTAAAGACCCTACGGACAAAACCGCAACAATCAAATGATCAGTCTTCACTGAAACTGAGCTGCCGACTTGTCTTTCAGACTCTCATTGACTGTACAGTTGTTCTGAAAGGGCAGCCGGGCTATGGAACATGTCATGTTCTCGGGGTTTGGTTACGTTTTCGAGTTTTAGACTAGTTTTTTTTTTTATTCCAGTTTCAAATGATAATTTTTTTTATTGTGACACTGACCTTTGGGATCGTTACTTTCCTGGTTTCTCTTTGTTTTTTGCTGGTACTCTAGTGTTTGAAGTTTTGATTTTTGTGTTTGTTTTGGGGGATTTGGGGGGTTTATTTATTAGTCTAGTAGACTGTAAGTTTTACCTCTTGTGATATTATTACTAAGTATTTGAGTCATTGTTTTGCTTTATATGATAAATGGTAAATGGCCTGTATTTATATAGCGCTTTACTAGTCCCTAAGGACCCCAAAGCGCTTTACATATCCAGTCATCCACCCATTCACACACACACACTGGTGATGGCAGCTACATTGTAGCCACAGCCACCCTGGGGCGCACTGACAGAGGCGAGGCTGCCGGACACAGGCACCACCGGGCCCTCTGACCACCACCAGTAGGCAATGGGTGAAGTGTCTTGCCCAAGGACACAACGACCGAGACTGTCCAAGCCGGGGCTCGAACCGGCAACCTTCCGATTACAAGGCGAACTCCCAACTCTTGAGCCACGATCGCCCCTTTATGATAATAAGGGTTGAAGTTAAGCTTGTCCAGGCTTGTGTTTCAGTGACTTCCTGTTTTATTTTAAAGGTTAGCTTTCTTTTGTAATTTTCTGATTCTTTCTCCTGTGTCTCATTCCCCTCATACTGATATATATATATATATATATATATTGTTTTGGATTGTTTTGTTATGTACAAATCAATACATTTGTTTTGGTTATTTGGTTTGTGAACAGCTTGTGGAGCTGCTGATAAAATCTCAGGAGTCTAGCAGCTAAACAAACAAGCTAAACAAAGATCAGCTGATATAAAAGATGGTGCACAAAACTTAGAATTTCACTCATTTCTAGGCAACCGACAGGATCCACATTGACACAAAGAATCCAGACCTATATATCGAACGGTTGTTATATAATGAGGATGAATGCGAGTGGATGATTCAGGTTTCAAGTCTGTTATAAAATACTGCTTTTTGTGTGCTTGTTCGTGTCTTCTGAGGGCTCAGAGCGGCACTTTATAGTATATCTGGCTCATTATGGGTGTTGTTCAAGTCCGGGCACTGCTGCTTGTTTTGAGTGCATGCTGGAATACAAGGGTGAACCCAGTTGATTTAGAAATATATTGATTTAGGAAAATATTTAAGCAGTGATTCTCTTTTTTTTGTCCACAAACCAAATAACCAAAACAAATGTATTGATTTGTACATAACAAAACAATCCAACTCAGGACTCCTACTTACAAATTCTGTCCAGCTAAAGACGTGACCTAAGCCAACAGCTTCAGTAGATACGGGGAAAACATTTCATGAGCGCTAATGCTTATCAGAACAATGATGCACATTGTTATTGAAAACTTAGATAACCACCGAAGCTGCTTTTCTGGCCTGAAATGTAGTCATATATCTGAATAAAGTGTCACGTTTTCATTTACAAATGTCCACATTATTCTTTTAAACTGTGTTTTTAGTTGAAAAGTATTTTCATTCATGTGAAAAATTGAAAAGCATTCTATTCTATTCTATCCATGAGCACTACAGATCCAGTGTTTGCTTTGAGAGTGTTGATGGCGAAGTATAGAGAAGGTCAGAATCTGTGACACTGTGTGTTTGTGGATCTAAAGAAAGCAGATGATAGGGTGCCAAGAGAGGAGCTGTGGTTTTGCATGAGAAAGGCAGAAGTGGCAGAGAAGTATGTAAGGGTGCTGCAGGACTTGTTAGTGGACTGCAAGACAGTGGTGAGGTGTGTGGTAGGAATGACAGATGGGTTCAAGGTTGGGAATTACATCAGGGATCTGCTCTGAGCGCCTTCTTCTTTGTGATGGTGATGGACAGATGAGTTCAGGCAGGAGTCTCCGTGGACTATTATCTTTGCAGGCGACATTGTGATCTGTAGTGAGAGTAGAGAGCAGGTGGAAGAGAGCATGGAGAGGTGGAAGTATGCTCTGGAGAAAAGAGGAATGAAAGTCAATAGAAGCAAGACAGAATATGTGTGTGAGAGAGAGAGACAGGTTTAACAGTGAAGGTGGATGAGTTTGAATACCTGGGGTCAACCATCCAAGCAACAGACAGTGCAGAGGAGAGGTGAAGTAGCGAGTGCAGGCAGGGTGGAGTTGTTGGAGACGAGGGACAGGGGTTATTTGTGACAGGATAGTAGGTAGAGTGAAAGGGAAAGTTTAAAAGATGGTAGAGAGACCTGCTATGATATATGGTTTAGAGGCACTGACAAAAAGATGGGCCGAGCTGGAGGTGGCAGAGCTGAAGATGTTAAAACTTCCATTGGTAGTGACCAGGATGGACAGTTTAGAAATGAGTACATCAGATGAACAGCTCAGCTTGAGTGGTTTGGAGACAAAGTTAGTAAAAGCAAAGCTCAAATTTCTGGCATGTGCAGAGGAGGGATAGTAGATGTATTGAAAAAGATTGAATAAGGAGCGGCAAGGGAGGAGGAAAGGACCAAAGAGAAGATTCATGGATGGAGTGAAGAAGGAAATGCAGAGGGTTGGTATGACAGAAGAGGGACAGAGTGAGATAGAGACAGATGATCATCTGTGGTAATCCCAAAAGGAACAAAAAAAAAAGTGATTGTGCTGTTTTCATATGGCTGGTGCCCAAGTGTTACCAGGAAGTACAGGGTTGGCTGCTTACTTGTGACAAATGAATGACTGGTAATGAATTAGTCAATGCTGCTACCCAGGTAAGTTACAGCCATTCAAACACCTCAGTCACTTTAGATTGTAAGGTAAAGACCCTACAGACAAAACCGCAACAATCAAATGATCAGTCTTCACTGAAACTGAGCTGCCGACTTGTCTTTCAGACTCTCATTGACTGTACAGTTGTTCTGAAAGGGCAGCCGGGCTATGGAACATGTCATGTTCTCGGGGTTTGGTTACGTTTTCGAGTTTTAGACTAGTTTTTATATATATATATATATATATATATATATATATATATATATCAGTATGAGGGGAATGAGACACAGGAGAAAGAATCAGAAAATTACAAAAGAAAGCTAACCTTTAAAATAAAACAGGAAGTCACTGAAACACAAGCCTGGACAAGCTTAACTTCAACCCTTATTATCATAAAGGGGCGATCGTGGCTCAAGAGTTGGGAGTTCGCCTTGTAATCGGAAGGTTGCCGGTTCGAGCCCCGGCTTGGACAGTCTCGGTCGTTGTGTCCTTGGGCAAGACACTTCACCCATTGCCTACTGGTGGTGGTCAGAGGGCCCGGTGGTGCCTGTGTCCGGCAGCCTCGCCTCTGTCAGTGCGCCCCAGGGTGGCTGTGGCTACAATGTAGCTGCCATCACCAGTGTGTGAATGTGTGTGTGTGAATGGGTGGATGACTGGATATGTAAAGCGCTTTGGGGTCCTTAGGGACTAGTAAAGCGCTTCAAATGTTTGCTTTCACATGGTGATTTGTATATGAATGCTCATGAGAAATCATATGTATGTCAGCCTTTGGGCACGAGTCTGCGCACTAACGGGTGCCGCAGGCCTGTGACTATATTCGATCTGCATAACTGTGGGATAATTAACATCTTCACCTGGCTCCTGGTTTGTTCGTTTAAAAAGCCTAATTAATCACAGGGACAACGTTGAGACTGGAGTCAGTGCCGTCGAGCGTGAAATTACCTTTCTCAGAGACTGGGCTCAAACGTCCATAAACAGTGATCCTTCCAGCCTACCCTCTGTACCAGACTCTGACATTCTTTATCTTACAATGTACATGGCCTTGGAAGGAGGGAGCGGGGTGAACAAGAGGAGGAAAGGACAGCAGAGGTGGGAAACAATGCTGATGAATAAAAACGAAGCTAGAAGGAAAAAGAGTTTTCTTTTGTGATATCCCACTGCGCAGGCAGACGGATAGTCCTGCTCCGCTGCGTAAAAATAAAATTAGCTGGTGGGCCAGGTATGTGGAACACCTACTCGGAGTGAGCTCTTTGGCCAAATCGATAACTCTGAACTCTCCAACACGAAAGCAGTGAGAAACTCTTTACATCAATAGGCGTGCGCTATCATATCCCACTGCTGATGTTGAGTACAGCAGTAGCCGTTCTGGGAGTCGCTTGTATGAATCATTCAAGACACCCACTCTCCTAACCTCTCCCTCTCTACCTACCTGCCCACCCGGCACCCCCTCGCCCACCATGAGCCGCCGTCAGCATCAACTGTCTTTGTACTTAACCTCACACATCACAGCTAACTCGTATATCAATGTTTTGTTGAGACAGCAGAGAAGTGATGCATGCCTATTTCTGGCTCAGTAGGAGTAGATGATAGCTCCTGTGTGTGTGTGTGTGTGTGTGTGTGTGTGTGTCTGTGTGTAAGGGAGGCATGTTGCTCAAAGTGATGGAGATGTATGCTTCATGAACACTGTGGAAGTGCTATCTGTGTATTCAGATCTTTGACGCTAAAGCATGGAGACACAGACAGACACATACAATAACAAATAATGACAATGACAAGCGTCAGTGTGACAACATCCTTTAAGGAGATGGATATGACCATAACATACATGTCTGCCAACAATTCAAGGTTAGAATAAGTGTTAGCTGTAGAGTATGCCTCTTACTGGATTGCTAGGGCTAATGGCTAAAGATATGATTGATATATCAGATAATATTAATAGTTTAGTGTCAGAATTTGGCTTAAAAATAAAATGAAAGCATGGATCCACCCTGCCTTGTAACAGCGGTTCACGTCGCTGCTGCTGCTGGTATAATGGTGAAGGGATATTTTCTTGGCATTCTCTGGGCCCTTTAATACCAACTGGGTGCTATTAAAATGCCACGGCCTACCTGAGTATTACTGCTGACCATCTCTATTCCTTTATGACCACATCTTCTGACGGCTGCTTCCGGCAGGATAATGCGTCGTATCATAAACCTCATATTACCTCAAACTGATTTCTTGAACATGATAATGAGTTCACTGTGTTCAGATGGCCTCCACAGTTGTCACATCTCAGTCTAACAGAGCACCTTTGGGATTTGGTGGAACAGGAAATTCATGTTATGCAGCTGAAAAATCTGCAGCAATTGTGTAATGTTATCACATCAATATGGACCGGAATCTCTGAGGAATGGTTGCAGCACTTTGTTGAACCTGTGGCACAAAGAATTAAGAAAATTTTGATCTCCAAAGTGGGGTCCAACTTGATACTAACAAGGTGTACCTAATGAAGTGGCTGGTAAGTGTATGTTGCTTCTGTATACCACTACAAGGGATTTTAGATCAAAGGGTGAGGATGAAGTTAAAGTGCAGATATTCAGCTTTAATCCAAGCAGTATACCCAAAGAATAGGATTGCACTGTTATGGAACAAAGCCCCACATTTTCAGAAACTCACAAGTAACTGCATCAACTAACATAATTGTAAACATAAGAATTGTTTTTTCATACTTGGATGACAATCTGTTGCACTCTATGACTGCCTGAAGCCTAGAACCCACAGACATCTCCAAATGCTGCGTTTCCTCCAGTGAGATTCGCTGCCACTGAAGCCGCCTCCAGCTGCTGCGCTTGTGCGGCTCTGTCTGCGTTCAGTTTTGTCTTCAACAACTGAAAGCTGGCAGTGTTGGGTTGAGATTAGGTGAATGACTTGACCATGGAAGAATATTATTTTCCTTTGCTTTGAGACACCCTTGGGTTGCTTTTGCAGTATGGCTTTGCAGCATTTGGCTGAGCTGAGAGTATAGCACTGTACACTTCAGAATCCATCCTGCTACCCCTATCAGCAGTCACATCATCAACCCGTGTAACCTGGTTCCACTGGCAACCATAAATAGCCGTGCCATAACAGTGCCTCCACAATATTTGACGGATGATGTGGTATGCCGCTAGACTAAGCACCACTGCCTGCAGCCCTTTGATGCTCCTCCGCCACATGTGCAACAGACAACGCTGAGTGTGTAGTAAACATTGGTGCTGCAGCCGATCTCCTGGACAAATTATGTGTTGATGCCATTTCTAAGTTACACAAAAACCGATACAGACATGGTCATATCTCTTGCAGACCAATACACCGGTCAAGCTCCAGTTAGTTATTGAACATTTCAAAAAAATGTGAGATTTGAGTTGCTATCCTAATGCAACAAAAGGGCAAGATGCATTTAGTGAGATCAAAATCACTGGGAAGTTGCAATGTGTATGTTTTTAAAGTAAGAAACAAAATTATGTTCTGGTGTTTAACATATTTTGAGATTTTTCTGTGTGAATGAATATCGACATATGCAGACTTTTTCTATTAACTACGTCATTTAAGCTGGACCACCGCCTTCTGGCAGTGAGAATACATCTGTTGCCAAGTCAGAGCTCAAGTGTGTATGTGCAGCTGCATATGCGATGCAACAATAACGTGAAGTGATGATGTGGGGTGATTTTATTCTAATTTTCACATTGTATGTAAATTTCAGACATTTAAAGGTGTCAATATGCTTTAGGCAGACTGCTTTTGGATTGTCAAGGACTACCTGAGCCACATGCTCTGAAACTTTTCCAATAATTGCATTGAGGGTTCAGTTTGCTTGCCAATTTTTGTATCTTTCCAAAGCCAAAATTATACTACAATCACACCCACACTGCAGCAATTTGCCAGTTTTCACAATTACAGAATGTTAGAAAGGCACTTTTTAAGTACCAGGGGATTGTCGTCTTGCTGTTTGGCATTCAAAAGTTATTAGACCCCCTACAATGAAAACTGGAGATTGAGGAAAATATTAAAGAACAACCTTGTTTTTAAAAACTTGGGACTCTGCGTAAAATCAAAAACAGGACGCAATCATTTGCAATTATTTTAACCCTCTGATGCATGAATTATGAAAGCCTTGGTCAAGATTTTTTTCTTAAGTGCTTTTATTCTTCTCAGGACATGAAAAAAAATGTTCAACTCTTTTTTCCCCCAAAATATGTTTTTTTATAAAGTTATAAACTTGTCCACTCCAGTGGACTACATGCGCCTGAGCACTTAGCATGAAATACTGTGAATTTACTATAAAAATTAATTACCTTGTGTTCTATTGTAAATATACAAACACTTGTTTGCTTGTATCCTTTGAAAAACATCTCAGCAATTTTTTTGGAACTTTCAACTCATAAGGCCCCAATGTTTAGACGTAAATAACAAAACCAATCAACAGTCCTAGCTGTGAATCCTACACCTGAATATGGCAAACTATCTCCAACAAGAGAAACATTTTTGAGTCTACACAGTTCTATAACGATGCAGGACAGTATTACCAAGCCCTTAGTAGCATGCTGGAAGAAAACACAAACTGACATCTTAGTCTCTGCATCTCCAAACACTTCTGTGTTCATCACACCTAGGCTGTCCGTAGTTCCTATGTCTCTGTTCTGCTCTGGCAGCCACTCTCATCATCACTGCACTCATCAATGAAATCATCATCACTGGAGCTGGATGGAATTTCCTGGACTATTCTGTACGCTGCCTTATTCTTTGCTGCATTTGAAGTCTACAAAATATGATAAAATAATTATTATAGTAACTCAAACTACAGCTGATCTGCACAGAAATATACATTTTAAATGAGTAGCTTATAAATGTAACAATTATATGCTTACTTATAACCAAAACAGTCCCAAAAAACAGTGAGACAATTTATGACTTATGTTAAAAAAATATAGTGGGTAATGCATGATGTCCACTACAGTGGACACATGGTTAATTGTAGTTTTCTACATATTAGACATAACAATTTCTTATTCCAAACAGATAATATCCTTCCCTAGATGTTACTGCATATCATCATATTTTTTTTACCTGTTGGGCTCTTTTAGCATAGAAGGATTGACAGGATATGCCAGCAGTGGTCGGCAGGGGTGACAGTTTGTCTGCCATCTTTGATTCAGAGGAAATTTACTTGCAGTTGCACTAACTGAACACTGAATTGACCTCAATGGAGCATGGCAGCAGAGAGCACTCTAGAGGCTAATATGCAGTTCCACCATAGAAACCAATGCATTAAAGAGATATGTACGTTTTAGTAGCTGTCCACTCCAGTGACCACTATGCATCAGAGGGTTAATGCAGAAACAAAGATGTCATACTGAATGTTGAATCTAAAAAATTGGTTGTTTGTTGAGTGATTTTAGCTGATGGACCACAGAAGAGTTTTTCACTTCATCCCAACTCGTGCCCAGAGCAGCCAGTGTTTCTGTCTTTTTTTGTATATGTTTTATTTATTTATTTATTTTGCTTTGCATGGTAGTTTTGACAAATTATTCACCAAGAGTGGTTTTTAAGTATTACTGAGCCCATGCAGTAATTTCCACTACAGAGTCTTCTTCAACAGGTTTGACCAGCCCACAACCCCCCCACCCTCACCCTCACCTTCACTACAGAGTCCTCTCCCCACTCTCCTGCCTCCCTCGCTTCCCCCCCTTCCTGACACCATGACACCCCCCTCCTCCAATCCCTCTCTCAGCAGCAAGACATCTCCCCCCCTCCCCTCCTCCCAAACATCTCCCAGTGTCACAGTGGATCAGGTCAGGAGGCAACTGAGGAAGCTTCGCCCCAGAAAGGCAGCAGGCCCAGACAAGGTGTGTCCTAGGATGCTTAAGGCGTGTGCTGCTGAACTTGGGGAGCCGCTACAACGAGTCTTCAACCTCAGTCTGCGACTGGGGAGAGTGCCCGCCCTATGGAAGACATCCTGCATCGTCCCGGTCCCTAAAAGGAACCGGCCCAATGAGCTGAATGACTTCCGACCGGTGGCACTGACGTCACATCTTATGAAGACTCTAGAGCGGCTCTTCCTCAACTTCCTCCGACCACAGGTACAACATGCCCAGGACCCACTACAGTTTGCATACAAGGCGGGTGTCGGAGTGGAGGATGCCATCCTGTACCTCCTACACAGAGCCCACTCACACCTGGATGAGGGAAAAGGCACGGTCAGGATCCTGTTTCTTGACTTTTCCAGTGCCTTTAATACCATCCGGCCCTGTATGCTTCAAGAAAAACTGAACAGGATGGAGGTGGACCCCTGCCTGGTGGCTTGGATCTCCGACTACCTCACCGACAGACCACAGTACGTCAGGCTGAAGGACATCACGTCTGACACTGTGGTCAGCAGCACAGGATCACCACAGGGAACTGTGCTGTCCCCTCTTCTCTTCACCCTGTACACCTCTGACTTCTGCTACAACTCTGAATTATGCCATATTCAGAAGTTTGCAGATGACACGGCCATCATGGGGTGTATCTGGGATGATCAGGAAGAGGAGTACAGAAGTCTGGTGAGGAACTTTGTCGCATGGAGTCACACAAACCACCTGCAACTCAACACCTCAAAGACTAAGGAACTGGTTGTGGACTTCGGGAGGTCCAGAGAAGGTCCACTGCCGGTTCAGATAGAGGGGGAGGAGGTGGAGGTGGTCAACAAGTACAAGTACCTCGGGCTGTGGGTGGACAATAAACTGGACTGGTCATGCAACACAGAGCACCTGTATAAAAAAGCCCAAAGCCGACTGTACTTCCTCAGGAGGCTGAGGTCTTTTAACATCTGCAGGAAGCTCCTGAGGATGTTTTACCAGTCAGTGGTTGCTGGAGTACTTTTCTATGCTGTGGTGTGCTGGGGGAGCAGCACAGCAAAGAGGGACTCATCCAGGCTGGAGAAACTGATCAGGAAAGCTAGCTCTGTGGTCGGCATGAAGCTGGACACTCTGGTGACAGTGGCAGAGAAAAGGACATTAAAGAAACTGCTGGACATTATGAACAATGCTGGGCATCCTCTGCACACGGCCATAAACAATCAGAAGAGTCTGTTCAGTGACAGGTTGCTTCTCCCCAAGACAAGAACTAACAGACTTAAAAACTCCTTTGTCCCACACACCATCAAACTGTTTAACTCCTCTCTGGAGGGGAGAGGGAGGGGAAACAGGAGGACAAAGGAGGGGGGAACAACTAAGCTGTAGTGCCTCTTCACCTCACTGTACAATACCTTGTGCAATACTTTTTGTAAATAGTCAACAGTGCAATAGACTCAATACTTGAAATGTGCAATTCACTTGTATTTTTATTTTTTATTCCTATTTATTCTATTTATCCCCTTTGTATATTTTATTTATATTTGTCTCTGTATTTATATATGTGTGTGTGTGTGTGTGTGTGTGTGTGTGTGTGTGTATATATATATATATATATATATATATATATATATATATATATATATATATAACAATTCTGTAACTGTAACTTCGGTCGTTGCTGTGCTTTTTGGAAGTCGAATTTCCCAGAGGAACCCACCCGAGGGATTAATAAAGTTCTATCTTATCTTATCTTATCTTAGAGTCATGTCTAGTTTTGAAACAGCTGCCTGCCTCTGGGTCTGTAAATCACAGCCATTCAGTACTGTCGCTGCCCTTGCATGGAAGCCAGTTTCCACCATTAAAGAAAAAAGTATCCATAATATAAATTTCAACTTATTAATTCAAAGTTTTGAGAAAAGCAACTCAAAATTTTGAGTTAGCTCTGCCAATCATCTACATGGAATGCGCGCTCAAAACCGGATTGCAACAAACTGGTGCTTTCCAGAGTACGTTTTCTGATAGTAACAGCATGTGATTCAGCTGGATTTCATCATTTGTAAAGCCACGCTGAAAATAATCAGCAATTTGAGCATTCATGACCAGTGTTGGTCAAGTTACTTGAAAAAAGTAATCAGTAACTAATTACTGATTACTTCCGCTAAAAAGTAATCCCATTACTTTACTGATTACTTATTTTCAAAAGTAATTAATTACTTAGATACTTAGTTACTTAGTTACTTTTTAAAAACACGATTTACAACCTGAAGAGATGATAAAGCGATAGATCTTTCAGCCCAATTCTACTTTTTCTACATAATCCATCATACAAAATGTAATCAAATGGAAAAGTCTCTTTTTTAAACTTGTTTTAACAGTTTTAATCTTTTAACTTTATGCATCAAGCAAAAATTTAATTATATGCAACATTCTCTGACTTGAATAAATTAGTTTAACATTTAAACCTATTTTCTACACATTCCAGCACATAAAATAAAATATTTTTTGTGATTTTTTTTAGATTACAGTAACGCGTTACAAGTAACGCGTTACTGCCCATCTCTGTTCATGACTGGCTGTAATACTGGTAGCTTAGCTGTAGCATTTGTAGCTGAGGGCTTCAGCTTCCGGGTAACAAGGAAACGACATCATTCACGTAGATTATTGATTGGCAGCGCTAACTTGAAATTTCGAATTATTAACTCAAAATTTTTAGATAAAGTAAGTCAAAATTGCAAGCTATTTTTCTCAAAATTTCAAGTTAATAAGTCTAAATTTCGAGTTATGGATACTTTTTTTTTTTTTTTAGTGGCAGAAATCGAATTTCCCAGAGGAACCCACCCGAGGGATTAATAAAGTTCTATCTAATCTAATCTAATCTAGAAACAGGCTTCCATACCCTTGCCCTTTGCATACAGAGATTTCTTTCTTTTAATTTATGATGTGCTGTAAATGGTGTCCTTACCAGCTTTTCCCGTCTTTTGTTGCTCATGTCTCAGTTTGTTTAAAATGCAAACTGATCAGAAATTTAAAAGAAAACAAAACAGGATTTCTCAGTTTCAACATCTGATATGTTGTCTGTGAGCCATTTTCTGTCAAACAAAGGCTTTAAATGATTTACAAATTATTGTCTTTTATAAATATTTTGCACAGAATCATACCTTTCTTTGGAAACGTGTTGCATAGCGTGGGCTGAAATCAGAAGTGGACTGCTTTTTTCTTGAGCATCCTTTTCTATCAAGTAATTGGGCATGTTATTGTATTTTTTATTTATTTTTGAGTCAATAGCGGAGAGATAACAGGAGGCAAGGGAATGGAGAAGCAGGGAATAATTTGGAACGAAGACCCTCTGGCTGGGTTCAGCTAAAGCAGATGTAGCATAAGATCACTCAAGATCTTGTACTGGTGCCTTAGGAGTCACCAGTGCACCCCATAATGATCTGTTAGTATAATGTAAATAGCATTAACCATAAACTAACTGTATTCTAAGATATGACTGTATTATCTGTTACATAACCATCTCAATTTTTCTGTGCAAAATATGTGAAATATGTAGACTCTTAAAGCTGCCAGGAGTATAGAAATGAAAAACACACAACTGCCAAATAAGGCACATTTCAACACAAGCACACACACAGTTTCTGGTGCATATTTGCAGATAGACAGTGGAAAACACCGCTTTAGGTCAGAGGGGACTAACATTCCAATCTTCTGTACAAATCTGTGAGCAGGGTCCTGTGGGAACTGGCACACATAATTAATTTGGTTTCATAAACTTCTGTTACCACATACTGGGGGACTGGGAGCTTAGAGTAAACAAATATTGAAATTATTACATCCAGATGTTGTAATTCCCAGGTAATCCACATGGAAAAATCCTGTGTATGTGTCTAAATCTCTGTATGTGTTAATATATATATACATATATATATATATTATATATATAGTTAGGCGTGTGCTCATGCAAGTGTGACTTATTTTTTTGTATGTGTGTGTCTGTTTTTTGTGAAGAAAGAAGGCAGACGTCTGCTGCTGCTCAGTTCCCAGGGAAATCAGAAGGCACAGCGAGGGGGTGGGAGAAAGAGGGGCGTGTTGGAGGAGGGGGTGGTGGCTGCAAATAAATAATTTTCTTGAGGAAGGGTGGGGAGTGGGAAGAAGAATTAGGAAAGACGAGGGGAGATGCAGCGAGAACGAAAAGGAAGAAGAAAGGCACACTCAAAAAAATCAACTAGGGCATGTGTTTGATTAACAAAGTAGTAATATGTTTACATCACATGAAGAAATCATTTTTATGCTCATTAAATGATTCATTCTTTTTTGTTGAATATAAATCAAAGAAAACTTTGATGAGTTAAATTCGTTCATGGCAATCCAATGAGAATGAGGTCCATCAAACCAAAGGCTCTGATAGCGTCATGTATTGCGCATGCTCCACGCCCACCGGATGCGGAAAGGTCCGTTGAGAAGTTAACGAGCGCACGTGGAGTTACTTCTTTGGCATACCTGATAGTGAGGTAAGTAATATTTCTTGATATATTTATTTAGGTTAGTGGAGTGAGAGATAAATACTATTAGTTAAAATTTTTTACCTGTGTAGTGTGGAGATTTATATATAGCAGGGAGGTTGTAGACCCAAACATTTTTCAAATGTAAGTCGGTGAATTTAATGTTTTTTTTTAAAACTTAACCGGAGTCGCTAATTGTTGCAACAGAGCAAAAACTGATGAGGTTATTTTGGTAAGTTCGTTTTTTTGTTTTTGTTTCTGTCGACTTTGAATGAGGTGTGTTTCATGGTTATCTGCGTTGGTAGGACTGTTTTTCTTCTCTGGAGTTAGCTAACTTTGAAGAGCGGGAAAGCCGCGTAGAGCCGTAATGTCTTCGCATATAGCTCCATGAATGAAGGGTTACTTTCTGCTTAACCGGAGTTGGTGATTGTTGGTAGTAGTGGTAAGACTGACCGACATGGTTTTGGTGATTTTATGAGTGTTTTATGATGCTCTATCTAAAATTCCTGTTTTTGTCAGTGGAGTTTAGTCGCGGCAACCGCATTAACTGGATTGATGAAAGGTTTAATTCAACTAAACCAGCGTTTAGGGGAGTTAATAACAAGGAGTAAGATAAAATCTGTCACAATAATTGCATGTGCATTTTCTTTTTTTGTAATATATTCACTTAGTTTTCGAATTCAGAATGATTTAGGTGGATACTTGTTCGGGTTATAGTTTCTCTGGTGCTCTGCATTAGGCTGACTAACGGTGCGTTCACACCGAACGCGATAGACGCCCCTAGCTGATCGCGTGCACATTTGCACCTCGAAGCGCGCCCAGCATGAACTGGTCGAGCTTTATATGCAATTTTCACGCGTATGAAGAAGAGATCTGGGAGGAAGTAGTGCCAGACGGTATGTTATTAAAATGGCAGCTGTCAATCTAGCGTTTGAAGAAAGAGTCTCCCTTCTCTATTTGCTGTGGAGAGCAGAGCAGTGCCTAAAGGACGTCCTCACCGTACCTGGGTCCATCAGGTCTTCCACAAGCGTGAGCAGTTTGGTGAGTTTCACCACTTGCTCCAGAAGCTCCGTCTGGATGACGGCCGCTTTCAGCTGTACCACCTTCTGTCCCTTGCCGAGTTTGAGAAGCTGCTGTCCCGCAGATTTTACCAACTCGAGCGGTAGACGTGATAAGCGCGAATGCACAAAATGCACCACACAAACTGCAGCGCGTATTTTACTTCGCGCTTCAAAGGCGTCAGTCATGTGAAGTAGGCAGAAAAGCGTTTTCTCAATGCAAATCTGCTTCCGAAGTTTAGCTGGACCCCCAGTCGCGCTTCATCGTGCTCCTCCATTGACTTTACATGTAAACCTGAAGCTCTGGTCGCGTCTATCGCGTTCGGTGTGTACGCACCGTAACAGTCTTCACATTTCACAGTATGTAGATATTAACACAAATTTGTCAGAGTAATAACTTTGTTTTAATTAATTTCTCTCCCCAGAAATACATCACAAAATAAAGCCACATTCCCATGCTCTGAGATTCTTATGCACCTCCTCAACAATACATGGTAAGTTCATGTTTGCCTTATTATTATTATTATGTTATTTATTTTTTTTGGATGATGCAGAAGTTTAATCTCCTTGACGTTTTCTAATGCATATTTCATTTTTTATCAGTGACGTGTATGTGGCAGTGCAAGCATTGTGTTACCAGAGAGAGCAGCAGGTACAAATTACTTCAACATTATAAACTACATCATCATTACGGAATAGGTCAACATTATCTGTGCATATATGTTAATTGTCCGTGCACATTTAAGACTTGGAGTGGACTGAACACTCATGTCTATAAAGCTCATTCATCTCAGTTTACACAGACAGCTTCAAGTTCAGTAACTTTTAAATGTGAGTTATGTGACTGCAGTGACGTCTTCTCTGAGAGAGATTTTTTTGTCCATATTGGAACACATCTGCGAAGTAACGAGACAGTTAGTTGTGTGTTTCTTGGTTGCCCTTTCAAGACAAATATTTACAATACATTTTATACACACAAAAAGAGGAAGCATCATCCACACACACTTAAAGATTTTAAAGCCAGTGTAGTTACACGTGTGGACCCAGTTCAAGTGATAGAGTCCTCTGATAATGTAAGGGCTAGCTGTTCTGAAGATGTATCCTATGGTGAATTTGAAAGTGAGTCAGTGACAGAATGTGATAATAGTGCTGTTGAAAATCAGCCCGAACTAATTGAACGGAAATTAGCAGTAATATTGTTGAAATTGGAACACATATTTCATGTTCCAGCAAAAGGATTAGATGAGTTCTTAGAGGAGTTAGTTTTTCTGTTGAGTTCAGCTAGTGTACCTCTGACAAAACGTACAATTACAGAAATTTTTAAGAGCCATAACCTCCATATTAGTCAGGCTGTTATTGAAGAGCTTGCAAATTCTGTATGTGTTTCTAACCCTGTGGCTAAAATATTGGGAAAGTGTGGCCCTCTTGCCACTCCTTATAAAAGAAAACTATACTACATACAAAATTTTAGGGTTGTAGAGCCTGTTGAGTATTTTTTATCGATAGACCAAAGGAAGTCATTTCAGTACATCCCTTTATTACAGTTATTGCAGGAAATATTGAGTCACAATAAATTGCTGGATAGAGTGATTGAAGAACAAATAGCTCAAGAAAATAGAGAGAATCTGAATGGTGATCAGAGGGTTTACAGATCTTTTCGAGATGGGGAGCATTATAAAAGAAATAGCTTTCTAGATGGTGAGAAGTTGAGAATTTCTATTAACCTTTATATTGATGATTTTGAGGTTTGTAATCCTCTTGGGACCTCACGGAAAAAGCACAAGCTTTGTGGTGTATATTGGGTCTTGGGCAATTTACCACCTGGTTCTCATTCAGCCCTTTCATCCATTTATTTGGCAATCCTTTGCAAGAGTGAAGATTTGAGGACATTTGGGTTTGAAAAAGTCTTTGATCCACTTTTGAGAGATCTGGTAACTTTGGAGCAACATGGTGTGTTCATCAGTCAGTTGAACGAGTGTATTAAAGGAACTGTGAGCTGCGTCATAGCTGACAACCTAGGAGCCCATGGGCTGGCAGGTTTTGTGGAAAGTTTTTCTGCTGAATACATATGCAGATTCTGTACAGCTAAAAAATCTGAAATAAAGTCAGTGACTGCTGGTGATTTTGAGCATAGAACACCGGAACTTCATGAATTCCATTTGAAGCGTGCACAAGAAACAGCAAGTGCTTGTTGTGGAGTTAAGCGAGATTGTATTTTGAGTAAGAATCTGAGCCATTTTCATGTCACTGCAGGCTACCCTCCAGATGTAGCACATGATCTGCTAGAGGGCATAATACCAGTGGAGCTTGCGCATTGTTTTTCTTTTTTAATCTCTAAAAAGTATTTCACCTTAGAAAAACTTAACAACTTGATCCAAAATTTTGAGTATAAATGGGCAGATAAAACCAACCGGCCTCATGCAATTCCCCAGACTTTCTCATTAAAAAAAAATATTGGTGGAAATGCACATGAAAATTGGTCTCTGCTTCGTTTGTTGCCTCTAATTATTGGTCCACTTGTTCCAGAGGATGAACCTGCATGGCATATTGTTTTGGATCTGAAGGACATTGTGGAGCTTGTTGTAGCCCCTGTCCAGTCTGATGAGTCGATTTCCTACCTTGAGTGTAAAATCAGTGAACATCGCCAGAGATACCAAGAACTTTTTCCAAACAACAGTCTTCTCCCTAAACATCATTATTTGGAGCACTACCCTGCTCTGATTCGGCATTTTGGGCCTCTTGTCCACAAATGGACAATGAGATTTGAGGCAAAAAATAGTTTTTTTTAAACAAATTGCTCGCCATACAAACTGTTTTAAGAACATACCTGTTACACTTGCCAAAAAACATCAGCTCGTGATTGCCTCTGACTTGCACTCTTCTGACCATAAGACACCTTTAATGGTAAATGTTGGCTCATCAGTACCAATTGATGTTCTGAAAAGTGATATCGCAGTAGCTATAAAGCAAAGATTACCAGATGAAACTGATGTCCATATTACAAAAAGCGTGTCATACAATGGCATGAACTACAGCACAGGAATGATAGTTGTTCATGGGCAAATATTTGGTTTGCCAGAGTTTGCAGAAATTCTGCAGATTTTTATTTTGCATGGCAGAATATACTTTTTTGTAAAAAAGTTCTCTGCTTGGTATCGAGAGCACTTCAGAGCTTTTGAGCTTGACATGTCACATGCGAGAGAGGTGTCTCTGATTGAGCATGGGGAACTACTCGATGACTACCCGTTAGCTGCCTATTCAGTGGGAGGCCTGCGTCTGGTTACTCTGAAGAGACACACTAACTTGCAGGGTAAACAGGAGTGATGTTTGTAAGTATTTTCCCCCTATATCACCTGGCACAGTAAATAATACATCATACTTTGCAGACCAATTGCTACTTAATTTAGTGAGAGTAGATTTCTTTTAAGCATCTTATGCAAGAATTGTCATTAATTAGAAGAATGCAAGACAAATCTGGAAAATGCACTATTCACTTCTCCAGTAAAAAAATTCCTCGAGGCCAAGGTGACATCATCAAATTATCGTTGACATTAGAATTTGTTACACACACTCGCACAATAGTCAATGAGTACATCTTTATTTATTTTTTAAATATTTGATATTTGTCCAGGTCAGCATGATGCCCCAGCCCATAAGACTGAGGATCATTCTCGGAGAAGATGATGCCAGGAAACTAATTTTACCAGCTGGGATATCAGACTCCATTGAGGAATTGTGTCAGGAAATAAAGACAAATTTTGGAGTGCAACAGGATTTTCGTCTTCAATATCAAGATCCTGATTTCGGAAATGATTTTGTAAATCTGACTGCGATCTCTGAAATTAATGATAAAGCAACTTTAAAGGTTGTATACTTGGATAGTGTGCAGATGCAAAGTTTTACAGAAGATGGAGTGACATGTCAACCAGTGCGAAGTCCAACACATTCCTTTTCAAGCTCTTCAGACACAGACAATACAAGGCCCGTTTCATCGTCAGGTTCATCACCGTCTACAAGACTGTCAGTGTGGCCAAGTGTCTTCACAGTCCCTCGTTTCAGCTATGAGGCTGAACTGCAACTTGAAAAGGCCAATGCTGAGTTCATTGCTGGTGGAACTCATTTGACCCCCTCACCAAAACTGAAATCCCACCTTTTAGAAAGGCTGGCTGAAGAAATAATAAAATTTAAAGTCTATCCAACTGACAATGACCTGAATGAAGTTGCAGAAGCCCTTGTCAAACAGCATCCTTGTCTGAGGGAGCAGGGATCCTTTAATGGCTGTTATGGTTGGAAAATTAGCCTCAAGTATAAAATGGCCAATGTCCGGACCAAACTGAGAGGCCTGGGCTGTGCTGAGGTGTTGGTAAATTCACTAAAGAACAAGGCCCAAGACAAAAGTAAGGCAGCATTGAATGTGAAAAAGCCTAGAAGAGCAGAAGTCAATTACTGTCCGCAGTATCCAAAAGGAGAAACCACTGACAGCCTGGAAAAAGAGAGAATTGCACTGCTTTCAGAGGTTCAGAAGAGAAACAATGACAATATAGTGACAATGAAAATGCAGAAGACTTTTTCGTACAGAAGGCAAGAAGTTATTCAAGGACAGCCCTTTATTGCAGATTTTAAAAGCAGATGGCCAGCTCTGTTCACCGAGAAAGAGGTGCATGTCCTATATGTCTAACTTTTAGAGTGTGTTTATGGTTGACCAGTTATTTCTTGCTTCACTAATATTGACATAACATAGTGATAAAACAGCTAATAATTCCTGGTATGTCCTTCCTCTGGTGCATATTATAAGTGCATTGTTCATGTTTTTCAGATTGACAAGGAATTCCTGCGCATATCGACAGTACCGCTGCTATCTAGATTCTTTTATGAGCTAGACTTGTACACTCCACGCATGATGGAGCTCTTTCGAGGCAAAGGTGGGGTGGCTGGCAGAAAAATGAGACACATCATGGTGGCCATCTCCAAGGTGGGTTAGATCTGTGCTTAAGAACTTTTTATGCCCATAATCTGGCAATTTTATGAGCAAAGATATCTATACATATGGTAGGCAAAAGTCCTAAGAGGTTTTCATATCTTATACAAATTATATAAGCATCAGTCTTATATTAATAAGTAATTGATAAAATCGTATGGTTAATTTTGATCAAAATGGGGGAAAAAAACCCCAAAAAAACATTAGTGTTGCCTCATTTTGTGTCTGATTTGGTTTAGACAGATGTTTTGAGGTGGCTGTAGCTCAGGTGGTAGAGCAGGTCAGCTACTAATCAGAAGCTTGGCGGGTTGGTCCCAAGCTCCTCCAGTGTGCATGCCAAATATCCTTGGGTAAGATACTAACCCCAAGTTGCTCACCGATGCATTCATCGGAGTGTGAATGTGTATGAATGTTAGACAGTAAGCACTAAACCCGGTGGCGCCAGTGTTCGACAGCCTCGACCTCTGTCAGTGCGCCCCAGGGTGGCTGTGGCTACAATGTAGCTGCCATCACCAGTGTGTGAATGTGTGTGTGAATGGGTGGATGACTGGATATGTAAAGCGCTTTGGGGTCCTTAGGGACTAGTAAAGTGCTATATAAATACAGGCCATTTAAACAGTTTAGAAAAAGTGATTGGGTGAATGAATTGTTGTATAAAGGCAGCTTTGAGTGCTCTGAGTAGAAAAACGCTATATAAGAACCAGTCTATTTACCATGTGGCCTTTTGGACTCTTCCAAACTAAGTATTCCTTTTTCAAACTGCTGCCTAAAAGTTAAATATTGTCATTATGGATTCCCTTTTTTCTTAGGATGACACAATACATGCAAGACGAGCATGCATCCTGAAGTCCTTGTGTGTCTACCTGAATGAAGACCATGAGAAACTTGTGAAGGAATATACGGTCAGTTATATTCACAAGTTGTTCTGTGTTATGTAATTTGCTCCAGGAGTTATGGGTAATTTCGATATATGAAATGGTAAAATGTGACACCACGTGTGAATAAAAGATATTGCAATTGGTCCTTGTTTTGTTTCATGTCAAATTTCTGAGGTGTGAAACCAGAGACATAGAATTTAGTAAATATATCAGCATATTCACGCTGATTGCTGAATTCCTTTATTTTTTTCATATGTAGACTCAAACAAATGTATTATTATATTTTACGTCACAGAACACTGAGGCCAACACTGAAGCCATGGAACAAACTGTGATGGGAGTGTATGTCATACATCAGGAGGGTGCGGAGCCTGGAGATGACCCAGGGAACATCGGTGTCCTGATTGAAGGCGTGGAGGTTCTCACTGGTTTGAGGAGCATTGCAATTGCTTGTGCTCTGTTATTTGGACTGATATACTGTCTGAACCTAAGCTACCCACCGGAGCTCAAATGCACTTTTGAAGTCTTGCAAAAGATTATCATGAAGCTGGATGGACAGAGGTTGTCATCCAAGGCACAGTTCCTAAAAAACAAGCTAATGGGGTGAATGAGCTTGAAACGGACTCATGCAAGCCAGATATTTTTTTTTCAAGGTTTCTGCAATGCAAATATGTGTTTACTGTTTTAAAGTTTAAAATTGTAAGTTATAAAATGTTCATATAAACTATGTGGTTTGCTCTGCGGCTATTATACAAAGATTGTTTGTTCATAACTTAAAGTCTTATACAGTTTAAGTGTAAACACTGATTTTTGCCAGATGGCAATTGTTACAAAGGCAAATGCACACTGGTTTTCACAAATTGTTTGAGTGGAGCAGTTATGCTCAAAATTGAATGTTTTCTCCACACGTTAAATAGCATAAAGTCACTATTAATGGATACAGCCTGATTAAATGGAGGACTAATGTATGCAAGCAACATAGTAATGTTGTAATATTATAGTAATGTTGAATGTTATGTCTGAGCTTTAAATTGTGTTAAAATTCATATTGTTGTTTGCAATGCATATTTTACTACATTTTACGAAAGTTGCTTTGGGGATAATATTTTTTGTCTGCAAACTATTCAACAGACTTATTTCATTTTTATTATTAGGGTTAGGGTTATTGTATTGTATTTTTTCTTTCAGTCAGCATGTCTTGATCTGGAAGTTCTGTGGTCTTGGTATGAGATGGTTAAAGGGGAGAAAGCTAGGCTGAACTGGGATCCTGCCAACTGTTTTAAGAATGTTCAAGCAAAATAAAAGATGGTTTTGCAAGTTATCATTTATGTATGTTTCATTAATTTAATTAAAAGTAATGTTTACATAAGCAATACAAACACTAACTGAAACATGATTGGTGTAAGTACTACAGACATAAATTACATTTGTTCATTCAACAAGATTAACATTGGTGTAACAAACAAATATTTTACTAGTTCATGTAACAAGACTGACTTTTGATGTGCCAAAGTGTTTAAACAATATAACATGAATTTAAATTAATTTAATTAGACTAACTTGGTACAAACATGTTAACTGAATAAAAATCAAATTAACTGAATGTTAATGTTTAAATTATGTTACACTTACAAACATATTTAGTGTTGAAACAACACAATCAAGATGGATTGATTTAACATGATTTGTTTAGGTGGAATATAGGTGGCAAGATGAAATTAAGTTCATCCAATGAATTATTTTTTTGAGTGCAGAGTTTCAGGGAATAAAATGTTGACGCCAGGCTGCTCGCTGGCAGCTGACAGACAGAGAATGTGGCCTGGTTTCTGGGTTGCAATCAAATCCCTATAAACAGAGTGATCATTCACTCTGCCTAAATTCTACTGCATTACTGCCAGCCAGCGAGGACACACACTAGTGCTTGCTCACACAGACACACACTTTTTTGACAACAAAAAGGTAGGGTTTTTTTTCAGCAGGGTTTGTGGTTTATGTATGCAGGAAGTCTTTGCATACATATCACAAAAATAAACAAATGCACTGCCACAGAACAAACAGTGAAAAGTGGCAAGCGGAGGAAGGAAAATACAGGAAGAGACAGTAAGGTGTTTGGACAGATTAGATTTAAATCCCTAAGCTCCCTTGGGGGTCAAGAGTGCCTCAGTACGTCTGATGTTTATGAAGGTTTCGCTGTCTGGAGCAGTGCGAGCTTTCAGAGGTGATGTAGGAGTCGTGACTTTGTTGTTGGTGGTGTTTATTAAGCTGCTTAGCAATATAATTTTCAAGGAAATATTCAAAACTTTGTAGACAAGCAGTTCGGAAAAACAGGATAAGTGGAGAACTTTTGCACCTCAAGGAAAGAATTCACCATTTGATCTTCGTAAGAAGCGTTAGACACCTGAGTCGGTATCTGCAAGCCAGCTCAGAAACAACCACGTTTGCTTCTCCGTTTGCACAGTCACAATAAAAAAAAAAAAAATCATTGGCCTGTGCGTCAGAGCTGATCAAGAATTTCTTCCATCTCAGTCTTGACCAATAAGCAGGGAGCTTACCTGTGCACTTACTCCCCTCAGCGGGAGAATCAGCGAGCATGGAAACACCAAGTCAGGGAAAAGAAAAACTCTCATTGACTTCACGTGCTTCTTAATGCCTCTGCCTCAAGGTTCTGCTGTTCTCAAGCAGCTGCTCACTTTGTTCGCAGAAGCCGATGAAGCGTCTGGATTGTGAGGTAATGAGGTTTTTGTGCCACAGGTAGATGCAAATCTAGGTCTGTACTTTTGTTCTTGCAGAAAATAGAAAAGAAGGAGTTAAAGGGCTCACTCGCTGATTGATAGCAGCGGGTTTGGATAATTTTGAAGACCGAATCATGTAGAGGACGTGTGTAGGTCTGACTGATAAGATAATCCTTTATTTAACACACAATGGACAAAAAATCATGACATTTTATTTTTTCTAACTAATTTAAAACAATAACTGTGCATTACATAAGAGAGCGTTCCCATTTGATAGGAGTGAATACGACTTTATTCAATATCAAATTCTCATTAAAAAAAAATCTAATCAGCCAATTGCGTGACAGCAACTGTTCTGTTTCAGTGGGACTGGTTTGGGGGCTGCTTTTTCTTTTTTCTGTCTGTGTTTCCCTCATCTGGTTCCCTGGTGGAGTTATCAGATGGCTTGGTGTTACTCTCTGCTCAAGCTGCTCCTCCCGCACCTGTTTTGAGTGGTGCAATCAGGCGTTGAGCACATTAACTTTGAAGGGTACCACATTTCTCTGCCAGGTCGTCATCGGTAACCTGGTGGAAGTCAGGCAACCTTTGTTAGCTGTAAGCGTCAGTACTATTCATTAACTAACTGAGCTGTTGTGTGTTTCCCCCCAGTTGTTTGCCCAGAGTAAAAAAAAAATGGAATACAGCACACTGAGAACTTTGGATGCCACAAGCTATTTTTTATCCTTCTCAACCGGTCTCAACAGATGGCCGTCCTTCCCTGAGCCAGGTTCTGCTAGAAGTTTCTTCCTGTTAAAAGGGAATTTTTCCTTCCCACTGTCGCCAAGTGGTTTTTCATAAAGGATCGTTTGATTGTTGGGATTTTCTCTGTATTAACTTAAGGTCTTTACCTTAAAGCACCTTGAGGCAACTGTTGTTGTGATTTGTTGCTGTATAAATAACATGAATTGAATTCTCTCCTGCAAAGGAACGGACTTCCCTGTCTAACCAGCTCTCTGCCCACTCTCCACCTACTCATCTCTGTTTTATCTCCTGAGCTTCTTCTGCTCGACTGTCCCCCCTGAGATTCTTCTGCGTAACAAGTAAAGCTACATTTACGGTCCTGCAGATGTCCACGATTTTGGTCAGACAGATGGGGAGACGGGTTTTCACCCAACTCAGACATGCTCCCGTGCATTCCTGCAAGACCCTCACTGCAGGTTGCTGGAAGTGGATGATGTAAGGGACTGCAAAATGTTGATTGGTTGGCCCTGAATAGTGCAGGGAGTGAAAGCGCAGTTCACCGGGAATGGAAGAACCTCAAAAAACCCCTTCAAACATTAAAAAAATAGGCATGAAAAGTTTTTCACGTGTTTCACTTCATGTGTTTCACTTCAGCTCTTTGTTTGTTACAACTTCTCCATGGCTGGCTGACTGACCAACACACAAGCAAGTCTCCCACATACCCGTTGTAGCACATACTTTGTACACTGCCCCCATCTTGCAACAGCGCTCACTGCAGGCAATGGAGCAGACATCGAGCGATCTACCTCTGCTCGACCATAAAACACATCATTCTCAAGAACTACATCTAACTCTTTCTGTGCCAGTAGACCACACAGAGTTCCACTCTTCAGTCTGAAAGAGAGACTAAAGAAGTCACTTGGATGAGTGATGAAACATGTATCCCACAGAAAACACAATGTCCAGATAAACAGAATCAAGTTTCTGGGATTTCCTTACCTAGATGATTAAGCAGCATCAAGGCATTCTTCTTCTATTGTCACAATAGAAAAGGCTTTAAGGATGAGCTCTTACCAAATGGCAAACACAGGCTTCACAGCAATCCCCTTTTTATAACGTTAAAATATTGCTTTCAAAGTACACATATCCTTTTTTTTCTTCCAGCATATCTGTGAGCAAGATTGATTGACAGACCCTGGCCTGCTCTTCCCAGCACTGACACCTCCATCATGATGTGAAGTATACATCTGCACTTGTGAAGCAAAAATCCCTGCCATGCACTACAAAAAAACATCATCTTTACAAAAAGCAGCATTTGCAGAAAGAAAGAAAGAACCCCCATCCTTTTCTTCTCTAACTCTGAGTGTTACAGTTTAAAGATAAAGAATTCTGGGTTGTGGATACGGGTGGGTCCATCCGTCTCGCTGTCTTTGGGCGCTGCAATGACAACGCCTCCACTGTCACAGCTGAGAAATGGTTTCCCTCTATTTGCATTTTTATTGATGCTCCAAATTGCAAATAGCTTTCTCCTCCTTCTGTCTTTGTCTTTGCGTTGAGGAGACGGAAAAAAAAAATCCTCATTTGTTCAAGCTGGCCCTATATAAATCACTATAGTGAAGTGAAGTGATGTGAACTGGACTCATCTCTGAATAAAACATCAGGTGGCAGACAGGGCACACTGGAAGCAGTTTTATCTCTCGAGCTATTTTGAAAATTTTGCTTTTTCAAATGGGTGCAGTGCTTGCTGCTGTATTGTGCCAAGTTGGAGCTAACACTGATGCAAAAAAAAATAAAAAATACACACAGAAACAGGACTTAAGCAGACTGCATTCAGCTTTTCTGCTAACTCATTGTCAAGAACATGTACTATATATTACATACTATACAGGGCTACACAGCAGCTGGTCAGACACATTGATTACCTTGCTATTTTCTGCACAGGTCCAATATGGATTGGACCATTACCCCAGTCACTTTCCTATAGTAACAAACAGCAGTCACTGCACTCTGCGAGAGTGCAATTACTTATCAGTCAGTGAATTACTGTGCATCAGAGTCGCACACCTCTCTCCTTTTTCCCTCTCTCTCTTGTCTCACTTTCTTTCAAAATGAGTGACTGTGAGACGATGAAATTTCATTGTTTATGTATTTATTCATTGTGAAGCAGGGATTACTGACTTTACAAGGTCATTCAAACAGATGAGTGAATACGCTATTGACTGAAATGTAAATACAGGCTCACACTGGGCTCGAGTCACACAGCTAGACATACAGCCGCTGTCTTCATTGTCCTTCATTGTCAGCCAGAGGAGCAAAAGTGTTTTCCTTAAACTGCTGATTAAGTTGCTGCAGCTTCTATCAAGGTCTGGGGATCTTGGGAAATAGGAAACCAGAAAATGAGATGTTGATATTGATTCTACAATCGTGAACAGAGGGCACCTTTCACTTAATCTTAACTGATCTGACAGCTATACAATAACCCCACTTACCTGTAACCTTTATAGTAAATATTAAAGCTGTAAAATAAAAGTATCATGTCTAACTTAGAAATGCAGGGATGATTTGTTTTTCAGCAAATGCTTGATGGAAACCCTGATTGGCTTGCTCCTTGGACTAACTGGTTACAATGTGATGCTAGAAAAAGAACCACAGGTGAACAGATGTCACCATTATTCTAAATCAAATCATTGCAAAGAAGGAATTAAATTAATTTGTATTTGTTAATTTTAAAAAATCATAACTAAAATGGTTAGTAAATTGTTGTGAACACATGTCCACACAATGCTACGACTTACTTTGTTGCATGGGGAACTTACTATGTTGGACTCCTCTCTGTCCACAATGCCACTATCATTAACTACGCTATTACCCATATGTGAAGGCAATGAGTTCAGTACAATAAATGATGGACCCCAAGATACACGGTCTCAAATTCACGCCACCAGTGATGTGCGTATCCCCCCATACTGTTTTATTATTAACATTTTAGTCTTATAAAGCTGACATGGTAAACCTGCTAGCAAACAACGCTCTACAACCTAAACAGAAACATTACATTAGCATCACTGCGTGGTAGGACTTGCAAAACATAATTAAACACAAGTTGTTGCTGATAAACTCATCTAAGTGTTCCTGAAATTGCATAAAGTTGCACTTTATGAGGTAGCTGGAGTGGTGGTGACCTAAGCACACACGGCTTTCAATCAGGAGAATTGTTTGGTTCGGTTAAGCTATCAAAACTACCTGGTTAGCATTAGGGAAACATTTTGGATTCATTATCTACATTGCACAGCTCCATTTTTAGGTCACTGTGATGCTGAACTCCATCTAAGCACAGCTGTTGGAAGTTGCTTAACTTTATTTTGCATAACATTAGGTTTAAAATTATGTTCACAACCCTTTTTAACTCTTCTAATTCCCCTCACCTCCCAAAGTCGACCACATCAAACGGCTGTACCTTTCCTGGGTCTGGTTCTACTGGTCTTTTCTTTTTTCATTAAAAAAAAAAATCAACTATTTTGTCATCAAGACTTTTCTAATTCTTGCAAATACAGCAGGTTGATGGCATTAAATTGTTAAATACAACTGAAAATAATTAATATAAATAAATGTTTGGGGGATGACGGTCTTGGCAGTCTTCTCTTTATTGCCAGACAGGTGGTAGTTAGTGGCTTTGATAAGGTTTTGCTAAAAACATCTGCTGGAGGAAACTGTAAGACAGAATCACAACTTTAAAGCGGCAAGTTGTAAAAGCAAAGGAGCTGAAAGAGACTGGTGTGCTTCATAGAGATGAGGGAATTACAAAACAAGCGATCATTTTCCTAGGCATTGCTTCGAGTAATCCATTTCACACGGCACACTGTAAAATGGATTCATATAAAGACATCGATCAAGGCAACTTTAAAGACAGATGTTCAATACAAGTGTTTATGACCTCATTAGTGCATAGGCAATAAATATGAAAAAAACAACAACTGGTTAATTACCAAATTGAAAAATCACCTCGCTTTTAAATGATTCTTTAAATATAATGTCTTCCATGTCTACACATCAGTGTGAAATATGCCAATATATTGATTTGGCCAATCCATTAAAGAAAGAAAAGTAATCAAAAAATATGTATAGTCACCTTCAGGTGTCCTTCCTCCAGTCCTGACCTCTTACCCTCATCGTCTAATGACCTTTCACTCTGACAAACAGACAGATGACTCCATTTTACCCCCTCCATGCAGGTGTCACAGGGATGATAGAAGAGAAGGAAGAGGAATGTGATGAAGAAATGAGAACCTTAGCAGGATGTGACAGAACACTGCTGGAGAGGATCGGAGCAGAGAGGATGGATGGAGTGGTGAAAAGTAGGCAGGAAGGAAAGCACTGTTTGGTTGTCACTCTCAGATGTTCTTTAAAACACTGAAGTAAAAAGTAAAGCTTGAGCATTATCCGCTGTCTTCACCTCTGAAACCCACTGCCGACAAATATTTGACACCAAATTATTCATAGATTTTTAACGTGAGACTTTGTTAGTTTATCAGCTTTTTTCCATCAGCAGTTCATGTATCACTTTCTATGAAATTGCAGATCTTTAAACTTAACTTTTCCTGAGGAATTTAAGGGCTTCTTATTCAGTTTGGCTCATTTTTCAAGGTTAAGAGTTAATTTCATGTTATTGTCTGACTATTTGAAGGCTATTTTTACATTTCCGATTAAATGACTGAATTTTATACAAACTCTCGATAACGAACAAACAAAAATTCAAAAGCCAGCCAAGAAAAAGTATTTTTCTCATTATGAGGACTTTTGAAATTCACTGAGTTTGAGTGGAACCACAGGTGAGGTGAAATGTGCTTACCCCAATTGTAATTCTGTCATTTCTATTCACTCTCTGATCTCTCCTCTACATTGTGTGCGAGTGAGATCACGTTCGCTCTGTAATAGCCCTCAAATAAAAATCCTCATCGAAACAAAGTGAGATGCCCATGGCTCATTGGAATGACAACAGCGGTGTATTCTGCTTGCACCTGATAAAAATTTTACATCGCCTCCTCTACAAAGAGGATCAGTGTGATTCCTTTGAGAGAGACAAAACTGAATTCAGCCCCAACATGTGCAGAGCACTTCTGACATATTCACGCTTACATGGATAAATGTGTTGCGTAACTGGTGAACCATCTGCTTGCAAAAAATGCCAGATAAATACTAGGTAAACAGCGAATGCGACGAGGTGAAAACGAAATGACTTAAGAAGGGTCTGTGAGAGCCGAAGTGACAGTCAGTTAGTTGGATAATTGGTTTGCGAAGTAGAAAGCAGGAGGTGGCGTTGAATCAGAGCTGGAGAAGGGGAGAGGAATGAGAAGATGAGAGGCGAGTTGAAGTGAAGAGAAAAAATGGGGTGGGGAGTGGGTGAAGTACAGAGCTCGGTTCACGCACAGCTGGCTGATGAAGGATGAAGGGAAAGAAGCAGAGGCGACTGATAGAAGTTCAGACCTGCTGAACTGAAGCAGATGTCCACCATCCAGACTGACAGGGTCGTTGGCTGCCTGAGGAATAGCAGGGGTATCAATTTATAATGCTACCTGCCTAATAAGCCTTCTAAGATGCTTCATAATGCATTACACTTAGACCAGTAATTTTCATTTGTGTGTGCATATTCTGCAGAAACCCTCAATTTACAAAGATCGTATATTGATTCTAATTATTGCTAGCCTTTCACCACATGCTCGGAATAATTAAATTGAAGTACGGACAGAAGAAGGACTCAGACATATGTTGCAATTTGCAGCGCAGAGAGTAAAGGATGGGCAGAAGAAACTTGGTGAGAAACAAGACTTAAAAGCGCCGAGGAGTGACGCCCCTCCATAGGAGTAGCGGTGCCTCTTAGTGGTACTGACAGCAACAGAGAGGAAGAGAGAAGCTGCAGGAGTGGGTCCGAGATCTGAAGATGTTGCCAAGAGTAGCAGCGGATTTGTGATAAGTAAGAGAAGTCAAGTAACTTTCTGAAGCTAGTTTGTTGCTCACTTTATATCAGATGTGAAGCAGATAAATGTAGAAACTGCATCATAATGAGTCAGAAGAGCCAAGCAAGCCATGTATTATGTGAAACACTATCAAGTGTATGATTGCTGTAGCCATTGTATGGTTTGCTAGAACAGTCATTATTATCTCGTTTATTGAAGTGATTCATATTTGATTACATTTATTTTATTCAGAATGAGCATATGCTGTATCTAACACAATAAGAATGAAACGGATACATCCCATATGAAACACACAGGGTGAAAATGACATAGTTAGAATATGTGATATTATTATATAAAGTGACTTGTGTAATGTTGGTGAAATTAAGCTATAAAGAAAGTTGGTTGTGTTGGCTGCAACTCTCCTTCAAACCGGAGAGCTGTCTCCCTGGAGAGTGGGTAAAAGAGCAGGATGGGTGGTTCCTAATCTTACTGTTGTTCTTTCTATGATGTCTCCTGTCGAGCCCTCTTTGCCCCACGCTTGTCTGAACCCACAAGCACAGCAAGCCACTCTCTTTCCTAAGCAAATCAGCCCTATGTCAGCCTGCACTGTGCCACCCCTGCCAACAACCTGGTTCACACGGAGGATAACACTCGCTGACAGCTCCACACTCCCTTTTGCACACATATTCACACGCAAACAGACACATCCAAGGCTGTGACACAAGCAACTTTTACACAGCAAGAGTCCTTTTTGCAAAACCTGCTTTGCTCGGTGGCGGTGTTTATGTTGTGGAAAAAGTTCAAAGAAATTCAGATTTACTGGAAAGATAAGATGAATCTGAGTATGTGCATCCCATAGAAAGCGGTCGTCGGTGTTTACCAAACTCTCTTGCATGCAGCGGGGTATATCATAGGGCATATCAAAAGTGACACCGTTATTACCACAACAACAGCCCCCCCATCTGGTGGGTAACAAAAAAAGAATGTGAACGTATGATAAGATCACTAATAAGTGGATCTAACAAGTGGATCTGTGCTTTAGAAAATAAAGATTTGTCATTTAAATTTATTTACATTTAAATGAACCAGAATTAAATGTAGGTATTTTAAAAGAGGTGCAGTGTATTACAGCTAATTTATAAGCCTGTTAGGTGGGGCTGTGTGCAGACAGGAATAGGACCCAAGGTGCAGACTCCGGAGACAGAACTTAAACCAAAACAGCTTTAATGCTGAACGCAAACATCATATAACTAGAAAAAAAAAACTCAAAATAAACTTACACCGGTGGATGGGCAAAACACACAGCAAAGTAAACGGTAGATCGCGACACAGACACAGAGAAACACTGGGCTTAAATACACAGAGGGAGCAATCAGGGAATGGGTAACAGGAGGGAAACACAGCTGGGGCAAATCAGGCCTAACGAGACAAGAAGAAGCAAAACCAGACACATTAACATCAGACATGGACTTTCAAAGTAAAACAGGAAACACATAACACAGACTGAACAAAGACACAGACTCATATGCCGGCACTACAAAGGGAACAGAGACGTGGGAACAGGGCAGACACAAAACACTGACTGAACACGGGGATATAGGAACTTAAGATACACATAGACGCGAACTAGACAAGGGGATGCAGGTGATAGGGGAGACAGAGCAACTAAAGAAGACAGACCTAAGCCATAAGACAGAACTCAAAGAAACCAAAAACTAGACAGTATAAATAATATCGTAAACTCAAAAACCCTGGGTCGACGACCCAGGCATCCTAACAGTACCCCCCCCCCCCCCCAAGGGCTGGCTACCAGACAGCCCAAACCAAAACATCAAAATCAAAAAAACAAAAACAACCCAACCAGGGTGGGTGGCGGGGGAACAGGATGGAGGGCTTGAAACAAAACAAGGAGCCAGAAACAACAAAACAAAAAAAAGTGCAAACACTGGAGCCCGGAAAGCAACAGAACAAAACACAGAAACAAAGTCCAAAACAACAGCACCAAGGCCCAGGCAAAGTCCAAAAGCAAACAAACAAAAGAGCTCATGAAGGGCGCAGAGGCCCAGGCAATAGTCTCAAAAAAGTTCAGGGGGGGTCGGCCCGGAGGCTGACAGCACGATAGTCCAATCCCGGGCAGTTCAGGGGGCGGCCCGGAGGCTGATGGTCCAAGAGCCCAGAAAACAGTTCAGGAGGCCGGCCAGGCAGAAGGCAGCGACGGCGACCGAGCAGGTCAGGAGGCCGGCCGGGCGGGAGGCACTGGTGGCGGAGTAGTTCAGGGGGCCGTCCATGACGGCGGCGTAGTTCAGAGGGCTGTCCAAGACGGCAACGACGTGCAGGACGAGCAGGCCGGACGGGACGGGCAGGACGGGCAGGCCGGACGGGACGTGCAGGAACAGACAGCATGAAGACCTCAGGAGCAGAGGAAGCTGAACACTCGGAGACCGGACCAGACGAAGCTGCAGAAGCTGAGGCCGGACCAGGCGGAGCTGCAGAAGCTGAGGCCGGACCAGGCGGAGCTGCAGAAGCTGAGGCCGGACCAGGCGAAGCACAGACTGAGGCCGAAGCTGGACCAGGCGGAGGCGAAGCAGGAACAGAGGCCGAGGCAGAAGCTGGACCAGGCGAAGCAGAAGCCGAGGCAGAAGCTGGACCAGGCGAAGCAGAAGCCGAGGCAGAAGCTGGACCAGGCGAAGCAGAGGCAGAGGCTAATGGCGGCTGGACGGGCTCCTCGGGCCCTCCAGCTGACGTGGCAGAAGGCTGAACGGGCTCCTCGGGCCCTCCAGCTGAACGGGCTCCTCGGGCCCTCCAGCTGAACGGGCTCCTCGGGCCCTCCAGCTGACGTGGCGTGAGGCTGAAGCGGTTCCTCAGACCCTCCAGCGGAGACAGGTGGCTGAAGCGGTTCCTCGGACCCTCCAGCGGAGACAGGTGGCTGAAGCGGTTCCTCGGACCCTCCAGCAGAGACAGGAAGCTGAACGGATGACCGAGGAGAGGAGCGACGGTGGCGTCGCTTCCTTTTAGACGAGGGAACAGGAACCGGTGGAGAAACGGAGACCTCCTCCTCATCCTCCGACCACACAGCCGCCAGGAAAAAGGCAGGCGAACGGACAGGCGAACAAGGTCCCAGCTGGTGTGAGGAAGGGGAGGAAGCCTGTAGTGGCGATGAAGCAGAGCGTGCGTTGTCCTGCGGCAGCGGTGGGGAAGATGCAGTGAGGGAGAGAGCAAGCTCACTAGCCCTGACCTGCTCTCTCCAGGCAGTTATGGTGTTCCCCAACTCAGAGTCCTTAGCGAACTGGCTAAGCTGGGGATTATGCCGAATGATGGCCTCCACCGCGCTCAGCCCCACTGCCATGGTCCTTAAATCCAGGGACTGGGCGATGCGGTCAAGCAGGCGCACCAGCCGCTCCATCTCGCCGTTGAACTCAAAGGAAAAAGAGTCTGCAGGGTCCATGTTCTGGTCGCGATCTTCTGTTAGGTGGGGCTGTGTGCAGACAGGAATAGGACCCAAGGTGCAGACTCCGGAGACAGAACTTAAACCAAAACAGCTTTAATGCTGAACGCAAACATCATATAACTAGAAAAAAAACTCAAAATAAACTTACACCGGTGGATGGGCAAAACACACAGCAAAGTAAACGGTAGATCGCGACACAGACACAGAGAAACACTGGGCTTAAATACACAGAGGGAGCAATCAGGGAATGGGTAACAGGAGGGAAACACAGCTGGGGCAAATCAGGCCTAACGAGACAAGAAGAAGCAAAACCAGACACATTAACATCAGACATGGACTTTCAAAGTAAAACAGGAAACACATAACACGGACTGAACAAAGACACAGACTCATATGCCGGCACTACAAAGGGAACAGAGACGTGGGAACAGGGCAGACACAAAACACTGACTGAACACGGGGATATAGGAACTTAAGATACACATAGACGCGAACTAGACAAGGGGATGCAGGTGATAGGGGAGACAGAGCAACTAAAGAAGACAGACCTAAGCCATAAGACAGAACTCAAAGAAACCAAAAACTAGACAGTATAAATAATATCGTAAACTCAAAAACCCTGGGTCGACGACCCAGGCATCCTAACAAAGCCCAATTTAACCTGACATGCATGACTTTGGACTGTGTGAGGAAACTGGAGGACCAGGAGACAAGACCCTTAAACTATGCATGTAATGGACTCAAATTACTGAAGGTGTGACTGTACCTAGCCTTCTGGTCTGTTACATCAAGGATGAACTCATTTGATTTGGGTCAAAAATCAAAAGTTGGACTTACAACACCTGTTCTTGTCCACAACAAATTTTTATCCTACAACAGTAAGGATAGTCATGAAGAAGACAATCGCCAGACCCCTGCACAGGAGCAGGGCAAGAAAAACCATTTCTGCAGAAGAGACACCTTCTAGCCAGACTGAAGAGTGTCCTTTGGTCAGATGAGACAAAAATAGACTAACTCTTTGGCCACAGAGAGAGACACCATCCCCACAGGGGAACATGCTGCAGGAGTATTATGCTGTGGCGGTGCCTCAGTGCTTCTGGAACTGGGAATCTCTTGAAGGTGCAAGGAATCAAAGAGAGAGAAGGATATGTGAAAACTTAGCTTAAAACCGTCAGTATCAAAACTGGGTCTTGGTCATCGACCATCAAATCTGCAAGAGCTTGAGAGATTTGCTGAAGAAGAAAGGGGCTGGGTTACTTAGGAGATGTGTGTGAGACTTTTTGAAAACAACAATTCACAACTGGAGGCTGTTATCCAGCAAAAATGATGCACAATTGACTATTACAATCAGAAGTGTGTTTTTAGTGAAATTGTTTTTTTCCTGTGTGCAAAATAAGGAAATGTAAGCATCCAAGATAAAACCAGGATGTTTGCACTCCGAAACTTTAAAAAACAGGATTAATAATAATTCTGTGCTGTCTATAAAAGAATCTGCCAAATAAAACATGCAGAGCTACCTGCTGTGGCAACCCCTTGTGAATAAGGGAGAAGCTGGAAGTAGCTTTATTCATTTATTTATTTTTTAAAAAACTCAAATCGCTCAAATATTAATGTTCACCAATCTAACACAAATAAATATTCCACTGATCATAAATGAATTCTGCGGCTAAAACATCTAATCTTGTTTTCTTGTCTTTTATAGGGAATTTTATTTCACAACAGCACAAATTATGTATTCATTTCAACACTAAAAAGAGAGCTTACATAACAATAATACCATCACAAAACAACATAAATTCAATTACAGATCATATGAGGTCCAAATAAATGCAAAAAAAGTAAAAGTCTGTAAACACAGGAAAAAGCTGCCACCCTGATCACAGGTAAACAAGTATACATCCATTTCTATCTTTACTTTTGGCCATACTCAAAAATAGTCACAATAATAATATTAATTAGTACAGTCACATTAATATTTGTTACTCAAAAATAGTCACATTAATAAAAAGTGCAAGTTAAATGAAATCAGAATTAATGCTTAATCTGAAGCGACACGAGTGCAATACATTAAATTCAAATGTGTTTTCATTTTTCGCCTACTGCCATTTACATATAGGAGGGGGCAGAACAGTTGAAAAACCTACACTTCATTTACCAAAGTCATAATTAATAGAAATTTTGATATTATACTCCCTCAAAAACTAATCAGTTTTAGGAGGATAAACTGGCATCCAGCTGTTTTCATCCAATAAACATGGCAGAGTCTAAAACCTAGGGGGTCCTCCAAGGGCAATCATTGCAATCACTGCACAGATGTAGCGCAGACTAAGACATTTGTTGATTTCTCTTTTCAAAATGAATTTATTAGTAATCATTTCACTCCACAGGCTGGAGTGTCCAAGCTGCAAGTTCTTTTTTCAGTGGAAGAACAAAGAGAGTGCAGGCTAGGCTTGCAGAAACACAAATATGCCACATGCAAAGGTCCCTGTAAAGTTATAAATGGTTTATTTTGAATGTATATTGCTAATTTGTTAAATACTCAGAAATTTCTTTGTATGATGACACTCTTTTGGATTCCTGTACTGTGAGGTTGTCTATTGGTAGAACATCACTGGTGAAATATCTTTACCTCCAGGTGGAGCTTAACCATGACCATGCTGCGAGAATAAAGGTATTTTAAATGTTTCTTATTTGATGTTTAAGAATATAAGGGTAAAAATAACACCACCGGAGAGAAACTCTAACTAGAAATAACTCAGCTCATGAAGAAGAATGTGAAGCTACAGTATAAGACAGAAAATCACTCATAAAAAGACGAACTAAAAAGCATTTTACACACACCTGTCTGATGAAACAAAAGGCTCACCCTCGGGATCAGTGGACATATATGATGAATAAAACAAGCCCAAAGGGAAAAGCAGCAGTGCTTAAATGACATCACCAATCAATAAGACACTCACACCTGAGTCCAAAAAGTAATCATGGAAAACTGTGAGGGAAGAAAAGTTGTTATCCCTTCACTTACGCTTCAGCTGGCAATATAATGTTTCTTTCCCTGCTTTCACCATTATTGATTTTGTCAACCGACAGGCCAGACTCAGGGACGAGCAAAGTTTCAATCTTTCAGGTTAAGCAGATGATGCATTTAGCTTGGAAGGGAAGGGGGGGTAGAAAAAGTACAGAGAAATACACTCCAATGGCGACAGCACAGCACAGGGTGATATTCCTGATAGACGTGAAGCTAATTTTGTTAACAGTCCATCGAGTGTCCCAGTTAGCTGCTGCAGTGAGCCAACATGAACAATACTGGAACCATGTCAAGTGAATGGAACGAAGCCATTTTTAGTGTCAAACCAACACCAGTGTTTTTCCTGCCATGACAGCCAAAATGCATGCTGAGATAAAAGTCTATCACAGAGAGTGAAATTTACTTTAATCTAGCATGTCTGTGCTGCAAAGAGAAACGGCCCAGAAAACCCTGTAAAAGCCACTTCATACTTTTAATGTTTTATTTTAGGGATTATAATCTGTAATCCTCCGTTTCCACAGGCAGGAATAGTCAGTTTTTTATTTATTGTCACGGCTGGCGGAGTGAGCCGTGTGGTGTGGAGGAAAGGGAGGACCCAAAATGCAGCAGTGACTGATGATACGAGTGATGTTTATTTACAAAGTGACAATGGCAGAAACAGGCAGTGAGGCATGACAAAACAACTGAAGAAACCTAAACTGGGAGAACTAAATGACAAACCTGAGACCATACAAAAGGGGTGCGGGGCAGAGAGACGCAGAGACAGGAACACCATAGAACGCAGACGAGCCGACAATGAACACAGACCGACACCCACTAAATATACACACACAAGGTAATCAGGTAATCACACACAGGAGGGAAGAACAGCTGAACCTAATACACATGAGGACACAAGCTGAACACAATGACAACAGACACAGACCTTCAAAATAGAATAGGAAATCCAGAACATGAGCCTTCAAAGTAAAGCAGGAACACACAGACTGATTTACAACACAACACGGGGACATGAACAGAGCACCAAGGACAGACACAGGTAGGGCTGAATACACACACCAAACTACAGGTTCAACCCTAAACCAATACAAAATCAGAATAAACACAAAGCACAAAAATGAACTTCAAGGAAACACAAAACGCTGGGCCAAAATGACCCAGGACCATGACATTTATGGTAAGTTACAGACTATAGTTCGAATCCTAAATATGACCACTTCTTTTTATTTTTGTGTCTAATGTTGTTTTTCCTTTGGTTAGATTAAGGGAGCACACCTACTCGCTAAGGCGTTAAAAAAGGACGTGATTTTGGTTAAATTACTAAAGTTACCACATGTTCGAAAGCTCCGTTGTGCCAATTTTCTGATGAGTCCTGTCAGGAGAAAAATATATGGTTCACTGAAATAGCTGCATTAGTTTCAAAGTCATGGAGACAGCCTCAAAAAAGGAAATTCATGTCCTTCACATGATCGCCTTTTTTGTCAGTATTTCATGAACTGTCATAAGACCAGGCTGCTTTTTGACATGTGATAGTAGAAAAACTAGGGATACCATTAACAATGTCCTAAACATCTGTAATGTCTATAGGTCGGTTTCATAGGTATTGACTAATTTATTATATCATTGTAACTGTTTTTTGTTAATCACTGCAACGTGGGAACCCAATCGTCCTTTAATTGATGATCATCCTCAGTCTCAATGATTTCTTATGGAGCATTTTTAAATGGTTGAGAGATTTTTATCTTATCCCCCCCCTCTCAGGTGTGCAGTTACACATGCACATATACTGTACATGAGACATCACTATCAACTCTGTATAGTTTCATAATGCTCCATAAGAATAATCTTAATCATTGAATTAATATCATTGCCTTTCAAAGCGAGCTGATTCCATTCATGGTTATTGGAGAGTATTGCTGCATATATAGAGTTGTAAAGTGTTTTGTGACTCCCCAGAGAGCTGAAAGAACCTGTAAAATTACCTCAGCTGATAGCATATTGTTTAAATCTATATGAACAGCTACTTAAACTAAAATCTCCAGACTGCTGGTGGCCAGGTGCACTGCATAGAGGGTAAGCTGGGTTTTCTGTGCTGGGAAAAATACCTGAAGGCAGATGCTGTGTCTGGTTCTGCTGCAATGAGTTTGTTTAGCTACTAAATACTGCATATATGTCGAGGCTATCTCTGTCTGCCTGCTGTGAAAGCGGTGAGATTCCACCAAAACAGTAAAGCTGCAGAGCAGACAGCTAAACAGTGTAAAGCCTTTCATGTTTGAGATGTGGTTAGGTGCATAAGTATCTGAACAATGAGAGTTTTGCTGGTGTACAGCAGCACAGTGGATTTTAAATCAAATAGTTAAGCTGTGATTGAATTGCAGATGTTCAACTTTAATTCAAGCAGTTTAACTAAATATCGCATTCACTGTTTTGGACTTATAGACGTCCCCATTTTTAGGGGCTCATAAAGGAATTGCACAAACTAAAACAATTTTAAACATAAAAATTGTTTTAATGCTTGAAAGAAAATCCTTTGCACACTTTTCTAGAAGTTGTGGGCTTCAGAAAATGCTTCGTTTGCTCCCTTGAGTGTTCTGCCGGGTCTTCACTCAGCCACAGCAGGTCCTCCTTGTTTGTGGGTCTCTCTACCTTCAGTTTTATCTCCAGTAACTGAACAGTATGCTCTATGGGGTTGAGATCAGGTGACGCACATTGAAGAATATCCCATTTGGTTGCTTTGAGAAACTTTTGCATTTGCAGTATGCTTTTGCAGCAACATTTGTTTTCCAGCATTTTGCAGAGTCTGAGCAAAGAGCATAGTGCTGTATACTCCAGAATTCATGCTGCTAATTCTACTATCAGTCCTGTCATCAATAAAGACTAGTGACCTGGTTCCACTGGTTCCTGCTTAATTTGTTATGAAATAGTGAGGGAACAGGCGTCACCTGGACACGAACCTGCTTGTCAGTTAACTGTCCATCATTTTTAGCTCCTAAAAAAAACCAAAGTATTTATTTGATATTTTTATTTTATATTCACTGCTGTGGCGTGCAGAACCAAAATTTGTCATTGTCCAAAAAGATGTGGACCTAATTTAGCGACCGTAAAAGGAACTGAGATTCAAACTGAGAACTATAGACACATTTTTCACTTCAACCAGTGCCAACATCCTGCACACAGCAAGTATGTTATTTGGAAGAGTTTTGTGGTTTGAAACTAGATTAGAACTTGAGTCTGAAGTGTCTGTGTGGTCCTCAGATAACAACTGCAACAGATCACTGTCTTGTTCTGACTCCTTTGATGTCTTCAGTGCCCAAGGCCACAGCTTTCTTACAGGAATAATCAGTGACATTTAACTGCCTTGTATTACAAAATGTACATAATACATCAGCAGGGGTTTGCAAGTGCAGAACAAAGCCTGTCATTCTCCTACAACCAGCAGAGCTTTGTAAACAAGCAGTTGGATCCATCCTTTTCCTGAGATGCTGTGAGCCCTTTAACGGTTAAAGAAGGAGACTGCCATGGGGTTGCCCTGCTACAATATCTTTCACTAAATAAATAAAAAAATTAACTCAGGTACAGGCCCTATATCTGTTCTGTGCTTAATCTTGCACCGTCTCAGGTGAGAATTGTCTGCAGAGAAAAAGGTGAACATTTGTGCCGTACAGGATTCCAGCAGACAAGAGACGATAATGAAACAGCCTCCTCCATCAAAAGCACCTCACTGTGAACTGAATCAGACAGTTGCTGTACAGTACATAGCGCAGACTGTTTCCATTCACCTCGCCAAGGCTCGTCTCCCTGGCAACTAAAAACAGGTTCTGAACTTCACTTCCCTCAGATGCAACCTTGAGAGGAAACATGCTGTCATGAAACAGATATAAAAAAATATCTGTGTGGAAGCTAATCTTCCTCTTATGGAGGATAAAGAATGATACTCACTTACAGAAGTCAGCTGTGAATCAAGTAAAGAGGCAACATTTGGGCTGTGCTGGATTCCAGCGCAACACAATGGATAGTTCAGCAGAGCATTTGGAGGCACTTATCCACATCTGCGAGGGAGCTGCTGTTGTAACAAACAGTATCTAGCAGATGCTCCACTGTTCCCATAGGTGAGAGACCAGTTACACAGCCTATGTCACACAACAGTTTGGTTAGCTTCACTGCGTGTTCAGATGCAATTTTCTCCTCTCATGCACACAACAAATTTCACAAAGACACGAAATGTGTTAACTCCTGCAAACAATGTAGCAGTGCTCCTGCTGTAAAGATGTAGCCCGGTTTGCTACAGCTTTGTATTCTTAGGCGTTCTATCAAAAGTGATCATTGTCCAATCAGATAATGTTTCCAAACACTTTGTTTGTACAGAAAATTTGTTGCTTATCTTGGAGGCATTTTGGAGGTTTCAGTCTTGCTTAAGAGCCACATACACTCTCCTAAGACAGACCCACAAAGGTGATTTTGATGATTTTTGCCAGGTGGTGCCGTGGTTAGCACTGTCACCTCACAGCAGGATGATCATGGGTTTGAACCTGCTAGCCAGCTGGGGCCTTTCTAAGTGGAATTTGCAGGTTTTCCATATGCCTGCATGGATTCTCTCCAGGTACTCCAGCTTCCTCCCAGAAACATCCATATTAGGTTAATTGGTGATTTTAAATGTTCTGTAGCTCTGTCTGTTTTGGCCCCATCATGGACTGGTGACTAGAGAGATTGATTCCAGCCATAGGATATATCTGCTGCATTCCTTACAGCTTAATTGTATATACACAGCTAAGATTATTTTTGCCAGTGTGTAATTGTTGAAAGTGGGGTTTTCCTTGATAATATTAACCTTTTTTTCCAACTTTCTGCACCCACTAGTACATAGACACTGCTCTGGCAGTTAGCCAGAAAAAAAACCCAGCAATTTTTGAGAGCTTTTAAGCAATTTAACCAGTTCATGCGTAATTAATGTAACTTTCCAAAACTGGTCACCTTCAACGGCAACAGGCCGTAAACATGGTTGCATCCTGTGTCAAGTTTCCATGATCCTGCTTTGGCTTAAATCTGAAGCTGCACCCTCGACACTGCAGGGCATTTGACTATACTTGCCACTGTGGTGGTCATGGAGATTATATTTTGTTAATTGTGTGCCAGTGTAAGGCACAATGGGAGACATCCAGGTGTTTTTGTGTGTCTGTTCAATTTCTGTAAGACTCAATAGAAGCCCTCAATAGAGAGAAAGCGTGAGCTGTGGGCAAGAATAGTGAGAAGAATGAAGATACAGACAGGAGGAGGGAGCGGCTGACAGCAGTTGGACAAACACTTGACCTTTTCCTGTTTTTCACCACATGCTGCTCCACCTCTCTCTCTCTCACACACACACACACACACACACACACACACACTTTCAGACAGGCCCTTGGGGTATGTTTAGCCCTAAGGTTGCCATCTGTACCTGCCTGTTTGGTATGCATTTGGCTCTGCCCCCATCGCACTGAAGCCGATTCCCTTTTAGCTGTTTGTGGCTCTAACTGGCAGCACTTAGTCGGGCCCATGACATCACTGTATATTTATACATATGTGTGATCACATATTATTTTGTTTATGCACAAACATACATCTGTTTCCATGCGTTTCCTGTCTTTATTTATGTTTGTAACCCTGTGTGTTCATGTGCGTCTTTGGTTGGTTTGTGCGCTGTAAGATGGATCTTAGCGTGTAGCACTGACTTTCTTGTAGCATCAGGGACTAATCCTTCAGCGTTAGAAGACCAGCTGTTGTGCAGAGCAGCAAGATCGGCTTCATATGTCTCCTGGCTTCGTTTGTAAATTCTCTTAGATCTGTTTCATCACAGAAATTAAAGGGCGGTGGCTCGTATCTGACTAAATGACAAGCACAGTTTTTGTTATGCACTCTGAATTAAGAGCAAGTTGTTATGTGCTTAAATGAATGTTTGCATATACACTGCATGGGTGTGTTTAGCGACATTAGTGGCAGTGAGAGCACCGCTATGTGGCTAAATTGAACCGAGACAATGGATCAGCAGTATTTCTTAATTAGTGTAAGATTTTGAACACTTGCATGGGGAAGGCCTGATGAGAGTGTTCATATCTGCCACTGATTCCATGTCCCGTCAATGATATTTAAAACTTAATTAACAGATGATCAATAGTGTTTACACTGTAAAGCGACTGGGGCAGATTCTAATTAGAATATCCATACATTATTAATGACATTAGCAAGCTCTGAAATTAAAAGGAGACAACTGCCGCATTCAATTAAGGCAGCGTTCGCAGAGAAAATTGGTGGCAAAAGACTGAAAGTGAAAGACAGAGGCTGAGTGAGGCATAGATGAGGGCACAGATGAATGGGAAGAGATAACAATCAAAGTGCAGAACAGTCACAGTCATCTTGAAGTCTGGTGATGTACAATAAGTGAGGAATATACCCGAGACTTAATTAGAATAATTTGTTATATGAATCCCAGAGTAATAATGATAAGTAATATCACAGAGAAGTACAGGGAATGGGAACTTACTCGAGTTAGCCATAAAGCTTGTAGAGGTAAAATATATATATGAGCGCATATACAGGTAATGGTTTGCCTTTGAGCGGCTCGTCACCCAAGGTAATTAAACAGAGCTATGCCATGAAAATCATACCCACGAAAAGTAATTATGATTCAGTGGGACTTGGGAGCGATTTTTATAATTCTGAACCTTAATTCTGTCAGTTATGATAACCCTGTACCGACCAAAGGTTCTGTTAAACTTCACTTAAAGGAAAGACCGTTTTTTTGGTTCTCTTCTTATGTAGAAGGAACAACCTGTGCACCTTTCAAGTGGATGTAGCATCTTGGCACAAGACGGTTGTTCGGTAACGTGCAAAAGTCTCGAGCTACACCTCTTTTCTTTATATTTTGCTTCCAAGGACTTTTTCTTTGGCTGCTTTTCCACTCATTTTCAGGCCACTCCTTGCACTTGACCATTTTCAGAGAAGTGTTTTGTTGTTTGTAAAGCCGCTAAACACTTACTTATGAATCATTCAAGCATATAAAGGCACCTTTAGGCACTTTGTTACTAGCAGCCTGTTGCGAAAACACATTATCTGCTTAACTTTCCTCATTTGAAACTACACAGACATAAAACTGTTTTTTTAACACCAACAATGGGACTCCCAAAGAGCAATTGTCTGAAGCCTTGGCATTTTTTAGCAAGGTGTGCACTGTTTCCTTACAAGATCTTGACAGAAAACAGAACAAAAAACAGCCAACATCCAAAGAAAAGCTTTAAATGTCCTTCAAGAAGCCTGGAGAACTAGTCATAAATACTAAAAGAAATTACAACAGTTTGCCAAACGTTTGCCTTGTGTTAGAATAAAGGTGGTCATACCAAATATTGCCTTTCAAGCTTATTGCAAATGTACAAACTCTGTTTTTGCTCTATATACTTTATTCCCATTTACCTCTGCTGTACCCACTTCCCATTTTCTTAGCAAAAATAAAGAGATAGAGGAGTGACGCCAGACTTTTGCACAGCACTGTACATTAAATATTCACAATTCCACTATGTGCACCAGTTAGCCAGTAATTGTCAGCGTGTCAGATTTATAGGTATAATCAGCAATAACATCTACACTGAAATCCTTGCTGGTCAGAGCTTCTTTTCTGAAGAGTTAAATATCTGGCTGTGAGTCTATAAGCTTCTTAAAAAGAGGTAAAGCTGACCTACAGGTAAACTAGGAGTACAATTACAAGTGAGTAATTAACCGCTCATGTCATTGTCACTTGGTGACAGTGGGAAGGAAAAACTACCTTTCAACAGGAAGAAACATCAGGTAGGAACAGGCTCAGGGAGGGGCAGTAATTCTTTATGACTGGTTGGGGGTGAGATGAAAAAGAAGAAAGCATTTCATGTTGCACTTTTTAAGTTTCACTACAGCTTGGCAAGTAGTTGGCCAGTGTTTGCAGACGAGTTGGTGTCTTCCACACAACCAAAGCTGTCACCTATCGACAGCCAGCAACCAACCTTTCACCAACCGGTTAGGCGATAAACATTTTTCTCTAGTGACCTGGTTGCTAGGGAGTCACCTGTGTGACCAATGTGATTTTGTTTCTGATCCAGAAACAGCACTGAAGGGTTGATAAACCATCATTTAACAATAATGCTAATACTAAATAATGCTATCATGGTTTTGGCATCTTCCCAGGCAAGCTATTCAAGAGGAATGACCACAACTACACAAGACTCAGGTTGTGATAAACTGTCACTATCCTTTTATTCCTTCATCAGAACCATTTGAACACAGAGTTTGAGCAGTTAAATGAGCCTCAATGCAAAAGAAAGGCTCTGATATCCAAACTTGAAAGCAGCCTTTGAAAACATCTCACTGTAAGTTCATCTGGGATCAACTATTGCCACGTGTGTCACTGGAGAAAGGAAAAAAAAAAAACACTTCTGGAGGATGAAATTTAAGAAACTCCAAGTTAATTACAAAAGGAGCTTAAACACTCATAATTAGCCTTTTCTATTGTAGTATTGGGTTATCACAATGTCATGTCAATGTAATTTAAGAGGGAAGTGGAGGAGAAGTGGAAGTTAGAATTCAAAAGTGGCACTTAGTGGCTCAGCTGGGAATCCACTTGGATCAGTCAGTAGCTTTGAGCCCCGACCACTGGTCTCAATAGCTATTATATCATGCCAGGGTAATATACATGGATGTTAAAATTTTAAATGAGGAACCAGCGAGTTGATTTATCAGCCAGTAAATTTCTTTTCTTCAACTTAAACCTACTCGAAGCTCACAACAAAATTGATCAACTGTGACAAAGAAATTGAGACCACGGAAAAGGCAGTTTGCCACTTGGACACTTTGGATAAACAGACATGATATAATGTGCATGTATAAGCTTAAGAGGTGATAGCACCTGGATTTAGCAAATCAGAGCTGTTCCAATTGTCTAGTCTGACTCACAACAGAGAATAAGTATGAAATAAGAAAGATAAGTTAATTTCCTGGAAAATGTACGTTAAGTTATTTGTGTATTTCTTCTATGATGTTTCTTTCTAGACATCCCAATCTCAGGAAGATAACAAGATAAAAATGAAAATCCAATTAAATCTAAAATTGAAAGACACCTTTTCTACGTTAACCTCATAAAACATTGCTCATTATATCAAATTGCACTTGCAGTGCTCATTGAAACCATGCAGAATACCTGGACACTGAATGTAACCTTCCCGTGAAAGGCCTCTCCAATAATGCTTTTATAATTGGTCCTGCAGAGATTAACAGCGCCCCTTTGAAGCAGATCACGCAACCCTGAGGTTTAGATGTAGGATGAATTGCTGACACCGTACAGTGAGAGTAGTAAGCACAGATAGGATTCCCAGTGTCATTCATCAGAGGGTAATAGATGTGCCCAGTAGGGCAGAAAACAAGAGAAAGCAAGCGGCAGCAAGGAGGAGAGAAGCAGGAGGGATACATTCATTTCATCTGCAATGAGAGACAAGAGACACAATATCAAGAAGTTTGAGAGGCCATCTTTCACCGTCTCTTTACCCTGGGCTTGTGGATTGCTGTCTGTGTGTGTACATGAAAGAGAAAGGGTAATTTGATTTTGTGTCCTCTGTCTAAAAAGCTAAGGATTGGGACAACCAGGCAATATGGTCCACTGACCTTCTATTTTTACTCAAACGTCCAGCCTTGAAACACTAGCTTCCTCTCAGATTTATTTTGTCTGCAGCAAAAAAATATTGGTATGTGAGTACATATACAGATGCGACACACACACACACACACGAACAATTTCATCCCTCACCCTTCGTAATTAAGCCTTCATCATTGATTCTGGGGGCGTTTTGGCCGTGTAACCTAATACCAGCAGAAACATTTCTTGCATTCATAACACAAGCGGGTGTGTCTGTCTTATTTGCTTTGTGTGAGCGTGTGCGTTCGTGTGTCAGCGTGTGTAAGCGTGGGGTCGTGTTTCCTTGGATACAGTGATGGGCTCTCAGACTGCTTGTAGCGGTCCATTAGAGATCAATGGGATCCCTGCTCCTAATTCCTACTATCAGGCAGCCTCTGATCCTTATCTGCTGTGTGGAAAATGCAGTCAAAGTCATTTCATCTTGGCACACACACACACACACACACACACACACACACACACACACACACACACACACACCATGCATACAGTATGTGCATGCAGCATGAATAGCCTGCCAGACATGGTTACTATTCATTTTATATGAAGATATTCTCACCCACACATATAAATCTTCCTGGAATCAGGTGTATGTGTGTGTGCTGAATGAGGAAGAGATAAATGTCTACTGAAGTCTTAAGCAGAGATCATCATTGCTGTGAATAGGACCTGAGGTGATGGCTGTTAATCTGTGAAAGCTAAAGCTTCCAAGCTCAGGATGTGAAGCTCAAACACACAGTAATGCTCGCATGAATATGGTGGGTGTAAATATACTTTATATGAAACACAGTATATAGTACCCTTAAAATTCACAGTGAAATTAAAAAGTGGTGCTTATGGTATGCACATTCTCACAGTGATCTTGGTTTTAGGAATTCTCATTGTTCCTCAGAGCTCAATGCTTCTGGGTTCAAATCTCCTGTGATGAGTTTGTGTTACGTTTCAGTTTAGAAATGGACCAAAATGCAGAAATCAAAGCAGGTAGATGAACAAAAGGCAAAATTTTATTAGATTGAAAGGTGAAGTCCGGAATAACCAAGCAAAACAAGTTTAAATATAAATCCAAAAGCATGCAGGAAGCCCGGGCCACAGAGGACAAACAGGGTAAGATAAACAGGCACTACAATAAAGGACAAGGGGAAAACTAGACTATTTATTCACAGAACAGTGACTGGAAAGGTGCAGAGATGTGAGGAACGGGGTACAGTTGAACATAATCAAAACTATAGCTGGAAGTAAAACAAAAAGACACAAAAAGAATCTAGAATAAAACAAGAAAATGAACAGCTACCTGAAACAAGAAGAGCTCGAAACTGGAATAAACTAAATCACAACATAACATAAAATTAACAGAACACTAGATCAACGAGCGATTGTGGCTCAAGAGTTGGGAGTTTGCCTTGTAATTGGAAGGTTGCCGGTTCGAGCCCCGGCTTGGACAGTCTCGGTCGTTGTGTCCTTGGGCAAGACGCTTCACCCGTTGCCTACTGGTGGTGGTCAGAGGGCCCGGTGGCGCCAGTGTCCGGCAGCCTCGCCTCTGTCAGTGCCCCAGGGTGGCTGTGGCTACAATGTAGCTTGCCATCACCAGTGTGTGAATGTGTGCGTGAATGGGTGGATGACTGGATATGTAAAGCGCTTTGGGGTCCTTAGGGACTAGTAAAGCGCTATATAAATACAGGCCATTTACCATTTAACAGTGAAAACAAATGGAAAACTCTTCAGTAATAACTCAAAAGTCCAAAGCAACTGGTCCCTGACCATTAAGGTTTACATGTTCACTCTGTGCTCCTGCAGGACCACAGAGTGAACATGAAAGAAGATTTTAAATCGGTCATAGATGTGGATGAGAGAGTCTGCAGCTGTCTGTCACTATGTTAGTGCTGAAGGACACAGAATGTGTAATTTCCATGCTTTTGTGTGCTGTGTGTACACAGTAATGCAGTATGGGAAATTTATATGTAGCTGGCCAAATGTTTTAATACAAATATCGGAACTCGGAAATTCTGCCTTCTGAATAGGAAGATGTAGGTAACAGCAGACTGCAGATGAGCTGCATACAGGGCTGGACTGGGACAGAAAATCGTCCCGGGCATTTTGACTAGAGACCGGCCGCCATTATAGGAAAAATCATAAAGCCTTTGAATGAAAATAAACACTGTTGTGACAGTGATGTACACTGTTCTGATGGTATATATGTATCAATCTATCAATTGTTTGTTGCCTCAGATAATAAAGACTCAGATAATTGTTTTTTTAAAAGTGAGACATTTTAAATGAGAATAAGAAAGTATTTCCTTCTGCCCCCCTCTCCCTGTTAATGCCCTACCTGCCCCCCTGGCAACACTTTGCTAGACCCGCCCCTGCACAGTTACCAGCTGTCAGCTACCTAAAAAAGGATCCTGGGGTTATTTGTCTCTCAGAAACAGTTCACAACTTCCCTTCAACTCATTCATGTCACCTAAAAGGTAAACCTGTTTCTCCATCACAGCTCTGATGATCCAGTAAGGACGTCTCCTGGTTTCATCTTCATGTTTCCCTCTCACCACATAACCAAATCATATCATGACCAGCAGCTTTACAGCTGTGGCTCCAGCAAACATCAGCTGATACTAGAAATTAATATTAAATAAATTCTAACAACAGCTGATCAAGCTTAAACGTGCTGCTGTTGTTTACCGCGACATCCGCTGGTTTCTTCTTTCTGGCGCAAAGTGGGCGATAAACAAACAAGAGAGACGATCAGCTGATCATTGATCAGTTTCATGATTGAAGTAGCAACAGGAGAGGGAGGGGAGAGAATGAGAGAAGAAGAGGCAGCTGTGCAGCGTAAACACAGAATAACTCCAGCTTTGTGCCTTTTTCATTGTAGCTGAATTACGGGACAAACTGTTCCTTTTCACCTCAATATGAAACGCGTAATATTTTCTCTGAATACCAGACGGGACGGTTGGCAAATCTAATAACTTATGAACAAAATAAAGTTCAACATCAGTAACATCATAGCACCACCCAGCTGTATAGAAACTCCGTCATGCTAGCTAGCACGCAGTACGAAAAAGTCAGCATAACGAAAATAAACTCCACCTAAACTTGGTTCATATCTGACCCAGATGGACTGCAGGTCGTAACTTCTTACCTGAAGTTCAGTTCACCTGACACTCGGACCGGCGGCCGCCTCGGGTCTCTCCTCTTGCCTCCCTTTTCCTTCATCCACCTGCTGGCTTCCTCCACTTGCTAATGTTATTGAATCTGTGGAAGCTCCGCGATAGCCATCACACGAAGTAACGAGTAACGAGCCTATCTAGGGTTGCCAACCGTCCCTTAAAATACGGAATCGTCCCGTATTTAGAAACAAAAGTACACGTCCCGTATTGAGCTAATAAGGGACGCACTTTGTCCCGTAATACAGTGAGAATCAAAAGTAGTCTATAAATGTTAATGGAATTAACGCTTTGTTTGAAAACATAATTCCCAGCCCCTCTCCTGCTTTGTGACCAATGCGCTGACAGCACACTTATGACAATTCGAGTATGACAAGTCAGATTATCGCTCATCTCATTGGTCGAGGAAAGGTCGCTTACGGAGAAAATACCGGAAGACAACAGATGACCACAACAAGAAGCATGGCCAACAGGGGAACAAACGCCGTCACTGCGGTGCAAGTCTCGGACGACAGTACACCTAAAGCTGGGCAGACACTGTGCGATTTTTTCAGTCGCGTTATTCAGCTCCTGCTCAAACTGCACGATTGACTCGCAGGGGTTAGAAGTTGGTAGGTCACGATGCAGGTCTCACACTATACCGCCCGATGCTCTGATGCGACCTGAGTGCTCACACTGTGCGTCCATAAAATTAAGGTTATAACAGAAAATCTGTCGCTCGCTCTCTCTGTCTCTCACTCACACAGACACACCACCACCATCAACTTTGCTAAATTGCTAATGAAAAACATTGATCAGGCAGCTGTGATTTAGCAGCGATGTAGATCCAACTATTTTCACGGTTGTTGTGGTCGTGATAATTTTGTGAGGCCACATCGAAAAGGCTCGGATGAGCTTTTCAAAGTTCTACAAGTTGTGCCTCCATCGCTTGTGTCCAGATCACACGCTGCACAGCCGTGCTGCTCCGTCTTTTTCACGGCGTTTACGTGTTTGCGCGCGAGCAGTGTGAGCGGCTCACGAGCGATTGATGATCGGGAGCTGGTCGTGAGGTGTTAATCACTTCTCGTTACCCCACGTATACTACACGACGCACGATGAAGGCCAAAATCGGTCCGATCACTCAAAAATCGGCTCAAAATGGGCCTAAAACCGCACAGTGTGAGCCCAGCGTTAGAGCAGCAATGTTTGTTCCCCCTCAGAGAAAGGGAAGAATGGGAAAAGGAAAACACCTGGCTGGAAAAAGTTAATATGGGCATGTGCAGTGAATATCAGCGCTATGTGGCCAGAAGTGTGATAATATAATTTATTTTGTGTAATAAACGACTGCAAGGATAGATGATTACAACAAATAGATGACTAATACATAAAAGTAATACATAGATGAATAATGATGATGAGTTAAGATGCGTAATCATGGGAACAAGCGGGTTTTCAAACGGGAGCAGCTGATTAGCATTAGAAAAGCTGAAATAATACCTCAGCTGAAGCCAATAGTACTAAATGCACTAAATGTGCACTGTTACAAGAATATTTTTCTTTCTATTGTTTTCTATTATTTTAAGTTAAGCAGGACAGAGTTCTTTTAAAGAAAGATTTACTTATATTCTCAAAAGTTAAGCATGACAGGCTTCTGTTTAAGAAAGAGACCTGTTTTACTGTGTTAATGTTGTCATTTTGAGCTAAAAATAAATGGCTAAATGATCATTTGTTTCACATGTGTTCATATCACAAAGAATACTGTTACAGGAAAAATGATTCTATGTTTCTTTACCTTCTTTTAAATGTGCAAGCATGCCCTTTTGTCTATGGTTAGATTAGTTTAGAATTATCTTTTTAGACTTTCTCAGCAAAGACATACTGTTTTGGGACATTGTTTTAGATTGTTTTATCTCTCACAGCTTTCTCCCAGCTCTCTGCTGACGAGACTAGCGCCACATATGGAGTTGTTTATTTTATCTGTTTTGTATTTTCTTATCCTGTTCTCACTGTCTTTCCTATAAAAAGTGCCCAGCCTCTGTACACGTTGTGAGTTGTTCTGAACAGCTTACCCGTGTGCACGTTAAAGCATAAAAAGTGATCTTGTCTCATTGTGTCTTTATTTCTCCTGGGTCTTTTACAGAGTTTTCCCCCAACATTTCTTGGTCCTTCGGAGCCGGAGCGCCTCCATCGTGTCCCATCTCCGTGACCAGTCCACGTTGTTCGTCTGTCGACAGCCCACACACTAGGTGTGTGGTCAAAGACCAAGGGCGTTAAATTCGAGTCTTGGCCAACGTTCTAGAAAGCGACCCACGGTGGTGGGGCCCGATCGAGGTGGACCAGACCCGGCGACACTGACCAGGTAGATACAGACACACTGACACAATTTTGCGTAAAAGCGTATTTTAAATTCAGGAAATCTTAAATTCAGGGAGTTTTGAATTCAGGGAATTTAAAATAGCGAAAGTAGCTCGTCGACTGGTAGCATTGGAGCTCGTCGACTGGAAGCTCCCCACCTCTGTGGGTTAGGTTTAAAGTAGCTCGTCGGCTGGTAGCTTGGAGCTCGTCGACTGGAAGCTCCCCACTCTTGTGGGTTAGGTTTGGAGCTCTGGGTAGCTCCCCCAGCTGGGTCAAGGGAATAAGTAGCTCGTCTACAGAAAGACTGGCAGCTCCCCTTATGATAAGGGTTCCGATCGCGCGAATAAGTGTGAATGTGAATGTATGTGTGTGTATTGTTGTAACTAACGGAGCAAGCTGACTTTTCACGGTCCAATAAGAGACTGAGCCGCTCCTACTGTGTTTTTCCTTCACTGCTGTTCGCTGAAGTGCTGGTGGTTTGGGAGAACGGTCGAGTTCCGCCTCGTAAAGTTCACACCGCTTTTGGAAATAGTCCGAAAGTAGAAGGGCGTGTGAACAACCACTCTCATTCCTAATACCAGCGAAGGTGGATAGCAGCTGTATTGCCAGTGTATAAATAAATAAAAAATAAATAAATAAATAAATAAATAAATACATAAATAAGATGGGTAATCAAGCAAGTGAAATTAAAACTCACTCCTGCTGACGAGCAGTGGTGAGAAAAGAAAAGTCCAGACGCCGGACAAAAACAGTGTCTGTAAACTGAGAGATTTAAGAAAACAAAATATAAACAGTCAGAAGAACAGAACTCAACTGCCAGTTTAGTAAAACCAGAAGACGAGACACTGTGCAGTCCCCACAATCCTTTTAGTAAACCATCACTCACTCCTGCAGCCGCATCTGCAGCAACACCCATATCAGGAAGAACATAATAATCCCTTATTAAGTTGTTACAGGAAAAATGATTCTATGTTTCTTTACCTTCTTTTAAATGTGCAAGCATGCCCTTTTGTCTATGGTTAGATTAGTTTAGAATTATCTTTTTAGACTTTCTCAGCAAAGACATACTGTTTTGGGACATATTGTTTTAGATTGTTTTATCTCTCACAGCCTTCTCCCAGCTCTCTGCTGACGAGACTAGCGCCACATATGGAGTTGTTTATTTTATTTGTTTTGTATTTTCTTATCCTGTTCTCACTGTCTTTCCTATAAAAAGTGCCCAGCCTCTGTACACGGTGTGAGTTGTTCTGAACAGCTTACCCGTGTGCACGTTAAAGCATAAAAAGTGATCTTGTCTCATTGTGTCTTTATTTCTCCTGGGTCTTTTACAGAGTTTTCCCCCAACATTTCTTGGTCCTTCGACAGCCGGAGCACCTCCATCGTGTCCCATCTCCGTGACCAGTCCACGTTGTTCGTCTGTCGACAGCTCACACACCAGGTGTGTGATAAAAGTCCAAGAGCGTTTAAATTCGGGTCTTGGCCAACGTCTTAGAAAGCGACCCACGGTGGTGGGACCCGATCGAGGTGGACCAGACCCGGCGACACTGACCAGGTAGATACAGACACACTGACACAATCTTGCGTAAAAGCGCATTTTGAATTCAGGGAATTTAAAATAGCGGAAGTAGCTCGTCGACTGGTAGCTCTGGGAGCTCGTCGACTGGTAGCGTAGCTCGTCGACTGGTAGCTCTGGGAGCTCGTCGACTGGTAGCTTTGGAGCTCTGGGTAGCTCCCCCAGCTGGGTCTAGACTGGGTCTAGGGAGTAAGTAGCTCTGGGAGCTCCCCTTATCATAAGGGTTCTGGTCGCGCGCACGTCGAAGCTGTGAATGTGAATGTGTGTGTGTATTGTTTTAATTAACAGAGCAAGCTGAATTTTCACGGTCCAATAAGAGACTGAGCTGCTCCTACTGTGTTTTCTTTTACTGCTATTCACTGACGTGCTGGTGAGTTGAGAGAACGGTCGAGTTCCGTCTCGTAAAGTTCACACCGCTTTTGGAAATAGTCCGAAAGTAGAAGGGCGTGTGAGCAACCACTCTCGTCTCTAATACCAGCGAAGGTGATAGCAGCTGTATCGTGTATATATTACTTAAACAAAAATAAGTAAATACATAAATAAGATGGGTAATCAAGCAAGTGAAATTAAAACTCACTCCTGCTGACGAGCAGTGGTGAGAAAAGAAAAGTCCAGACGCCGGACAAAAACAGTGTCTGTAAACTGAGAGATTTAAGAAAACAAAATATAAACAGTCAGAAGACCAGGGGCCCGTTCTTCGTACGTCGCTTACTACATCCAAGATCAAATGACACATCCAAGATCAAATCATCGCGCTAACTCTGAGCTCGCTATTCCGGTTCCCCGAACACACCTGTTGTTGACGATTAGTATAGCTGGATGAAGTAATGTGAGATCACTGGGTGGCCCAACAGGGGCTACGCATCGATAGTAGAAACATTGATCGGCAACCCTTTGATTGGTCGGCGAAAATGTCGAAGGAGCGCGCTCGGTATTCTTCGGCAGCAGAGCAAGAACTCTTGAGTGAGGGATTTTAGGAGTTTCAGAGTCTAATTAAAACGCAAGGGAACACTGCAAAGGCTGCAAAAGCAAGGAGAGAGGGCTGGCAGAAAGTTGCTGACAAATTAAACTCGTAAGTAATTTAATAATAACAATAATAATGGAGTGGATCTATATAGCGCTCTTCAAGGCACCCAAAGCGTTTTACAATGCCACTATTCAGTCACTCTCACATTCACACACTGGTAGCTGTCACAGCTGCCCTGGGACAGAAGCCAGGCTGCCATATCGCGCCATCGGCCCCTCTGGCCAACACCAGTAGGTGGTAGGGTAGATTTATCATATCACACTATATTATCCAATATTATATTACATTATATTATATTACATTATGTTATATTATATCCCCTTTCACATTAGAGCCACAACAGGACCCACTAGAACATGGGAACAAGTAAAAGTGAAATATAAGAATATTCTACAGAATGGTAATATTTATCACTTATATTGCTTTTCGTCTCTTGGACAGAGACCCTGAAATAATCTGTTTGTTTGTTTATAACAGCAACCAAGAAAAGGGCAGCGCAAAAAAAGACAGGTGGTGGTCCTGCACCCCCTCGTCAACAAGTTGGTTAAGTGAATAATACCCTCACGGGAAAATCGATATCTCTCTATGAGCACACTGTCGCGCTGAGCTAAAGGATCCTGTCTGTCCCGCAATATACGCTGGATTCTGAGGACTCTCCTTATCAATCTTGCACCTTCCGCAATGGGTGGCTCGCGTAAACGGACAGGACATGGCTGCAACAGGCTTCCCAAATCCACCTTCGCTTTTATAGCCGTGGTCTCCCATCTTGATTACACGAAGTAAATTGCAATTACTACTCTGAAATCTGAATTACATCTGTAATAATCACATACATGTAATAGAATGTTAATAGTACATTTCCCTTTTTTAGGAAATGACCTGTATGTATCTGTGTGAAATCAATAAAAGGATCAAGTGCTGCATTATCTTTAGTTACATTGATGTTATTTATTTATGGTACAACAGTGGTAAAATATCGCTGTTGCTTTCGTATACATGAAGCGGAAATACCTGAGTGGCCGCGATCTAATCCTGTTTACATAAAGTAAACCTGCTCCCGAGCAGGTTTACGCTTACGGCTCTGTTGCTATGACAGCAAGTCCCGGATGGGCTTCGAAGAACCGAACGATCCAGGATCACGCGAAATCGTCAACAGTCAAATCCGGCTAACTTACTTAGCGAGGTACGAAGAACGGGCCCCAGAACTCAACTGCCAGTTTAGTAAAACCAGAAGACGAGACACTGTGCAGTTCCCACAATCCTTTTAGTAAACCATCACTCACTCCTGCAGCCGCATCTGCAGCAACACCCATATCAGGAAGAACATAATAATCCCTTAAGTGAAAACTAGAGATCACAGTAGTTTTGTAGTAGTTTAAAAGGGTTGAAAACAGACCCCACTGAGTAGATATAAATATAAAAAGTACGAAATAAAGCTAAACAAAGGGAAAGTTACAGTAGAAATTATCTTTAGAGTATTTGAAATTAATAATAGCAAGGATAACAACCTGTAAAGTGATATTAACAATGAAACACAGTTGGCATGATGACCATGCCCAGCATGTATAAAATGAATATAAAGCAAATAATTCACACGAAAATATTTTAATAAAATAAATAAGGTATATTAAGGCTGTGTCATTGTTCAGCCAAGGACAGTGTGTAAAAAGGTAACTGTCTCCACCCTGGGAAAAGGATGATTCTGCAGGTCATCTGAAGCCCTTGATGGATACAAAATAAAATATAAATAATATATTATAATAGAACTGCCTGGTCCGCCATGCAACAGAGAGAACAAATGTGACCGCAGATTGGATGAATTCTAAATTATCTGTTTGCTGAATAAGATGATCCTAACTATCAAATTGGCTCAGTAGTAGTATAGTGGTACACACTGATAAAATATTATAATATGCTATTGCTGTCATATAAGACAAAGAGGATAATATTAACAATGACATAATATTAATATGAAGAGGCACCTTAATCGGTTATGATGTGAGGTGGATAATTGTTAAGCAGTAGTCTGCATCAAGCTTAAGGTTTGCTAAAACTCAGTGTAATGACATGTGAGATGAAGACAATACAGAGAATAACTAAACTAATGAAGTGCATAGAGGCACTTGACCAGCTTGAAACCTATCATCCTAGAATGACACATTGCTGAGATATAGAGCACACCTATAATAACAACCAATAAGCAAAACCCTGTAGACAACAGCTACAACTACAGGATTGAGAAGCTGAATTAAATATGTAGACACTGCTAAGCTGATGAGCATGTTACACATTTTCTTTTCTTTTTATTTATTTGTTTCTTTTAGAGCAGAAGCTGCTGTAACACACCCAAAGAAAGACTCTAGGTCTGACCAACCGTTTCAGTCATGGGCAAAAAGATGTCAGTCAATAAAATTCTAAAAGATAATTTATTGACGAAAAATATATCAAGAGATAAAAGATAAAACAGTCCAGTGTCCCACTTAAGAATTGTATAAAAACACACAGTCCCAAGGCCAGAGCCAGCTATGCCACACAGCCAAGTTGCACTCCACATGTTGCCTTTAACAGGGTTAGAAGTTGTCCTTGGAGACCCACCACCCTGTAAGCATATAGAAAAACCCATCCATCCCAAACATATCTGATTTCGTCACATTACATACCTGCACAGAGAGACAAAACGACACAGCAGTGTTTGTAGTGTGGGCTATAAGTAGACCAGTGTATCAGTGCAATCAAGTACACCTGCCTCTAATTAGTCCAACCTCATTCCAGCCATTGGCTCACCAAAAATGTGACACACACACACACACAAAACCACTCCCAACCCAGTGGAACTTCACACAATAATATGGAGCTGAATTAACACAGGCACATTAGTCTACCATGTTACAAGCTGCATGCTATTACAAGCCAACATATGCAGACTTCTGCCTTGTTCGGGTGGCAGCATTTTTCTTTTTTCTTTTGTGTCCTGACACGTTTATGTTTTTTGTTTTTGTTTGATTATTTTGTTGGTTTTGGAAACGATTTTAAACGAACTTGTGACAATACTTGAGAATCACAGTGACACATAGTGATTAGGCATATGATTGAAAAAATGCCTAGGTTTAGAGCTGTGAGCTATGAGCTGTGAGCAATGCAAAGTAAATGGGAAACAACCGTAACTTGAAAGTTTGAAATGTGTGAGATCCATGCATTGTTTGAAGAACTAGAAATTATCTAAAACTGCCTTAAGTGAAAATGTAGAGTTGCATCTATTCTCCCAAACAAAAAAAAAAAAAAAAAAAGGAGAAGAAGCATTCTGTAACTTAAAAATAAGGCTGACGTGTTGACAACAGACTAAAACACTAATTCGCAGGTGGCTATCAGGAACAGAGAGGCGAGCAAAGTCACAAACACCAAGGCTGCAGACAGCCATGCAGAAACAGCAGATAACATAGAGACAACGCCTGCTACAACCGTGGAGAGGAAGGTCACTTCCCACGAGATTGTAGGAGTAGAGGACAAATTAGTTGTAAAGTCAGCTTCAGGCCACACAACTGTACAACAATTAACTGCCCTTTTAGAACTAGTACACACAGCAAGTGGCCGCAGGTGCTTTATTAAATGCATATATGACCCGTCGTGTCCAGTAAATTTGCTAGGTAGAGACGCTCTGACAAAACTTAAGATAGCAGTCATGCCATTCTTTTCTGGTATTACACCTGAGTGCCAGAAACCGACCGAGTATCACAACATTCTGAGATTTAAACAAACTCCAGGCCCAGATCCACCTTATGATCAGCAAGTGTGGAAGCTAGGAGAACAGCATTTGACCTTACAGCACAGGCCGAAATTGTGTAGGTTACGCAGTAACCACAGATAGTAAAATAATAGAAGCAAAACCACTTTCTTCTTCATGTCCTGCACAGAGCGCTGAGCTGATAGCTGTGATACGCGAAAGCTAAATACACAAAGACAAACTAATAAACATACATACAGACAGCCAGTATGTTTTCTCTGCTGTGCATCATTTTGCAAAAAATTTGGCATAACAGAGGAATGATTACACCAACTGGCAAACCAGCATGCCAACCTCTTACAACGCCTACTGACTCTTTCATTACTACAGGCAACAATTTTGCTGACAGAGCAGCAAAATAGGCGGCACAAAAGACAAACATCACATTGATGGCAGTAAACACACATCAGATTCCACTGGATGTGTTGAAAAATGAACAAAAGCAGCAAGCACAGCAGAGCAGGCAAAATGGCTAAAACACGGTGCAGTTCTGACAAACGACTTAATGATGTGTTATGGCAAGCTAGTGTTGCCAAAATTCCTCCACAAAATGGCGGCATTAGTGACTCATGGCTGTACGCATTTGTCAACGGGGGGACTGACCAGTATTGTCAACTCTCATTTCTACACTGTAAATTCTACACTGTAAATTTTGAAACCTCAGCAAAACAATTTGTCAGAACGTGCATGACGTGTCAAAAATATAATGCTCAGGGAAACCTGAGACCACACAATCCATATGGACTTTATTGAGCTAAATGAATGCCAAGGGTAAAAATACACCCTAGTGGTTATAGATGTATTCTCAAAGTGGCCAGAAATCTACCCAGTGAAAAAGGCAGATACAATTTCAGTAGCAAAATGTATGTCTAAGTTGTAGGAAAATAAAGAGATGATTGTAAATGACGAAGAATGTAATGATGTCTATCAAGTGTCTTGCAGATCACAACCCGGTGACTGGGTTCTGATCAAAGTGCTCCAAAGGAAAAACTGGAGCTTGCAAAATAGCGGAACGACCATCTTGCATCCATCAGAGCCAGTAAGTGAAGCCATCTAAACACAGCTGACGGCAGGCTTGCCCACTTGTTGTGATCTCGCCCGGTGGAGGGGTCAGCTTTCCTGGCCGGGGGGTCTACTCGCGACAGGAGGGTGTGTCCCGTCGTCATGAGGTGGTGGCTCTTAACAACTGCAGCGGCCCTGACCATGGCCGGGCTCCTCATCTTTGCTTCCGTGAGGGACAATAAGTCACGCTATATGAAGAAAAGGCAGACACTGTATGACAAAGGAAAGTACACCAAGTTTCCCCATGGCTATGCCACTAATTTCTGGTGGCAGTTTATGAACACTACAGCTCACTTGAATAATAAAACTGACTGCTATGCAAATACACTTTCTGCCCACCGAGGAACGAGAGGAAGTGTATTGACTGTTCACTCAACGAAACCTGTGCCAGTAACGCGACACTGATGAGCCTCAACTGTCGCTCCAACTACAGCTACCGAATGATACTACAAACAAAGACTCATTACCAGACAGGATGTGCACGGACGGCACCAAGCAGTAAAGGAACCAGAGTTTCGCATCTGAGGAGGAGTGAAATTCTTACAGAGCTTGATCCCCGGCATTGGAGTTGCCGAGGTGCGGGATCACGTGGAAATCAACCGATATGCTCTGCTACGACACATCAACTTAACTAAGGCCCTGGGAACGGCCTTAGCAGGAGAACAGCAGGCCATCAGAACGATGGTGCTGCAGAACAGACTGACACTAGACCTGCTAACAGCATCACAAGGAGGAGTTTGCAAGCTGATCGGGGAGACATATTGCACTTTTATCCCTGATGGATACGAAACTGGAGGAGACATTTATGAAGCTTTGCAGAATTTGTCCATTCTGCAAAAATATGTCACTGACCACACATCTGGAGCAGCTACACCGCCATGTCTAAGAGTAATGATTTCAAAGATGATAACAACTACAATGACTGCTTATGTTGCCGTGCCTCAAGAAGAACAGCATCCCGTTGCAATTCTGTTAGAGGAGAACTTGTAATAACTGCTAATGAATGACGTGGTGATTAAAAATGACTTCTGCCTTTTTCAAGTGATCATGCACTGATTAACACTTAGTAGTTTATGCAGGTACAATATAAGGTTTTCATCCTTGTATTTTTTGAAGTTTTCATTTTACATATTAGGTTTTCATCATTTTTTAAATACAAAGTTTTCATTTTAGTTTTCATCCTTTTATTTTTTGTAGTTTTCGTTTTAAAATATAAGGTTTTTATCCTTTATTTTTTGTAGTTTAGTTTTATTATTTTTTCTTGTTTATTCCACTTGTTATTTCATTTACTATGATTTTCATTTACTATGATTTTCTTTGTTCTTTTTATTATTTTATTTTGTTTTATTCTTTAGACCAAATGATTTCCATTTCTGCTATGCTGACATTTTGAAAATTAAAAAATTGCTTAAGATACTTAATAAATAACCTTCACAGACAATTGTTGTATACATTTAAAATAAGTTAAAACAGGAGGGAATGTTACAGGAAAAATGATTCTATGTTTCTTTACCTTCTTTTAAATGTGCAAGCATGCCCTTTTGTCTATGGTTAGATTAGTTTAGAATTATCTTTTTAGACTTTCTCAGCAAAGACATACTGTTTTGGGACATATTGTATTAGATTGTTTTATCTCTCACAGCCTTCTCCCAGCTCTCTGCTGACGAGACTAGCGCCACATATGGAGTTGTTTATTTTATTTGTTTTGTATTTTCTTATCCTGTTCTCACTGTCTTTCCTATAAAAAGTGCCCAGCCTCTGTACACGGTGTGAGTTGTTCTGAACAGCTTACCCGTGTGCACGTTAAAGCATAAAAAGTGATCTTGTCTCATTGTGTCTTTATTTCTCCTGGGTCTTTTACAGAGTTTTCCCCCAACATAAGTGAAAACTAGAGATCACAGTAGTTTTGTAGTAGTTTAAAAGGGTTGAAAACAGACCCCACTGAGTAGATATAAATATAAAAAGTACGAAATAAAGATGAACAAAGGGAAAGTTACAGTAGAAATTATCTTTAGAGTATTTGAAATTAATAATAGCAAGGATAACAACCTGTAAAGTGATATTAACAATGAAACACAGTTGGCATGATGACCATGCCCAGCATGTATAAAATGAATATAAAGCAAATAATTCACACGAAAATATTTTAATAAAATAAATAAGGTATATTAAGGTTGTGTCATTGTTCAGCCAAGGACAGTGTGTGAAAAGGTAACTGTCTCCACCCTGGGAAAAGGATGATTCTGCAGGTCATCTGAAGCCCTTGATGGATACAAAATAAAATATAAATAATATATTATAATAGAACTGCCTGGTCCGCCATGCAACAGAGAGAACAAATGTGACCGCAGATTGGATGAATTCTAAATTATCTGTTTGCTGAATAAGATGATCCTAACTAACAAATTGGCTCAGGAGTAGTATAGTGGTACACACTGATAAAATATTATAATATGCTATTGCTGTTATATAAGACCAAAGAGGATAATATTAACAATGACATAATATTAATATGAAGAGGCACCTTAATCGGTTATGATGTGAGGTGGATAATTGTTAAGCAGTAGTCTGCATCAAGCTTAAGGTTTGCTGAAACTCAGTGTAATGACATGTGAGATGAAGACAATACAGAGAATAACTAAACTAATGAAGTGCATAGAGGCACTTGACCAGTTTGAAACCTATCATCCTAGAATGACACATTGCTGAGATATAGAGCACACCTATAATAACAACCAATAAGCAAAACCCTGTAGACAACAGCTACAACTACAGGATTGAGAAGCTGAATTAAATATGTAGACACTGCTAAGCTGATGAGCATGTTACACATTTTCTTTTCTTTTTATTTATTTGTTTCTTTTAGAGCAGAAGCTGCTGTAACACACCCAAAGAAAGACTCTAGGTCTGACCAACCGTTTCAGTCATGGGCAAAAAGATGTCAGTCAATAAAATTCTAAAAGATAATTTATTGACAAAAAATATATCAAGAGATAAAAGATAAAACAGTCCAGTGTCCCACTTAAGAATTGTATAAAAACACACAGTCCCAAGGCCAGAGCCAGCTATGCCACACAGCCAAGTTGCACTCCACATGTTGCCTTTAACAGGGTTAGAAGTTGTCCTTGGAGACCCACCACCCTGCAAGCATATAGTCAGTGGTCACTCAAGCCTCTGCAACTCTGCTGCCTTTAGGCTGTGGCATATAATAGGCCCTGGCCTGCACAGAGAGACAAAACGACACACTTAATATAAAATTCATAGGGCAAAACCCATCCATCCCAAACATATCTGATTTCATCACATTACATACCTGCACAGAGAGACAAAACAACACAGCAGTGTTTGTAGTGTGGGCTATAAGAAGACCAGTGTATCAGTGCAATCAAGTACACCTGCCTCTAATTAGTCCAACCCCATTCCAGCCATTGGCTCACCAAAAATGTGACACACACAAAACCACTCCCAACCCAGTGCAACTTCACACAATAATATGGAGCTGAATTAACACAGGCACATTAGTCTACCATGTTACAAGCTGCATGCTATTACAAGCCAACATATGCAGACTTCTGCCTTGTTCGGGTGGCAGCATTTTTCTTTTTTCTTTTGTGTCCTGACACGTTTATGTTTTTTGTTTTTGTTTGATTATTTTGTTGGTTTTGGAAACGAATTTAAACGAACTTGTGACAATACTTGAGAATCACAGTGACACATAGTGATTAGGCATATGATTGAAAAATGCCTAGGTTTAGAGCTGTGAGCTATGAGCTGTGAGCAATGCAAAGTTAAATATATATATATTTGTATAAATGGGAAACAACCCTAACTTGAAAGTTTGAAATGTGTGAGATCCATGAATTGTTTGAAGAACTAGAAATTATCTAAAAATGCCTTAAGTGAAAATGTAGAGTTGCATCTATTCTCCCAAACCAAAAAAAAAAAAAAAAAAAAAAAGGGAGAAGAAGCATTCTGTAACTTAGAAATAAGGCTGACGTGTTGACAACAGACTAAAACACTAATTCGCAGGTGGCTATCAGGAACAGAGAGGCGAGCAAAGTCACAAACACCAAGGCTGCAGACAGCCACGCAGAAACAGCAGATAACATAGAGACAACGCCTGCTAGAACCGTGGAGAGGAAGGTCACTTCACACGAGATTGTAGGAGTAGGCCACAGAGAAATAATGCAAAACAGTTTTGAGGCAGCCACTTAAACTGACAGTTTTCAAAGGACAAATTAGTTGTAAAGTCAGCTTCAGGCCACACAACTGTACAACAATTAACTGCCCCTTTAGAACTAGTACATACAGCAAGTGGCCGCAGGTGCTTTATTAAATGCATATATGACCCGTCGTGTCCAGTAAATTTGCTAGGTAGAGACGCTCTGACAAAACTTAAGATAGCAGTCATGCCATTCTTTTCTGGTATTACACCTGAGTGCATGCTAAATGACACCCGCCACATCCACTTTCCAGAAACCGACCGAGTATCACAACATTCTGAGATTTAAACAAACTCCAGGCCCAGATTCACCTTATGATCAGCAAGTGTGGAAGCTAGGAGAACAGCATTTGACCTTACAGCACAGGCCGAAATTGTGTAGGTTACGCAGTAACCACAGATAGTAAAATAATAGAAGCAAAACCACTTTCTTCTTCATATTCTGCACAGAGCGCTGAGCTGTCAGCTGTGATTTGCGCATGTGAAATACACAAAGATAGACAAATAACCATTTATATAGACAGCCAGTATGTTTTCTCTGCTGTGCATCATTTTGCAAAAAATCTGGAAAACCAGAGGAATGATTACACCAACCGGAAAACCAGTTCAGCATGCCAACCTCTTACAACGCCTCTTTCATTGCTACAGGCAATAACTTTGCTGACAGAGCAGCAAAACAGGCGGCACAAAAGACAAACATCACATTGATGGCAGTAAACACACATCAGATTCCACTGGATGTGTTGAAAAATGAACATAAAGCAGCAAGCACAGCAGAGCAGGCAAAATGGCTAACACACGGTGCAGTTCTGACAAACGATTTAATGATGTGTTATGGCAAGCCAGTGTTGCCAAAATCGCTCCACAAGATGGCGGCATTAGTGACTCATGGCTGTACGCATTTGTCATCGGGGGAATGACCTGTATTGTCAACTCTCATTTCTACACTGTAAATTTTGAAACTTCAGCAGAACAATTTGTCAGAACGTGCATGACGTGTCAAAAATATAATGCTCAGGGTAACCTGCGACCAAAAAGAGGCCGTTTTCCAACTCCGCCTCACCCTTTCCACACAATTCATATGGATTTTATTGAGCTAAGCGAATGTCAAGGGTCGAAATACGCCCTAGTGGTTATAGATGTGTTCTCAAAGTGGCCGGAAATCTATCCAGTGAAAAAGGCAGATGCAATTTCAGTAGCAAAATGCCTGTGCAATCACTTCATACACATACACATCTACTTAAATCAAATTCAAGTCAAAGGGTTAAAAAAAATAATTTCACACACAAAAAAAGAGCTAGAAAATTCACCACACTGGGAAGGGTGAAGACAACTGGGTCGCCCGGCCCTGGCCACGAGGTGTCCCTTATTTATTTTTCAGGGAGTTGGCAACCCTAAGCCTATCTAAATCCCAGTAACGAGTAACGCGTTCCTGGTTTTGGCATAATAACTAGTTACCGTGCTCGTTACCACAATAATAACGTAGTTACTGTAACGCGTTACTTAATAACGCGTTAGTCCCAACACTGGTCACCAGAATCTGGAAACCTGTGTAAAAGTATCCCAGTTCCCTTCGAGTTACTCCAACTTGCATATTCAGGCTTGTGTAAGGGGGATTTGACGTTTATATGCGAAAGAGACAAAAATGGGATACTTCAAATTCAATCTAGTTTTTCACTCTGTAAGCTATTGTCTACATATAAAAGCAATTTTGAACTCCGAGAACTCTGCATGCAAACAATTGCTGTCACCTGAGATTTATGTAGCTTGAAGGATTCCTAAACTCTGCACCAAAGTTTCTGTATGGATCCGTTTCCACGTGTATGCTTGTCGGTGTGTACCGTTTCCTTATCAGCTGCAACTTTCATTGTGGGCCTGCTGTTGTGCCTGTGCACTGAGGGTGTAATTTGAAGAGGTAGGTTACTGTTAGGGTAAAGCGATACAGCAGTAAACAGCATTGTTATACGGGAAGTGGTGGGATAACGGAGTGGTCTAGATTTCACAGATGATCTCCAGCTGCCGTTATCGCATGGTGTAATGAAACCTTTACTGGCCAGAAACAACGGGGGACATCCTCTCTCCATCTCTCCGTTCTTTTTTCTCATCTCTTTTGTCCTCGTCTTGTTCTATCACAGCGTCCCTCCGTCTTGTAATCATTCTTCATCCTCGTTTCCTCTTTTTTTCCATCTCTTTTTCATGTATCTCGTCTATCACCCCCCTTCTCCTAACCTTTTTCCATCACAATCTTTTGTTTTTTATTTTCTTCTTTCCTCAACTTATTCCCTTCATCGCTGGTATAATTTGAATAAATCCCCTCCTTTGTCCTTCACTCCTTTTTTTCCCTTTTTCTGGCAGTCGTTTTAAAAGATGCTGTCTTATTATGGGATGCAGACAGAAGATAAACACCAAGAAGAAATACCTGTTTTTCTTTTAAAAATCGCTCTGAGTTCATCTCGAGCAGTTCACTGCTGCCTCTTTTCTCCTTTCAGCAGCTCAAAAGACTTAATTTGTGGACAAGTTATCAACCTCTGTGATTTTCTTTTCTGGTCGAGCAAATTAAAGAGCTCAGAAGAAGCCCTCGTCACCTAATCAGCTTCAGCGTCCCCACCACCTCACTCCCTCCTCTCCTGCCCCCAGCCTTATCAGTACAGTGCATTTGACACTCCTTTGAGCTCTCTGAAGATCAGTCCATCACACAGGCTAACGCCACAAAAACGCTGCTCTTTCTCCCACTTGAAAAATAGATTAATTGATAGAATTTTTCTTTGAAGGAGTGCCTTTGCGGCCCTGTAAACAGGGCCCATTCTCGGCTTGCATGTTTGCAGGCATTATTTGGACGCTTGGGTGGCAAAAAAGTCTCAGAGGTCTGCTGGTCGAGCGGCTGGTGTTGAGCCCCAGGGCAGTGAAGGGAGGCAGGCACCGAGGACTTGGGAACTCCCCCCCCTTCCCTTACTCCGCGCCCTCGTCGGAGCAGAACAGCAGCGAGCTTTCACAGCCGAGAAACCACAGAGACTCGACAGGCTGATAAGAGTGAAACAAGCCATTGAGTCTGGTTTAAAGAGAAGTTTTTCATTCCTATGTAAGTGTGGGAAAGAGTTATGCCATGGGAAACAGATATGCGATGGGAAAAATGTCTTTGGTGCTGAGAAACAAGTGACTATGTAAAAAGAACTTTAATTAAATACTGACTCTTGATGGGATTATTTTGAGTTGCTTAATTCACTGACTCATTTCCCCCCTTTAGCCTGACCTTGAGTTGCCTTTACTGCACCCGACCTCCTCCTCATCTGATAGTAGAGATGAAGCAGTCGGCACCATCCCTCCATCGCTCTTCATCTATCTGTCTTTCTCCCTTTCACTCTCTTCCTCCACCTCTCCATCTGTCGCAGGCACCCCGTTTCTCTTCTTCTCTTGTTACCTTGCGTTTTTTTCCTGCCATCTATTCTTCCCTCCTTCCATCTGTCCCGACCCCATTAAGCTCAGAACAAGAGTGATGAAAACAAGAACCCGTTCTTTATCGCCCTGCCCCAATTTTCATCTCATTCCTAATCAGCTGATCCCAGCATTCCCCCCATTCAGCTCAGTTCTCGACATCTCTTTTTTGTGTATATCATTGCTTTAAGTGCATACAAGTGTACGTGTGTCCATCTTCAGATAGATAAACCACTTTTGTCACTCTCTTTCATTCTCTTCCTCTACACACAATAAGCCTCGCAGGCTGAATGATGCTGTCTTTCTCTTTCTATCATGTTCTACAGCGTTGTGTCACAGTCTGTTCTACAAAAGTAGTTTTCACATCACTATTTTCTAGATTGGTCAATTTTCTCCCTGACGAGAGAGCTGAACGTGTACCCTGTGCAGACTCTGGTGCCATATTGGCACACAACTTGAAAGTCAGATCACAGCTTTGGCTTGGTTTCCTGTGAAATCAAGAAGAAAACACATGACAATCACCCCTTTTCATCTTTTGTGTTTTAATCCAGCGAGAACAATTATCCTATACAGTAAAAACACAATTCTCGCTGCTCTCCAGGGTTCCTTGCTGATGAGCTTTGGAAATATCTTTGCATCTCTAGCATTTTGCCCATTGTAATGTCTTCATTGTTGTCACACAGTGTAAATTTCCCCTGAATGTACAATCAGTTGCTGTGGTTAATGAATACAGCTTCCTTCTCTGACCTTGGCAGAGATGAGTGTGTCCCTATTGCCCACACATGCATGATTACACACACACATGCACACACAAACATCTGCACAAGCCCATTGAGTGCCCTCCCTGTCAACACAGCGAGGTAAATGAGTCTCGCTCAATAGTCCCGGCCTCTAGTGATACAAATTATCGTTGTAATCATGAGCTGGCGGACCTGTTACAGCCAAATATCGGCTCTCTGGGCGTGCTGCTGGTACTTACAAGTACAAATTGTGTGGTTTTTTTTAGCTAATCGATGTATTGACCAGTCTATAACAGGAAAGCGAGCATGCGTCTGCGTCAAACACACTACTCTCCAGAAACTGTCAGCGTCCGGAGGTCAACACGAATTATTTATGTAATGTAGCTATTGAATAAGCTTATATTTGTTAAGCTGCAGAAGCCGTCATTTACAGGAAAGTGTGTTCCCCACTAACTACACCCTATGGCATTCATCTGTCCATCGGGTCAGGAGTATTTGTTTGTTTAAGGAATAGCCATTTCAGGAGGCAAACAGAGCGTGGACATTAGCTATTTATAACTCCACATGAGTATTGGTGTGCCCGCTGGACATAACAGCCTGTGCTTATGGAAAGCTGTATATCACTGCATAGAATTAAATGAGACACAGAATCAAAACATGTGCTCACATCGAGTGTGCGTGTCTAAACGGTAGCCAAAGTTCAGCGTGTTTTCAGCTTTCTTTAATGCCCAGAGCGACTATGCCCATATGGAAAAGAAATAGTAAAAACATATATGATTTACTCATAAAAGTGGCCACTTTCTCATTACTTTCATATTTTTTTTTAGTAAGTATACAAAACATACAAGTTTCATTATATAATTTTTCAAGGGATCTTATATGTGTTTTCACTCTTCATACAAGTTTCATACTAGACAGATAAAAACTTTATAAGATTTATATATATCTTTTCCATATGGGTGCGGCCATGCATTATTGAAAATTTAAAGTATCACACCATAAACAGTCACTGTTTACTTCTGAGATATTCCGTGTTTTATTGATCACACATCAGCATATCAGAAATCTATACGTTACATGAGAAGCTCTGAAAAGTGAGATGACCTCATGTAGAAAAAATGCACCTCTACTTCTACTTCATTAAACTGATGCCAGTTTATTTACAAACAGCTCTCCCTTCCATAGACCTTGTGGTTAAAGTATTTGCCAGTGTTGGTCTGTGGGTTCGTATTTTGGATCTGATTTGGGCTCAAAAATTTACATTTTTGAGTAAGAAAACAAACCAACCCCTCTTATTTGTTTTCATCACGGACAAAAAGCAAGTCGAGTGCCCAGTGAATTCACAACCTCTAAAAAAAAAACCCTCTGGGGTTGGCAAAGTAAGCTGATTAGGATGCCAAAAAACTAAAGCTCCTTGAAATGCCACTTGAGGCTGGCTCCAGGAGTGAGCATATCGACTGATTCTCATTTTAAAACATCCATTGTTAAGTTTGAGTTTTCCATCTCTTTAAGTCAGGAGTCAGATTATTATTTTAAGCAGTGGTGGATCTCCCAAAAATCACCTCAAACAGAAATGTTTCCAGAAATCAAATTCAAATTCAAATTTTATTTGTCACGTACACAGTCATACACAGTACGATATGTAGTGAAATGCTTGGACAACTGCTCGTGACCTAAAGAAAACAAAAAAGGAAAAGGCTATGAATAAGATAGGAAATAAATATGAAAAATTAAAAAGGGTAAATTTAACTAGGAAGGAATAGAATATAAATTAAGGTTAAAAATGAAATAACTGTACAACACAAATTAGAATGAAGGGTAAATTTAACTGGGAAGAATAAGATAAAGATAAATATATAAATTAAAGTTGAAAATAAAATAACTGTACAACAAAATACACAATACACAATATAGAACTATATAAGAATGTATGAAGAAATCTAAATATAAATAAATATATACACAATAACAGCAGCTGTACAAGTATTAACCGGAAATGAAGAATATAGTGACCAGTGTTGTGCAAAACCAAAGTCCAGAAAGTCCAGTGTGTGTGTAAGAACTGCATGTGTGGGTCAGTACTGTGTGGTGGTGTGATTGAGAGACCGTATCGCCTGCGGGAAGAAGCTCCTCCTCAGTCTCTCTGTGTTGGTCTTCAGGGAGCGGAATCGCTTTCCTGACCTCAACAGAGAGAACAGTCTGTTGTTGGGATGGCTGAGGTCCTTCACGATCTTCCTGGCCTTGGTCCGGCACCGCCTGCTGTAGATTGAGTGCAGGTCAGGGAGCTCGGAGCGGATGGTGCGCTCAGCTGACCGCACAACCCTCTGTAGAGCTCGTCTGTCCTGCATGGTGCTGTTCCCGAACCAGGTTAAGATGTTTCCCGCCAGGATGCTCTCTATGGTGCACGAGTAAAAGTTCCTGAGCACCTTGGAGGGCAGTTGGAAGTCTCTCAAGCGTCTGAGGTGGTAGAGACGCTGTCGGGCCTTTTTCACCACGGTGTTGATGTGACAGGACCATGACAGGTCCTGCGTGATGTGAACTCCGAGGTATTTGAAGCTTTCCACTCTCTCCACTGGGCACTCGTTGATGACGGGGGTCTGGTAGTTCCTCTCCTGCTTAGTGCTGAAGTCCACTATCAGCTCCTTTGTCTTACTGACGTTTAGAAGGAGGTTGTTCCTCTGGCACCAGTTCTCCAGATTCCTAATCTCCTTCAGGTAGGCCGTCTCGTTGTTATCAGAGATCAGGCCCACCACGACGGTGTCGTCAGCAAACTTGATGATGGTGGTGGAGCTGGTAGTGGCCACACAGTCATATGTGTACAAAGAGTACAGCAGGGGGCTCAGAACACACCCCTGGGGGGCTCCAGTGCTGAGAGTGGTGGAGGCTGAGACATGTCCGCCCATCCTTACTGCCTGTGGTCTGCCAGTTAGGAAGTTGGAGATCCACTGACACATAGATGAGCTGAGTCCCAGATGCTCCAGCTTGGTGGTGAGTGTGGAGGGAATTATGGTGTTAAATGCAGAGCTGTAGTCTATGAAGAGCATTTTAACATAATTCCCCCTTCTAGTGTCCAAGTGAGTGAGTGATGTGTGGAGGAGATGAGAGATGGCATCGTCTGTGGAACGATTTGGACGGTAAGCGAACTGTAGTGGGTCCAGTGTGTCTGGTAGTGAAGAAATGATGAAGTCTCTGACCAGGCGTTCAAAGCACTTCATCACTACTGAGGTGAGGGCTACAGGGCGATAGTCATTGAGAGAAGCAGGGTGGGGTTTCTTCGGGACAGGAACAATGATGGACTCTTTGAAGCATGTGGGGATCACCGACTGAGATAAAGAGATGTTGAATATCTCAGTGAACACAGGAGCTAGCTGGTATGCGCAGTCTCTTAGGATACGACCTGGGATGCCGTCTGGTCCTGCTGCTTTCCTGGTGTTCACTCTCTTGAAGGCTCTCCTTACTTCATGCTCGGAGATGACGAGCACGTTTCCGGTGCTGGCAGTATCTTCCTGTCTGCAGCCGTTAGCGCCGCTAACACTAGCATTGTTGGAGACCTTAGCTGCAGCCTCGAAGCGAGCATAGAAAGTGTTCAGCTCGTCTGCCAGAGTCACGGCCGCGTTCGTCATACCGGTTGTTGGTGCTTTATAGTCCGTTATTGTCCTTAGTCCCCGCCACAGGCTCCTAGAGTCACTCTGTTGGAGTTGTGACTCTAGTTTCCTCCCGTAGCGCTGCTTCGCCTCTTTCACCGCCCTCCGCACGTTATATGACGCGGCTTTGTACGGGTCCATGTCCCCCGTCATGAGTCCCGTGTTGTAGGCAGCGGTGCGGGATCTCAGAGCGTCGCGGATGGTTTTATCCACCCACGGCTTCTGGTTGGGAAACGTTGTGATAGTCTTTGTCTCCACGGTATCATCCGCTAGTTTCCCGATGAATCCCACAACCGCTTCCGTAAACACGTTGACGTCATCGTCGGAGCTGTTTCTGAACATGCCCCAGTCTGCGTCATCGAGTGCGTCCTGTAACGCGGCCACCGATTGATCCGTCCAGCGCGCGACCTTCCTCTGAACCGGAACTTCCTGTTTCAGCCTTTGTTTGTATTTTGGCATGAGGAAGATGGCGGCGTGATCAGATTTGCCAAACGGGGGGCGGGATTGTGCCTTGTAGCCGTCCTTGACCGTAGTGTAGCAGTGGTCCAGTGTCCTTTCACTTCTAGTGGGGCAGGTGATGTGTTGATAAAAGTTCGGCGCTGCGCGTTTGAGGTTGGCGCTATTAAAGTCCCCCGTCACAATAAGCGCAGTGTCCCGGTGTTGTGTCTGGTGCTGTGTGAGTGCCTCATGCAGCTCGCATAAGGCGGTGACCGTGTCCGCTTGTGGTGGAATATAAACGGCACTTACAATGACCGATGTAAATTCCCGAGTTAGATAAAAAGGACGACACATGATGGACAGTAGTTCCAGATTTGGTGTGCAGGAGCGTGTGAGAGGAACAACGTTCGCACTGTTGCACCAGTTGTTGTTCACCATTAAACACACGCCGCCTCCCCTTGACTTCCCCGAGTCCCGTGTCCTGTCCATGCGGTGAACCGAGAAGAACTCGGCCGGCTGGATGGCGTGGTCCGGCACCGCTGGGTTCAGCCATGTCTCGGTGAAGCAGAGGAGATTGCAGTCCCGAATGTCTCTCTGGAACTTTATCCTGGCCCTGAGGTCGTCAAGCTTGTTCTCCAGTGACTGGACGTTGGCAAGCAGGATGCTAGGCAGAGGTGTGCGGTGTGCACGAGCTCTCAGCCTGTTCCTGACGCCGGCTCGCTTCCCTCTAGGCCGCCGCCGCTTCCCTTTGTTCTCCCTCGAGATCTCACTCGGCCAGCTCGGATCCGGAGTTAAAAACTTCGAATTGTGAGTACATTGTAAACCAATAGAAACAAGAGTGTCACTGTCATACCTAATGTACCCAATGGTGATGATTTTGCCGATTTAGAAACGCTGAAAACTAACTTAAAAAACAAAGACAAAGAAAAAGTGGTCGGAGCAGTCGTGACGGCAGCCGACCTCACCGGCGCCATCTTAATTAATCACTCTTAATTAAATCACTCTTATTATCCTTTTAAAGACTGCACTTTGTCCATTAGTCTGAGCTTAAAGCTGACTTTTAACATGCCTGAACTGAATTCCTCAGTTTTGATGTGTTATTTTGACTGAAATTTGAAGTTCTTCAGCCTTACAGGCTTTAAAAAAAACATTGACAAGATATGTCCAACTGCAAACAAACATCTTTTTTATTTCTACCATGAATTTTTAATAATTGGTGTTTTTCTAATCGTAGAACCTCCCCAGCAGGTACAAAAGTGAGTTTTACTACCTTGACTTCTTCAAAAAGTGAAGTCTGTGGCCTAGTCAAGGAGACACTACAGCACATTTACATTGGACTGAAAAATGATGAAGAAACTCTTTTTGGCTTATGTGCCAGACAAGCAATTTTTCATTCAGGCGAGTGAGTGGTATCTTTTAGTCAGGAATCTAGTTTACCTTAATACGTCCGTATTTTTTGTAGCAAAGAACACTGAGCTCATCAGATTGGGGGCCTTAAGAAATAGCAGCTGAAGCAGCCTGTTTGAACTAAAGGGCTGCTTTGTTTTGTTTTTTACTAACTGCAAATCATACAAAGATATGCCAGCAGGGCCTTAGAGTAAAAATACAGACCTGAAAATGAGAATGACATGTTCCCTTTGAAAATGTGTGAATTTATTCACGCCTGTTTTCAGCTTTTCATGACTTCTTTCTACAGATATTTTTCATGCAGTTCTGAAGACCACCATTCTATCTCAGGCTACTTCTGCTCTCGCCCATGACTCATCTTCCATCCTTGTCCTCCAGTACCCCAGCATTCGTGTCCTTTATATTTTAAGCAACTCCATGTTTTACTTCTCTTGAGATCACTTCTGACTCATCCACTGACTCATTAGATCTGTTTCTGCGCACCTGGGCGTGCATCAAATATGTTTTGAGACCCTCTTTTTTGTATTGACAACCAGTCTTTAGAGTATAGATAAATGGTAGTCACCTGACTGCCACCGCGGTGCTCGTAAGTCATTCATCAATGCTAATTTGGTGAGCAAATTTTCTCCGTGAACTCAGCAGGCAGATGAACAGAATTGAATTAGCACTGATGTGTCACCAGTCAGCCGTGTGAAAAATAGATGAAGTGAAATAAAGGTTAAGGGCACGTTTGCATGTCATTGAAACACACTTTACAGTGTTTAAACATCAGCTACCAAAACGATTATACTGCAAATGTTGGGATCACTTTGAAAACTCTCTAAAATCAAACATTTAAAACTGCAGCAGGATGATTTTGTAGGGGAAAAAAGTATTCGATAAACTTTACTTTAGCACACTTAAAGAGGGACATCTTGATTCGATTAAAAATAAACCACACACAAACACAAAAGTCTGACTAAAAAACAATGTGGAACATAAATCCTCCTTTATGGTTATCCACTCGGTTAAATACCGCTGTTTATGACGTCAGTGTTTATGTCTCATGACCAACTGTGCATATTTGTTGATGGAACATTTTGGATAAAAACCGAGCGGCCAAAACCAACTTTGCACTGGGGCGGCACCCACCATGGTTCGAGCCTTAATGACGGGTAAATCAATAATTTCTCTGCAAACACTAGCAGTTGTCTTTCAATCTGCTCGTCGGGAAGGTTAGCTCGGTTCAGGAACATCGACGCAGCAATCTTTTAAATCTTTTAAAATTCTTTGTTTTGGGTAAATGCTGGTGAGAAAGGTTTATAAAATAGGGGCACATATTTCTTGACAATGGATGAAAAGACTTTCATGGAGTATGAGTGTGTTACCGTGTTTTGTCAGAAGAATAGGTTTGTCAAGGCTGTCGTGAAGTCACGCTGTGAGTAATTTTATTGCTAGTGTTTTGTACAAAAAAACTACAAAAAGTCTACATGTGGTTTTGTGCAGTTATTAAGAAATCATGGGTCTGCAAAAGAAGAAAAAAAAGACTTGAAAAATAACTAACTGACAATGCCGAAGTCTTATACTTTATTTTCCTGCCATGAGGGGGTCGCTTCACGTACAGTCCTTTTACCAAACAATGATTCTTTCCCTGTTTCCAGAAGTTATTACCAAATCCTGTCCTTTAATAACTATTACTACACATCTTTGACAAGGTACATTTTAATCTGTTTAATGATCATAAGATATTTTTTGATCACCCTGCAATAACAATGCAAACATAAATGCACAATTTTGAATCTGTGGATACTTTTTAGACATGGCATGGAGGCTATTTTAAAGTTGGATTGACTTAATAACTAACTTTCATATTATGTTCTAAAAAATTTGAGTTAATAACTTGAAATTTTCAAGTAATCCTGATATTTTGACTGCTGGTTGGCAAAATTTTCTCTTTTTTGTGGTGGTAACTAGCTTCCATATCTCAGCCTCTGTATGGAAGCAACCTATGTTGGTGTTACAAAACAGTATACATTATTGATGTCTGCCATTTTTCTTCTTTGCAGGCTAATTATTCTAACACAGGTAAGGCATGACAGACTGTTCATAGCTTAAAAAGACTGGCTCGATTGTGCGTCTATTTAGATTTTCAAAATTTGGTACCGTTTCTGAAATATTCAACTTTTTCTGGTGATAAAGTCTCATTGACTTTGAATGGAGAGCCACCAATTTCTCACCTTGCCATTAGTGGCACGTGTTATTTCCCCCTTTATATTGAAGATTGTGAGCTCAAGTACAGCATGGGATATTTCACACATCAGAATTTTTTCAGGAATCCTTTTTTTCCTTATAATCTTAGTCAGAAAACTAAGCAGTACAAAATTATTACATACTGCAGAGGGACAATTTTACCACAACAAGGTAAATGTCCCTGAACAGTGAGGGTGAGTACACTTTGAATACAAAAACTTGACAGAAATCATTATGACCCCTCGGAGCAATTCTATAATGCAGTAGGGTAGCTGCTATCTCAGGTACAGTAAATTTGTAGCCTATTAAAGAAGCTGCCAGTAGCAGCAGTTCAGTTTCTCCAGTAATTGAAGTCTAGTTTCTTTATATTTTCTTTTTAAGAAATGGTCCATCGATTTATTGAAACATATGCAAACCTACATAAATACTGTACATCAAAAGGCAAAAACAGCACAGATTTGAACAAGCTTGGAAATCAGTATTTGGTATGACCACCTTTATTCTTCGGTACAGCCTGAACTCTCCTAGCCAATCTTTGTCTTTAGGAATTGTTCTCCAGCCTTCTTGAAGGATATTCTGTCAAGTACTTGGGGGACACAAGCACAGTGTCCAGGATAGCCTCGAGGACCACAGCAGCATTAAGGCCATTAAACACCGAGTGTGTAGCAAAAAAACAACATGAAAAAAAAAGCAGTGAAAATAAATTCCACCTTAAGCAATGATGACGAGCTGGTCCTCATATTTCTAATGAAGAAAAAGGAAGAAACTGAGATTCTGGGTTTTATTTATTTTTACCTAAGAAGCCAACTTCTCACAGATTCCCTCATCCTCTACTTCCCTGTTTCATTTGCAGCCACCTTCCCCACCTTCCCCATCTTAACCATGTCCTATTAATGCTGTTATCAGAGAGCGGTCATGAAGCCAAAGGCAGATGCCCAGGGCTCAATCCCTGGATAGTGCTGCTTAGACTGAGATATACAGTTTGGCATACCATGTGTGAGATATGATGCGGTTTTATGCCATATTGCCTTGCAAGTGTCCAAATTACACACAGGGTGAACATAGAGAGCTGTTAGCTGACAGATGGTTGTAGCACAAATCTGCATTCAAGTCAGTAGCGGCTTCAGGCTTACAGCTCTTCAAGCTCACACATGACAAACAATAATGTGTGCACAGGCTGTGTGTGAATATATGCACCTGTGTGTGTGTGTGTATATATATATATATATATATATATATATATATATGCTTCAAACTTGGTATTCAATATGTGTAACTCAGCATTTTTGCATGCTTGCTATCAAAAATTCATGTCCGTCTTTGGTGGTGCATGTGTGCCTGCGCGAGCATCTTTTGGCTGTTTGCTGGGCATAGATTCAGCAGAATGCCACTGGAATGAGAATAAGTGTGGCTTTGCCATGGCAACAGAGGAATGCCAGAGGAGACGGGAGCGGCAGAGTCAAAGCCCAACGCTCACCACAGCAGGGGAAGAAGAACGAAGGACCTGATTAAACACCACCATCTCCCCTCCTGGAGCTTCCAGCCTCCGCCCTTTTTATCTTCCATTTCTATCTGCTGTGAGACGCTACAAAGTGAATGCCGCTCAGTCGCCTGGAGATTTGCGTAGGCACAAACCTCATTACAAGCAGAAACGCAGTTTATGCAGATTTATTATATATATGAAAGAACGCTTGCAAGCTCAATGACACAAAGCAGACGCAACAGCATGCCAAAAATACAGTTCTGTACGGTGAGCTGAAGCATCAAGGTAGATGTTGTCAGTCTGATGGGTGATTCACAGTTTAATCTTGTCTGCTGGTTGCATCAAGGAAATCTTTGATTGATTCATTCGGTCAGAAGTGTTAATGTCGAGTGCTGTACCTACATGCAGCACGCTACTCTGATAAAATGACGTGAGTGATAGTTTTCCATGTACCTTAATGTACTGAGCTCATCGCTGGTTTGGGCTTATAGCTGCTTTCTACTTCTGTTTGCTTTTTCATAGTTTTTAAGGGTCATCAGGAAGGTTTGCACCTTTTGTCCTTTTCACTGAGGCGGCAGAAATATATGGAGGGGTCAGGGAGTGGGCAGCTGAGTGTCATCTCAGATCCTGAGAAAAAAAAGCAAAAATCTTAGCCTTGTCCTAGTCTGATCAAATTTTACCATTGGGCATTTCACAGGAGGCTTTTTTAGTTGTTTATTTATTCATTTTCACAAAAGTAGATTTATTTATATCTACATACTGCTGGCAAAGTGCTTTAGACTTATTTAATCCTACTTTTTTTGCAGTGTGCGTCACCAGCCCCGCTTCTCTCCTTTCCAATGCTGTCCTTTTTTTGGACTTAAGACCATGAAAGAAACAGCCCCCTCCCCCACCAACCCCCCAACCCCGAGGGCAGTCCGGCGATATTAGCTGAAAGAAATTAACAATGCCGTCAAATTAAAAAAGATCACTCCGCGACCTTGTAAAGACAATTATAGCTGTTCATTCTGGCCACGCTGATGAGTTTCTTGTAGGTTCATCATCATAAGCTAAATAAAGTGGGGATGAGATCAAAGCCGGTGAGCCTGACGCTACTTTAATGTAATTCATATTGACGTCTGTGATGTAGTGACCGTGGAGAGACAGTTAAGGATCGGAGCTAAACAAGGTCCAACTCAACAAATAGTTCCTCGCATTTCCTCCCCTTATAGTCGGTCCTGTCAAAAAAATTATCCATATCAATTAGTCTTATCATGTCTATATTTAGTCAAGCAGAGTTTGAATTTCCTGGTAATTACACGTGGCAGTGTTTCATCTTCACACTTGCAGGGGTCAATAAAAAAAAGTTTTGCTGCGAGTTTTTCGTCGGCAGTGCGATCAGAAATCTCTCTGAATGATTCTGGCATAATATGAATGGAAATATAATTTATTACATCCCTCCTCCACTCGGAGATTTCAGTGAGCACACGTACATAAAGGAGAAAACATTTCTGGAAATTGAATGGGATCCTTGCGATGATTTCATGTCCTCAGCTTACAGTCTCTCTCTCTCTCTCTCTTTTTTTTTTTTGGTGCACCCTGTAATTTCACTCGTAATGTGAGAGTGATCGAGTTGTGATAATAGCACGTTTTTATTTCATATGAGACAGGAAGACTCATTACAGGCCCTGACATGTTTCTCGACAGGGGAGAGCAACGCTTCCTGCCATCTCCTGCATCTCAACAGTTGTCAGTCTTACATTTCCCTTTCATCATCAGTTCCATCTTGATTTTCATTAGTGCCAGGGCACCAACTCTCAGAAGTCATCCAAGCATTGCTAAGTATAAAATAGAGAGCTGTCTTAGCTGTGAGGTGGTGCATTGTGATTTCAAACACAAACAAACTCATCTATTTGCTATTGCCGCAATGCATTAAGTAGCACTCAAAAGGGTGGAAAAAGCAGCACAATTAGACTCTTCATTAGGTAACAGTGGGAGTTACTGTAGAGCTATAAGGAAAACTGAAAACTTGGCAAAACCTCAAAAGAAAAAAAAAGAAAACCTCTAGATCTGTTTGCAAACTGCAGCTTGTGTAAATTGGTGTTCGCTTTAGAAGATTGAGAAAGATGAAAAGATATGATTAAATGAAATCTCGCAGGAGCTGAGAGAGCCCATTTTGAAGCCTGGATTTTTGTTTTTTATCACGGCGTCAACAGTGCACCTATAACATCAAGGAAAGATTAAACAGGGAGGCCGTGTTGCCAGCAGCATCTGAGCCTCCTTATTTCTACCGAATGTCCTCTGAATCAAAGCCAAGTCTCGTCTCTGTGGGGTTTACAATAACATGAATCCTGGCCTTAATAACCCGCGCAGGTCAGCACAAGCACACATAGATTCCTCTATCCCTCTCCTTCTCCCGACCCATTTCTCAGCTTCGCTCCCCGGAGCATTAAAACAGACAACGGACCTTGGTTAGGTCATCGCCAACACAGACCTCATTTGTCACAGAGGATGAACATCTATGAAACTGGATTGTTAATTATGAGAGCAGAATAAAGACATATGAGTTATGAAGAGACACAAACACACTTACACACACACACTCACACTGAAGCACCAGCCTATACCTTGCAAACAATACTACAACACATGTATGTAACCTCACAGTAACCTTAAAGGCTGTCCAGGCCCTAACATATTCTGATTTACTTTATGGGGACTCGCTCTGTGTCCTCACAACATGGGTAATATTGTACGTGGACCACACAAACACAAGCGCAGCATGCCATTAGGAGCTGGATAAAGATGCATGGGAGCTTTGTTTCATAACTCATATTATATTGCATAATAAATGGATCTCAGACTCCTCAGTCTAAGTGGGATTAGTTAACTGATTAACACAAAGAGGACTCTGTGCTGTTTAGAGGTGGTGCGGTGGCTCAGGCTGAAGTTGAATACTGGAAATCTTATTGAAATTAAGTCCTTATTTTCAGGAAAAACACTGTAAGCTGGATTTTTTGTTGAGGGGAGGTCATTCAAGTGTGTCTGCTACGTCAGACCTAGGTTATACTAAGATTCAACCCTGAAATGCTGTTATCATGGTGATTAAGAGAAACAACGTTTCTGCTTTAGCAGAGTCTTCCAATTATGCATCCTTATGAAAATTTACATGAATCACCTGGATTTTTGTTAAAATGAGTTTAATAAGTGGAATACATTGGACCCAGACTTCCAAAATTGAGCTGCAATCTTTTTTTTTTTTTAAATATTATTAAGACAAAGTGGAAACTCTGTACTAAAAATACTGTAACCGTGGAAACAGTTACCTTGTTTGACTTTTAAACTTTCTTTTGAAGCTTCATATCGTCTTCCCACAAACGTAAGGATGTATTTTTGAAAGGAGGAAGGATTTTGTGTGTCTTCGCTTTTATTTGAAACACTGAAGGGACCTTTTATTTGTCAGTATGAACAGGAGGACTGATTACACCAAGCAAAAAAACTACATAAATATTATATTAGCTGCACTGTTTCAAGACAAGAGAAGTTCAAACCTTGTTTAATTTGTTTGTTGAATCTCATCTAATTTTGAAGTTAGACGGATTCAGAGAAACAATTTGAGGCATACTGATGCCATCTGCCAACTGCGTCTATCCCCAAATTAGTGTGTGGAACAGCATCCAGCATTGATTGCTTCAACCTTTAAACCTACATCCATTAACAACGGTCCTGCACCTCAAAGCACCGGAAAACATGCTAAAATGCTTGGATACGACTTTTCTCTGTTGTCATTGCATTTTATAATCAGGAAGAAATAACCACAGCAGTCACCATAAAAAAAAGAAGAAAAACCAAGACAGAATACAGAAAACTGATGATGAGAAAATGAAAAGCAGTCTTGATCCATTAAGGCTTCAGTCTTTTCTGCACGTCAGTTTTCTGGAGAAAAAAATGAGACCGAAGTAGGCTTCTATCAAACTTTGTCTGCAGGCTGCATGCATGAGCTGTTTGGTGCAAAGTAACAGACTGCTAGCATTAGCAATACAAGCACTTTGCACAAGAACTGGACAACTACCTTCTTGGACCGTCGTTATTATACAAAAAAATCATGTTTTTTGTCTGATTTTATTACCAGTCATACAAACACGCTCAAGAGGTCCAGTTTAATGACTGAAATTAGAGGAAGTGTGGACTAGCAGACAGCTGCTACACCAGCTTGTATTGATGCACTGCTCAATAAAAGTAGCATAATAAAACCTTAACAGATGCATCAAGGGGGTCCCTGTGGAGTTGTTATGAACAGGGAATTTTGTAAACATGTTCAATTTTTCCCTGACTTTCAGCACAGGAGCCTTTTGAGAACTCCGCCAAATGGCCACTGGAGGAACTCGTGGGAAGGAGGAAGGACTGGCAACTACTGGAATGTTGCGATTGGTTAAAAATCTAAACCAGACGTTACATCTTGCTTTTCTATGTGTTTTCAGTCTCAGTAACATGCAGTTTGCCTTTATAAACCTTTGTGAAAGAATGGGCCATTCTAAATTTCTTCTCTCCCACATATTTCATTATCATCTGTAAGTATTGCAAAGTGAAAGGATTTAAGATCCACAGCAACTCGGCCACCAAGTGGCAGACCACGTAAAGCTACAGAGTGACAGAGGCACATAGTGTGTAAAAGTCACCAATTCTCTGCTGACTCAGTAGCTGCAGTGTTCCAAACCTCCTCTGGCAACAACATCAGAACAAAAACGGGCCGCCAGAAGGTCATGGCCGAGCAGCTCCTGTATGTGTAATGTGTAGGTGGCCCATTTAATTTGCCTATGTTTGACGCTGCCCTCAAGGGACAGTAAACAGCTACACATGTGGACGTGCACCTGCAAATCACTGCATAGCACCAAAGCTGTTCAGTACTGGAGACAGAAGAATAGCACGTTTTTCTGAGTTAGGCTACATTCAAGTCTCATTGACAGAGCTTTTAGCTACAGTCTTTCGCATGTTAACAAGAAAAGGCAAAGCCTTTTCTTGTTAACATGCGAGGGAGAAATCCAACTTTAACATATTCCTGTCCATCCGGACAGACAGGAAGGCCAGACAGTTACACGCTGATTGAATGACTGCCTGACTGTCAAGAAACCAGTCAGATAAGTCAAAGCAGGCTAACTGACAAAAGACCAGTAAAAGAGCTTCAGGCAGACAGAGAAAAATGAGTGTTTTGATCGTCGCCCTGGAAGAGTAAATAGCCGTCCTGGCGACACAGCGGGGTGGCGGCCGGGTGGAGGCGAAATAGAAGAAAAGAGATGGGGCGTAAAGAGAACAGGGTGCAATACTGAGGGGTGCTGAGGCGGTGAAATGAGGGGTTTGAACTGCTGATGTAAGCGTGGACACACTCTCTTTGTCTTTCTCTTGCACACGCACACACACACTAACGCACACGCAGCGCTGACAAGCCATTTCTACCCATGGGAAGTCATTCAGGGTTCAGAGGTTCAAATGAAAACGAATAACAGTGGCTGGACGTATTGCTCTTCTTCTTCTTCTTCTTTCTGGCCCTCTCTCTTTCTTGTTGCAGTCGTGATCAAGCATTTTCCTCCATTTGCTTCCCCTTCTGCTGCCCCCCACCCAAACCAGTCTTCCTTCCCCACTTCACCCTCGCCCTTTTTCCTCCGCCACCCTCGGCTCTGGATTCCACACATCTCCCTTTAAATATTAAAAGGCTAGTCTGAGCAGTGCGACCGTATGCAGCATAGCGTTCAGAGAAGCAATTCTGTATTCATTTTAATCATCTTTCAAAGGGCAAAAATTCTCTATTCATTCTAATCTGTCTTGAGCATTTTAATAAGAACCATTCTTTGGACCTGCACTGAATTCTGTGCCATCTTTCACAGCAGGGAGCAATCTCCCTGGGTTTAGGTCTGTGTTTGTTGCCATCTGTAATTGGTGTTTTTCCGTTGGGGACCGTCTGCATCGCGTGACAGTGGCAACGCTTGCATATTCCATTTTATCAGGCACCGGTTGATGGTTTTTTTTAGGGTGGGGAATGTATTTAATCATGAATTTGACACAGAAGAGCTGCTGTTTCATCTCAGATCAATTAACAATGGGATGCACACAAAGATGGGAAAGTTTATGACTGAGACACTTCTGAAACCAGCCCCAAGAGCATATGTATATCACGAAGGACATAACCCCCCCACAAAAAAAAAAAAAAAATAACAGATGTTCATGTGAATACTCTGGAAGGGCTGGCTGTTTTTCCAGTGTGCTGTATACAGGAAGCACTGGAGAAAAATTCAGGATTAATAAAACATTGTTCACAGGTTTCATGAGAAAATGTTGCTGGTTCTTTTATGAAACTGGTTTTTCTGACCAGCCAGTTTGATTTCAGGCCTCCAGTAGGTAAGAGCAGCCACATGAGATGGAAAAGATATTAAAATTCTGCTTTTCACATTCATAAAATTCAGCCCTTTGTTGCTTCCAAGTTGTTTGCAAGGTCAGGGAAAAATTTTAGTTGTAGGGATGCAATGATTCCCAATTGAAGTTGGAGGTATTAATTATTGACAGCTTTCCAAATGCTGGTATAAATGTTAGCATAGAGTGGCTTAAGAGCATTTGAGGATATAAACTATGAAATCGCACAGCCTTCGTTGGTGTATGGTGCTTGCAAGTCGTATAATTTTTGGAAGCTGCAAAACCATGAAAAGAAAGACAGAGTTGCTTTGTTTTAATCACCACTCAAAGGGATTTAGCCACCAGCATCACCCAGTGGGTACTAAGGTTCTGTTTGAGACCTTGAGCTGACTGTTTTCATAGTTACCATGTTGTTGTTTTGAAGTCAGATGTCACCAGCAAAGGATGAATCTGACTGAAACACCAAAAGGGTGTTAGCTGGTTAAAGTCAGTCTTGAACTAAAAATATCCTGATTTATTCTCCTTTTGATTTAAAACCAGACAATAATTTACAAAAAGAATAAGTTGAAGTCACCGTTTATTGACACTATAGAATCTCAGCCTGAGCCAATAAGGTCAAACCAGCCTATTTTTCTCAATGACTTCCTCACAATCATTCTTTTTGCAACCATCCAAATCTCACCCTGGTGGCCGATATATAAAGTGCAGGTTTAAGGCACTTCTGCAGTGGCTTCACTTCACAACTTTTTCATACAGTCGAAGTTTGCAATAGCAGCAAAGACAGCAAGTGCTCACCGGGGGCACATTAGCAAAACTTTTAATGGATACAGCTAGAACAGGGAACATTAGCATTCATTCTGAGTAATGTTTACGATCTGGTGATTATATAGTGAGCTCAATATTTACTCCCTTTTCAAAGTTGTTGGCAGTAAAACCAAAATCATTTACTGAAAGGCACTAAACTGTTCTGCAGAGTTTAGATGAACTAGAGAGGAGGTTCATATTTTTTCCTGCGGATCAGTCACTGCAAACAACATTTTTTCCCCATTACAGTTTGTAACTTGATGTGTTCCACAGAACTGGTGATCCCAAAAGCGGATATTAAAGCAAAGGGAAGCAGGTTGCAGGTAAAGGGTGATTTATTTGGAGCAGGTACGCTGGTGAGAGGCTGGGGAAAAGCTTAGGCTGGAGAGCTGGAGTGCTATTTGGGCTGGTGAGAAGTGCAAGGCTCCAGAGAAGCGAGGAAATCCAAAAGAGGTGCTGCAAGAATGGGGCTCAGAGTTAAATACGGAGGGGAAACTATGAAACAAATGATGACTATCAAGATGTAATCAATCAAATGGCTCGACTGCAATTTCACTGACTTTAGTGGTGACTATGATTTTTGAAAGACGGCGGTAGAAGAGCTGGGTGTTTTGATCACTGACAAGGTGCAGCTGGTGAGGCTCTGCTCCAGCTCAGGGCACCTGTCTCTAGTCCTGCAATCAAGCAGGCAAGCACACAAACACACACACACACACATAGAGGTCAGGTGGCTTAGAATAGGATGTTGAAGGGGAGTAAGATGGGGCTGCAGAGGCTGGTGATCAAATGTGATATTGATTAAAAAAGTTTTAACTTTCAAGCTAACATGAAAGATGTGCTATTGATGAAATAGTAAAAGGTCCAGAATTTGCATGTCAGCAAACTCTGCAGACTCCACATACCCTAACCCTCTCAAGTCACTGATGTGAAATGCCTGAAATGAGAAAAGCAAGCAATACTACGAAGTTTTGGAGTCTATTTTATTTTTTGCCATTCTTATTAACATTATTATGTGAATTGTAAAATCTTTGACCCTGTTTGGAATATTCATGAAATATTAAATCGTCAAGCAAAGTCAGTGCTTTCCATCACTGTTCTAATTTTATGCAGACTGCAGTGCAGATGTCACTTCAGTTTTGCCCTTGAAGCAAAAACTATGTTGATGAAACGACGCACTGATCACAACAGGAATCCTTTTCACAGACTATTTTAGAAATCAGTTCATTTATTGTGTTGACTTCAATAAAAGACTGGATCTACTTTGATCGCCATTGACCAGAAGTTTATGGTGCAGTACAGGGCGAGCTGTCACTCACGCAGCCTCTAACTCATGCGTGCGACTGTCTACGTTAACACACAGCAGCACACACAAATACAACCTCACAATGAACCAGGAAAGGTGTGAGAGCGCGTGTCTTGGTTTGTTACAAGACAAAGCGATGGACACCAAGTTGCCTAAAAGCCCTGCTGGGAGTCAGCGGAGCGCTCAGCCGTGTAATGCTCTTAGTGCACTTTGGCAACAAATATGCACACAATCATACCCACTATATGCACACACATACTGTATACACCCAGGCTTGCAAATACAGTTTGCATTTTCACACTTGACAAATGCTCCTCATGCACGCACAAACAAATCTGCAGGGGCTGTGACACACTCACTACAGAGTATTATTCGAGTCCTATTACACCACACTCGTCATTTGTCCTATCTCCCTGCTATCAGGCCTCATACTCTATTTGACAACGAGGAGGCAAATTTGCCTTCGACTAATGGTTGATTCATTCAGATTTTCTGCCATGTGTAACATTAACGTTTGTACTTTGAAGTCATTTCGCCGTAATGTTTATTTAATGCTTCTGCAGTCATTATGCCACCTTCCATGTTCTTTTTAGAGCATTGTGCTTGTGCCCTTTTTTTCCTTTTAAAAATGTAGGCTGCTGTTTGTCATCAGGTGCAAAAAGCTTCAGTTCCCATGCTGTCTTTTTTTTTTTTTTAAACCAGTGACAAGTTCAGATGTAGTGCCCTGAAAACATCCTTCTTTGAGACATTTCTGTTTTTGATGACAGCGAGTGGAGAAAGGAACACATCTCAAACGATGTGTTCTTCTACAAAGGGATTTGAAACACCCTTCACAGATATGACTGAGTGATGACTGAGTGACTGACTGAATGATTATATTTAGATTTCAGCCTTTCATCGCGTTTACAGACGAAAAACCACCAACATGCGATAAGTGGCCGACGGATGACCTCACCAAGCTTGGATTGGATGATTTGGATCAGTTTGGATGTTTTGACACATGCTTGGACCCGTTTGTCAAAGAGGTGAGAACTGAGCATGCGATCACAAGTTTCTTTTTTGCCCTGACAAAACCATTATAAGTTGTCCACTAAATGCACTCCATGGGAACATTCGGAGACAACAAACATCTGCAGCCTGATTTCCATTCACAAGCTACACAGTTTCTAAAGAGCCATATGCTGCGTTTGCCAACGGCCTCCCTGCAGCTGACTGTGCTGTTGAGTGAAGCTTCCTCATGCTGCTTTGAGGCTATTACTTCTATACATACTCTTTTATATTTGTTTGTTTGCGTACTGTATTTTGAAGCTGGCATACATTCCACTTCCCCTTTTTCGGCTTCTTCCGTAAGTGTTTAAAAATGGATGAGAATTTTATTCAGTGCGAGGCAGTTCACTCTGCCAGTCAGGCGTCATGTTCAAATGAAAGAGCTGACTGTTTGTGCACTTTGGCTGGGTGTGAAGAAGTATGTATGTGTGTGAGTGTGTGTGTGTGCGTGCGTGGTTGGGTGATCTTGTGGGTGTGAAGAGACAAGTGGGTGCGGGGGTTACTGTGAGGTTAAACCAGTCTACTGTCAGGTCAGCCAGAGTTCAGCAGCACAGAGGCTAGAAAGCAGCAGACAGAAGCACAGCTCAGGTAGACTGAATGATTGCTGTGGTTTAGACAGACAAGAGCACCGAGGTGGAGTTCCCCCACAGAGACAGTGTTAGACAAGAGGATACTGAGGTTTAGGAGATCGCAATTAAATCCATGAGAACGCCTAATCCTCTGGAAATGAAAGCTAAAGATAAGAGATCCCATCAGAATTGGGAAAACATAGTAAAATGTTGCTTTAACAGTGTAGCATTACTCTGAGTTCACCATGGGAATACTCAAAACTGAAGACTCATACTGCTCCTGTGCCTGAGTCTGGGTGTGAAAATATGTTCAAACCCATTATTTTATGTCTCTCAGATTCCCTCAATCTCTCATATTTTAATTTATAAACCAAATACGTGGTATATTTACTGTATGCTAGCTTTATTCTATTAAAAAATATCTTCAAATTTCAGTACATGTCCCACTGAACTGTGTTAAATAATTTCTTTAGGAAATGATAAAAATAAACCGCAAACATGCTCTAGAAAAAATGTCTGGAATGTCTGAAACTTTCTGTGTCTATTTGTCTGTTTTATTTTATTCCCCCTGATGGGACGGAGTATGTAATCGGCTCCATTTGTTTGTTTGTCTGCAGTCTTGTGTCCACAGTTTTCAAGATATTGCTTTTAAATTTTGTCTGATGGTTGATACCAATAACAGCTTGAGCTGATTTTGTTTGGGTGAAAATTGGGTCAAGGTCAAGGTCACACTAAATGTAAGAATTCAATAAGATCTTTATATTGCCTGCAGTTCTTCACACTTCGTGACAATATACTACTAGTGTTGGCATTGGCAGTACTCGCCCAGTAGTTACTTTGTATCGATTGATACCAAACTTTGGAGTATAGCACAGCACGACTACTACCAAGATTTTTACTTTCAATGTCAGTAGTAATTTCCCAGCCACGAATAAGTTATTGCTATGGCGCTTGAGGAGTTTACTATAGAGCAAGGTTAATGGTGTAGCTGGAAACATTATCACCAACATTACATTTTCACCAATTCTTTTATGCTTAAGCTGCAGTATAGTTTCTCTGATCGAGTAATGTGTTTTATATGTGTAAGGTGTTAAGGCATGCCTTACTAAAACCACTGAATGAAGCATTGCACGCTCACAGAAATGTGCATGAATTCATTGCAGAAATATGATGGAGAAATATATAAAGGTTGCTATAGTTGATTCTTTATCTGCTGTTAAGTCTCTTACACTGCAGGAATTGCAGCTATTAGAACACCAAGAATACCTGTTCAATGAATAAAATTCACATTGATGCTCAACAGCTTGGCTACTTGAAAAAAGTCTTTGTTTCTGAATTACGTCTGTTTTTCATCTAAAACCCTAAGACCTTGATGTACCTGATAATTTGGTTGTCTCAACTGCTGCTTCTAAGTTAAATAATAAAGTAGGGTCTGTTTTAGCTGAAGCTCCAGAACAGGAGTCCCTAAACCAGTGGGTGATGATGATGATGCCTCACCATTGTAACATTACACATTACTCTACATCACATATTCAACTAGTGATTTATTTACCATTGGCAGATAGTTTAGTCCATTGTAACTGCATCTTGTCTTTCAGATCTTCACCCACCCTTTGCAGAGCCTTACGCTACACAGGAAATATTATTTTAATGTTCTGTTGACTTATCTACAACAATAAGCCACATTAAGAACTGATAATAAATATACTACAACCTGCAGGTCTCGTAACAGACGAACTCACAGATGGAGCTTTAATAGATTGGGCTACACCCATTCTAAGCTGTATAACCGATGTATCCTGCAGTCACACAGTCACTCTGTGAGTAAAGTTAGCCAATTTAAGGACAGTGCTGGGTCGTAATTTCACATTATCCAAGAGTCTACCATGTGTATACTGGGCATCCTACTGTTTTTACCAAGAAATCAGTGTGCTTTACTGTTTCTAAATATCAAGAAATGGTGTGTGCTGGGCTGGCAGACATCAATCAAGCAAGTGCTGAAAGTTGCTGCCAATTAAACTTGACAAAAAGAAAGCAAAAAATATTCTTCAGAAAGATTTAAAACTTTTGTTTTGTTTGCCCAAGTTCCCCCCCCCAAAGTTGTCTTAACATCAGCAGTTTGTTTTGAAATCTATTTATTTTGCACATCAAAAGAACAAAAAAAGGCTCAAACTCATTTTAATCAAGTCCTGATGCATAAACCCACAGTCAAAAGGCAAAATGAAAACTTTTTCTCAGGCTTAGCAGCACTTACTGTATGTCTGTGTGGTGGATTTGTCTTTCAAACCAAAAACTAAAATGCACCAAGAGAAAAATCTGCAGTTTATTCTGTTATATTTTCAGTGTCTGAACGCTCTTTGTATATAATTGGGGCACAACTAACCTGACCTCTTTGTTCTTTTTTACAGGACAGCAGCGAAACTGCCGTATGACACAACTAAAAAAAAACAACTCCACCCCAAGTTTGATTTGCAGCCATTGTGTAAGCAGTTTTCTCTTTGTGCCATTTCTGTATATACCCTGTTTAATATCCAGCTGACTTTGAATAAATGGCAGCCTATACTACAGTTACTTCATAGTGCAAACACAGAGACAGGCATTGAGGCTCGCATTCATACCTACATCCAATTTAGAATCACCTACTGTAATATGAATTTCTTTCACTTTAAGAGGAAAGTGGCACACAAAGGGATGACATTCAAGCTCCACATAGAGATGCCTCTATAAACAAACAAATAAATACATAAATAAATAAATAAATAAATAAAGGGGGAAAAGAACAACAGTATTAAGCATCTCCATGTCTGTCCTGTTTATGTACTCACTGACTGTGTCTGTGCCTGGTATATTTAAGTAGTGTGCAGCTATGAATGTATAAAGATTTTTAAAAACCATTGATTGACACTATTGATTTTATTTTTTTTTTGTCCTCCTGCAGTAAAGCTGCAGCATTTGCTGTTTTTGGTGTGTGTGTGTGTGTGTGTTTGGATATCTTTTCAGTTTTCTTTACTCGAACGCCTCTAACCTCCAGATATGAGACACAGCCTGCTGAATCACCTTTACTATTAAAGCTGTCATTTCATTTTTTGAACAGTAAGAATAGGCGGCGGCGTGGGCTACTTTTTATTTATCATTGTGACAGGAAAAGTGTCATAATAGCTATCTGCATCTCACTCACTGCTGCGTTATGAGTCCATTTAGCTTCTGTGAGACCCGGACTCTAGAGGCTGAGCACAGAGAGGAGAGGTGAGCAGAGACGGGCAATCAGGAGGATGTAGCGTGATGGATAGAGGGTATAGAACGATGAAATATGCATCAGGGATCTCGTGAAATTTTAATCCAGACTGTTGACTGGAGGTTGACCCAGTTGTGACCCAACACTTGGGGGAGTGAAAATATCCACAGAGGGAGGCTGGAGGGGTAACACTGGGTGCAGGAGCAGGACGAGGAAATTGTGAGGAAGAAAGGAGTAATGAGGTTCACCCGAGGTGTAGACGGGTAATTTGATCTGTCTGAGTGTCTGAGCGTCTCTTAACGACACAAGAAGGTAGGGAAGGATCGGGACAATGAAGTCCAATTTTTAAGGGATGTGAACAGGAGATGTGCTGCAGCTTTAAACAATTCCCTAAAAAGAAAGTATACCTTAAATGTTTAGGATTGTGTTGACAGAAATGACTACACAGTCCTCGTGTTGAAGAAAATCACACATATTTTTCTTTTAGAATAGTTCAAAGGAAACACAAACAGCTTTCTCCCAGACTTTAATCTGTTGTATGTTATTACAAAAAAAAGCTTTTATGCACACACACACACAGAAAAAAAGCTTTATCCCTTTGTGCATATATCGTAAGCAGAACATTTGACCATATCCCCAGGACATCAGTCTGTCACAGTGTCTAGTGTTGGGGGGGGGAAGATGTTAATATTTGCAGAGGCTGATTGAACTGCACGGGATGATAAGGCTGACTTATGTAAATTCTGTTTTTAGTTTGTATTTGCCTTTAATGTTTGTATTCAGCAAGTTGTTGCTGATGTTGAACTCATAATCTTTTTCTCCCTTGGCATTCATTATCAGCCGTTATCTGGTTGTTTGTGTTTTAGAAACATGTTTCAGTGTTTGCAGGAAAAAAAGGAGCATTTTCAGGTGTACTCGTACTGAATAGCATTTAGATATATATTTATATAGCACTGGTGTATATACTTTATTTGTTGTTGTACCCACAAAGTTCTTGCAGATAAGGTCAAGCACTGTTCATGGACACCACCTGTTAAAATTTTGTCAAGACTACACAACACATAAAGGAGGCTGAATATGTAAAGTGCTTGTTTATTGCAGTATTTCACCTAATCACGAAGTACTACTGCTGTTTTAGCTGTGTTTATTATTCATTACTTCCAGCTTTATTAATCAAACTGTTTAATCTTTGTTGATTTAATTAAACTTTGCATTCAATTTGATAAAAACTTTAAAATGGTAGTTTCTCTAACTAAATGGACGATGAATGAATATTCTGGATATATCTCGCAATTTCACAAATGCAGCTAAGGTGAATTTTTAATCCCATGTGGTATTTACATTACATTTCCTTTCACTAATTCAAACTGATACATTTAAGTTTTAATCTTAGTCTTATGCAATCCCACTCTCATCCTGGATTGTCCTATGATGCTATGATTTTTTTTTTAGATATTTGTTAGATGTCGCCTGCGTATCGCCAGTATTTGCCACTAAGAGCAGCACTGTTTTAGATGCTTGCAGAGTCCACGTAAAGAGGTTTGATGCCAGATGATTGTTGTTTGTGTCACAACAAACAGCAGTCGTTGCTGTTGCTATCTACTATAAAGGTTTAGATGGTAAAATCTACTTGTTTAGGTTTGGCTGAAATACATCGCTTTACTGTGGCAAGAGATTTGCCCAGCAGCTGTGATAAAACTGCATTATTTTAAACCCTGGGAATAAGCATGAGAATAAATCTGAACAGACTTCTGCAGAAAACGTTGAGTAGATAGCTCGATTCACCTTGTTCCACCTTAAGGCAAAGTATTAACGTAATTTAATAATGCATCTAAGCGGAGTGTTCGCTTGGCTCAGTTAGAGGTCTTCTTCTTTATTCAATATTTACGTGTTTTAATTAAGTCACGTAAAATTAGCAAAACAATGATGTACTTATTACTTGTACTATACATCTCAATGAGATCCATGCATGTTACCAAAGTTATTTTTTATTAGACTAGTAGTATATCAGAGCTTTTAAAATGTGCAGCTGGTTTCTGGTTAATCCTAAAATGTTCACCTTGATTCCAATTCTTTGCTTTCTTTTCGCAACTGTGCGCTTGCTCATAAACCTCTCTATGCGTTCCTTTTTGTGCGTTTGCATGCGCAGGCGTGTGCACTACTCGCAAGTTTAACCACTCCGTCAACCTCTAGCGCAGCGGTCCGTAGCTTCATTAATAACCCTTGCGTTTGTTGAACGGGGCTCTGGCGATCTATTGCGGTCCATTGCGGTGTTGTTTTTGTTTGGCCCTGGTCACGGTGATTCCTGGGAGATGGCAGCATCATAAATCTACAGCTTATTCATGGAGCTAACCTGACCTTTATGGCCACACCGTGAACAGGGGGAGAGGCAGGGAAAGAGATGAAAAAAACCAAAGGAGAATAGTAGAAAAGGCAAGGGAAAAGAGCGAAGAGCGAGGGAGAGTGTGAAGTTCGAGGGTTGAAAGGTAGAGCCGAGGCCATGAGAATGATAAAGAGGAGGAAGGCAAGATAAAAGAGGAGTGAAAGGTGCTGTGGGATAGAAGAATAGACAGAGACGGCTGGGAGAGATGTGAAAAGATAGAGAAGGAAAAGGAAATTCAGCAGAGAATGAATGAAGTGAGAGACAATAACAGAGTATGGAAGTGGTCGAACCAAGAGGTTATTGCAGGATGAAAGCAATCAATGAGTGCAAAGGCAAGAGAAATAGAGATTCAGGGAGATGAAGAATGGTATGCCTGTATGTGTGTGTATTATTCCTATGCGTCTCGGGCTGATGGAGCCCTTCTCTCCAGGACCTCCTTCACCTGTTGGGTCTTTAATAAAGCCTCCATGTCGGGGGTTTCATTGACTGTCAGATGGCAAAGCATCTTTCTACATAAGCTGTCTCATACGTGAAAAGCAAAAACTATAATGTTCTGTGAGAGTGGCTCAAAGTCTGTGTGATTGCGTCTGTGTGTCAGTACTGGGCTTTTAGTTCGTATGCAGTGAAAGTTTTAGATAAATGGAGATGAAAACTGTTTTTCTTGCCACCATGAGCTCATTTGTTCGTTTACATCACGTCACATCTTTAATATGTAAAAAAGAAATCTGGAATATACAGTGAAATGTAAAACACATAAATAATTATATTTTAAAAATTATATATCTATATCTATAAATAGATTTTTTTAAATACCAAAAATTAAATGGTTGCATAATTCATTGAGGTCTACGCCTCCTCATTGAGTTCTAGAATACTTTGGTGTGCAGAGAAATTGATGGTTGACTCGATGACAAGGTGCCCAAAACAAACCCAAATCATCACCCCTCCACCACCGTGCTTGACAGCTGGTATGAGGTCTTTGTGCTCATATGCGGTTTGGTTTTCACCAAACGTAGCGCTGTGCATTATGGCCAAATATTTTCACTTTGTTATCATTGTTCCAGTCGTCTTGTGTGGAGATAAGTCAGGCCGCCATGTTCTTTTTAGAGAGAAGATGTCATGATCCTGGGTCCTTTTGACCCAGCGTTTTGTGTTTTCTCTTCGCGATTTTGGTTCTGTTCTTCCTCTGGTTAGTGTTTACTCTGTTCTGCCCGTGTGTTCCTGTATCTAGTCCGCGTTTCTTAGTTTGTGTCCTTTCATGTGTTAAGTTCCTGTTTTATTGTGAAGGTCTGTGTCTTATGTGAGTGTTTTCAGTTTGCCTCCCTAGTCTCGTCATGTTAATTACTCCCAGCTGTGTTCCCACCTGTATGTAATCTCCCTGTGTTCTCTGAGTGTATTTTAGTTGTGTCTTCTGTCATAGTAGTTGCTGGTTCGTCTGTGTTGTTTCCCCTCGGTCTCCCTGTATGTATTTCCCCGGACCTCCCTGCACCGTCATTCTTGGTTTGTGTTGTTAGTTTACCCAGTTTAGGTTTCAGTTTCATGTTCCTAGCACCTTTGTTGTTTGCATTTTTGTTGTTAATAAACCCTCACCTGCACCAGAGCTGCCGCCTTTTGGTCCTATATATATTCCACACGGCTTGCCCCTGCAAACCGTGACAGAACGAACCAGCCACCATGGACCCAGCGGCAGTAAATCCGTCCGAGGAGCTCCAGGACGACATCACATACAATGTGGAGATCCTTCTCAGCCTATGGCTGGAACATCCCCCGGAAGAGCTTCGCCGCGCAGCAGAAGACCGGCTGCAACGGCTCTTTTCCGGCCTGCCATGGCTATTGGACTCGCTTCCTCCGACCATGCAGGCTTTTCTCCGGCTCACACCGCACCTTCTCTCTGCCACTCCTGCCTCGCTGCCCGACTCGCCGGATGTGATCTTGCCCGGCCCGTCGGAGCCGTCTGCGGGGAGGAGACGCCAATCGCGCCGCAAGCGCGCCACCCCACAGCTGGACGTTCGGACTTCTAATTCGCCGGCTGTGCCACTCTCAGCCACTCCTGCCTCGCTGCCCGACTCGCCGGATGTGATCTTGCCCGGCCCGTCGGAGCCGTCTGCGGGGAGGAGACGCCAATCGCGCCGCAAGCGCGCCACACCACAGCTGGACGTTTGGACTTCTAATTCGCCGGCTGTGGTGAGTGAGGACTGTTTTCCATTTGCGGACTGTATGACGGTTCATTCAGGGGCGGTGTTCTGTGCGGCAGATGACTTTGTGAACAGCATATCACCTCCCCCGCAGCCACTCTCAGCCCAGTTAGCTCCCGCGCAGCCACTCTCAGCCCAGTTAGCTCCCCCGCAGCCTGTGCCACCCTCAGTTCAGTCTCCTGTGCCACCCTCAGTTCAGTCTCCTGTGCCGCCCTCAGTTCAGTCTCCTGTGCCGCCCTCAGTTCAGTCTCCTGTGCCGCCCTCAGTTCAGTCTCCTGTGCCGCCCTCAGTTCAGTCTCCTGTGCCGCCCTCAGTTCAGTCTCCTGTGCCGCCCTCAGTTCAGTCTCCTGTGCCGCCCTCAGTTCAGTCTCCTGTGCCGCCCTCAGTTCAGTCTCCTGTGCCGCCCTCAGTTCAGTCTCCTGTGCCGCCCTCAGTTCAGTCTCCAGTAGCTCCAGTGCCGCCTGTAGCGCAGGCCCCAGTAGCTCCAGTGCCGCCTGTAGCGCAGGCCCCAGTAGCTCCAGTGCCGCCTGTAGCGCAGGCCCCAGTAGCTCCAGTGCCGCCTGTAGCGCAGGCCCCAGTAGCTCCAGTGCCGCCTGTAGCGCAGGCCCCAGTAGCTCCAGTGCCGCCTGTAGCGCAGGCCCCAGTAGCTCCAGTGCCGCCTGTAGCGCAGGCCCCAGTAGCTCCAGTGCCGCCTGTAGCGCAGGCCCCAGTAGCTCCAGTGCCGCCTGTAGCGCAGGCCCCAGTAGCTCTGGCTCCAGTATCATCGGCTTCACTCATTCACTCCGTGCAGGGAGAAAGTTTAATTTCACCTCAAGGTGCTTTTCCTGGTTCAGCCGCCATTGGCACTGTTTGCCGCTCCAGGGCTTCCCCAGAGGCTAGGTCCCAGTCCTCAGCTGATTCTGGACCCCTGGAGTTTAAGCAGCCACCTGGGAAGTGCCCCGTGTCAGTGCTGTCTGAGCAGGGCCAGTGCTCAGCACAGCACCCATTTCCTTCATGTCTGCCAGTGGACTCCATGCCTGCGGGCTTTGTGATGGCTTCTGCTGGAGGGTCCAAGGGGCCCGTCCAGCCTTCGTCTCGTGTCTCCGCTGGAGGATCCGAGGGACCGCTCCAGCCTTCGTCTCGTGTCTCCGCTGGAGGGTCCGACGGACCGCTCCGGTCTTTGTTTCCTGTTTCCGCTGGAGGGTCCAAGGGACCGCTCCGGCCTTTGTCTCCTGTTTCTGCTGGGGGGCCCGAGGAGCCCGTCCAGCAGCCTTCCTCGTCAGCTGGTGGTTCCGAAGAACCACACCAGCCTCATGCCTCGTCGGCTGGAGGGTCCGAGGGGCCCGTTCAACCTCCTGTCTCCGCTGGAGGGCCCGAGGAGCCTGTCCAGCCGCCACCTGCGGCCGCTTCGGCGTCGCCTGGTCCGGCCTCATCAGAGCCTTCATCCTCGCCTGGTCCGGCCTCATCAGAGCCTTCATCCTCGCCTGGTCCGGCCTCATCAGAGCCTTCATCCTCGCCTGGTCCGGCCTCATCAGAGCCTTCATCCTCGCCTGGTCCGGCCTCATCAGAGCCTTCATCCTCGCCTGGTCCGGCCTCATCAGAGCCTTCATCCTCGCCTGGTCCTGCGGCCTCTGCTTCCGCTACGCCTGGTCCTGCGGCCTCTGCTTCCGCTACGCCTGGTCCAGCTGCATCCGCCTGTGCTTCAGCTGCATCCGCCTGTGCTTCTGTTACGCCTGGTCCAGCTGCCTCCGCCTGTGCTTCAGCTGCCTCCGCCTGTGCTTCAGCTGCCTCCGCCTGTGCTTCAGCTGCCTCCGCCTGTGCTTCAGCTGCCTCCGCCTGTGCTTCTGCTACGCCTGGTCCAGCCTGTGCTTCTGCTACGCCTGGTCCTGCCTCTGCTTCAGCGTCGCCTGGTCCTGTGCCCTCCAAGCCTCGGCCGGTGCGCCTGACACTTGGGCGCCGCCGCTGCCTTCCGCGCGGCCGGCCCCCGGACCGCCGTCGCCTGAGTGGCCGCCGCTGCCTTCCGCACGGCCGGCCCCCGGACCGCCGTCGCCTGAGTGGCCGCCGCTGCCTTCCGCACGGCCGGCCCCCGGACCGCCGTCGCCTGAGTGGCCGCCGTTGCCGTCCGCACGGTCGGCCCCCCGAACTGTTTTGGACTCCTGTGCTGTCGGCCCCCTGAACTCTTCTGTTTTGGACTCTGTTTTTTTTTTTTTTCCTGTGTTTTGGTGTGCTTCGTTTCTTTTGGTTTTGGGCTCGTTTTTTGTTTTTGTCTTTTGGCCTTCTGGTGCTCCGGTTTTGTTTTGCTTCGAGCCCTCCTTCCTGGGTCCCCCGCCGCCCGCCCTGGTCGGGTTGTTTTCTGTTTTGTTTCTTGTTGGGCTGTCTGGAGCCAGCCTTTGAGGGGGGGGTACTGTCATGATCCTGGGTCCTTTTGACCCAGCGTTTTGTGTTTTCTCTTCGCGATTTTGGTTCTGTTCTTCCTCTGGTTAGTGTTTACTCTGTTCTGCCCGTGTGTTCCTGTATCTAGTCCGCGTTTCTTAGTTTGTGTCCTTTCATGTGTTAAGTTCCTGTTTTATTGTGAAGGTCTGTGTCTTATGTGAGTGTTTTCAGTTTGCCTCCCTAGTCTCGTCATGTTAATTACTCCCAGCTGTGTTCCCACCTGTATGTAATCTCCCTGTGTTCTCTGAGTGTATTTTAGTTGTGTCTTCTGTCATAGTAGTTGCTGGTTCGTCTGTGTTGTTTCCCCTCGGTCTCCCTGTATGTATTTCCCCGGACCTCCCTGCACCGTCATTCTTGGTTTGTGTTGTTAGTTTACCCAGTTTAGGTTTCAGTTTCATGTTCCTAGCACCTTTGTTGTTTGCATTTTTGTTGTTAATAAACCCTCACCTGCACCAGAGCTGCCGCCTTTTGGTCCTATATATATTCCACACGGCTTGCCCCTGCAAACCGTGACAGAAGAGCCTTTTTCCTGGCAAAAATTCCTAAAAAAGCCATGTTTTTTCAGTCTTCTCTAACTGAACTGTCATGAACTTTAACATTTAACATGCTGAGACCTGTAGAGTCTGAGATGTAGCTCTTGGGTTTTTTACAGTTTCTCAGAGCATTGCACGGCCTGACCTTGGCATGAATTTGCTGGGACATTCAGTCCTGTGAAGACTTGCAGCTGCCTCAAATATTTCCCACTTGTGAATAATCTTTCTCACTGTGCAATGATGGACTTTATATTATTTGGAAACGTCCTTAAACCCTTCCCAGATTGATGGGCAGAAACCATTGCCTCATTAGAAACACTGCTGATATTTTTCCTCATTGGTTATGTGTAAACACATACTTCCAAATGCACCGGACCTACAAACTGCCAGATTATCTGCTATTATCCAGGTGGTCACGCTCACTGATTATCACTTATTCAAGTGCATTTGATTAATGGCATCTGGTTGCGCAGTTTCCTCTTAACTCCTATGAAAGTGATAAAATTGTACTTTTATTCTACAATTAACACACACACATAAACTGAATTCATTAACAAAGCGATTAAACATCTAATAAAAATAGCTTAAATCTAAAACTATTTAAAACAAAGTTTGTCTGTTTTCAAATTTAATGTGTCAAACTATTGGTTTTCTAGTATTTGAACTTTTTAAGAAATGTTTTCATTCATTTTTAAGTGATTTGAAAATGATATGAATTACACTGTTTTCATTTGAAAGAAGCAAAGAAAATTACTAAGATTTTGTTGAGTAATTCATCATCATATCCAAGCATGACCCAAATATCTCAAATATGCAGCAGCATGTCCAGAATCCTCATATTTTTACTGACAGAAAATACAAAACTGAACCGACTCTGCTCTTATGTCTCATTATTATCCAAATGATACTCTAACCATTTGCACCTAATTGCTCTGGCAATATTGTCTCTGAACCTCTGTTCCAATTGAGCTCATTAGGATGAAATTGCATAGAGATAGTGGTTTAGATTTGTGGGCTTGCAGCATGCTGGACTGATGGAGCCATTCCTACAGAAACTGCTCTCCTCATTGGTATTCTGCACTTGTCTGCCACACAGACCCATCATAGATCCAGCAAGTAAAAGAAGCACCATTAAGAAGCAGTGGTGATCACTGCTGTAGGACTTAGACACACAAACGCACACACACGTTAGCAGATCTACAGATGAAACATTACCACGCACAGTAAGCCAATTAACTACTACATCCTTTAAGTTCAATATCAAGTTAGTAACAGAAAAGTCATCTAGAGGTCAGTGCACTAAATGTGTCACATAACTTGCAGCTGTTCACCAGGAAAATTGACTCCAGTGTTTGTTTTGAAGCTGTGTTCATGGAAAGGCTCTGGTTTGGTCTGAGAATTATGTTCTCTTGGTTTGTTGTCTTGGGGATTTTCCTGTAATTTCAGAGAAATTGAACGTTTTGGAAACTCAAATGAGATCTCTACAGACTGCCAGGAAAAATCAATTGGCTGGTCAAGGCTGTGGTAAGCAAAAACTACACACACACGCACTGAAACACAATCACAGAAATCCAAGAACACACACTTCTCTAGAGGTAAACTTTGCAGTGGGGAAGATAATAGTGTATTGTTAAGGTTCAAAATTGAGGAAGGAGAATACAAACCACCCATGGTCCAGGAGCTCTTGGTCAAACAATGATTTTAATGAATACACACGTGTGGGAAGACAACTCTGTATGCAGACAGCAAGTAGTCTTCAACTTAATCAAAGCATGAACAGATATTTTATAGCATCAGGGTTTGATTTACTGACGCCCCTTCATGCGTCACAGATACATTTTATACATAGATCAGATCAACACCACAATGACTTTTAACCCAGAAGATCATCTTCTATTTTCATGGCTGGTACTTTCCGTTCTTGTCTTAAAGTGAATTGTTCCTCTTTCTTGCCGAGACAACAAGGACGGTTCCTCTTTTACCGAGACATGACTAATCTCTCCTCTAAATAAATCTAACTCATGTGTGTGTGTGTGTTGACCTCACATGCTCTTTGTGTCACCTCTTCATCTACTAACTGTCTGACCTTTCACTAGACCAGAGGCTCACTGAGACTATGTGTATGTCTTCTACTAAATAAATGTTTTAACCAAGAACCTCTACTAAAACCTTAATATGAAATGACCTGATATAAGTGTTTTGTAAGCATGTATTGCAATTCCTTCTATGGCTCCAAGTCACTTGCACAATAGATTGTCCGGACATCGCGCCGAACAAAGCTTCCAACCCCCAATTAATTGACCGAGCTCCAACTCTTTAATAAGCACAGATATGCACTGTGTATAAAATAGTCATAACTGCACCTGAAATACAAGGTCAACATAATAACTGTATGCATAACATCTTAAGGCCTTCTTAAAGCTATCTGTTACATTGTTAAAGCCTCGTCTTAGCCTGCTGCTCAAAATAACTTCCTGCTTCTGCAAACTCTCTGCAAGCCTGTTTCCTGTCAGCCTGTGACTTTTAGCCTTTCTGAAAGACACACACTGTTCAACCCCTGAATGCAATATAAACTCCAGATTATATTATTAATGCAATGGTAATAATGATGATTATTTAACAATAGCAGTAAAATAATTTCCCTGCTCCACACTATGGAGAGACAACCACAAAGTTGCCTTCTGGTTTGTGAAGTCCTGTTTTGAAACCTTTATGTTTAGTACTGTGCTATCCTCATGTTGCTTTTTTTGTTTTGTTTTTGAGCCAGTGGTAAGTATATTTGGACAAGAGGGTAGAGGGCTAAGTTAACAGCACGAACATCATCGAGAGATACTTTCTGTCATAGTTTGGCAGATCAAAGACTCAAAAGCAAGAAGAAAAACACCACAAAAAACAGACAAGGTAAAGTGAAAACACCCCTTAAATGGTATTGGGTAAGTAGCCCAAATGGTAAATGGCCTGTATTTGTACAGCGCTTTTACTAGTCCCGCCTAGGGACTAGTAAAAGTCCCTAGGGCACTTTACACACCCAGTCATCCACCCATTCACTCTCACACACTGGTGGAGGCAAGCTACAGTTGTAGCCACAGCTGGCCTGGGGCAGACTGACAGAAGCGAGGCTGCCATATTGCACCAACGGCCCTTCTGGCCAACACCAGTAGGCGGTAGGTGAAGTGTCTTGCCCAAGGACACAACGACCGAGACTGTCCAAGCCGGGCTTGAACCGGCAACCTTCCGATTACAAGGCAAACTCCCAACTCTTGAGCCATGGTCGCCTGAATACAAGGTTTGTAAGGTGAAAAGGTAAAATAACTCAAACTATTTCTTAGCAGGCAGTAACAGATGAGGAAGGGTAAACAGACTAATAGGAAGTAAAGGGCTAAAGAGATTGCACATAGGAGGGAAACTAATCATGACATGGGGGGGTACAAGTGAACGCAAGAGCACAGAGACAAAAAGAAGATTCAAAAGGACACAAGTTCATCGATGTTTGCAGGCATACTCTTAAGATCCTGCCACAGCGAGTCTATTGGGTCAAGGTCTGGACTTTGGCGCGGTCACAATAAATACCAAACATGAATGAAATCACAACAGAAAAACAGAGCTAACCTCACGCCAGAACACAGAAACCTCTGAGGTTTAAATAAGCACAGGTGACAACAATTATCCTAACCCTACCCCCATTTATTGTTTGGAGAAAAGCAAAAACAGACTTTTTGGAGAAAAATGCAGAAATGATAGTTAGATAGTAAGAGTAAATATTCTCTGTTCTATAATTGCAAAGACATGGGAGAACGATTTAATAAAAACGAAAATTACATACTGATTGCCTCTAGGGTTAGGATTAGTGTGGTGGCTTAGTCAGATCTCAGAGTCAACCTTCCTCATTTTGCAATAACTTTAGACCAAAACTGTTATTTTTACTGTTTATTTCTGCTTTCAAGTTGGGGATTCAAATATCGGAGTATGTGGAGATTGACTTGTTTATGAAGCCAGGCTCAAATGGCCATTTAAGGAACTACTTTTGTCTGATCCCTTATGCACAAGGAATTGCCACAGCAGATAGTGCCACAGATTTTTACATCAAATGTCCATCCTGGTGCAATTCCCTGGGGTTTCATGTCTCCTGCCAGAATCAAACCAGGGATTTTTGCTTGTTGGGCAATATGTAAACTTCTACAGTATGGAGCCACAAATCTTTCATCCTCAGAGGTTGCTACAACTAAAATGCATAAATGGAAGGTAGCCTCATTCAGGGAAAGTCTAGAGAATAAATTGATAATGGTCGTGACAGGATGACCCAGCTTGCTGTGCTTTTGTCTAAGCTCCTTGGCAGAAAAACTGGAAGTAATAACAACTAGCTTAACTCTATACATACCGAAATCTCATAATCTCACAAAACAACAGTTTGATGGGAGTTGTTTGCTGTGGAAATTTCTTAAGCTTTGTGTCCTTGAGAAAGCCCCTTTACTCCTACAAAACCTTTTTCCAAGTTCCCATTCTTTCCTTCCTCCCTCCTCCTTGGGTTTCTCTGCTTTGCTTTGCTTTTTTTCCTGACATTATCTCTTCCTCTTCTTTCCCTTGTCTCCCTCGACCCTATCTTTACCTGTCCTCAATTTTCCCCCCATCTCCCTGCCTTCCTGTCATCTCTCCTGCTCTCTGCTCATATCTTCATAACTCTGTCTTCCCCTTCCGTCTTCTCCCGCCTCTCCTCCATCTCTTCAAAGTCATCTCAGTCTTTGCTGTCACCGCACTGAGAATTACGCATCGCTCAAAGCTGTAACATCTGACAAAACGCTGTTCACTGACATTGTCGGTAGTAACACATGGAGAGATAGGAAAAGTTCACTCAAGCAGCCATCCTATTATCCCACCAGACACACACACAATTGCTACCCACACTATGACAGTTGTAGATACATCCAATTTACCTTGTAGTGGCCTCCCGAAGGGACGGCGACAACTGAACAGTTCGTAACTCAAAATAACAAACACAAGCAAGTGCGCGATGCATCACATACACACTGGCTTCCTCTTCCTCTCTCCCTCCCGCTCCGCATTAAGTGCATTCAAGTGGCTGGTAACAGTAGCAGCATCAGGCTTTTATCGCAGTAATTTGCAGCCATACATCAGTGTGACACTGGCCGGGGCAGGACGGTGTCATCCCGCTCCCAGACTCTAAACTGCACTCTCTGCTGACACCTGCCAAGGGCAGCCAGATAATGTAGATGTATGAATTAAACAACACAACTTTGATGTTGCAGATCACAATGCATCATTCATTCACATCCACAGTGAGACACAAAAGTGAAGGATACTGTTCATCTACAGCCGTGAGGATGCGATAAGGGATGCAAGGGATAAGCGATGCACTGGTCATGGCTGGACTTCAATCAGTGAAGCTTCAGTGAAAATATACAGAGTGCTATTTATGCAGTAGCTCACATCTGCATTCAAAGGGAAATGGCCAAAGGGAGGCTGCTGGGAGAGGGAGAGACACAGGGGAGAGGTAGAGAGGGAGAAAGGGATGATGATACAGGGAGGATGAGAGGGATAAAATGTCATAGCTGGGGTTGATAGACGGGGAAGGTCCATCCACTCCATCTCTGAGTATATGGAGGGATAGAGATGAAGGGAAAGGGAGGGGATGAAAAAGGAGCAGCGAGATAGCCGTGAGGTAGAAGGGGGACTGTATTAGAGAGAATGTGAGCGAAGGGAGTAACATGAATGGAGGAGAGAAAGGGGGAAAGCCGGGGGATTAGGGAGGCAGGAGAAATGAGGGGAGGAGTATAATGTTCTGTCAGAACAGAGGAGATGTCGAGAAAAATGTGCAGGTTGTTGAAGGTGAAGAGGTACAGGTGGATTTGAATAGTAGTCTGCCTGGACAGGGAATGGGAGGAACGATGGGAGAGAGTGAGAGAGGGAGGCTGGTAAAGGTTAAGAGGGATTTTGTTAGGTGTTTGTGTGTGTGTGTGTGCGTTTTATTCCATCCTGACTGATTTTAATGGGGATCCTAAAGTTTTACGTGAGGTTACCTAGGTAACTAAAAAAATGATGCTGGGACTGGTTGTAGGACATTGTTATTTGTGCTGGGGAAGAGACAGAAGACCATGCTGTGCAGATCCACGCAGGTCTGATGTTTGTTTGTTTGTGTGTCTGCTGCTGAATTTGAGTATTCATCGGTGTGGGAAGTGTGTACAACACCTTAGTAAACCCTTATGTTGTGAAGATATCACTAGTATTGTGTGCGTTCTTTCCTTCTTTGTTCTTTGAGAGATTTTATCGCTCAGAGCTCCGTCTCGCTGCCCTTTACGACATTACGCAGCGAATTCAGTCATGGAAGTGGAACAAGATTTGTGCAGTTACACTTTTCTGAGCTCGGATACACGAATTTACACTGTTGACCAGGCTTCACAGTGCTGAACTTTGAGGCAACTGAGAGGAACAGAGCTGAAAAAAAATTACACATGCATTGCATCACCCACAAGTACATCACCAAGCTTTCTGCACCACCTATCTAACATGGATGTGCAAATACATTTTGCTGTGCCACATTCTGGTGTGACCAGACATGTTAGGATGTTGTATTATTTAAAAAATGGTTTAATTTTCAGCATACACTCTAAGAAATTAAATGTTGTATTTACTCCACCCAGTTATGTCAACCGGTTCCACACAACTGGGTTAGTGAAATATAAAATGTATGATACATTTAATTTGAACAAGAAATTTTAAGTACATCTGATAAGATTTGGATAATTAAATGCAAATCAAAAGAATCATGTTGTATTAGCTGAATATCATAATGTTGATATAACTAACCTTGTTGATTTAAATTGAGAAGACTAAATAAAACCTACTCAACCAAAACAAGCTGTACTTACTTTGAGAAATAACATGTTGTATTTACTCCACCCAGTTATGTCAACCGGTTCCACACAACTGGGTTAGTGAAATATAAAATGTATGATATATTTAATTTGAACAACAAATTTTAAGTAAATCTGATAAATCTACTCACCCAAAACACGCTCTACTGAAACTATAGGATTAAATCACTTTAACAGAATTGCAACTTACTCTATTTAAGTTTGTAAATTAAATAAATCGAACACAAGTTTATTCAGTTAACCTAACTTTAATAACACTTTGTGTAAAACTTGTTGAAGCACACTTTGAGCAATTCAAATGCTTCTAGATCTTTTTCCCCAAACAATCTTTACATATATTCAAGTGCATTTTAGGTGCAGGAAGACAAGATACAGAATGTCATGTTAAACTGAAATGATTAAAACTGGAAAGTGTTGTGATTCCAACATTTTTAACATTAACATGACTTAATTTAAACTTGATTGGGCTACAATGAAAAGCCCACAATACAGCCCTGCAAACAGCAGGTAGAAATTACTTTTGTGTCATTTTTGTCCATATTTAGAAAAATAACCTTTGCTTCAAAACTTAAACTGAAGTCCAAAGTTAGGAGCAGTCTTTTTCAGTGTAGTTGGATGTTGGTAAAGGTTCAAGAACAAAGAACGCAGAAAAGTGAAAGGCCTTGCAGAAGTTCTTGTGGCAATTCAAACTGAACAGTTTATGAAGTGCAAGGAGAAGGGTTCGAGAACCTTAAAGTTCAGTGTCCTCTATAGTTCACTGCAGGCTGTTTCACTCAAGCAGTTTGTTTTTCAGAACCTGCACCTTCATGGATAGGTTGTTCCCATCCAACTCCATCAGCACCTTCTGAAGAAATTCAGATGTGTATTTCAGGTGCTTTGGGTAGCTCAGATTTAGACTATAGATTAGTCCAAGCAGGAGGGCACAACCCTTTGCCACATCACTAAGAGCTTGCAGCACAGTGCATCCTTCTATGATGACACCAATGTCCTCAGGTGTATCTGCAGAGTTTGCTCTCATGTCTGACAACATAGACTCCCAAAGTCAGCTGCTCCGTTTCTCTGCTTGCACCAAGATCCACATCCTTTAAATAAAAATTAAAAAAAGATAAGTTAATTGCGTACATATACATATGGACAAGTAAGTCCACCTTCCATTTCCAATCCCAAATTTAAAAAAGGAAAATAACTGATCGTTTTCCTTTTTTAACTTACCAAGAATTCCTTGAACAGGTCATCTGGCTTTTCATTTAAGTAGACACAGACAGCTTTCAGAATGCATTCCCGTCGAACATCAACGCTGGGATTCTGGTGGAGATAAGAACTCAATATGAGAGAAGTTTCCTATTTTGGTTCCTTTCAACCTCTTTACAAAACAAAGTCAAAAATATTAACACATAGCAGATGATTAAGCAATGTTTCATAACTCACATCAGTGATGTGCAGTGAGGTTCATGATTGGTAAGGCACTGACTCCTCTGTGTCAGATTAACAAATATATGAACCCAAAAATTGAAGCTTTTCAATTTTGACATTACGTGAAAGCTTTCATTTTTGCTTTAATCAATTCTAGATTGTTCAACAATATATTTAATAATTGTGCCCCTAAAAATATTAAAACAAGGCCAAAAAAAACCAAAAACAAAACGTCCATCAAAATCACAGGAGCGCAGGGAACAGTTCATGACTCCTCAGGGGGCCGACCCGGAGGGTGACGGTCCAGAAAGTCATAGTTCATGTGATCAGGGGGCCGTCCGTGCGGACGGCAACGGCGGCGACACGGAAACGGTTCAGGGGGCCGACCTCGACGGCGGTGACGTGGAAACAGTTCAGGGGGCCGGCCGTGCGGAAGGCGACGGGGCGGGAACCGTTCAGGGGGCCGGCCGTGCGGAAGGCGACGGCGGCGCCCAAGTGTCAGGCGTACCGGCCGAGGCTTGGAGGGCACAGGACCAGGCGACGCTGAAGCAGAGGCAGAGGCCAGACCAGGCGTAGCAGAAGCACAGGCAGAGGCCGGACCCGGCGTGGCTGAAGACTCTGACGAGGCCGGGCCAGACGAGGACGAGGACGAAGACTCTGACGAGGCCGGGCCAGACGAGGACGAGGACGAAGACTCTGACGAGGCCGGGCCAGACGAGGACGAAGACTCTGACGAGGCCGGGCCAGACGAGGACGAAGACTCTGACGAGGCCGGGCCAGACGAGGACGAAGACTCTGACGAGGCCGGGCCAGACGAGGACGAAGACTCTGACGAGGCCGGGCCAGACGAGGACGAAGACTCTGACGAGGCCGGGCCAGACGAGGACGAAGACTCTGAGGCTGGGCCAGACGAGGACGAGGACGAAGACTCTGAGGCTGAAGCCGGAGCCGGACCAGGTGGAGCAGGAGCAGCTGATGCAGAGGCCGGACCGGGCGAGGATGAAGGCCCTGAGGCTGCAGCTGACGAAGCACAGGCTGGAGCTGCGGCTGACGAAGCACAGGCTGGAGCTGGACCGGGCGAAGCACAGGCTGGAGCTGGACCGGGCGAAGCACAGACCGGAGCTGGTCCTGGCGTAGCAGAGGCAGAACCAGGTGACAGTGAGGCAGCCACAGGTGGTGAAGCAGAAGGTGGCCAGACGGGCTCCTCAGGCCCCCCAGCAGACGTGGCATGAGGCCGGAAGGGCTCCTCGGGCCCCCCAGCAGACGTGGCGTGAGGCCGGAAGGGCTCCTCGGGCCCCCCAGCAGACGTGGCGTGAGGCCGGAAGGGCTCCTCGGGCCCCCCAGCAGACGTGGCGTGAGGCCGGACGGGCTCCTCGGGCCCCCCAGCAGACGTGGCGTGAGGCCGGACGGGCTCCTCGGGCCCCCCAGCAGACGTGGCATGAGGCTGGATGGGCTCCTCGGGCCCTCCAGCTGACGAGGCATGAGGCTGGATGGGCTCCTCGGGCCCTCCAGCTGACGAGGCATGAGGCTGGATGGGCTCCCCGGGCCCTCCAGCTGACGAGGCATGAGGCTGGTGTGGTTCTCCTGAACCTTCAGCAGACGAAGCATGAAGCTGGCTGGATTCCCCTGAACCTCCAGCAAACGAAGCCTGAAGCTGGCTGGGTTCTCCTGAACCTCCAGCAGACGAAGCATGAAGCTGGCTGGGTTCTCCTGAACCTCCAGCAGACGAAGCATGAAGCTGGCTGGGTTCTCTTGAACCTCCAGCAGACGAAGCATGAAGCTGGCTGGGTTCTCCTGAACCTCCAGCAAATGAAGCATGAAGCTGGCTGGGTTCTCCTGAACCTCCAGCAAACGAAACATGAGGCTGGCTGGGTTCTCCTGAACCTCCAGCAGACGAAGCATGAAGCTGGCTGGGTTCTCCTGAACCTCCAGCAAATGAAGCATGAAGCTGGCTGGGTTCTCCTGAACCTCCAGCAGACGAAACATGAGGCCGGACGGGCTCCCCGGGCCCTCCGGCTGACACTGAAATTGGCTGCACCAGCTGTACCTCCGTCTCCGGCTCCAAACCGGCCTGGATAGCAGTCCCACAGCAGCTTAGCTGAGCCTGATGGCTAGCTTTTCCAGGGCAAACAGTCTCTGTATAGCCGGGCTCATTAACCGGAAAAGTAGTGTCAATTTCAACAACTTCCTGAGAGAAAACATGAGGAGCCAAAATGTAATCACTCACTTGCGTTTGTGATACGGAGCGTCGGTGGCGCGCACGCCGCTTTTTCTTAGGAGTGGAAGACGGCGGAGCGATGGGTGGAAGTCCCTGGTAACTCCGAGGTCCCCTGAGAGCCAGTCGAGTTCCCCGGAAAGAGTGCTCGTGCTCCGGAATGAGCCACGGCTTCCACCGGAGCTCCTCCTCCAAGAGAGCGCAGAATATAGACTGGCGCTCGTCGTCGTCCAAGTCTATGGTGTGCGGCGCTTCCTCGCGCTGAACTGTGACAGGAGTATGGCGAGACTGTGATGAGGGCGTGGAAACTGGTGAGCTGAGAGGTGGTGACGCTGCGGCGAATCTCAGCGAACCGACACGAACACACTCAGGTTCCGGAGGCAGCAATGGAGATGACTGATTGTGGGGTTGTTGTGACTGGTGGGTGCTGGAAGCCATTTCCTGACTCGACAGTCCCTGGGCCTGCAGCATCTCCTTTATCCTCGTAAAGGCATCAACTATGGCAGGTGAGTCCGGGAGCTGGAGAAGGCGGGGATCCCTCTCCATAATAGCTTCAGCAGCGTTAATCATTACCAGCTTGCTCTTCAAATCGGGCGCTGTAAAGAAGCGGTCGAGGATCGCTTGGATCCGAGCAGTCTCCTCCAGACACTCGATGAGAGCAGAATCCGCTGGGTCCATGACTGGTCAGTTCGTTCTGTCACGGCGGGGTGCGCCGATGTGTGCGGAAACAGGACCCAAAAGCAGATGATGACGAGGAATAGTAATGATTAACAGAAAAGTGAACCTTTATTGCGATGACGGCAGGAAATGAACCAAGAGACCAAAGCAAACAGGCAAAACACTAAGAAACAAAACACTGAACTGGCAAAACACTAAGAAACAAAACACTAAAGGTACTAAGACCAAAAACTATAACTATGACCGAGGTGGAAAATAAACAGGCTAAGACTATGACGATGACTGTAACTCTGGTGAGAATAAACAGACGAACTGACAATGGCATGAAGAAAACAAAAGGCTTAAATACAGACATGAGGTGATCAGGGGAAGTGGCGACACATGGGGGAAAACAGCTGACAGACATAAACCTAATGACAGGACCAGGAGAGGAAAGCTAAATACAATGAACAAAGAACACATGACATTGTCAGAATAAAACAGGAAATGACAACACAACTTAACAGACCTAATACGTGATGAAATAAATAGAAAACCCCAAAACATAGAAAACCCAGGAACAATAACTGCCTAAACTAAAGGCAAATAGGAAATAACACAAACTAATAACATATCAAAAAATACAAAGAAAACTCAGAGTGCTGGGTCGGAGACCCAGCCTGTGACAGATATACAAGCTAGAGTGTTAAAAAATTTGCCAGGCATCATTTGTTTAAAAAAAATGCAAAAGTATTCCCGAAAGTGTCAGATGTGTATCAGTTAGTATACATTAATCAAATTTGTCATCCTTAAATTGTTGTACTTACCAAATAATCCTCAGATGGCGATGGATTCTACCCAGGATGCTAAGCATATGCAAGTCTCAGTTGAAAATGGCGGATGATCAAACTTCCACACTGCACATGTGCAAACTCAGAAGTACGGAGAGCCTATTAGGACAATCCTCTTTAAATTAAAGTGCTCTTCATTTTAAATGAACTTTTTACGTTGGATTTAATTTACTGCATTTTGTTGTATTGAAATATTATGTTGTTAATTAAATTCAAAACAACATACTTGTGTTTAAAGTTAAAAATCAATTGGTGGCATTAGTTTTAACATGAAGCATTTACATAATGCTACCAACATCAGTGTGTCATTTCTTAGAGTGTAAAGGGCATATTTCTCAAAGTGTATTGCAAATTTTATTACTTATATATGGGCTTTTTTCTTCTAGTTTGAGCCACTATTTGCATTATTCATATATAAACCGAGAAGATGAATGAATTTGTGATTGACCTAAACAAACTGTACAGCAAAAATGACCGAGGACTAAAAAAAAATGTTAATATTTATTTTATTGATTAAAACCTCCAGAAAATCTAAAAACGAAGCTCTCATCTTAAAATGACTTTCAAAACTTTATCCTTTTCCCTTAAAAAATCATAATTTAAAAAGATTAATTTTGTATTTACATGGGTTATCTTTGTCTGCCGGTAAAAACTTGACAAATGTGCAAAAAAGAAAGAGAAAGACATCAGAAAGTGGGCTCTGTATTGTGCAGCCAACACTGAAAGGAGTTCAAAATGTGCTTAAAATATGAGCAGAGAATCACAAAGCTAGACAGATTACACAAGCTAGTGTATTTGACTGTGGGCTATAAAGTGAGGGCATAAAAGTTGTCCTTAATGGCTTCTGATTTTGCAGACAACTTGTGTGCGAGAACAGTTAGTAAGTAAGCAGGAAGTGAGTGTGTAAATTACAACTGACAGTCTCTATAATTACTTCTGCCAAGGCTCAGTCTGTCTGCACCTTGCATGATTTTATTTCTTTCTTTTTCCCTACATTAGAAATTATTACATTTTGGAGATTTTATTTCTTCTTCTTCTTCTTCTTCTTCTTTTTCTTTTTTTTTTCTTTTATTTTTTACCATTGATAGATCAAAAATGGACATTCCACATCATGCCTTGACAGATAGATATCATAACAAAAAAGAAATTGGGACATATTGTCATGAAAATATCTCAAACTAAACAAAAGGCAGGTGTTCCTTTAGATGCAGGAACTTAATTCATGCATAGTATGGAGGGAATTTTCAGCCTCAGCAGTGATATTCATTCAATTAGCTGAGGTTGGTTTGGTATCCAAAACATCTAAACAAGACCCAAGTTGCAATAAGAGAGCATTAATCCTTCCAGTTTAAGATTAGGAAGTGCAGAGCGGTTTCAAAGAAAGAAAATATGTGTGTTTATCTATTTTTTTAATAATAATAAAAAAAATTTAAAAACTGATAAACACCAATTTTTCTCCAATGTGCCCATGTGCAATATGTGCTTTGAACATATGTTTTATTCCTCAGGTTTGTCTGTATATGTATTGTTTATGGACATGTGTTTCCCAATGTGTGTGTGCAGGAATGTGCCTCGTTTGTCGATGCACCCTTGCCGGTATGTGTGCATAGGTGCACATGTGTGTGCGTGCCCATGAATCTGTCTGTCCGTGTAGCTGTGCTTGCACTATATGACAGAGTGTGAATCACCAGAAGCAGCAGAGCCATAAAGCCCAGAGCTGTTAGGCAGAATGGCTCCTGGAATGATCACAGGGTGGCTGTACTTCTATTTCCCAGGCAGCTATCACTGTGGGAGGCTGCTGTCGCTGTGTTTGCAGGGACCCGAGGGTTAGCCGGTATATAGTCACGCCTGACAGGACAGCCAATGGCCATAATGTCAGCAACAATGATTGAACACATGAAATATGTGCTCTTTGTCCATGGGATTGGACAGGGTGGAGGTTAGAGGTAGGGTCAGGGTAAGGGTTAAGGCAAAAGGAAAATTGCCTGTTTGGAAAGAAAGCCTGCCTGCTCTGCCTCCATCCTTTATTAGTCAGTGCTGAAAACTTGCTTCAGTGACAAACAAGATATTTGTCAGTTCTGATTTCTTCTCTAAAGCAGATCTCTGCTGGTTACCCCCGCAAAATGTACTGTAATATGAAGATATTAATAATGCACTATGTTCCCACTGCCAGGGCGGATCTATATAATTGCACCAGACAAAACATTCTTCTGATACTTACTAATGCAGCATAATTTTTGAATAAGTTAAAGATCAAAATATGTGACTATGATGGAAACATGCACAGGTTACTGAAGAGCTGAAGTTGGCTGTTTTTTTAACTGAAACCCAGAGGACTGCTGATATTTAAAATTGTGCCCTCTGATTAATGCACAGAAGTGTATTGATAGGCATATGTACATGTATGGCCTGAAAAGGAAAGAAGAAGAAGAAAGACAAATTGCATATTGTGGGCTCTGTTTTGCCCTTCAGCTCTTTTCTGTTTATGCCTCTGCTTCTCATCCAGTCTTCAGTGCAGTTTTTCTCCATATACACAATCAGTCAACAGTGCTTGTATTTACATTGCACCAATGGCACCCACTCCTGCCATTAGAATATGGATGCAACCATTGTTTTGCATGTTTTCCCCATTTGTATTAGTTATATGACATTTTGTGACAAGTGTGGGTTTTTGTCATTTACCTTCTGCTTCAGCTGGAGAGACTAAATGGAAGCTCTGTGGAATAGTGAATGAGAAATAACAACATTATTATTGTTAAGTGTTTCATAAGTAGTTTTGCAGGCATGCTCATCTATCACAGCTCCAGGGGTGGGTGGGTGGAGGCAGCAAGCTGGGGGGATTCTGGAACCTGGTATGAGGGGGCTGCACGGTGGTTTGGTGGTTGTTAATGCTTGCATCTGACTGTTGATGACTTGAGATTACAGGCCAGGATACAGAAGCTCAATAGTGCCATCAACAGATAGAGGGAGGCATTGCCGATCGCTAAACAGCTCTGAAAATTCAACGGGGTGATAGTCAGTGAGCTCTTTTGGGGTGTAAATGGTGAAGATTTATCAGAAATATGATCAGGTCATAAAGTGAAATATGCCATCATCTCTACGGGGTCTGGTGAAGGATATATGAGGCTCGGGGATTAAGGTGAAGATGAGGCTGGCTGGTGTCCAACCTATTCTCTGCCAAGGTTAGACTATCCTCTGGCCTTTAAAAACCTGTCAGCTATGCAGCCTCTATTGCTCTCTCTCTCTTGGTCTCACTCACACACACACACACACACACACACACACACACACAAACACGCGCGCACACACACACACACACACACACACACACACACACACACACACACACACACAGAGTTTGGCCTTATACTGCCCAGAAGCAAGGTCAAGGTTAGAGCACACTTCAAAATCACTGGCCCACTTCATCTTGCACACTTTTTTTTTCAACTTGTTTCTTAGTCCAACACACACACTCATACATATCAGACGCACAAAAAAACCCCAAACACACCACACCGCAGAGTTTTCCCCCCATAAATAAGCATGGTCCATCCATCATGGGGCCTCAGTGGATCCTGGTTGCCCTCTAGCTACTCCAGCCCAGCAGCCCCAGCAGCAGCACCACACTGGGGGACGGACACAGAAGGTTATCCCAAACCTCCACAAGGAGAGGAGTAATAATAATCATTATCCCTCTGAGTGTCAGTCTGGATTCCTTGCTGGTTGGTGTGTGCGAAACAAATGGCCCACAGTGCATTTAAAGGCTTTTTTAAATAAAAAAAAAGAAATCTCCCATTTTTTTCACTTCTTCATATAGATTTTCCGTCTGACCAAGACTAACTGTCTAACAGAGTGAGTGTAAAAGCTTCAGTGTGTGTTGTAAGTTTTATGTCAGTCAGTGAATGCGAGGGGATGGAGCTCATGTTATGCTGCAGGGAAACGATACAGATTCACCCCTCTGATAGTGCCACAGGGGAGATGAAGGAAACATTGGAGAGTGGAAGCTCAAAGTGTGTGTGTGTATGTGTGTAAGTGTGGTGAATGAAATACAGAGGGAGTTTGTGTGGGTTTTCCCTTTCAGTGTGTGTCTGAGTGCGTGCACATTCATCTTAATAAATGAATTGAGTTTCAAATTAGAACTCAATTAATCTATAACATTTGGTTTCAAAGCAGGTATCTGAATTAAGACGCTGCTCAAAGCAATATCTGGAAAAGTGCCAGGCAGATTACTAAATAGGAAAACAACAGGTAATAAAAAAAGGAAAAGAAAGAAAGTACACAGACATTTCAATGCCGTCTCAGTGGGAACATTATCAGAGATAATCTAATGAATGTCAGAAGACCGTAAAAACTTGCTTTTGTGCTTTAATTTAATTTTCTTGGAAGAGTGTTGCACATTTCTTCCAAACTAAAAGAAAGTCATCAGTAGAGGTTTCTCTAAGCTACACACATTCACCACCACCTAGTTGTTTATTAGTATGCATAACATCAAAGTCCTTCTAGCAAGTCTAGCCAGCGACTGGGTAGTTATTTTCATTTAATAAGACTGAGCATTTATCTAAATGAATGTGAAGAGAGCTATAGCTTTAATTTCTGTGGTCTCATACCATGCGTTCATTCATTTACAGCTCGATCTAGAGTCGAGGCATGATCAACACACCACCAGAGCACCGAACTGGTGCATTACCAATTTTCACGCTGTAAAAAAAAAAGTCTAGAAAGATGTAAACCCATCTATCCAATCACTCATGAGGATCGTGGGATGGCTTGAGCCTATCCTAGCTGAGTGAGAGCAAAAATACACTCTGGACAGGTCACCATTCTGCTGGGTGGCTGGAGACTGACAAAAGCTCACATTGAAATTCACACCTTAGGTAAATCACCCCTTCATCTAACCCATGCGTGTCTTTGTACTGTGACACGAAGCTGGACTACTCAGCTAGCATAAGCGAACTCTGCACAAAAAATCCAGCTTGGATTTAAACCCAGGGCTTTCTTGTTGTGAGGCGGCAGTGCTAAACTTTCTAATGCTAAGCTTCCCATAACGTCTTTGATATTCATAGAATATCAGTTCTTTATTAGTTAAATATATAGCACTTATTAATGCCTCTTTCTGTATGACTATATTTTACCTCAACTGCTACTGCTTGGCCATTATTGACTTTTCCCTCTGTAACCTCATAATTACTGTTTTTTTGATAACAAGCCTTGAAGCTGTACATGAATCTGACACTTAATAGCTCACACAGATATAGAATCATCAGAATCATAAATACACAGAGATGTAGTTTAAAGTCTGATCCAAAGACATGCAGTTACTGGGGTTAGGTTGAACTGCATGACTGCGAGTGGGAAAGGCTGTCTCTCTCCTGAACTGGATAATCAGAAGAAAATGTATGAATGTATGAATATTCTTTAAAAAAAAAAAAAGAAAAGAAGAAGAAGAAGAAGCTAATACTTGTTGTGCTAACTTTAACCTTCTTATCCTGAATGGAGAAAGAACCTGTGTGTCTTCAGTGTAAAAATGTAATGCCCAAATAAGTACTTTATCATGACTAATAAACAGCCAATATGCATTCTAATAAGAAACTAGCTAATGTTGAACACATTTACCATTACATAGAGTGTTGAGTTTAAAACATGGGTCTTATTTTGCAGTTTTCAGTCCTGTCCTTTTCTTATGAAAACATTTTAGTCACTAAAGTAATTTGCTGAAATGTGGGCATGCAGCGGAGTCCAGCAGGTCAACAAAAGCACTCAAACGATCACTGAGGCTGGAAATAAAATCGCAGCTGAGTCACACTTTCAAAGCCTCGTAATTGGAGGTGAAACAGAAAGTGAGTGCACCAAAAAGTTGGCTGTATAGAAAAACGCTGGCAATTCAAATTATGTCAAACCACAAAGACATTCTGCAGCTGCAACGGAAATAATGAACACAATAAGACCACACTCAGTGACAAAATCTGGCCCTGAAACCACTCTGTTAAAGTTGGTGAATTTCTCCCACGAATAAAACTAATCATTCAATCTTTATATAAGATTGAAAAATCTTATACAGAGACATAAAAAATAACACCCAGACTCAGGGAGAGTCTGGGTGTTACACACTGAAGAGTCCCACACCCACAAATCAGACTAGAGGACAATGAGATGAATGCTCTAATTTACCCCAGATTAATTCTTCTACAAGCACAAACAGGATCATTTAAAAGATGCCAAAATCACACAAAAAGCCTCTGCAAAGTGCTTTTAATGAATTAAACATTAACATGTTACCTGTTTTGGGATTGCATGCATTAGCACCAAAACAAATGGTTCGCTCTTTGACAAAACTGGGTTGCACCTCACAGCATCACAACGACACTGCTGCGTTATAACTGACAGAAATGGTTCACCCTCATCACACCTCTTTTGTCTCCGCAGACTAATTAGGGAGTAATCGCTGTCAACTTAGGCAGGGAATTTATGCAACATGACACATTCTAACAGCGCTCAAGGGCCTTATGTATCCTCATCTTGATCAGAAACTTAATGTGGTGCCCTGCTTATTTATAGGCGGCTCTTAACCTTTAAGACTGCAGGGAATGAGTCCAGGAACATCCGCAGACCTCAGGGATTTATATCCCCTAGTAAAATAAGATTAGTCTCAACCTAACTCAAGCACTCTCCCCATCCGTTCAAAATGATGCTGTAATTTGTAAAGGTGGCAGAAAAGAATAAGGAGAAACTGTCTAGTACAACAGTTTAAATGGAAATTTATACCAATCGTCCTGCTGTGGACAAAATGCGTTTTTCATTTAATGTGGACTTGAGCCAGCGCACTGGCAGATATATGTAGATACTGAGCAAAGGATCTCCTTTTATTTCATTTCAGTCAGTTAATATAACATTCTTAAAAATACATCCAGCTACTCTTCCTCCTCTGAACACCTGTTTGTTAAATGAGTCCCTAAAGCAACTGCGAACCACTTATTAGCAAGTAGCAGCACTTAGCAGATGTTTGGAAACGCTGCTTATGCGTCGCGCTTTTGCTGACAAATTCTGTGCAGCGTGTCTGTGTGATTTTGTTTTTTCAAAACTGAAACGTATATAAAAACACTTATCACATTATCCTTAGTAATGTCTCTTCCAGTAGGCGCTAATTCTTATCTTGGGCAAACTACTTATCAAAGACAGTCTGTCATTTGTTTTTCTTATCTTATTCTGAAGTACTGGAGCTTTTAGTTTGAAATATTTTTTGCTTTTTGCAAAAAAGATCTAGTTGTCAAAGTAGCTGTGCATCTATTTCCTTGTTTATTTCAAGGTGACAGTCGTTAGTACTCCGAGTAAGACAGAAATATGTACAGGAAAAAATATTGTTTTGTTAAAATAACTCAATATTTGTAGGATACATGTTCCTCAATTGGTCTAATTTTAAGCCTATAATAAATACGAATATATAGATCCATCCATAAATAGTTCTTAAATCCTTTCCTCTGTTCCACAGAGGAAATTTTAATTCTGGCAGTTATGCAAAAGAACAGGTACAAAATGCAAATTATTTTCCTTCTCATGCATGACCAATGAGCCTGACCCAGACCCAGATGCAGAATTTAATGGCGGTAAGAGGTCTCTGAGTATTTTATTTTTTTAATTATAATTTTCTGAAATGAGCCACTTCTCAGCATTTATGTGATGCTTTTAATTCCATGATTTCTTGGGTTCAAGTTAAGAGTTTATAGATGTTTTGTTCATATTTGTGAATGAATCCTTGTGTGCCCTTGGCTCTTTTCTTTACACTTCATTTGTTTTTAACATTCTTTAGTTTTCCTCCCTTGTAGTAAGTAAGTTTCCATCCAGCCTGTGTCTACTTTAGAGTTCTCACTGGACAAAATACATAACATGATCAACTTATTATGTGTTATATGTTGATGTATTATTTTTATCATATTTTTGCAAGAATGTTTGCTTTACAGCACTTTGAGAGCACATGTTGTGATGAAAGCGTTGCGCACTTCATGTTTTTACTAAATCAGATGTGATGAACATCAGTGATCTCAGTGCATTTAGGGAGCTGGAAGAGCATGTCACCAAGGTTCTGTTTGTATAACTGCTAATTCACAGAAGTCACTGAAACACATCATACGCAGTCAACAAGTGTGTTTGCCTGTTTAAAATGTGGTTTTGGAGAATGGTCAGAATGTGGGTTGCAATTTTCTTGAGAACTGCTCACGATGCTCTACCATAAAATTCCCTTTATGCAGTGGGCACAATTGAACTTTAATTATATAGCCCTCCACAATAAAAATGACACATCCTTTTGTTGGTTTACATTGTGCTAAATGGATTTATGTGGTGTAACATGGTATGATTTAACACTGTTGCAGGCATTATTGTGGAGATGGCTTCCTCATGTATAATCTTGTAATGAAATATGATTTTATTAACTCTAAAAAGGCTAATGGAGTTTAAGGATCTACGAAAAGACAAATAAGCTGTCTGTTGAAGGTGGAAAATATTATTCTGACATGTGTTTTTGTGTCTTTTAATTTTGCAATTAGATTTAGCCCCTATTTTATTGTGAGACTCAATTCAACACTAAATTAGTTTTTTTTTCTCTTTTGGTTCCTTTAAAGAGTACCCTTGGGTTAATAAAGAGCCAAAAGTCTTTTATATCCACATTTTCATTCAGTGGCCTAAGTCGTTGGATATACGCACAGGAGGCACTAAAAAGGCACTTTATAATGGTCCAAGGACACTCAGCCTTAAAGAACCTAATGCATGCTTTGCTGCCAGTGCAAAGAGGACGGAGGGTCGAAGCACTCAAGGAGAGCAGAGCACAGTGTGAACATGGAGAGTGTATTTACAGTGGAATAGATGGCAGATGAGATGAGGTCTGATTTTAATAGAGCAGAGACCTGCTCCCACAGCCAGCTGCCTTTAGAGAGGCCTCAGAGGAGAGGTGCCAAGGAGAGGTGAGGAGCAGTGTGTGTGTGTGTGTGTGTGGATGAATATTTGGATGAATAGTCACCTGTGAGGACTATGATCAAGACCTCATTAATGAAAAGCTGATGTTAAGGGTAAAATGTTATAACTGGGTAGGACTATATCCAAGGCTGCTGTTGTGTGTGTTTGTATGTGTGTGTACGCCAACCCATAGACCCATAGACTTCCCATAGACCATATAGATAGATAGGTGCTTTATTAGTCGTATTAGCCACATCTCCTGCATGGACTCCTGGCACTCTCTCACCAATTTCTCAGCTTTCAGAATGGCTCATATGCTAATCAGAAGGTTGCTGCTTCCTCTGGTCCATATGTTGAAGTATGCTTGGGCAGATGCTGAACTTTAAAAAAACCTCTGATGCATCTGTGATGCATGGTAGTAAATAATGAATGTTTGTGTGAATGGGTTAATGTGGGGCGATCGTGGCTCAAGAGTTGGGAGGTCGCCTTGTAATCGGAAGGTTGCCGGTTCGAGCCCCGGCTTGGACAGTCTCGGTCGTTGTGTCCTTGGGCAAGACACTTCACCCGTTGCCTACTGGTGGTGGTCAGAGGGCCCGGTGGCGCCAGTGTCCGGCAGCCTCGCCTCTGTCAGTGCGCCCCAGGGTGGCTGTGGCTACAATGTAGCTTGCCATCACCAGTGTGTGAATGGGTGGATGACTGGATATGTAAAGCGCTTTGGGGTCCTTAGGGACTAGTAAAGCGCTATATAAATACAGGCCATTTACCAATGTGGTTTAAAGAGCTTGCTTGGAGTGCTTGGTGACAGAGAAAAGTGAAGGTAGAACACAGAGAGATGTTAAACTGAGCGATGGAACAACCCACTTATTTGTTATTACAGAAGATTAAGAGACTGGACACCAGTTCAGCTCGGGGTTCAGTGTCAATTTACTTTACAGTGTTAACGTCAGTATAGTTGCTTCTTAGGGGAAAAAAAACAAAAAGACAAAAACCTGTCCCGAGACATACTTATCAGGTTAATTTAGCTTAACTGGTTACTCTTATATTCTAATGCCATGGGTATCAATATGTGTGTTATCCTGTCCAGGATCTAATCTGTCGTTTGCCAAATATATATAGGCTCCCCTGAAATGGATAAGCTGTTTGTGTTGTGTTCATGCTAGGGTAAATGCATTAAATTCATTGAAATTCCAAAGGTGGTTGTATGCAACATAGTGCTACCAAGGTAATAAAAGGATATTCGCTTGAAATGCTGAGAACTGTGGTTGTTTTGGGACCATAGAGGAGTAACCTGTTCCTGCAAGTGGCAAAATAATGTAATGTCTGCTTATAAATTGTATGTATATAAAAAAAAACAGTAAAACCTTGGAAACTGATAGCTAAAAAATTGTCTGTGGTAAAATTTCTGCAGTGAATCCTAAACCAGCTGATCCAAAATGAATATTAATTCATAAAGACTTGGAACAAAGAAAACAGAAAAAGGAAATTTAAACTGATTTATAGGGAGACTTGATGTTTTTCCTTGATGTTTGTCAGAAAGTTTGTGATTCACTCAAAGGATGGATAATGGCATAGGGAGTTTTATGAGTTTGATGTGAAGGACTTCGGGAATTATGGCGTTCAATGTCAAACTGAAGTCCACAAACAGGACCCTGCATATGTCGCTGGGCAGCCAAGGTGTTGAAATGTATATATATTTATACCGATAGCCAAGTAAGCAAGTGTAGGGGGTCTAGTAGTGGGGCTGCGATGTCCTGCAGGTATGTCAACACCACAAATATTAGTGAGACAGATCTGTAGTCATTTAACGTGGTGACAGAGCGTTTCTTGGAGACTGGTATCATTGTGGCATGCTTAAAACAGGAGGAGGCTTCACACACCTCCAGATATCTGTAGAAGATCAGCGTGAAGATGGGGTGCCAGGTGATCAGTGAAGAATTTGAGGTAGGAGCCCATACGGTAAAAAAATATATTTTAAAATACATTTTGAAATATATTTCAAAATATACAAAAAATGGCCAAAAAATATATGTGCTAAAATACATTTTAAAATATATTTATATATTTAAAATGTATTTTAGCACATATATTTTTTGGCCATTTTTTGTATATTTTGAAATGTATTTCAAAATGTATTTTAAAATACATTTTGAAATATGTTTATGTATTTTGAAATGTTTTTTAGCACATATATTTTTTGGCCATTTTTTGTATATTTTGAAATATATTAATAAAATATATTTCAAAATACAATTTAAATTTATTTAAAATCATTCAAAAAAATATAAATTTAACCCTTCATATATTTCTAAGAAAACACATTCACATGTAACATCTGAAAGAAATCTTTATTTGATGTTTAAAACATACATATAGCATATCAATCAAGCAAGGAATATTCATTTTATAAGTTTATTCTCATTACATACTCAAACATTCTAAAAGAAACACACACACATATACATATATGTGTGTGTGTGTGTGTATATATATATATATATATATATATATACACACACACACATATGTGTGTGTATGTGTATATGTGTGTGTGATTGTATGAACATAAGTCAGCATACTTAAAATGTAATTTCTTTTCCTTTTCCAGCAGTCTCAGTTCCCCCAGCTTTCACGGCAATCCTCAAAGCCCTTCTGGACACGCTGGGAAACCCCTTCCTTACCGCCACTGTAACAAACAAAAGTCACAGTTCTATTACTTTTATCAGAGTTAAAATAAAAATGTGATTTATGTTAGCTGGCTTCATTTAGCAAACAGATATTTCTGTTTATATAGATACAGATATTAATACAGATATATTTTACGCATAATTTTACCTCTTTTTTTCCCTAGATGGGAAGTCTATCCAGTTCACATTACAGTAATGCTAACACCCCTTTTGGTCGTCTCTCCTTACCTTCCAGCATTCATAAATCTGTTGACCTTCTTTGTCTGAGACCAACCACTACAATGCATCATCACCTATTTGTATTGGTAACTTACTTTACAACCTATTTTAATGGTTGCAAAGTAAGTTACTTGTGCTGTATGCAATTTTAGATACACAGAAAGTCTTCACTTACTATATATGGCTGTCATAGTGTCCTTATCAAGGGCAGTTCTTCACTCTGCGCCGATGTCCGTTTTGCTCTGTCCTCCTATAAAAAGCATGAACATTTGAGTGTTTGACTAGTTTTAGATTTCCAAAAATTTGATATTTGTACAACTAAACATTTGAACTACAATATATGCTATTGAGCGATACTTTTATGGGTAATTTTTGGTAAAGAAACTGGTGACAGAGTTGTAGGCTTTTTAAAGTACTATTAGCTAACCATTTGAACTGACTTTCAAAGCTGATTACCTTTTAAATTGCTGTGGATCAAAACCTCCAGTGGGAAGGCGGCCATTAGAAGAACACGCACCATTGAACCTGAAAATAACAAAAACAAACAAAAAACAGAACAATATATAGATACTGTTTATATAGGGTAATAAATCTCTTCTGAAGCAATATAGTTCATTTTGGGTGAAAAACAAAACATTCCTCTAAAATATATATACTGACATCAGCAATCAACATCATGATTGTAATTATTTCCTTTTTAGTACATCTACTGCTGTTTGCATGTGTCAAGCACTACGACTGTATCTATGCATATAAATTCACCATATATATCCAGCAAAAATGTTTTGTTATAGTCAAAAGGAAAACAAACAAAGGCATTCAATCAGAGGTGAGAAATTAATTGGGAATATGAATTATAGGTGAACTATTCTTTACCTACTAGCAATCAAGCTTCTTTAACCAAGAAGCTTGAAATATTTGAATGTAAAATAAAATAAATAAATAAATAATAATAAAAATAACATGATGTAATTAAAATGCACAACTTACATTAAGGAAATCTGCATTTGTATCCACAGGCTAAAAGTAAAACAGTAAATGTGTTAGTGATAGTACAGGTATTTGTAAAAAAAAAAAAAAAAAAAGAGGCAGTAACTGTGACGCTTCTAGTGGGATGCTAAATGCAGAGATTTATATTTACAGTATAATACTGCATGTACGGGTAACTGTGTTGTGAACTGTAACTGAATATTAGAGAATCTCAGAGAAATTAAATGTATTTATTTTTTGAATTTATCAATCATAAAACCGTCTGTTTTGAAGGCCTGTTACGATAGCGACTTTTTGTTGGTCGGTATATTGCCCCATAAACAATTGCGACAAGTTATGTCATTGTCATTTTAAGACCATTTTATGTCTTTGAATGTATAATCATAATATAACACCATAATAATGCAAGATCTACACACTTTCAATTGACAAACCAACATCTAATTCTTAAAGTATTTAGATCATTGAAATTAGGAATCAAAATATTAGATACCTTAAAAACTTGAATAAATAGTAAATTTTCTAACAAATAGAAAACAATGTTATTTAATGTTATTGTTATGTTATCATTATATTTTATTTTTGTAAATATAATGGCGGATAAATTACATCATCAACAATTATTGAGGTCATGTACATGTATTGTGTGTTAAGTCGATATATCGATTATTGTGATAGGCCTACTGTTTTGGTATCATAACGAGCTTGTCAAACATGCATGACCACTAAACAATGTCTAAGCAGTAGTATTGGTCTGAATGACAACAAACATAACTAGTGTTTTGGAAAATCTGTTAGAAAACAGTTATTTCAATAATTATGATTAGCATGTGACACAGACACCGCATAAAAAACTACAACAACAAATACTTACTTTAGGAGGATGGGGGAGGGCAGCATGAGGTTGAGACTTTGACATCTGTAAAAAACAAATTCATGTATTACAAACAAGTCACTTAAAAATACATTAATGTGGCAGACTGTTCCCTGTTCAGATGCAGTGTATAAGTACAATCAGGGCTGTCACAACAATGGGGTGGGGCCAAGTGGCTGCAACCCTAGGTACAATGTGCAGGTATATATAATTACATATAATATATGTGAATAAAGCAAGAATCTGTTTAGGTTAGTCACTGTGCTGACTGATGCTTGCTAGGTTTATATGATTGCAAACTGCACAAAAACAACAACAGCAACAACATTAATGACAATGACAAACAAAATTACTTACATTTATGTAAATCTCACATTAGGAAGATCTGCATTCGATTTCATGGGCTGAAATAAATAGGCAGAAACATTACTGCTAAAAAAATAAAAAACAAAAACTCTAAAAAGCCTAAAAATGACTTAAAAAGCAAGGAAATGTGGAACATTGTAATTAGCGAACATTAATAAAGCATAACTGTTCTTTGTTTCTAACCTTGGTAAGTACTCTGTAGCCAGAAGGAGAGGTAGGATTTCTGTGAAAGCCAAATTAAATGTGAATAGGCTTTGATAGTTATTGAGAAGGCAGAATAATAAGAAAAGGCAAAAGTACGTCACAATATAATTAATTAAGTTACATATTTTGATTACCAAATTATGGAAGCGTGGAGCTGCCACCCAGGCAAAAGAAAAATAGAGCTGTATCACGTTATGACGTGAAATGTTTATTGTTCTAACATTATGCTTTTCATGTTTGTATAATATAATATCACGTTATTATAATATACATAATTGTCACGTTCGCACAATATTGTACGGACGTGATAATTATGTACATTTTTCGTACAATGTTGTTCAAACATGTTGTTCAAACATGATAGTATATTGTTAGAACGATAAACTTTTCACGTTATAACGTGATATACTTATATTTCTCTTTTGCCTGGGTGGCAGCTCTACGCTTCCGTTCCAAATACACGAGAATAAAGTAATATTATATGGGAAAAGGCACCTGCTAGCTTGATGATGGAGGCTTCTTAGACTGGCCACCCGCCTTGGCTTCTTGTCGCCACTCCACGAAATAAAGGTCCGTTTCCTCCATGCCGGCTAATTATTCATCCTCATTAAAATCTCGTATATGTTCAGTTGGCAGAATTGAGAATTTTACATCTTCCAACCACTTAATTAACGCGAACATAATCGGCTTGTTTCTTCCCGTCTCCTGTATCCGGCCGTTCCTCTCGCTGTCAGATTTCGCGCCTCAGAGACGTCGTTATTTTTCAAAAAAAAAAAGAAGAAGAAAGAAAGAAAGAAACAGCAACAACTACTAAAGAGAGTTTTTGCACGTTCATTGCACATTTGTGGGAATGTTTAAATATTTAATTTTTATTAATTACTTTTCATTATATCTTTATTTTTTAAACCACCGTGGCAATGCGCATGCGCATACACTCCTGCACGCAAAGGGCTTTGGAGTTGACGTAATGTCGCAATGCATTGTGGGAGCGCAGCACCATCTTGGCAGGTCACGAATCAAAACAAGATTGCTACGAACCATTCTGAAACGTAGCTCAAAAGAAAATGACGGTATAGAGACAGATTCTGTCCAGATGCAAAGAGACGGTACTTGATTGTTGAAATGTGGACCCGTATGAAATATAGCCGTGGAGTAGAAACCCTGAAGACCAAACCGCTATTGACTTAGCATGATCTACTCTCATACCTTGTCTGTGGAGTCAGAGCATACACGGCGCACCAATTTCGCAATTATAAATCTCTGGAGGCGCACATCCAATTCACCAAGGACTGGGTACAAGATTTGGCTATTTTTAAGCCTCCACGTTGTGAGTACGCCGTCATTCAAGCAAAGGTAAGTCAGCTTGAGTACTGCGAGTAAAATGCGTTTGATTCCCCCCAGCATTCAAATTAGTGCTAGCAAAAATTCATTCGTGAGGGGGAAATTACAGTGAGAACATGTAGAGGCTCTGTTAGAGGGATAACATAGTGAGTTCAGTGCATTGATGTGACATTGTCCTGAAGGATTTAGTTATTCTTTATGGTTAAAGAAATTGCCCTAATTAATTCATATTTATTATAAATAATCCTAATTACACATCTTGCTTCCTTGTTTGTGTCCTGTGTCACTAAAAATACATTCTGTTTTAGTTTTATACATTGATTAATGACCTGCAGAATCTGCTTGTCATATTAGGTGTCCATAGTTGTCACTTAAAGTCGAACTTTATGTTTTCTCCCTCTTGAAAGTGATTACATCCTTGCATTACATACTTTAGGTTCATTTTTTGCTGATAGGTTTCTAAAAAGAAACATGCAGATTTAGAATATAACATGCAGCGTTCTATAGATGGATACATAAAAACACTTTATTTGTTACATTTATGATAAATGGATTTGAAAGTAAATAAAACACATTTGTGTCGGACTTGGCTTATTAAAGTTCTTGTCTTTAAATGAACTTTGTCTGTGTGTGTTTTAGGTCCTGCACTCTTAAAGACTGAATTGCAGCATTGCAGCCACAGGTCATTGTGAGCATCACAGGGAAGGTTGAAGCCGCCCACTGCAGCTGTATGGCTAGAGTCGTGGAGACTTGCAGCCATGTCACTGCTCTTCTGTTTAATGTAGAAGCAACAGTGAGGATCTGTGGCACAAGGACTGTTACAGATGAACCTGCATACTGGGTTTTGCTGGGTAATATGACCAAGATACAGCCAGAGGTTGGCCATAAGATAGACTTCTCCTCTTCAGCTGCCCAAAAAAAAGGTTCTTGATCAAAACATAAACAGACCATTCGTTGTGACAGGTAAAAGAAGCCATCCTCAAAAAAGAAAAGTTCCACCTGCTACTGTGGAGGAGTTGGATCAACTGATGGGACAATATTTTTCCAAGCATAGTTCTGTTCTGAATAACCCATAATGTTTTAATTTAGGGGGCCATGTAAATACTTTGCATTTACTGAATATGTACTTACTAAATACCACTGTTCAAAAGTTGAATAAAGAAACAAAGAAATGTTTGCCTATTTTTAATTAAAAGCACTTTGTCGAACATCACATCAGTTACAATGTAGAAAAAATGTTATGTATAGTTTACAAATGACAAAATGTTCACATAAAATCATGACAGCATTTGTATAATATCACCCACTACTAGCATTCTGTAATTTACTGTCTCTTTTGAAAACTTATCACTACATAAACAGCACAAGACTTAAAAGTATTTAACAAGAGCATTTTTCCCTGGTTTTACTACCACACTGGGGCACATGTTCACCAAAACGCAGCAAACCTTTGCCATCTTATCCAGGAAGGTCACCTTTTTACCCTCACATGGAAGAAGTAATCTGATTGGCATGGTGGTATGTAGCATGTAGTTTGAAGCAGGGATTTCGTAGTGCCCCATGTGTAGTGTTGGAACCCAGTCAGGATTTGTTTCATTCATTTCATAGGCTGGTTTGTTGCAATAATGCCAAATAATTAGCAACTCTATAAATAGAAGGTAGTTCTGCATGTTTGTTCTAAGTTTGTGCTATTGAAAATAAAATTAACAGGCTATAAATAATAATATGAACTTATTTAGAACTTACCTGAATGAAAATACTGGAGCACACCAACAGATATCTGTGGCTGGTAGAGAACTGAATATCAGCTCGTCTCGCAGCTGCTATCCAGGCTAGACGCCTTCTTTTGGTAACATCCAACACATAAGCTCCCTCATGATGTTTCCAGGTGAGGAAACAATGAAAAGAGAGCCTGTTTTCAAGCTTATTCCTTTGTCGGTAGTGCAATCTAACATTACAACCGACCACACAGCAAGCATTTGTTTGGCCTGCTAATATGGCGCCTTGACCAAAAATCCTGGCTACGCCCCATCCCGTAAGATCACGCTCCAGAGCCCTATTAACGTACGGATCTAGAAAGAAGACGCTGCATTTTTAACTCTGAGGGAGATGGAGAATGAGCCTATTTCCAAAACAGTGGAGTGTGTTCCTTTAAGTACTAAATTGTATATATTGTCAAAAACTAAAGTGTACATAGCAGTTGTTGTATCTTGTTTACTGTATCACTGACAGATAATTTCAAAGTCAATGAACGCTACATTATAGTGAGATATTGTGTAATGTGAAATACTGTAAGCAAATGAATAAACAACCTAATTCGTGATAGACCTTTGACTCTGTTTTGTTTGAATCCAACTGTTTTTTGCAGATGTGCATAAAACATGTTACTTTTAGTATTGTTATCATTATCATCATTATTGCACTAAATATATTTTAAATAAAGGATACTTTGATATACATTCTACTGTAAGGTTGGAAATGTATTTTCTTCACCCTAAAATATGTTTTGAAATGTATTTTGGTTTGAAAGAAATATATTTTCAATTTCAAAAATATATTTTTTTGGAGCATCACAAATACAAAATATATTTACCATATATTTGAAATATATTTTGGCCAGGAAAAATGTATTTTTTTACCGTATGGGAGGGTGACACACCATCTGGACCAGATGCCTTTCTGGACCTTTTTCTCCTGCAGAGTTGTCTCCTGAAAATGTTCTTTTTATACCGAGCCATATTACTGATCTGTTCCCAGTTAACCTCAATAGTTGCAAAATGTTCCTCCAGCTGTTTCTTTTTAATACCACTTAGTTTTCCAGCCTTGTGATCCCAACTTTTTTGAGACAGGCCGCTACCGTCGATTTAAAAATAAACTAAGCAGGGTAAATGTGTGTGTGTGGAAGAGAGACAGAGGTTAATAACAGATATGATTCGATGCAGAGATGTCTATTAACACATAGTGAGTGAGAAAGGTGACTGGAAAGGAAAAACTCAATGCATCATGGGAATCCCCCGGCAGCCTACGTCTATTGCAGCATAACTAAGGGAGGATTCAGGGTCACCTGGTCCAGCCCTAACTATATGCTTTAGCAAAAAGGAAAGTTTTAAGCCTAATCTTGAAAGTAGAGATAGTGTCTGTCTCCCAAATCCAAACTGGAAGCTGGTTCCACAGAAGAGGGGCCTGAAAACTGAATCCTCTCCCTCCCATTCTACTTTTAAACACTCTAGGAACAACAAGTAGGCCTGTGTTGCGCTCTAGTAGTAGTTATAAAACTTAAATTTTTCTGAATTGTGGGGAAAATCTTTAAAGACTATTCTTATTTAATTGTGTTTTGTTTTTGGACACATTTCTAGTTAATTTTTGTAGTTTATTGGCTCCAGGAGGTCAGAGTTCAGATGTGTGATGTCATCAGTAAGCGCAGAGAAAAAAAACAAACAAACAGTGTCTGAGACGTGAGGGAGCGATGTTTTGCTGATGATACGCTATTCTGCCTGTAAACTCCAAACCTGAACTGAGGAGAATAAAGTTGCAAGAAAAAGGAGAATGGAGTCATGTCTCTCTGAGGGTGCAACATAATCTTGGTGTTTCCGCCCGGTTTGGAGTTTATACCGCAAAGAAGGACGAGCTACATGTGACTAGCCTCGCTCATTACCCCCCACCTGAACTCATACCGCAGTGCCATCCCTCCAAGAAAAGGCAGTGAAGGTAAAAGTTTTTCGTCATGTCTAAAGTACAGCAGATGTCTCCTGGTTGGGAGCAACTTCTTGAGGAGATAGAGGAAAAGTTACTTACACTGCTAGCACCGGATTTGAATGAGATTTGTGCTGCCCTCAGTTTAGCCGTGGATGAAAGTGAAAAAGACTTACCTCGTAAACTGAGGCGGCGTATTCTGCAGTACTTAGAGGGAGAGGATGTTACTGCACGAGAAGATGAAGGAATGTCTCTGTTGTTGGAATTAGATGACAAAATTAATGAAATGAAGCAAAAGAGATGCGAAAGTAATGCCCCGTTGTCTCAACAAGTGGTACAAGAGCACCACCTTGTGGCTGAAAATGTGATAGCACCCAGTAATTCAGACGAGCAGAGAGAAAGTGTTTCTCATCTGAATGCTACACGAGTCACCCCTGTCGCTACTCAAAGTGTCCCTTTTGTACACCCACTGTACCGACGGGATCTGAAAATAATGGGACAAATTGGAGAACCAAACCAAAAGGACAAATTAACATACACTAGCTTGGAAAGACAAATCCAGAGGGCATTGAAGAGGGGATATGATGAAGGAGACATTGTTGAAGCCATCATTCAAGCTATAATCCCAGGAACAAAACTGAAAAGCTACCTTGAGAGTAGAGTAGATTTGACTTTGCAAGCTCTCAGGCAAATATTACGGACTCATTACATTGAGAAAGATGCCACAGAGTTGTATCACTCGCTCACACGTGCTGTACAGGAGCCAAAAGAAACTCCAATCCAGTTTTTGATGCGAGCAATGGATTTGAGACAACAACTTGTTCTTGCTTCAGAGAGAGTTAAGTCTGGTTTAAAGTACAGTTCGGAGCTGATCCAAAATCAGTTTCTCCAGACAGTACTCACTGGCCTCCATGATGACACCATCCGAGCTGATGTGAAGCTATACCTGCAAAATCCTAAAATCACAGATGAGGTTCTTCTGGAAAAAATGACTGCGGCATACAGTCTGGAAATGGAAAGAAAGAATAAGCTGTCAGCTGCATCAAGAGCAAAGATTATCAAAGTTGCAGCAGTAAGTGGGGAAGATCAAGAGGTGGAGAAAGAAAGCAGTATGCACACATCAGAAAGTAAGATCAAGCAAGGTGGAGCGGTCAAACGAGACACATTAATGGATAAAGTTGATCAAGGCAACAAGGCTATATGTGAGGCTCTGCAGAACCTCACCACTCACATTGCTAGCCTCCAGCAGACCGTTAAGCCTCAGCACATGAGAATGGCCGAACCACCTGACCGGAAATACCAATCACAACCTAGGAGCACAAACGTTAGACAGTGCCAGCAGTGTCAATCATCCAATACAGGAAACAAATGTGACCACTGTTACAAATGTGGCAGTACGGAACATTGGGCAGCAGGTTGTCGTAGGAAAAAGTGCTCAGCTAATTCAAGTAAGATCGAAATCATACTTAACCCTGAAGGGGAGAAGCACCAAACCGACCCATTCAGCCTCAAAGCACCCCTCACTGGTAAACAACAACAAATGGCGAAGCTGGTAGGCAAAAGATGCCAGGTCCGTGGCTTCTTAGGAGGTGTGGACACCACAATATTGTGGGACACCGGCTCACAAGTATCGATAGTGGGGACGAACTGGAGAAAGAAACACCTGCCTGATGCTGAAATGAGGTCAGTGGAAGAGCTGCTCGAAGAGGGAGCTTTAGAGCTCTCAGCTGCTAATGGGACCAGTATTCCATATGAAGGATGGATAGAGACTGAGTTCAGCCTGTCCAAAAATGCTGTTGCTGGGATGACCAACAGGCCCGTCCAAGTTCCAATCCTAGTCGCCAGCGGTGACATTGAATGTCCCATCATCGGCTTTAATGTGATAGAAGAATTAGCTTTGAGAAATGACACCAGCAAAGACTGTATCCCCCCAGGGCATATGCTGGACAGATTGTGCTCAGCATTCGAGGTGGGGCGCAAAACTGCAAGAGCTGTCCTGTCTGTCCTAAAGAAACAAACGCCTGACAGCCATCCCCACATAGCCCGAGTAGGAAGGCGACCTGTGACCATCCCGAAGCGTAACATGATGACAGTGCAATGTGGTTGGCTAAATAAGAGTGTGTTGAGTGGGTCACATGCAGTGTTGGAGCCGAACTGTGAGACACCATGGCCAGCAGGCCTAGTTGTTAGAGAACAGCTAATTCAGCTCCCCTCAGAAGGTGATGCTAAAGTTGCAGTGACTGTGGAAAACATGACTGACCATGATATCACCCTCTATGGTCGCACTACACTGGGGTGGCTGCACAATGTTGATGCTATCTACATGCCACATGTAAAATGTATGGAGGGTGAGCTTTCTAAGACATCAGACGCAAGTACTTCCTTACCCACAGTGCAGTCCAGTCAGACAACAAAAACTGAGCCCTGGGACCCACCAGTGGATTTGAGCCATCTGACAAGTGACCAACAGCAGCAGGTAAAACAGATGCTGAGGGAGGAATGCAATGTTTTTGCAAAAGATGACTGGGACACAGGATGCATTAAAGATCTAGAGCTGGAGATACAGCTAAAAGACAAAGTGCCTGTGCAAAAGACATATAATGCAATCCCCAGACACCTTTATCAGGAGGTAAAAGCACACATACAAGACTTACTGAATCAGGGCTGGATCCAAAAATCTTGTTCTTCATATTCTTCGCCTGTGGTATGCGTCAGGAAGAAAGATGGTGGCCTTCGCTTGTGTGTAGACTATAGGCTCCTGAATGCAAAGACACTGTCCGACAGACATCCCATCCCAAGAATACAGGAGATCCTGGAAAACCTTGGGGGCAACTCCTGGTTCACAGTATTGGACCAGGGAAAGGCTTATCACCAGGGTTTCATGAGTGAGAACAGCAGACCCTGTACTGCATTTATAACACCATGGGGACTCTATGAGTGGGTGAGGGTCCCATTCGGCCTTACTAATGCCCCAGCAGCATTCCAGCGCTACATGGAGGGATGCCTGGGAGACCTCAGGGATGAAATGTGTGTCCCATATTTGGATGATGTACTCGTCTTTAGCTCAAGCTTCGAACAACACATCCAAAATGTGAGGAGAGTGCTACAGCGACAAAGAGAATGTGGTATCAAATTAAGGCCACAGAAGTGTGACTTTTTCAAACGTGAAGTCTGCTATGTGGGGCGAGTGGTTTCAGCAGAGGGATACAAGATGAACCCCAAAGAAGTTGAAGCAGTGCAAGCACTGAAACAGGAGAAACCATCGACCGTGAGAGAGGTGAGAAAGTTGATGGGTTTCCTTAGCTACTACAGACCCTACATACAGGACTTCTCAAGGGCAGCCAAACCCCTCTATGAACTCTTAGCAAAGCCTAAGTCTGAACACAAGCAGCGTGGAAAGAGTAAGGAGTGCCACCGCAAATCTGCCCAGCTGCCACCATCCCACCCAATCCAGTGGATGACAGTTCACAAAGAGACATTGGACAAAATAGTAAACCAGCTGACAAACCCACCGATCATGGCATATCCAGATCTAGAGAAGCCATTTGTTCTTCATGTAGATGCCTCTGAGGATGGTTTGGGTGCAGTCTTGTACCAGCGTCAAGGGACTGCCCTGAGAGTCATAGGCTATGGATCACGGACACTGACAGCTGCAGAAAAAAACTACAAGCTACATTCAGGCAAGCTGGAATTCCTGGCACTGAAATGGGCCATAACAGAACGCTTTCGTGATTATCTGTTTCATGCGCCTCATTTTACTGTGTACAGTGACAATAACCCGCTGACATACGTCATGAAGTCAGCGAAACTTAATGCAGCTGGACACCGCTGGGTGGCGGAGTTGGCAGATTATCGGTTCACTCTTAAGTACAGGCCAGGGGCAGCGAATCGAGATGCAGATTTCTTATCAAGAAGAGGAAAGCCCATTGAAGACATCATGCAGGAATGCACAGAGGAATATCAGCAAGATGACATTGAATGTATTGGGAAAGCCCTAGAGAGAGAGAAAACAGGAGAAATGAACTGGATCTCAGCTGTCACCTGTAATGTCAACGCGCTGCCAGAGGGATGCATCGTCTCAGAACCAATTCAGCCGTTTGCAGTTGACGACATCAGAGACGCCCAGGATGCAGACATAGCCATAAACCGAGTTTTGTCCCTGAAAAGAACACACACCTACCTGAAGCATAAAGAAAAGATGGCGGAGAGTGAGGCAGTTAGGTACCTTCTTCGGCAGTGGCCCCATTTGCAGATTGATGGAGATGGCATTCTGAGGCGTGAGACCACCAGGAGAAAACAGTTTGTTGTTCCTGACTCATTAAAGCCCATGGTCTATAAACATCTACATGAGGAGATGGGACATTTAGGAGCAGACAGGATGGTTGCTCTCGCCAGGGAGCGCTTCTTCTGGCCTAAAATGAGGCAGGAAATGGAGCACTATGTCACTCAGGTGTGTCGCTGTATAAAGAAGAAGAAGCCTAACAGAATAACCAGAACACCAATTCAGAGCATTGAAACCTCTGCGCCGTTTGAGATGATATCCATTGACTATCTGCATTTGGACAAGTGCACAGGAGGTGAAGAATACATACTCGTAGTTGTGGATCATTTCACCAAATATGCCCAGGCATATGCGACAAGGGACAAGTCTGGGAAGACTGCGGCAAGAAAGCTCTTTGATGACTTTATCATGCGCTTCGGTTTCCCATCCAAAATACACCATGACCAGGGGAAAGAATTTGAGAACAATCTTTTCCGCAAGCTTCAAGGCTACTGCGGTATCAGCCATTCTCGTACCTCCCCGTACCACCCACAGGCCAATCCCGCAGAGCGCTTCAATAGGACCCTCCTAGGTATGCTCCGGACACTTGATGAATCTCAGAAGTCAAGATGGAAAGACCATTTGAACAAAGTAGTTCATGCCTACAACTCGACTGTGCACGAAGCAACAGGATTTTCTCCATTCTTCCTTCTCTTTGGCCGTGAACCAACCTTGCCTATCGACCTGCTCTTCCCAAAGAGAGAAGAAGAGAAGAGTCAGTCACACAGTGGCTATGCAGAGAAATGGAGAGGAGTTATGCAAGAGGCATATACAATTGCGAGGCAGAACATGAGAAAGAGTGCAAGAAGGGGACAGAAAAACTACAATCGACGTGCATGGAGCTCTGTGCTTCAGCCAGGTGACCATGTCTTGGTGAGAAATCTCACACCCAGAGGAGGTCCTGGGAAACTGCGCAGCTATTGGGAGGATATGATTCATGTCATCACCAAGAGGAAAGGTCCTGATAGTCCAGTGTATGTGGTTGAGCCATTGCAGGGAACAGGAAGAAGACGAGTGTTACACCGTAACCTACTGTTGCCGTGTCCTTACCTGGTTGAAGAGTCTGGGGTGTGTGAAAGCAACCTGAAAGAGAAAAGCCGTGGAAACAAACAGAGACAGTCAGCAAGAAGACATCAGACCAAGCCCGATACTGACCAAACAGACACAGGCAGTTCTAGTGAAGACGACTGTCACATGTGGACAGCACTCAGATATGCTGATCCACCCCTCAATCCAGAAACAGAGGATTTCTGCCCCCGGAGTGACGCACTCGGAGAGAAGTCTGAGCCTGCTTTCAGAGCAGAGGGGCATCCTGAAGAGGAACAGGTGGAGGAGAGACACAGTTTGGAGGAGGAGGTTGAAGTTCCAGCTGTCGGACCCGAGAGTGAGCAGAGCGATGCTGAGACATGGAGGCACAAGCCAAAGAGAATGAGACAGCCCCGGCGTGTCTACACATATGAAAAACTAGGCCAGCCAACCGTCCAGCAATGGAGCACATGCCCTGTCAGTGTGAACAGCCCTTCAAGTGGCATCCATCATTCCTCTGTCCCACCATCATTCATGTATCCTTCACAGTATGAATAGATATAACAGAAAAACACAGAGTCAACTTCACAAGAGAGTTTAATCTAAGCGTAACATTACAGTTGTAGTTCATGTTGATGTGGTATTGACACATGTTACAGTTAAAAGAGAAACAGGTACTCTGAGCATTATTACTATAATAAATAGAGGGAAGGTTTATCATTCTTGCGTCAAAGAGTTAAGACAGTAGTGAGTACAATATGGGTTTACTGAACTCATGGTTTTGAAGTGTGTAATCACATGATGTTGGGGTGTAAATGGTATTTTCCTTGTCCCACTGCGAAGATTCGGCGGGCCCACCAATACTTCGAGGGATAACCCACCCTTCAGTACAAAAGGACTATGAACATTTAGTTTTGTATCGTGACCATGAGAGACTTGTCCTGAGATACTAAGAGATGGTATAGCCTCTCACCCAGTAATGTGTAATATGTGTGAAAATACTTGTTTGCTCACTCATCTTTGGTTAAATGTTCTATTTTTGGTAAATTGTCAAAGATTAGAAAGAAAATGTGTGGCAACATTTTTCTTTTGTGGGGGAGGGTGTTGCGCTCTAAAAGTAGTTATAAAACTTAAATTTTTCTGAATTGTGGGGAAAATCTTTAAAGACTATTCTTATTTAATTGTGTTTTGTTTTTGGACACATTTCTAGTTAATTTTTGTAGTTTATTGGCTCCAGGAGGTCAGAGTTCAGATGTGTGATGTCATCAGTAAGCGCAGAGAAAAAAAAACAAACAAACAGTGTCTGAGACGTGAGGGAGCGATGTTTTGCTGATGATACGCTATTCTGCCTGTAAACTCCAAACCTGAACTGAGGAGAATAAAGTTGCAAGAAAAAGGAGAATGGAGTCATGTCTCTCTGAGGGTGCAACACCTGCAGTGCGAGAGCGAAGTGCTCTAATAGGGTGATATGGTACTACAAGGTCATTAAGATAAGATGGGGCCTGATTATTTAAGACCTTGTATGTGAGGAGCAGGGTTTTGAATTCAATATTGGATTTAACAGGAAGCCAATGAAGGGAAGCCAAAACAGGAGAAATATGCTCTCTCTTTCTAGTCCCTGTCAGCACTCTTGCTGCAGCATTTTGGATTACAAGACACAGTGTCCTGATGTTTTTGGAATTGCAGCTGTAACAAAAACTCCCACATGTCTGTATAGCTTGTGCATGCTGTGTCACTTTTGCTTAATTGTACAAAAACTAAATTGTTAAAAAAGACATCTCCCAGTTTTATGGCTTATTATGGGCTTAGCTATGAGTTGGCTAAGAGCCTTTTCTTTCTTCACTGGTTTCCTTACGGCTTGAACATATTAATGCATTAACTAGTGACCTTAAGAGGTAATGGTGGGTTTAGTTTGCTTTGGAGACAGGCTAGCTTGTTATCCTGCTTCCGGTCGTTGTACTAATCCAGTGAGCTGGCTGCTGGTGGTAGCTTCAGTTTCATTATGACTCTCGGCAAGAAGGCAAAAAAGCATAGCTGCCAAAACCCTGAACTATTCCTGCAGGTGCTTTGCTTTCCATGCCAACCATTCACCCCAACCATCTCCCATGACTTGCTTTCACGCAAAATGTTGCCTGGAAACACAATCAACTCTGAGTTGAAAATTAGTTTCAAAATGCAATTAGGAGAAAACATTTTTGGCGTGTAAACATATTTTTTTCTGGGAGACAGGGCAGAGAAATGCACATCCCCCATTATCACCCAACATACAACTGCAGTCAACTATATGGGACAAAGCAATGACTTAATAATCACACGTTTTTTTTAATGGAAGGTATTTAAGATATTCATAAACATGTTAAGATCCCTTCTGCTTTTCTTTTATACACACACACACACACACACACACACACACACACACACACACATAAACAGTTCCTCACAGCTGTGTGATGTTGACAAAATGCATCCAGAAACCAGCCACTCCATCATGTTGTACAAACACACACACACACATACACACAGGCCTTACGCACTCATTCACGCTTACACTCTGTTCCTCCACACCTTCTCTCTCACTCCCCAACACTGGTTTGACAGCTGTGGAGCAGCTTGCCAGCGATGTCACGCAGACAGAAAGCTTTTAACACAGAGAGGTGTGTAATATTCATAAGGAGTGCTCCACTTACTCTGCGATAGATGTTGGCGAGCTTGAGCGTGAGCAACACTGATCTGGTCTTTTGGTGATGTGGTCTAATATAATATTAATGGCAGTTGTGTGAGATAGGATCTACCCTGTTGTTCATTCTGCTCCATTTCTCGCATACAACCAGTTCCCACGTTGCAACACATAAGTTCGATAGGAGCTCGTTTAGCGTAGAAACCCACCACGGGGTGCTGTAATGCTATAGGGGAGAGCAAACGCTTTTTGGGGGTGTGCTTCTTTTGGGCTCTGTTCCTGCGGAGCTACTTTCTTGTTCTCACAAACACAATTTTCTGCTGATAGATCGGCCTGGCACCAAAAATAAAGCCCACTTTAGCAGCGGTTATCTGAGGGCAAAGGTTCACTTTTTTAAGGCATAGTCTAAAAAAGTTTGCTTTGTTGCATTCTTTTAATTGGTCCCTTTATGTTCACACTGCCCAATTACAAGTGTAACTGGGCTTGTAAACAGGAGTGACAAAGAGCAGAGCTTTATTGACCTGCTTTGCTAATCTGCCATCCTGCAGGTTTGGACATTTAGGCGATGCAGAAGGGTCAAAATAAAGTTTTAGTGAAATAAAGTTGTTATAATTGACATTTTCAGGTGTTCATACCAGTCAAGTTCACATGAAGAAACAATATGTCACTGATTTTTGTAGTTATGCTACACAAATCAAAGACTGCGCAAGTGCATTTAAATGGTGACTATCTAATGTAGTTGTAATAAATCATAACTTACTTAACTTAACTTACTTAAATCACTTAAGATATGATACATGTTGATAGATTCATACAGGTATGAATTCTTCAGGTTAATTTAATTTTATTTATTTATTTAGGACAGTGCATGTTAATGAACATACATGTAAAAATTACATGAATGTAAACATACCAGATTATAGCCAAGGACTAATTTCCATCTGTTGTCCATCTGTTGTTCTTTTATATTTCAAAGTTTTGACATAATATTTAGATGTATTTGATATTTATGTGTAAAGGTGAGTTTAACTGGGATGTTTGGCCTATTACATTTTTTATTGACAGTGTGGGTTTTATGTATTTCTATTTGTGGCTTGTCTTGCCCAGATCTGCACTGCAGATGGAAATTAGCTAGAGCCAAATCAGGAGCAATGCATCTTTTTTTTCTTAGAGCCTAATGTTTGTTGTACATGGTCTCCAACAAATAAGGAAGAAAAAGAAAAGAAAAGAGTTTAGTTTAACGATTTTGCAAATTAGATTTTGCAAATTACAATCACACGCAGTAGCCTTCACAGCCACAAATCCACCTGAATGCCTGTGGGTGATTTCGAAAAACTCTAGAGGTATAGTGTAGCTGTAAGAGCACAGGAGATGTATTGCTTAGGGGTATTCTTAATTGTAAATTCAGTTGGAAACCTCACGTTAAACAACACAAGAAAAAATTCTTAGACAATTGCATTACTACACAAAGCCAAAGAACTTGTAAATCCAGATTCTCTCTACATGCTGTACTGCTCCCTCATAGCTTCATATTTGACTGATGGAGGTGGAAGGAAGGGAAAATACATACAAATACATATCACCAACTCATATATATTTCTATCACAAACGGAAGTAATATGAATAGTGTGCAGTGCAAATTATTACAGTTCCACTACCCCACCGATCATTCTGTTGAATACATTAAAAATTCATGAATGTACAAAATAAAAAACCACCAGTTATCTCCAGGTGTCCAGGATTTGTTCCAGCTGAGAACAACCAATTATGAATTAAGAGGAAACCTGAGATACAAACTAATGTTAAAGAAAAGAAAACAGTTTTTCTTTGACTGGAGTAAATGAATGCCAGTGATGTATTGACATTACATGGCACTTCTATCAAAGAAACATAAATGAATAAATATATAGATGTTTGATTTCTTTGAAATTATTGTAATTATGAAATACTGTCTTCTGTTGCAGCCTCGGTTTGTGTTTAGCTAAACGTTGTATTATGAGAGATAGGCGCGTATAAGCTGTTACTTCTGCCTACACACTTGTTTCCTTGTTTTTGAAAAATACTGTTTGTTTTGCTTGGAAATTGAATGAATTAATGAAATTAACAGGAACATGACAGGATTACACTACAGGAGAGTTTGAGGTTTTCTTCGGAAGGAAAACTGTCAAAGAGTATGGAGAGTCCAAGAGCAATGGAGAGTGGGCAGGCAGGTGAGTACAGGTGAGAGGAATTGCTTTTAATAACAGGTGAGGACCAGTGGGTGTTTCAGAAGAGTGCTTGCTACCAGTGAGAGGTCGGTTCTTAAATGGGCCAAATCTGAGCAACAACGACGTATGGAGGTCAGATAGACCCCTGAACCACTGAAGACAATCATTTTCACAACAATTGTTTTTAGTCAGTTGCTATAATGACCTGTGGACTAAAATGGGAGCAAAAATGTCTATATTACTATATAATGTATAACGTACATGTTCATATAGGAGTGCTGGGATTAGTTAGTTCAGTTATGCTGTGTGTGTGGTTTCCAACATTCAAGTGGAGATACGTTTTAAGATTTATAAATATACAATGTACAATCAATTACACAATGTAAAGTAATAGTTTAATGGTGGGAAGTTTAGCTGCCAGTAGTTTTCTGCTATACAAAAGGGAAATTTCTCACAGTGTGGCGCCACTGTCTACAAAAGTAGCACAAGGTCGAGGATTTCTAATGGGTTGTATTAACAAATGTGATGATTTTGTTCTGCTCAAAGTCTAAAGGTTTTAACTTTTAAAGTGCGCACTCAGTCCTGGGCTTTGGGATTCTACTTTATAAAGGTTCCGAGATGAAGAGGAAAAATGACAAAGTAGTAGACCAGCAGAAGACACTGGAGTTCTCATATCAGTCAGAAGTGGAGCTGCACACAAGCACACGGGCACGGTTCAACAGTCAAATTTGATTATTTTTCTCACCCGAAACAAAGAGGTGCTCTTCCTCGTGGACAGCCTACACCTGCATCTCATCTCATTGCAGTTGTTTGGTACCGCCTGAGTTTGGTGCTCAATTTTGGCACCTGAATGAATCACTTTAAAGCAACAAACACTTTACGTGCTGAATCCAAACATGTTTGTGAATGCAGGGAAAATCTGTTTTCTGCCTGCTGTTGTCTTTGTTTCACATTCACCCTCATTTTTTCCCTTCCTTCCTTCCTTGCTCCTTACATCTTCTGTCACATCCTTTTCTACCCCTTTTTCCTTCCTTTCTATTTCCTTCACTCACCCCATCTCTCTGTAATTAATGGTGCTTAAACGCAGCTCCAGCTGTCGTGGCATTGGGACTAAATCACAACAATCATGAGTTATTATCAGCAGCGTGCTGACTGATTGTGCTAATGTCTGCGCTGATCGTATTAATGCTGGGGCTGATTGGAAAACATCCATCATAATATTCCTGGCAATGAAGAGGTAATAACTGGCATTATCCTGATAATGAAAACGACTGTTAGGCTGAAGATTAAAACTTAACAGTGATAACAAGGGACTTCATATTTGGGAGAGCAGGAGGAGAAATTGCTGCTCTGCTGCTCCCTCTCTGCTCCCTCTCTCTCATGATGTCCTTGCCTCTTCTCCTTTACCTTTCATCCCGTTTACTAATCACCAAGTAAATGCTTCATTTTGTTTGCTTCACATCATTTCTTTATCTCTTCTTCTCCATATTTACCATCTTGAGCTTTCTTTGTGAATGCTCCTCCTTTTTCCTCCACATTCTTCTTATCCCAGCCTTTTAGCAGAGATGCCACACAGTTTTTCTCCCTATTTTGTCCTTAATTTATTTATTTATTTATTTTCTTTCCTCGTGAACCCTCCTAATTCCTCCTCTTCAGTCCTTCTATTTCTGTGTCCTTCTTATTTAACATCCCAACAGCTTATCCTCCCTTTTCCGGACTGTTTGTCCTTTCCCCCGTCTGCTCATTCTTCATCCTATTTGTAGAAATCCTCCCTCCTCCTTCCTCATTTTGCCTGCTTATTCTCTGACAATCCACCTGTTTTTCCCCCCTTCTTCTTCTCTTTCCTCATCTTCTCTTGTCTGACAGCCCACCTGCTTTTCCTCCTCATCCTCCCAGACTCTCATTGTATGTGTGTGTGTCTGTGTATTTCTCTTTCTCGCTCTATATCCCCACCTCCATAGCAGTAAAGGAGCCCTGTCCATTTATGAGGGAGAGACTGATGGGGAGGTGTGGGAGGGAGTTTCAAGAGTTTTAATGAGTCGGTGCTCACACTTATGACAGGAGGGGTAAGTGATGGAAAATTAATCTGTTTTAGAGAGACAGGAAGTAAGTGTGTGTGTGCGGATGTGCATATGTGAGTTTTGGGGGGGATTTTGCGTGTGTGTCTCTGTGTCTGAGTGCTGTTTTCCTATGAGAATTCACTGGCTCACCGAGACATTTTTAACTTGTACAATCAATATGAGTGGGTGCGTGTATATGTAGTGTTTTGTGTGTGTTATTCTGATGAATGGCCAAGCTCTTAATGTTCTCAACCACTCTGTGGACTAACTAGACTATTTAATCACCCTCTCTCTCATCCCCCGCCTGCTCCTCTCTCTTTTTGCCTCTCTGCCAAAGCTCAGTGTACTGCTGAGGTAAGACAACACCTATTGTACAGTATGTTATTCATGTGCGTGTGTGTGTGTGTGTGGTGGGAGAGGTGGTGAGGGGCGGGAGAGAGGAGTTTGTGAGCATTAGTGCTGCATCAGTCAGTGTCCAGCCTGCTGGCTCGTACACCTGTCGGCTCGTTATGGAGAGCAGGAACAGGAACAGGCATGCGGAACATAAATCTAACACACATTCGCACGTACGGCATGCAAACACACCTTCACACATCCTTGTTATACTTGTGTTTGACTCAAACTCACTCTCTAACTTGCTTTAACTTCTCCTGTCACCGCTAATTGCCTGAGTTCCGCCATTACCTTAACTTTCACGCTTAATGGTGACACTTAAAAAACACTTTTCGTAATGCGGTTTGAGAAAGGGCTGGTCACAAATTAGTCTTTCACCTAGAATTTATAATGTAGTGAATATACTGTAGTGTGCATGCACACACACACACCTTGAAGAACAGACCTGTAAATTTACCTGTAATTGGAGGTGGGTGTTGGCTCCCGAGTCGATCAATTGGCATGTGGTTGAGCTTGAAAAGGTGTACGTGCATGCGTGCGACTATGGCAGTAATGAGCACTGAGCCATGGGATGCCAAAGGCAAGGTTCCTTAACAGGGTCAGACTCAAGGACGTCTGGCACGGTTCCACACGCCCACCTACAGTACACACACACATAAAACATACTGGACCAGCAGACTGCAAGCTGATCGAGCACCATTAAACAATGTGAGGAAACAACATGCTTTTTGTGCATTACACTCACCCATTGGCTTTTCTCTCGTTATCTGTCTTCTCTCTCTCTTTTATGCTCACACACACACACGCACACACGGTGAAACACCCTCTATTCGTCCCCAAACGAACGGGAGATTCACGCTCCACTAGCAAAGACTCTCAAAGTGTAGGTTATTAATGAGAGCATGTCCTAACAACATTACAGAGCTACTGCCCCATGGACGAGAGAGGAGAGTGAAAAAGTGTGTGAGTGGAGAAGAAGAGAAAAAAGGGCAGAGAAGAGGAAGTGCCAGAAAAGAAGAATATATGAAAGAAGAGGAGGAGAAGAAGAAAAGGGGGAAAGGAAGGAGGTGAAACAATTAAAGAAAAAGGGTAAATTAGAAACAGAGGGGGGAAGTGAAAAAACATGACAGAAAAGGAAGGGTGAAGGAGAAAAGAGATGAGAGAGAAGAGACTAAGGTGGAGCAGAGGTAAGCGTGGGAAGGAAATTTGGGGGTGCAGGGAAGATTTAGAAGAAGGGGAGAGAGGAAAGATGGCAAGAAATAGAGGACACAAGACACGAAAACAAAAACTGATGAGTAGAACATCAGAGAGGAGAAAAGAGAAAGGGATTGGACACAGGGAAGAAAAAGGGCAAACAGAAAGGTAGACACAAGGACAGAAGAGAGCAAAAAAAACAGAAGTGTAAATGCGAAAGAAAGGAGAAAATGAAAATGAAATGAGAAGAGGAAAGTGAGAGGAAAACTGGAAAAGAGAGGATGCTGAAACACCCTGAGGAGCGTCAGTAATGTGTATGCCCTCTGGCATTATAATGGTTTTATTGGAAAAAGCATTAATGAATACACGAACACTGCTGAGTGGACAGTGCCATCTAGTGTTTTAAATTTAAAACCCTGAGCGTGCATCTTCTGTCACGCTCTATACACCTATGCACACTACGCTGCATAAACGTCCTCCTCCCCACCACTTCACATTTAAACAATCTGCTGCTTGTGGTCATTTTTCACCCAGTTTGGGCCGTATTATGGATGCAACATGTGTGTGTGCATGTGTGTGTTCATGCTTGCCATGCTTGGCTGTTATTGGGCAAGTGATCTTGGGAGCATTGTGGAAGCAGAACGATAAGCCTGGTGTCACTGGCGTCTAATCATACTCTGTGTTCCTTATCAGCTCTGGGCTCAGGAGACGGAACAGAGGAGAGAGATAGGCGGAAGAGGAGGAGGAGGCGGGGGGTATGGTGGGAACTATGGAATGGAGACGGAGAAGTGAGGAGCAAGAGGGTTAGGTTGAGGGTGAGGTCGATAAAGAGAGGTGAGGGGAGAAAAACGTGAGCGATGAGAGCTGTGAGAAGGGAATAGAGGACATTAGAGAGGAAGAGGTGGAGATTTAAGGGTCTACTGCACTAAAAGCATATAAAGAACTAGTGCCAAGTTCTGTGTCCCGACTCACCTCACCACCCACACAGCACAAACCCACTGTGTGTAAGAGGATCTGCTAACCCATTGCAGCTTCCAACTGCATGCACACACTTGTAGCCTGTGTGTGTGTTTTAGGGTTATCAAGAGTGCTAAGGATGGGTGGTAATTGAATAATGACAGTAACGCCTCTGATGGATTACCTGTCACTCCTCTCCCCTCTCCCCCTCCATCACTGTCATCCCCTTCATCTTTGGCGCTCTCGCCTGGCAACCTCCGGTCAAACCATTCGCGCCATCACCCGTGTCAGCGCAGATGAAGACACCCACAAACACGCAAGATGACACTAAACACAACTTTTGTAGGCATTATTGTATTAAAAACAATAGGAAAATCATCCAGAGGTTTCATTTACATTAAAAGTTTAAACTGCGAGTATTGTTAGCTAAGGCTAGCAAAATAACATTAGCAACTGAAGTGGTTCTTTTATAAATGGCTCCAAAGTGTTCAGGCTGATTTATAGTTGTGTTACAGCTACAGCCTGTGGCCTGACATACACCTTCACAGAAATCTTACCACTTGCAGCGACAGACCACAACTTTGCTGAGGTGTAAACACAGTAGTTTGATGAATGTACAGTAACCGAAATTAAATTTATTAAGCTTTCATTTTATCTAGCTTCTTCACAATGTTAATGCAATAGCCAGGATTTTTCCTATGTTAAATGTGCTCTTTACTCATTTTGCCTCTGCAGCATGTTCATGGATAGGAGCTTGTCAGTGTGCTGCATATCACTTATTTAGCGACTTATAAATACGCAGTAGTGCACACACATTAAAAACTTTACAGTTTTACTACTGTTTGTGTGCACTTCTGCTATCTTGGATCATGAATTTGGGGTTTGGTGGGTCTTCTCTGACTTTCTGAGTTTGTGCTGCACATTTCCCAGTTTCAGTAATTCTCTGAAGTAGCTTGTGAGTGCTTGTTGACAAGTCTTCACGCTCCATGCAAACTACAGGTGATCACATACAATCTGCTGGCAATCAAATCAAGGAGTTTTTTGCCAGACTGTCAGGGAATACACATTTTCCACTTGTGACTCATGGTTGCCAGTGTGTCACATATTGGTCTCTAGGCCAGTATGACTGGGGCTTTAGCAACTGATTTTCTGGTGACCGCTGTCAACTTCCAGCAATCGCTTGCCAACTGGGGAATACCTCACTTGGTCATTGCCAGATGGTTATGGATTGGCCTGTAAGCATATGTATCTGGTGCCTTGTTTTCTTGATACTTTGTTATCAGGATTAATTATCACAGATTCAAAGTGTTGGACACACAAATGCCACATGGTAAGTGTTAATGTGTCTGCAAACCCTCAATCCAGTCATAATAGACAAACTACATAATACACGTCTTTGTAGTAAAGTGTTAAAAACAATGACATCTGCACACTGGAGCCAATGTTTGTGCTCGCTATGTGTTCTTTTGTGTGTGAACTTTTCGCTTCTTTTCCTGTTCAAGCATCTTTTTATACACATTCATCACTCAGCCCATGCACAACTGCTGTTGACCTTTTTGGGCTACTGCACAAAATAACATCTAAATGCTTAAGATCTCCTGCTATCTGGACCTCTGGTTATACATAAGGCTTCTTGTTAGATAGTCCAATAATCTTATTGGAGGTGTAATGGCCTTTCTAGATGTGCCTCTGTGTAGGTAGAATTCCCATAATCCCTCTCTCTTTGTAATCAAAGACACACACAAAGCCAAAGCAAGACAATAAATCCAGCAAAAGTTTCTCTTATGTTAGCAAAGCAATGCAAACACACCAGTACACAAATATAGATGCAAACAGCTATAGTATGCTTTGGTATACGTGCAAAAAAACTCCATTTCTAAATGACTAATTATCACTTTCCAACACTTGCACTGACACGCTCCCTTCTCTTATATACTCACACTCAAGTTTCAGAGGACTGAATTGAATTAGTTGTTTTTATTTGTGCATTGCAGCAAAATGGGCAGCAAGAGAGCTGAGGATTGAGAATGATTGCAGCACTCTGCTGCAATGCAGTTCAATCTACAGTATCTGCTCACTTCTAAATGATACTGCTCCATCAAAAACATGGGCTTTCTCTAAGCCGCTGGTGTTGTAAATCTGGTAGCTTTGCCAGCAGGAGCATTTAGCCTACCCTGAATGGAGCTCTGTTTGCACATGTGAAGATAGTGTGTCTCTGATTCACCTGTCCACCTGGGAGGTGCTTCTCGCTAACCGAGTGAACACCTGAGCCTTTGTGCTTTTCTGCTTCTTTTCATCCTCTTGTGTCCCTCTCCAAATGACTGAGAGGGAGCAAAGTGACTATTTTTGAGTAAATGTGTGTGCAAGAGGCAGCCAGAGAGTGGGTGATGAAGCAAAAGAGCTGATATCAAATCTAATTCATTTCCACACAGATATATAGCTGTTTCGGGATAATTAGAAGCCAGCGTGAAAAGAAGAGAGGATTATTCTCTTTATCATCATTCGTTTAATTGGTTGAAAATAAAGAAGGTTTGCAGCACTACACATTCACGAAGAGACGAGTATTTACATCAAGCCTCTTTTAAGCCTGTTGGACAAAAGTAGCAACAAACAGCACCAAAACCAGAGTTGAAGAAATACAACAGAAATGCACACACAAAAAAATCTGCCGCCAAATTTCTGCAAATTATCTGTTGTACCAGCTGTGGATTCTTCATGCATGACGAGGTCTAAAGACCACAGTTTGATGAGGAGAACTTCATCCGGCTTATCAGTTGATTGCCAAGCTCAGTGATGCGCTATGTGGAATAACATGAGGTGGACATGAGGTGAAAAGCCCACAATTACAGTACACGATTCAGTAGGTCAAGTAAGGTCAAACTGGTTGCGTCTCTTTAATTATAGAGCCTTATAAATGCTTATAGATGCTGTTTTGTTTTTATTTTTGTCAATTGCAGTTGCAATTTCTTTAGTAATTCCCCAGGACAGTTTTTTAATAAGATTAAATTCAAAACTGACTAATTAAACATCCTGCTGTTAGTAACTCTTACACATTATCATTATCATCATCTCACTACTGGTGGTAATGTTAAATTATAAATGACATATTATAGGAAAACCCCCCACATGTGTATAAAGACAGCAGTGTGGGAGAGGCTGCAAATCTTGAGGAATCTGGGTGACGCAAATGTTGTCACAGATGAGAAAATTATCATTTTTTTAAGACTCCCTCAAGGGTCATTGAAGGCAACTCAACTTTAAGTCCTCCCCCTTTTCTAATCATAAGGTGTTAAAATACACTGTGAGCTGACACAGCCTGGATCACCATACCGGACGTGAGAAAGCAGTGATCCAAAGGAGTAAGCTATACAAGGCATGGGAAAGCAGGAATGCTATCAACACTAACGCACATATGCACTCACACACATGCACAAACAGTATAGTATGCCAGAGCACCAATTAGGTGCACACACACACACACACACACACACACACACACACACACACACAGTAACCGAGACTTCTAAGCAAAAAGTTAATAGCACCCAGTTGTTCAGTGCCAGAGACAGACCCTGTGGGAGTGAGGTGGAAAGGTGGTACCGAAGCTTAGTCTAATGAAACAAGCCAAGAAGGCTGCAGTTTCCCAACAAATATACAGGGCAGCAAATGTTAAGAGATTTTTTTTGGTATGTGTTAATCAAACACAAAAGAAAAACCACAACAATCATTAACTTTTTTGTCCTATCCCTTTCTTTTCTACACTTTCCCCCCCAGAGCCCTTTAAAAAACATGTTCAATTTTAGTTATGTTTTAACAGCCAACTAGCCACTCTTTAACCTTGTCATAACCTGCCAGCAAGCATATTAAAAGTCATAAAAGTTTGGAGGAGGGCAAGGATATAATATTAAAGATTGGGTGGTGAAATGCAGGGGGGAAAAAACATTAATAAAGCAAAGCTAAAAGAAGAAAATATGGTGAGACGGGGGACACAGATGGCAGGGAGGGAGGATGGAGAAAGCGGGATGGGGTGGAAGATGATGTGCTAGATGTCTTCCTCCTCTTCCATCAGCAGAAGCCTGGTGGTGGGAGAGTGCAATAATGAGAACAGCTGCAGTGGATGCGCTCACAGATACACACACACATAAAGCAAAAAACACTCCTCCAGCCACTTAGCCACCCACTCTTCATCAGCAATTCCACATAAACACATTTTTACACACAGGCAAATAGGCACACGTCATCACTCTTACCCTCACACTCGAAGGCTTGCAGCACAGTGGTATAAGTGGGGCCCAGCCAAGAGGAGTAGCTACCCAGAACTCTCTGCAGGTGGTGGGTGGCATCACTGAACAGCAGATCGGATTGGCCATAGCCTGCTGAGCTGAACAGGCTGAAGCCCTCCGTGGCATTGCCAAACACATTCTGCAGGAGAGAGGAAGTGTGTGACTGCGCTTAATGCATGAGGGCATGCATGGATGTGCGTTGGCGTTCTGTGTACATAAGTGTCTTTCAGATTGTAAGTGCAGGCTGGGCGGATCAGCACAGGACGTATCAATCATCCTGGAGTCTCCCACACACTGAGTACGGAGGAAGGGTGACAGTTTAGCAGATACCTGCGTACTAAGATGTGCAGATAAATAGCACAGGCTCCAGAGATCCACACACAGCTCTGTGGAAAAACGTGCATACACACACACACTCTCACACACACAAAAGCAAAGCACATGCAGCTTATGTCCACACCCACCTGTAAGCGTTCCAGGTACTTCCAGACACGGCACTTGTCCTCCATACGCACCACCACAGCGTTGGCAGGGACTGCGGCAATGTGGCATCGTTCATACTCCTCCAGACCGGCATCCGTTCCATCAGGACACAGCAGCTTCAGGTCCTCCACCTCCAGATCCAGGGCCCAGGACTCTTGGTTCTTACCTGGGCAAGAGAGGAGATGTATAAACAGGAGATTGGGATTATGGGAAATGCACATTTGATTTCTTTCACAGCGTTACATAAGACAACTGGAACCAATCTGTCTGTTAAATGTAAAGCTCAGCTACATTAAGACTGCAAACAGTTAGCCTGACTATTAAGGGATTAGGTATCTCTGACTATCACAGAGCAAAGTCCACATGCCAATGCCTCTAAAAGCCAGTAATGAATATGCACTTTCTTTAACATGGTTTTACTGTGGTTTAGAGAAACTAGTGTATTTCTTGGCCAGCTGTAGAGATATCCTGGGTCCTCATCATGATGATAAGATTACAGTAAGTTGTGGGTTGCCAATTTAGCTCAGTGGGTGAGCAGGCGAGCATGTGAAAGAAAGTAGCAGCCTGAGTTCGAGTCTGACCTGCAGCCCTTTGCTGCATGTCTTTCCCTCTCTGTCTGTCTACACTGTCTCTGTCCAATAAAGGCTAAAATGCCACGAAAGTAATATTTAAAAAAAGTTTACAGTAAGTATACCAAGACATAGTTGTCCATATAATTGCACGGTCTCCCTCTGAGTTAAGTCTAAGGAAAGTAACATCATATGCATTGACCTCCTTATCTAAAACCATTTGAAAGCTGTAATGTTTAGTATGTGATTATTCCTCATACTCTGAATAAGCTATTTATATTAACTAAGAACTACTTTAGTTTTTCATTTTCTTTTGTGCATTCATTAATTTGTTTATGATGACACATTTATCAAACAGTGCAATCCTGATTTATGACTAATTTACCAATATTTTATATGCTGTTTTTGTCAGATTTGATCGGTCCCCTGAGAATTTTAAAAAGGGAAACGAAACCCCGTTTAACAAAACAAACAACTGTGTGAAAAAAGGGTAAACCACCTTGAAGCCTACAGCATTCCCAGACAACAGCCCAGACCTTCTGTGTTTTCCTGACCTCTGTTAATCGTTCTGACTCTGGACATTTCTGAACCATATGATAAAACATGCTTCGTTAAGCAGCGACAGCATTTTGTGGAGCTGGCGTCAAACTGCTCCTTCTCGGCTATACCAGCAGAGCCTGTGTAGCGTGACGGCGATAATGATCGCCATTAATTTTGGATGTTGCCCAAAGCAGAGGAGCAGATGCAGCAAACAGAGAATTAGGGCACTTCACTGCTGGACAAAATGTCTGCAACTCTGTGACTATCCTGTGTGTGCGTTTGTGTGTGATATCTGTTTCTTTTTCATTCTCGCTCTTATCTTCTCTTGTTTTCAGATTGCTTACTTTTCTCTCCGCCTCACATTCCCACATATTATCATATGACATCATAATTACAGTGCAATCCAATCACTGTATTCCACTTTCTGTAAAAAGCACAAATGGGTTATGAAACACTGACATCCTATGTCTTGACAGGGAGTTGCACCCTCTGCATATTCCAAGCAATGTAATCACAAATTGAGACATTATAAAAATTATATCACACAACAACGACTATCATAGTCTCTAAAATAAACAATATTTTGCACACTGACCATCCAAATTGTCAAAGACTGTTGTGTGTTTGACAAAAGCCACGTCGCCGAGGTTCTCAGCCACGCACCTGAACGAAAACACACAAACAGCAAGACACATTCAGTCTATAAACAGATTGAAATATGAATGAAATCAGCACAGTTGCCAGTGTGCTACTGTTAACACACTCTGGAGACCATAAGTAAACTCCCTCTGCCACTTACTGTGGCACTTTAAGAAATCACCCCCTGTAGTTCTTTTGTTCCCCTCTGAAGTACATTCAGTACTGTGCCAAAGACTGTTCTGCACAGACGGCAGTACTGCACAGCACAAACAGTATTATATATTTATATTTTAATACATACATGATTTTCTAAACAAATTATGCGACACAATCACAGGAACTGTTAGATTTATTATTTTCTGTTCTCTTATTTTAATCTGGTTGTGTGTTCCATCTGTTCACTATATATACACACAGTAATTTGTCACTGTATTGTTATTATCTCTACTGCATACCTTCAGATAAGGCATACACTAGAGTTCCACTATTATTTTCTTTATGGAGGCAGCACGCTGGGATGGATATAAATTGAGGGCAGACACAAAGGCAGCAGTCATAACATCTACTACTGTTGTTGTATTATTTCCCATGTTACTAATGTCAGTGTACCTCAGAGCTCCAGATTCTCCGTAATGCCGCTCTCTGTGGTTGTTGGCACAGATGTGTCTGTCGTTCTCGTCTCCTATACAGGCCTCGCAGAGGTTCTTTGGATTGTTGCCTCTGGGATCGTGCTGGGGATCCTTAATGCCTGGCACGCAGCTATAGCCGAAGAAGTTCCCCACCACTAACAATAAAAAGACACAGACACCAAAGAACACTTGAAAAGTCTTCTGCACTTTCATGCTTAAGGTTTTTGTCCTGTTTATAAACTGTTGCATGGTCAGCATATGGACTGTACAAGGCTACAGAACGCTCTAAACTCAGTTAGTATGATGTAATTGAGAGGGGATATCCTTATTGTGGTCATCTTAAGCTCACACTACTGTGATCACAGAAGAAATCTCAGACAGGGTGAACTGTGAGTCATGCCCAACTACTCAATTCCAAGAGTTAAGAGAGTCCAAGAATAAAAATATAGTACTGGAAATGACCATAAAGGTTCCCTGTCAAAGTAAATAACTCAGGTCCACTTGTCTTTCTTTTTCATCTTCCCACTGTTGAATTTTATAGTTTGCTATCAATATCACAAGACTTTAAAAGTCAGATTTATCTTTTTTTTGTGCAGTTTAAATTTACCTACTGATTTAAAATTAAATAAGTATGAGCCTCTTCACTGTTTGGGACCACACGTGCAAGTTATGCTCAGCCAAAAATGTATTTTAAGATTTGGATGCTGGATTTTTATAGAAAAAAAGACCACACTAAATTCTTGATGGTTGGGAACCATGTGTCCAGAGCACCATAATAATAAACTTTAAGAGACAGCATTTTTCCTGTTTATCCTTCCTTCTGATTTTTTATTGTGTTTCCCCTTTTATCCCCTTATCCACCTCACATTTACAGAAAGAAGCACTGTTGTGTGACTGTCTCCTCTCCTTGCATCTCCAGCCTGCTTCATTTCTTCACCTCTTTGTTCCCCTTCACTGCTTTCCCGATTTCCCCTCCTTGCATTGAACATTTCATACACCTTCCACCAAAACACATCTACACTTATATCACCCCTGTCCCCTCTGACTCACCTCTCGGGAAGTTGCACTGCTCTCCTACACTGATTTGGGATGTGTTGACCAAATAGCCAATGGGAACAGTCCACCCCACTGTGGTTCGAATGCCGGGGTGACAAGAGCTGCGCTCATGCATCTCGAGCAGGGACAGGTCTGAGGAGGAGCGGCGCGCCATTGCCACCACATAGTAGCTGATACCATCTACAGAAGAGACCAAAAATGAAAAATAAATAAAAGGAATCAATTTTAAAATTGGGATTAAGCAGTGGGTGCAAGAAAGTATTTTGTGTGAACAGTATCTGCATTTTGGCATAAGCTGCAGAGACTTCAGTGCCTTCCTGTGTCACCTGCTGCAGACCTTAAACATGTGACTTACCTACACCATTGTAGGACTCTCCTGCAGCAAGCTCCAGGCCATGGCAGAAACCAGCAGCATAGATGTCATCTCCAAACATGGAGGCTGCATCTGCAGTTCCATTCTGAGCAAAATATATATTCATATTTTTATATTTCCCATTTTATGTCTCACAGATACTTTTTATTTTCTTTTGTAGTCACTTTTTAGATATAACAGTTCCTATTAATGTTAAGAAATTTCAACTGCCATGCATCTGACAGAGCTGATATAAAAATTAATAAAATAAATGAAATGAAATGTACGACAGTTTTTGGTAAGAATCTACTTTCCCCATCAGTTGTTTCTTGTGTACCTTGATTTTTTCCATACAGTCCCTGGTGTTTAAGCCACGGACACACTGCAGTGTTCCTTTTACATTTCGGGCTGTAGCATTTCCGGCCAAATCCAGACACTTCTGCTCCTCAGCATCAGACAGCACACACCAGGAGACTTTTCAAACACAGTAGGGACAAGTTGCAAATTACATATGTGCAAACTTTAAACAGTTAGACCTCAAATTCCACAACTCATGCAGTTCTGCCACTAAAGCCTCCCTTTAAATATACAAACAAGCAGGATTTGATCACTGATGTGTTTAGCATTAACCTCCTAGGACCTGGTGTCCACATATGTTGACTACATATTTTGGGTTGTCTAGACCAAAGTACCAAATTTTGCTCTACAAGGGCCTGATATCCACTTACGAGAACGTTACACTGCCACTGTTCTATCGAAATTTAATGTGAATGTCCTCATATGTGAATCTCATTTTTCTCAGAAACAAAAATAAGGTAAAAAAAAAAATCACGTAATTCTTTGTTTTTACATTCATCAGGTCCAAATCAGCCCAAATAGCAAAGAGAAATTAAAAATGCATGCCATGGAAGAGAATCGGGTCTTAGGAGGTTAATCTGACTATCCAACAGTATTAAATTGATACCTGTAGTTTTTTGATTGGAGAGACATCTGACATACAGAAGAGGCAGAAAAAGCAGGAACGCTGAAAGCAGTCTTCTCCCTGGATACTCCATGTCAGCTCTGGATGGAAACCTGCTTGGGACTAACTCGCTAACACAGCTGAGATGAGAAACAGGTGGAATACATTAAGAAAAGTCACTTGTGTGTCCCTTCCCTCGCTTATTATTTGGTCTTAGGAAGAGAGAGGGTGAAAGGTAAGAGAAAGAGATAGGTAGGCTGACTGTAGAAGAAACCATCACATTATTCCTCTTTCCCCGCCTCTTCAGTTGAAAGTCCTAGTAGATAATCCTTCCTCCATCTCATGACAGCAGTATAGCATTTCCCTCTCTAATTATCCACTGAGACTTATCCCTAGTGGAGAGGATAGTGGTAGAAACATGCAGGCTCGGAGCAGTTCAGGTCACCTGGCACAGAGTGTCGACCGGGGGTCTTTAATTAAAGAAAGCTGCGGACAATGTGTCTCTGTGCTGGAACTCTGTTCCTGGAGAATAGATACTGGCTGGGTCTTGCTCTGACTCACTGGAGACCTAAGCCTCAGGTAAGCAGGAACAAACAGCACTGGCCATTGTTCATGGTCAACGGACCCTGTGGAGGGAAAACGTATTGGATACTTGATACAATTCTCCTTTTCGCTCTCTGCTCTGCACACACATAATAACACATCCACACGCGTACACACAAACACACACGCACAGAAACTCACTGCCATTTTTCTTGACATCTACTGTGCCAATCAATAATTGAAGGAGTCTTCAGAGGTGAAAAGTGAAATTAATATATCATTGAGTCCATATTTTAGGTGCAGTATTATGTAATAATAGATCTGCATGAGAGCTCAGGGCACGAAGAGTCCTGTTGGTTCTCCTGAAACTTTTCAGGAAGAGGAAAGTTGGGAGATCTGATCTTCTGCACACTTCAGTGAAGGGACAGGGAGCACAGAAGGACTTTTGAAGTCTAGCACTCACATAATACTGGTGATTAAATGTGGAGCTTTGAGAAATTAGTGAGAGAAAATAGGATTTTCCCAAAAGAACCTGTTTAGATGAACTTCTGAAACATTCAGATCTTTATCTTTAATCATTTGGTTCATATCAATAACTGTGCTATTTTTCCTTTTTTCTATTAATTTATTTACCTTGCAAGCAAGCAATTTATTTGTATAGCACTTTCGGAACAACACAGCTGAACACAAAGTGCTGTACACTTGGCATGCCAAAAATGATACATGACTAAGTAAAAAAAAGAAAAAAAGAAAAAAAAAGATTTACCCAAAATAAATAAATAAAATAAATAAAAACTTAAAATAAAAAAAATAAGCACAAATAGCACAAAAAAAGTCTAAAATGATAATTAGAATTAAAAACAATAAAATGAGCACAATAGATTAAAAACAATAAAACCAATGAAATCAGGGTCATACAGTGTCATATGCCAAGGAGTAAAAATGGGTTTTAAGACGCGTTTTAAAACCACCATTGACCACCATCATTGTAAATGTTTTATTCCTTGGAGGATGAAGACAGCATGAAAACATAGGCAAAAAGACAGATCAATTCAAAATGCTCTCTAAGGCTAATGCTAGCGTAGCAATGACTCTACTGAGTCAAGTTCAGCCAACAGAAACCTGGCAGATCAGGTGACCTTAACAACTGCTGAAGGCTCAGCCGATGCCTGTGGCAAATCTTATACAGGACATGTTATTTATGTTGCTTCTGCCTGCATAAAGCCTGATAACCTGTTTAGATGGACCTCTGCAATCTGCAAGTCGTTTTGCAACACACCTCCACACCAGCTGCTCCATTCATACTTAATTTAATGTTTGTTGTCTCTGCTGTTCCAAGAGGGAGTCTTGCTGCTCCTCGTCCCGCTTTTGCCTTTCCACATCAAAGCTGCATTGCCAAAATAATTACTAGAGATGGAATGATATTTGCCTTGCAATTGAGAACAATAGCAATTTTGAGGTCAATATCTTGCTCAGCACATTCAGGAGGAATGTGACCTCTGTACTACATGCAGGAGTTGCAGGAGACAGATGTCTTAAAACTGAAATAGAAATGTGACCCACCTGGATGGATCACTACTGAATCTTAATTAAGAAGCATTTCTTCATCAGTTTTAAAGAGGTACAGAAACAAAAACCCTGACATGCATAAAAAGTGTGTCACAGCAAGAAGTTAGACCTGACCTTATTGCAGTGTATCACTCTGAATAATTAGGCAGCAAATCATTTGATAATTGGTTCATAATTAAAGAGAATCAAACTCATCTAAATGTAGTCATTGCCAACTTTTCCCCAGAAAATAACAGTGTCTTTAGTTGTAATGTGAAGTTCACCAACTTTTATCAAATAAAATAATCAGCAGTTTTTACACAAATTTCTTAACTGGGAAACAAAGATTGCATCATGTCTGAATACTGCTCCTAATGGAAGTCACTGGTTATTTTTAGTCTTGTTTCTAAATGTCTGTGTATAATAGCAGCAATAACAGCTGTAATAATAGCAAGAAAGTCTCCCCCACACAGACCAAAGTATAAGCGAACTGTAAGATTTTTTTTTTTGAACTAAAATTAAAGGTGAGTTCATAACTTCTCCTCTGGGTTGTTGCTGTGAGTCATAGTTCGTATTTGGAAAGCCTGTGCTCTGACACTAGTCCTCTACTAAGTCTAAATTTAGTCTACTCAAGCGAGACAAAAACAGATATTTGCCAGTGTCTTTAACTTGAATATGATGACATGATACATAAATATAGGTTTCGATGGTTTCAGATTTTTTGATTACAATCTGATATAGGAAGATTGAATAGGTGATGTACAGGGTTGGAGGGGTCAGTGATGATGCTTCCAGCCTTCCTGGTGATTCTGGTGCCATAGTGTGAAGCTATGGAATATAGACCTCAACCAATGACCTTGAAGGCTCTACTTACTACTTTTTCAAGCAATTGTTTGCCCTGATTGATTGTGTTACTATACCAAGTCAGGATGGAGAAATTAATCCATAACAGTTCTATACAAATGAATTATACTTTCCCAACTAACCCTGTATTTCCTTGGTTGGAGGAAATAGAGCCCCAGGTGCGCTTTACTAACAATGTGAAACAGTGTTTAAGTCCCATGATGACGACTTGTATAGGCATATGTAGCCTCTCAACAACTGGCCCGTTGATAGAGAAAGAGATGTTGAAATGCCTTCTTTATAAGGCCAAAAATCAGCTGTCTGGTATCCGGATTTGATCCAGATTTGATATAGATGCATATGTGACCTTTTAAAAATGTATTTATTGAAATTCAGCTTACGTAAATAAGTGATTTAATACAATGCACACTCTTTCAGTGTAAAATTATCACTGCTGGATTTCTTTTTTATCAATGTAAGAGGATTTAAGCAGGTTTAATACTGTAGCTGGTCACCGTGGGACCAACTTTAATGCATCTTTGTGTCATTTAATCTATAACAATACATATATAATATTTTAAACAATGATATGAGAATTAACAAGGGTATGTTGTGAAGTAAAAAGCGAATCTTTCACTATTAGAAACCAGCATAATGCTAAAAAAAATGCACTTAAATTCAATAAGTGCTTACACAAACGTGTAATGATTGCAGCCTAGGACCCATTGAGCAGCATTTACTGACCACAGAGGTTAACAAACAATAGTCTCTTCTCATTTAATTATCATATAATAATGGCTGACGTTATTAACACTTCAAATACACATTAATATCACTGGCGTTACACTGATTTTAAGTTGGCGGACTTCTCTGCCCCACAATGCAACTTGATGTTAATGTTTTGGTGACGTCAAGTGTAGCTGGAAGCGAAAACAGCCAGTGGGTGGGCTGGGCAGTGGTCCCTTCTTTTAGTGGTTTTACATCGAAAATCACGCCGATACGATTATTTAATACTCGTGTACGAATGTGCAGGCTTAACAGCATGAGTTAGAAACTGCGCTGCGTGTGCGCCAGGTAGGTGGGTGTTGTTTTAATGCTCTGTTTTGGCTGTCCTCGTTCGGCTGTCAGTCTGCGCTTTGTGCTGTGTGGCTAGCTTAATTTAGCGTAGCTTAGCTTAGCTTAGTTTACAGGGCAGCAGCACCAGGCATCCTGGCGCCTCCGGGGCGCCTGTGAGCGGCCAATGAGGTCGCCTGTTAATGGCCACAGCAAACAACTAGGTCCCCTATCTTTTTTTTCCTTTTAAAGAAGGATTTGCTGATAGCTTTGGTTGTTTCTGAATGTTAGGTCAAAACCAGAGGCTGACTTTAGTGTATGTTTGTGCATGCTAGCCTGCGGAGGAACAGTTATAGTACATCAAGTCTTACATATAAAGCAATTAGTCTATTAGTCAACCACTTAAGAACAAACCACACGATTATATTATGTTCAGGTGAAGACATTTATACATTTGGAAGTAATTCATGGTGACTGTCTTTTTAAAAAGGCTTCTGTTTAATCCATTGCACTAATGTATACTAAGTAATGGTTTCTAAGACAAACTGAACTCATTCAGCCTTTATAATTTGTTGTTTCATTTCTGTATGGAGCCTTATGAGGCTCGTCAGATAACATAAAGAGGCTAAATGTAATTATGAGTGTACTCCTCTGAACTCTCTGGCTCATCTTGCATCTTCTCCCCACTCTTAGTGCACTGAAACATGGGTCGTTGCAGTGTCCATGTCCTGCTGCTGCTCTCGCTGCAGACTCTGTCGATATCAGCTGAGGGTCCAGGTATTGTACTCATGTGCTTTTTCATTTATTGTTTGTGAGACTGCTTCTCGCTGCTTTGTGCTCAAGCCTGAATATTAAATTGCTGGAGATTGTTTATTTGTAGTAGAAAAATAATACCCGGAACAGGTATGGTCTTTAATTTTATGTGTGATATACGACAAAAAAAATAAATAAATAAAATTTTTACAAGTGATGTACTCTGGATTTGGAAAAAAAAAAAGAAATTAAGATGTAAGCTGATGTGTGGGTGGAGCTAACTGTCACAGACTGATAGCAGACTCACTCTCTTAAGGCAACATTTACTTAAGTGGCAATGTTGTACTCATTTTGTAGCGAGAAAATAAGTGACGTCAGATCATTTTTATCTTATTGAATAAAACGGATATGACAAAGTTTAAATTTGATGACATCATTTGCAGTTAAAAACATTTGAGAAGTTGCAATATATATCACTGTAACACTCTGCAACCCAATAATTAAAAACCCAATAATATATTGTGGGTTTAAAGTAATGTGAAAATATTGTATCACGGGGTGTCTGGTGATGCCCACCTACCTTCTATCTCGAACACACTGAGAGTCCATTACCTATCTTTTATTATGTCTTTTGCTTTATTAGAACCTGTTACCTTTAATTCAAAGTTAATATTGTGAACTTGCATCCTGTTATTTACAGATGGACAGCTGCAGTGTGCATGTGAGGGTCCTAAATGCCTCCACCCCACCCGGTGCCAAGGTACCCAGTGCTTCTCTTCAGTCAAAGTTAGTAAGAGTGGAGTTTTTTTTGAGCGTGGCTGTTTGGACGACGCGGACCAAATCCTTCTCCAGTGCTTCACAGCTACGTCCTACCACCAGGCTATTCAATGCTGCTCCCAGGACAGGTGCAACAGCAATACCACCAGGGAATATCTGATGTCTCTGCTACCATCAGGTGCTTTATGTCTACAAGGAAATTGGACTGTCCTGTAGCTCTTTTCCTTACTATAAATGTTTTTCCCCAATTTCAAACTATACATATCTCTTTTTTACATTTACCCACAGCCCCAGAAGGTGAGCCAGTTCGATATCGTGTGGAGACATTAGCTCTCTTCGTACTTGGCCCAGTGGTCGTTCTGGCTCTGCTGTCTGTAGTATCTGTGCTGGCTTGCAGAAGGCTCCATCATGGACGTCTGCAGAGACTGCAGGAGTTTGACGCTGAGCAGGGAGCCATAGACGGTCTCATCACTTCCAATGTCGGAGACAGCACTTTAGCGGTAAGAGTAACAGAGATAACCATGAAAAGGGATTTGGCCAAAGCAAGAAGAAGGCCCATCTCACGCTTTGTGTTCTCTTCCAGCCTCTGAGTATTGGGATATTTTTCACCTTGAATTAACAGTTATTGTCAGAAGTGTACATACCCCTATGGGTATTAACTTTATGGTAATCTTGGCTTTTAATGATTCCTTGGAACTGTTCTTTCTCCAGGGTGGAATAATTGTACAACATAGACATTTAATGACTTTAAAGAACAAGAACTAGGTGCACAAGTCTGAACTTATTTTGGGAGTTTCTCTAAACTACACAGTCAAAAGTAAAAAAGTGTAGTAAAAGTGAGCCTTTCAAACCTAAAAACACTGTGACAACTGCCCAGCGTGGAGCTGTCTTGTTGCCTATAGTATTGGTACATTGCACAAAGTGGATGGAATAATGGAGGACAATGACTACCTGCCAACTGTGCCAGTTCTGCAGAAAAAGTGGTGAGATATATTGCCAGAAACATGTAAATGACTACCAAAAGGTTCTGGTCTAGATGTAACTTGGGGCTTAAATCTGGGGCTCTCCATCATTTGACCCTAGAACTGAAGAAGCTTCTCGGATGAGAGGTGAAACATCTTCAAGCAACTTAAAAAAGTCCAGACCCTTTTCTTTCCAAGCTCCTTAGGCTACTAGGGCTGCCACAAACGATTATTTTGATAGTCGACTAGTCACCGATTATTTTTGCGATTAGTCGACTAATCAGATCATCATCCATTGGACGTAAAATTACAGCTTATTGCACCAGCAGCATCTGCTCTTATATAACTATCATTAGCTTACAGCTTTAAGTGTTTAAGGTCTGTGCTAACTAAAAATAAAGACAAGATGATAGTTTATTAAATTTTAATGAAATTTGCAGATTGTTTCGGTGAAGTTTAATAAACTCCTTGCTATCTAAAATATAACAGGACACTGGAGTATATTCTGGAGCATCTCACACTTCTGATAATCAGTTGTCTGCTTGACGTTTATTCAGCTGTGTAAAAACTATAACTTTAATCTCAGACAAACTGATTTACTCAGGAACAAATAAAATACAAAAAAAAAAAAGCCAAACAATAACATTTTAAGTTATCTAAGTGACTCATATATATTTAACCTGAGTAGCGAAAGACGGCGGTGGGTTTGAAAACGATTTGCGGGGAGTCCGGTGTTCTCACGGCGCTAGTGAGCCTAGCCCCCGGCTCGCTAACGAGCTAGTGGGTAACAGATGTCTCCGAAAACGTCGGAGCGCTTTTGAAAATATGTGGTGTCCTGATAAACTGAGCAGATATTTGAGGTTTACACAGCTACATTCTCGCCTGAAAATATGTTAAACGTTTATTTTGTGACCCAGAAAGAATAATAAGAGTAACATTAAAACTAACTAGCTGCCGCCATTGTTGGAAACTGCGCTGGGCCGCGCTATGAATTCTGGGACACAGCTGCTCCTTCTTCTTCTTCTTCGGGGTTTAGCGGTAGCTGACATCCTTGTACATGCAATGCTGCCATCTTCTGTTTCAGTCCGTTATTACACTCTTAAATCCTGCCACTTATTCCTGCGTCTTTTGTGATCTTACAAAGCTTCAAACGACGCGTCGACTATTAAATCAGTCGTCGACGATTTTGATAGTCGACGTAATCGTGACTAGTCGACAAATCGTGGCAGCCCTATAGGCTACGATGACCTGGATGGATGAGAACCTTCACAGATATACTTTTCACCCCATGCAGATTTTAGAAAATCCAATTAAATTGAAACTTGTGAACCCAATTCTTGAAGAAGTCATTAAAAGTCCAAAATTGCCATAAAGTTCATGATTTACATACACTGATGAGTGTATGTAAACTTCTGATCACAACTGTAGCTTTCAGCAAGCATATTAAGCATACACCTGTATATGACTCTACATGCTAGTTACATATGACATGTAAAGATTTATGTTCTTTTTAAAAAAAAAAAAAATCTTTGCAAACAAAGCTAAAATCAAATCTGTCTATCTGCAGGACCTGTTGGATCACTCATGTACGTCCGGCAGTGGTTCAGGTCTTCCCTTCCTTGTTCAAAGAACTGTGGCCCGACAGATTAGTCTGATGGAGTGCGTAGGTAGGTATAACACGTAACATTTCAGATTCATATCTGTTTGACTGGCAGATCTGATAGAGTTCTACTGAAAAGCAAATTGTTCAGATGACATGAAAAAAATCCAAAGTCATGACACATAAGTTATTCATCACGAAAATAACAAATTCTTATCATTAATCAGGAGGAAAGGGATATATTCACACATTAGTTAGTTTCCCAGAAGCGAGCATGCTTATAATTAACGCCACAGGCGATCCTGACTACAGTCATGACTGTACATATCCGTGGAATCTGAGTGATGTCAAAGAGACGGGAGGTCAAATCATCTGTGACTTACTTCAAGAAACTGTCAAAACATTTTATCAGTTCCTTTTTTATTTGTGTGAGTTGTTGACCATGTTCAAAACTGTCACCTGTCAGAAGTTAAAGATAAAGATAATGTCACTGTAAAAAGCACTATAAAATCTGACAGATTTTGATGTAGCTTTCAAATAAAAGTATGTAGGTTACTTGTCTTGGGGTCCTTTTTATATACCACATTATCATGAACTACAGCACGTAAGAGTTTGGTTTTCAAGTTTGTGGCTTTGTGCACAGTTGAGCTTTTGATGTGGAAACATCAAATCTGGGCCAAAAGAATCTCACTGCTGTAGCAATGGAATAGAGTGAAAATTCACCCCTCAAATTTTAAAAAGTAGACAGTGATTGTCTTTTTAAAATGCATGCATCTGTATTTTTTTCTTTTCTGACTTGCTGTTTGTTGTCTCCTCTTGTGTTCTCTTTATTATACATATATATTTTTTCCGCCAGGCAAAGGACGATATGGAGAGGTGTGGCGAGGACAGTGGCAGGGCGAGAATGTGGCCGTGAAAATCTTTTCCTCGAGAGATGAGAAGTCTTGGTTCAGAGAGACAGAGATCTACAATACAGTGCTGCTGAGGCATGAAAACATACTGGGTGAGTCTGTTACGCTTAATGTTTTGGTCTTGCTGACTGTCCCCAAATTTGGTTAGGCTAACATGTGTGTTTCCTTGCATAGTAATGGCAGCTCCTAATTTTAACCTCAGCTTTCCTGAACTGGACAATCTCTCAGTTTATTTTAAAGCACTAAGTCACGGAAATCATGATGTCAGCGGGACGGCTCAGGTTAGAGCTACTGGGATAGTGGATATATTAAACAAAGGGATCTTGAATATGGAGCTGCTAGGCTTGAGGAAAAGTGTAAAACCACGAAGATTCATTAATGCAGAAGAAGAGGACATGCAGAGGGTTGGTATGACAGAAAAGGATCCTAGGGACAGAGTGAGATGGAGGTAGAGGAGTCGCTGTGGTGACCCCCTAAAGGGACCAGGAAGTACAAGATGATCTGTGAAAGATAATACAAAAGGATTCAGCAAAATGCAACAGTAATAAGTGTGATGGATGCCAGAGGAACTTGACTTACGTCTGAATCAATAATACACAATTTCATGATATTACCTTTCACCTTTCTGTCCCTCAGGGTTCATGGCATCCGATATGACTTCTCGAAACTCCAGCACTCAACTGTGGCTCATCACCCATTACCATGAAAATGGTTCGCTTTATGACTACTTGCAGCGAGTCGCAGTGGAGACATCAGAAGGTCTGGCAATGGCTGCATCGATAGCGTGCGGCCTGGTGCACCTGCACACGGAGATCTTTGGCACAGAGGGGAAACCGGCCATCGCACACCGGGACCTGAAGAGTAAAAATATATTGGTGACCAAGGAGCTGCGGTGCTGCATCGCAGACCTTGGTCAGTCACTTTTCTGCTTTTTGTCTCCTCCGAACTGTTGGGATTTTCACCTATTTCAGGGATTCAGATAAACTGTAGGCATGTGATTCACCAGTGCTACCTGCTCAAAAGAGTAAACATAAATTAATTAGATACTAAAAGTACTAAAAAATCATACGCTCATTTCAGGAGACATCAATTTCAGGTCCTGTTATAACACTGTGTGTAACTGCATGCTACAGGGCTGGCCGTGACCCACTCCCAGGCAGACAATCTGCTGGATGTGGGCAACAATCCAAAGGTTGGCACCAAGCGCTACATGGCACCTGAAGTGTTGGAAGAAACCATTCAGACAGACTGCTTCGATGCTTACAAGCGAGTGGACATATGGGCCTTTGGACTGGTGCTGTGGGAGATAGCGAGACGCACGTACAGCAATGGTGAGTGTCATGCACATAGTGCACTGCTGTGGACGTTACAGAGAGTGGTACGCTAATGTGATCACGATGCACTCCTTCATACATAAAATTCCTGCTGCTTGTAATACAGTCAAATACTATGATGCAGTGCGGTGATCTGTGCCAGGCCCTCTGGTTGTCTCTTCATTCCTTGTTGTTTAACTTGTCCTTAAATTTTCACTAATTTTTCTCATTCAAATTCCACTTTCCAGGCATTGTTGAGGAGTACAAACCTCCGTTTTACGATCAGGTGCCAAACGATCCCAGCTTTGAGGATATGAGGAAAGTGGTGTGTGTGGAACAGCAGAGGCCTTTCATTCCTAATCGATGGTTCTCTGATCCTGTGAGTAAGAATCTTTTTGTGTGTCTGTCTGCAATATTTTGTCTGTGTGTCAACATATTTGTCAATAGGATGAAGGCGTTCAAAAAGTCAGATTTTGGCCATGTGGTAATTATATAGGCCTTCTGCGATGTTTATGACAAATACTGACATGAGACACTTTATTTGCAGTAACATCTACACTTACTGTCCATTTATATCGAATTAGACCCCTTTGAACAGAATTCCCTGAGATCTTTGAAGCACAGATTAATGGCCCAGAGATTTTGGTCCATGTTGAAATGATAGCGCCACACACCATATGTGCTCAGTTGGATTGAGATCTGGTGTCTGTGGAGGCCATTTGAGTTCAGTGAAACGAGTAGAACTGCAGAAATTGAGACTCGTCAGATGAGGCAACCTTTTTCGAGTCTTGATGGTGCGGTCTTCTGCTGTTGTAGCCCATCTGCTGCAAATGTTGATGTGTTCTGACGTGCTCTTCTATATACCTTGGTTTTAACAGCCGGTTATTTGAGTGACTGTTGATATTTGATCTTTTTATGTCATTTTCTTTAAACCATAGAGATGGCTATGCAAGTTGTTGTTACCAGTGCATTTGGTACCAGTAATCATGTTCAGAGTCTCCTAAGTCACCTTTCTTCTAATGCTGATGCTCAGTTTGACCTTCAACATGAAATCTTGAACATGTCTGGATGCACTCAGCTCCTGCCACATGAGTGGCAGATTAGATTGGCAGGTTGCATTAACAAGCGGTTGTACAAAATATCTGACATTTTGTCTACTCTCAGCTTTACTAGACAGACAATTATACTTTGCTTATACTAAATTTCTTCAGTCTTCATTATGTATTATGGGTCTAATAGTTAACTAGAGGCATACAGCTGTGAAACAGTCCATCAAGTATATTGTTGTTTTTTCTGCAATTGCTTAATAGCACCTGTATATGATGACGAACCAACTACTCTTGCTCTTATTTTATCCATGACTCATGAGTGCCTACATATGTGATCATTATCTGGTGATGGGCCAACATCTGAAAGTGCTTGCAGTCACATTGATTCTTTTCAGAATGGATTCATCACTGTTTTTATTCATTCTTTCTCCCTCAGACTCTCTCTGCTCTGGTGAAACTAATGAAGGAATGTTGGTACCAGAACCCCTCTGCCAGGCTTACAGCACTGCGCATCAAGAAGACCCTAGACAAGATTCACAGCTCTCTGGAAAAGGGCAAGGAGTCGTGAGGGTGCCATGTTTCAGAGGCAGCTGCCTGGTGTCAGGGATTGGCTTCAACAAGACTCCCAGTGTTTTGTTAAAAAGAGAGAGGGAGATTAGGCAGATGGAAAGAGGACTAGAGGAAAGAGGTGTTCCAAGAGTCATTCAGCCTCATCCTTCTCTCACTTTCTCTGTGGATGCCTTCCACCAACATGTTTGACTTGAAGCCCACACAGACATTTGGACCTGTCGTTTCTGAATAAGCCAGCCTTTGATATGAGGCAAACCAATTGCCAGTGTGTTTCCACCAACTTGAACTATGGACTGTTACTGAGTGTGACTGGCTGGTATATTATAGGAACCCCATCCCAATGCTTTAATGCCCATGCGGGACTACACTGGGTTTTGCCTTCCAGTACAAACACTACAAGACTGAGTGTCTACTCAAATTTCTGATCTCCAGCCTTTTGGCATTCTGCTCAGAGACAATCAGAAATCTATTACCCATTTATTACTATCAGCCATCACCACAGAAACACAATGTTCACTTATAAAAGGAAAAAAGAGCCAATCGAATCAAAATTGTTTTTAAACCTTTTTCTTAAAGAAAAAAAAACACTAGTATGTTATTTATGTATTGAATCACCATTGCTACCACACTACTGAAGATACAGATTAATGTGCGATGGGTGTGTGAAACTGACTGCATACATATATAGGCATTTACTCTACTGGACTTCCTCTACACGTCATCATTATTTGGACAGGAAATGATATTTTGAGAAATAGTGGACAAGGGTAGGGAAGAAGATCAAAACACTACAAACATGTTTATTCTGATGGTTTGTGGACTAGAGAAGCAGCAAGTACCTGCCAATAGGAATTAGTGTGTAACTTGTGATAGGAATAGGAAATGACCTGATCCTCTTTGTGGCATACTTTATAAACTCACTGTGGCTGATTCTGAAAAAGTCTTCTGCTCAGGCAAGGAGGAATCACAAAATGTTTATTTGTGTTCTAATGTGCATTTTATTTTAAGAGACTGGAGGTGAAATCTAGTTGTGTACAAGTTGCCTGAATAATGGAAAAACAAACTGTCTTCATTTGGAAATGTTTATTGAAGACTTTAAATTTAAAGTTGCAGGTGTATGAAGGATTTTGTTTTCAAATGCTGGCTTTGTTTTTTTGGGGGGGAAAAGTTGTTTTGCCTTTTTATATGTAAACATTTACTGCACTCTTGCCTAATGAATGGGCAGTATGTGCTCTGATTTCTACAAACAAAATTGGAAAGCTTTAATCTGCTACTGCATGATTATACATTCAGTACATGTACACAGTCAGCTGCTGACACCTACTATGGCTACATCCAAATCCAGAACATCTGGCTGGCCACCAATTACAAGCTGTGGCATTCACTGCATAAATGTATCAAACATCAGTTTATCCAGACAACATTTTACCCACACTGTTATACCCATACTGTTATACCCACCTGCCCTCTAGTGGCACTCAAACACCATATGAAGGACAGTCATTGTTCATTTGTTTCCTCTGAGAAAGTGGAATTTTTTTCTTTTCAAGCTCTAAAACCTGCTGAATATTCTATAGAATATGGAGTGCATCAGACTAAGGCTACTCTATCAGTGCAACTAACAAGGGTAGTTAAAATATTTAAACTGGAACTTCACTTCCGCAGCTTGCTAAAGAAGATATCTGTCTGAAAGTAATGCTTTGTATAAAATGAAACTACTTTGTCTTTTCTTTTTTGCAAGACTGGGTTTTGTGGCTTGTGTGACAAATAGTGTTTCTTGAGTGAACTGTCAGCTCTGCACCAAATGTGTGAAAAGCACCTTAACTGCACACACACGCCATATAGGGTTGAGGTTGTACCGGTAACTAAAGTTTAACTCGAGCATGACCTCTGCGTACATCACTGCTTCAGGTTGTCTGGTAAAGTCTTGTACGGGTTGAGGATGCCTTTGGGGTCCAGCATAGCCTTGATGTTACCCATCAGTGCCACAGCCTGGCTCTGTTTACTGTAGTAAATGTAGTTCCTCTTTTTCAGGCCCAGTCCATGCTCTGCACTAATGCTCCCACGACAGCTGGCTGTCCATTCATAAACAAATGGCTCAATGGCAGCCAGGAGAGCAGGGTCTTTAGACGGAGAAGTGACGTTCAGGTGGAGGTTACCATCACCTACAGGATAAGTAAGAGAGAATTGGATGATAGCTGACAGTAGTATGTGTATAGAGTATGTGCAGATCATTTTATCAAGTCGTCTTACCTACGTGTCCGTATCCCACCACACTTTTGGCCCGGTTTCCCAGATGCTTCCTCATGTCTGTCACCAGCTGGTAGATCCGTTCCACTGGAAGGGAGATGTCATACTTGTAGGTGAAGCCATCGTGAGTCAGTGCCTCAGTGACACGTTCACGCAGTGACCACAGAGCCTGAGAAAACGGGAGCAGAAAATGTTTTTATCATTTGGCATTATATTTACCTATGCAATTACATAAAATGATCTTGGATCAATCTTGGAATACTTAAGTTTCTTCACTGTATGCAACAGAAGCATATTTTTCCCAATCATGTCCACCGACCTTTATTTTTGCTTCCTCAGTTGCTACCGTTCCATCACTGACCAGCGATGATGTCATTGCCTCCTCAAGAAAGTTGTGGAGTTTCTGCGCATCGTGGGTCGGGTCAGATCCCGAAGTTTCAATGACGATGTAGAATGGACAGTCTGCACAGCAAACGGAAAGGGCAGGTCTGCGTGTGCTCACTCGTTTTATAGGATCGTTACAGATGTGTGTGTGTGTGTGTGTGTGTGTGTGTGTGTGTGTGAGTGAGAGAGAGAGAGAGAGAGAAAACGTGCTTATACCAGATATAGGATTGGGTAGTTTGAGATGCGTATTCAGCAGCCTCATACATTCACTGTCCAGGAACTCGAAGGCAGACAGAATTTCTCCCAGCATGCCTTTGCAGAGCTGAAATGTTTTCAGCAGCTGCTCAAAGGTCTCACAACCTAACAGCAGAGATAGACACATGAGTTTTGTTGCTAATCTCCAAGAAAAGCAACGCATTTAATGGTTTACAAAACTTTCTCTATCATCTTTTACAAAGGTATATCTGAGAAGCAAATAGAAAATCCTACCCAGGAAAACAACATTAACAGATTTGGGTTTCCGTGGACAAAGGATGGACACTGCAGTAATGACTCCTAAAGTGCCTTCTGACCCTATGAAGAGCTGTTTGAGGTCATATCCTGTATTATCTTTCCGCAGGGTGGATAAGCAGTCCAACACCTGCCCATCTGCCAATACCTGCATGTGTTACAGATTTGAAAATAAGCTTTACTTTTTTTGGGGGGGGAAGAGTATCAAAAGTCCAGCACTCACCAATTCCAGACCCAACACAGTCCCGTGTAGGGACCCATACCGCAGCAGCCGGAGACCACCTGCATTGGTTGCTACATTGCCGCCAATTTGGCAACTGCCTTTTGCCCCAAGATCCAGTGGCATTATATAGTCTCTCTCCTCGAGGTAGAAAGACAAGTTCTCCAAGACACAACCTGCCTGACAGGTCAGAACACCTGAGAGGGAAACAAAGTGATCTTTGAGAATTTTCAGCACAAGTAACCATAAATCAAAAACACATTTGTCAGGTATTTGTCAGCCTATGGCGACAAAGTTGAATTCTTTTGAATTAAACTAGTAAACTTACCAGAGATACTGTCAAAGTTACGGATTTTGTTCATTAGAGAGGTGGAGAGAATTATCTCATCATAAACTGGCACGCTGCCACCAACTAGCCCAGTGTTTCCTCCTTGAGGGTTCACCGCCAGGTTACGACTGTTACAGTAACTATAGGAGAAAAACAAAACATGTGAAAAAGTCTGATGACTAGATAAACACCTTTCTGTTGATTTGGTTACCATCTACCTTAGAATTTGTGATACTTCCTCTGTTGTCTGAGGTCTAAGCAACACTTCACTAGAACCTGCAGGACATATAACAGAAAAACGAGCCATCAACACCAGTAGATTATTATTATGAACTATATTAAGGATTCAATTGTAGCCTTCACCTCTCACAGACTTTAGCCAATCCACATTACTAGGCTCCACCAGATCAGGGTCAACAATGGTTCTGCCTGCTAGGATCTTCCTGAAAAAGGCCAGATCTTCCTCAGTTACTCTGCAGAAAGGCAACCTCTCTGGTGCTGCAGAAGGAGATACTTTAGACCCGTCTGCCCCAGCATGTAGCTTACGAGTGGAGGCCAAAACCTGCTCTGAGCTGCAGGTCAGAAAAGGACTGTGAAAGTCAACAGGTGAAAGAGTGGCTGTAGATCGTGAGAGCATGTTGTAGTCGCACAGACATCTCAGAGCTGTCCTTAGCCTTAGTGCTCTTTTCAAAAGTCCTGCCATGACTGTAGAGACAGGCGGCAACACAAGCTGCAGAAAACAGGTGGGACAACAAGAAGAGTTGGATATTTTTAAAAGCATTTTTATCTTGTAGTGGAGTTGAAAGCTTCTAGTTATTTTGTCTCTAGTCATCTGCAATGTTAGGATTGTTAGCTAGAAGTTAACTGCATTTTCTTTGCTTCAAAGACGCAGAAATAAAAAGCCAACCTTGATTAAACTCTACATTGGTGGCAATTCGTTGCATCTCTTTCTGCATCCATTCATAAACACAAACAGCAATAGGAGATGGAAGATATGAGGTATAAGAGACCTAAGATATGAACAGCTTTAGTAAGTGCACCAACTAAAGCTGTCTTTTTACATGTGTTTTGCAGCAAATACGCTTACTTCCCAGCAGCAATGCATCTTATTACCCTCTTTGCATGTTTTCTTCTTGCAAATATCACCACCTGAAGCAGCTGCAACCTCAGTTAGCTTAGCTACTTTGCTTAGCACGCTCCTTTCCGATATTTCCGAATAACGGCTTCATTTACTCACCAGAAGCGTTCATTTAGCAATGTGTGTCTTTTTTTCGCGTCATGAAAGTCACAAAGTTCAAGGGCAGTTCAGTTACATAAACATGGCACATCCCGTGTTTTTAGCTTGCTAGCAAGTGCATGAAGCTGCTTACTGAGGTTGACAGTAAGAAAAAAAGCAGAGAGGAAAACGGACCAATCAGAAGCATGTTTTCAGATTGACGCAATGGATATTAGCCTATGGGTGGGAGCCTTTCTTTATTATTAAACAGAGTGATGACTGAATAATCAAGCTGTGAATCGAGGTTTAGAGAGAAAATAATTAATTACAGACCTTTTTCATTTGATTAATTTAGAACAGGACCAAATTAATATACTTGTGAATAAAACTAATCTATAAAACTCTGGAGCATAACCCCCCCCCCCCCAAAAAAAAAAAAAAAAAACCCAGACAACTCAAGGGATGAACCACACATCTTTGTTGCAAGCTTATGGCAAAAGCACATTTGTTTCCCCCCTTTTTAGTTGATCTGAAAAGATGTCAAAGACAACATTTTACAGGCATAAAGTAGTATTTCTGCATCAAAACGATGATTACAGTGTCCTTTTCATCTTACATCATTCATTACTCTTTTATTTGGTATTTAGAGTAAAATTACAGTAAATAAGGAGAAGTATCACACAAAATGAGTATAAACAGATTTATTTGAATCTCAGACAAAATCTTGAGTAATGCATCATGCATTCTGTAAAGTACACAGCATGCAACTACGTCTTTTCATATTTCGATTCCTTCCCAGAAACAGTATAATAACGTCCTTCCAGACAATTAAAACCTATTTTAAATTTACACTTTTACTGAAGCTCGTGCGGAACACACATTCCCTGATTACAACTTAAAGTTCACATGACATTCAACATAACAGTCTTCAGTGATCCAGGAAAATCACCTGAAGCACAGTACCAGTGGAATACTATGAATCGAGTCCAGTTGGAGCACAAGGCAAAACTCGGCAGTCACAGCCAACTGGCAAGACTTGTAATCTCACCAAACCCGAAGAACAGGACGGATTCTTCTCAGGACACATCTGCGTCCCAGCTGCCATCAGACATTAACCTTCACCTGCCATTTGTATGAGCTGTCTGGGTGGGTACAGCGTGTAGTTTATTATTTTTTCATGTTTATAGTTTAAACCTCAACACTGATGCGTTTGACAGAACATGTTAGTAAATACTCAAATTGATTAAATTCACACAAAAAACCCAAATCAACGACTAAAAGGTGTAATAGGGATGAGAATCTCCAAATGTTTTTAAGGCTTTTCACCTCATTTCCTCATGTGTTTGCATTTTGAGGAGTAAGACCCTAGCTCTAGGTTTTAGAGCAAAACTAATGTTACTCCCGTGTTGCTGCAGTAGCATCACTTTGACCACTTTCAAAGAAAATCCCTCATCTTGCCGTCCGATCACTCCAGCTCCTCACAAAACTTAGACTTAACCTCGCCAACAATCGCAGTAGATCTAATGATACTATATTTAGCCATTAAGACCACAGACCTAAGCATGATGGCACTGAGCTCAGCAGCATGAATCCCCTTTGGCTGGGGATCTTTGTCGTACTCGTGAAGTTCACTCGTCATCCCGAGTTAGGCTCTTCAGTTCAGAGCGGCATGCTCCACACGGAGCTGCTGCTGGTCGTACTCTGATATGAGCTTCTTGATGTGTGCCAGTTTGTTGTGCAAGTATTCACAGCGAGCCTTGTCCTGATTGTAGTTTGGGTTAGACTGTAGTGAGGAAAGGAAAACTTGATTATTTAAAAGCGGTGGTTTTTAAAAAAAAAAAAAAAAGTGGGGAGTTTTAAGAAAGTCATTACCTTTTTAATTTTCCGATACTCTTGAAGAATTTGATTTCTAACTGTCTGCCAGGGATAAATACAGAAATGAAGATTAATTTAAATCAAGTCTGTGAAAAGTTGCAAAATAATCCTTATGTGACTATAAGATCACAGAAAAACTATAATACATCACTGTTTGTCTTCATGGTTTTGTTTATTAGGCTTCAGGAACCATGACCTAACAATTTCACCCCCCCAAATGCTGGTACAGGGGCCCCATTGTGTGTGAACGTTTGATATAGGAAAAATATGACTGAATTTGCCACATATACACGTCACTGCTCACTTTAATAAGTACACCTGTTCATCTGCTCAGTCTAATGAGCCAAAAATAAATCCTTCACCCATAGTGGCAATTCTGTAGGTGAAAATGTCTTAGTCATTGGGAATCCCCAAAGCACTCTAACATCAGTTAGAGTGCTTTGGGGGATTCCCAATGACTTTACAGGCCCAACTGCTTCGGGCCAACAAGTATAAAGAAGAGCATTGCTGAATGCACTTGCAGCCTTGAGGCACATGGATTATAGAAGCAGAAGACCTAACTTGTTGCCACTACAGGAAACTGAGGCTACAATTTGCGTAAGTTTAACAAATTTAGGCGACAGGTCATATTATGGTGTGGGGGATATTTTCTTGATACATTTTGGACGTCCTAGGAACAACTGAGCATCATTTAAACAATACAGCGTATTTGAGTATTGTTACTAACCATGTCCCTCCCTTTATGACCACAGTGTACCATCTTCTGATGGCTGCTTTCTGGAGAATAACACACTGTCACAGAGCTCAAACATTATCAAACTGGTTTCAGTTGTCACTGCACTTAATTCTGCTTCCGGTCACCAGATTTCAATCCAATGAAGCACCTTTGGGATATGGTGGAACGGCAGATTGACATCATGGATGTGCAACCGATAAATCTGCAGTAACCGTGTGATGCAATCCAACACGGACCAAAATCTCTGAAGAATGAAACTATGCCATGAAGAACCAAGGCTGTTCTTAAGACCAAAGGGGGTCCAACCTAGTACAAGTAAGGTGTACCTAATAAAGTGGACGGTATGTGTCTAATGACTAACTACAAACAGCAAAGAAAGATGAGAGGATGTTTATGCAAACTTCCTCCATTTAAAAAAAAAAAAGAAAAGAAAAATAAAGACTTTCTGTACATCTACCTTATATTTATGTGATTCATGGTGGAGTTGCTTGAGTTGTGTGTCCAAATCCATGAACTGCTGCGTCACGCTGTCAATGCGAGCGTGTAAATCTCGATACTCATTGTACTCCTTGTTAAAGTCCTGTTTGTAACTTTGTCTCTGCTCGTGGCTACAAATCACTGTGTACTTCCTGTGAAGAGGGCGGGAAAAAAGAAGAAAAGGAAATTATTGAATAAAAGTGCATTAAGACAAGTAAACAACCCCTTTTGACCATTGCAAATACTTGTTCAAATGAATGATGCTTACAATAAATAGTCTGGTGTGTCACTGTCCACTCGAAGTGCATTAGAGTCAAAAAAAATGTCAGCCGGCTCTGAAAGAAAAACAGAAACATGTCAGCTAAGTGAAAAACTAAACAAGCAGCACATGTGCTGATGAGTCAGCAGCCATTAGGCCTCACCTGTGCAGTCCAGAGAGGCTTTGCTGTTTGGATGCTCTGAGCTGGGTCTTTTTCTTTTCTCCATCCTGTCTCTCTTCTTATCCTTCTCCTTGACAAATGAATACAAATCCAAATTAGCAATGTGTCACATCAAATGGAATAACTATTAAAAGACAAATAAGGAGCAGTTTCTCACATGGTCTCTGTGTTTGTGTTTGCGCTTCTTCTTTTTTATTGTATGTTTGGTAAGATCTGGCACCGTTAGAAGGGACGGGGGGCGATCTGAGTTATCCTGAGGGTGATCTTGTGGAATTTCGGGTTCTTTCGGGGGAGCGTGAGGTGGTTCTAACCTTTTAGCCACCTTTTCTTCCTGCTGACAGACTGCTGACAAGGAGTCAATAAGTCTCTGAGGATCAAGCGATACTCTTTGCTTGTCATCTGCTGTGATGTCCTCGTGAGCTTGTTTAGAAGGCCTCGTTTTTGACTTGTCACTGGCTGCTTTGCTGGAAAAATGGGAAATCCTGGGCTTCTTGGAGGCCAAAGGGTCAGTGTATTCCTCTGGCAGGGAATGCTTTGGACGGTGTGCTGGCGAAGAGTTGGGCGTGTCTCGCAGTGGGCTGACCTGGGCCTCAGGGACAGCGAGGAGGTTCTGTTGCGGTTGAAACAGTCGCCTGCACAGAAAACACAGGGCATCAGCTTTAATTAGCATTTCCCTGGAATCCATTCTTCTTTCTTGCATGTGCTGTACAGTGCAATGCAACAGCAGAGCCCTCCAGATAAACACATAATAATATGGTAAAAAAAATAAATGATGCAAGTGTTAAATGTTTAAAAAGTCTAAATCAAAAGCACCACAATGCTATGCTTTTAGAAGCTGCCTTTATTTCACTCTGTGATCAAACATATCCCATAATTCCCCTGACTCTCCTTCTTGGTTAAATAGGCTTTACAGAGCCTGGAGGTGTCCAGTGGCTCATTGTCCTGTTATTTAAATAAATAAATGTCCCACTAAACAAACCAGATGGGATGACGTGTTGCTGCCAAATATGTTGTTTAAATGTTGCACTGAATCCTGAATAAGTCGCCAACACCATCACACCTCCTCCTCCATGCTACGTAGTGGGACCCACATATGCAAATACCATCCGTTCACCTTCTGCTTCAACCATACAGGCCTAATTCATGCAGTCTCCTCCGAACGGCTGACGGTGACACAGATCAGATAATTAAACTCTAAGATGTGGCCTCTTGCTAACTGAATTTATCCGCAGCACCAGAGCACTCGCTGTGAGAATAAGTTTCATCAGAGCCTTCGATCGCTGTGCAACTGCATTTGAAGAGAATTTCAAACTAAGACTGGTTTATGCAACCTGAGTGCTTCCTTCTGTATTATGAGTAACTACAACAGTTGAATAGGGATGTTTGCTGAATACGAACACCATCTCGGCACAATTCAACCAAGATGATATGAAGCTGGCATCAAGGATGATCATGAATGGCTTGGCACAAAAAAAGGGAACTGATTAATTTTTTTAAATGTCGATCGTTATCATCAGCCAAACTGTTACGGTAAACTTTCATTTTGGTTCAGAATTTCACAATCGCTGCATCTTCTGTCCAAATATGTCATTTCATACTCTCGAATTATCACAGCAGCTTAAAAAAAAAAAAGAAAAAAAACCCCTACATATGCAGGTCTGAACTGTTGCTGCCAGTGTAACGGTTGCTTTACATAAACATGCAAAAAGATTTTTTTGAAACTGACTCTATTTACAGAAACACAAATTTGAGAAATTACATCACTGCAGAAAAGCAACCTGTAACCCTCAAAAACACTTGGACATAATCACTGAACTCTGAAAATTTTGCCACTTTAGTGATTTACAAAGTGATGAAAATGAACTAAAATGCCAGTTATTTCCATTCCTTAAGCTTAACAAATTATAATGAAGAAACGTAGGGCCTGAGAGCTCTGCAGTAGTCATAAAGTATGAAAACAGCAGCAGGCACATCCTTATCTAAGTTACCTGACAAGGATGCGCTTGAGGAGCTGCTGGTCTCCAGAGGTGTAGCCGGGCCAGTCCTTCTGCAGCTCCTTATACAGACTGTCCTTCAGAACATATGTGCTGTCTCTACTATTAAGCTGAGCGACCTGAACACAAGCATGCACAAAAACAGGGGAGAAAAGACTTAAGACAATTGTTTTTGAGGAGTTGACTTAAGAGTTTGATTCCCAAACTGATCCATGTGTGTTCATATTCTTTACAGATTTGTCAAAGGTTGCAAAAACATAATCTTGATATTAAGGAAACCAAGAGTCACGTGCATAAAGGCAGTTTTAACACAGTCTAATGCTTGCATGTTATGTTTGTATAAAACTGGAACAGAAATACCTCCATTAGTACAGAGTCCAGCATGTTTTTGTCTCCTGCTGTCAGCCCGTCTTTCTGCAGCCTCAGAATCAACTCGGGCCTCCTGTATGGCCTTAGAGCCAGCAGGTGCATTACTCTCTCCCTGAGGGGCTTCTCTTGCAAATCACAACTGCTTCTCCTGTTTGATGCACAGGCATCTTTCTTCGGCTTGGACGCACCGACTCCCTTCTTAATGTTGCTGAGAAGAGACGAGTGTTTTGGCTTGGTGAGTCTGGCCAGAGCAGGGGCTGGGGCTCGCACTGTTACCTTCTTGCCTTCAAAGAAACAGGACATTTTTTTACATCAATGACATCAGGGGAGCACTTCCTGAGATTTCAATCATCAAAAATAACCTTGTGCTTCATTTCCTAACATGTATTGCTATTTCCAGACAGAGAAGCAAAATCAGATACTGAGGGGGAAAAGGACTTTCTTCCTGAACTTTCTCCAAAAGCAGAGATGTGGAGAAACACAAAGACAAGACCTCATTTCACCTTTCAGAAACCCACATTTAGGTTACGAAGCTGCATGCACACGCATCTCAGCGAGCAAAGCCTGCTGTCTAATTTAAGAAGTAACCACATGGTTGCACAAGCCTGTTGTAAGGAAGTTTTTTTCTCTTTTTAAGGCTTCCTCTGAAATGACAGAATCAACAAAACCCATCTACATATATACGCGTATATTTATGTGCCCTTTCGGTGAAAGCAGTTGAGACTCAGGCTATAATATATCAGTTCATACGGAAATGGTTTGGTGGTTTGTTAAAAAAAAGCTAAATCATTGGTTTCATCATGCACATTCATGTTTGAGGAACATGTGCAGAACGCAGTTTCTGTATGTGCATAGAGACCATGTATTCTTTAAAACCACTGTATCACATATAGAAAGTTTACAGATAGCTACACAAAAGGACAAAACATGCAGGAGAAAACAAGACAGGCCGTTACTATGTCACTGGTTACTACACATGTTGCCAAGGCAACCAATGCAATATGGCTGTCTGTGCTTATAAGCACAGAACAAATTTTTCTTCAGGCCAATCTTCTCGCTTAGCTGGAGTTATCTGTTGTATAACAGAGTACGCTCTGTGGACGTGCAAGTGTTTTCTATACTTCATACCCTGGTAGCGGCTTCCGTGTTTGATGACAATGGCCCCTCGGCTGCGCGTCTCCTCCTCGGCTTGGGCCATGCTCTGACGAGCTTTATCGTACGACTCATCTGTGGCTTTGACTGTCATCTTCTTCTGAATCACCCCGAGACATGACAGCTCCTCGGCGGCACTGAGAGGAGGAGAGAAGACAGCGTGTACAGACAGCGACCTGACAGTGCTTTAACGACTCCTTGCAAAGGTTATCCGTGTCAAATAAAAGATTGTTTCTCAGGACGCAGTTGCTTTAGGTAGTGTTCAGTTAGATGCATGCTGGACTACTTGTCTGCCTCGCCAATACATGACATTTAAATCCACTTCAGTGCATTTCTATGCTTATGCAGTCAGGAACCCTGAATTTTCTCTGGCATTTAAAGGCAGAGAAACGTTAGCAGCAGGGTAACTTTCACACAGCAGCAGGGGGCAGAGACATTTGAAAAGATTAATACTCATTGAGGCAGTCAGTTATTTCTACATCTATAATACTAAGTAAACATATAATCATTTAACCACCTCAGACAAAACAATACAGTTAAAGCCTTACAACTCTATTTTAATCTGAAAACTCTTCCTATATCGAAACTGATGCTTTTTGCTGCCTTTACCTGGTGCTGAGCTGTTTGATGCAGTCAAAGCTTCCGTGGGGATTATCACGGGCAACATTAGTTACACCAAAGGTGAAATTCCTGACTTCATCTCTATTTTCCGAACAAGGGATGGTGATTCTCTGTAATATGAATAGGGAAAGAAGAAAAAGAGCAGATTGAGATTGAAAGATTGAGATTTATCAGCTTTAAAATGTGTTAGGATCGCTTTGTGTCAGCAGTAAGACGTCCTTCTTACCCCTTCATTTCCACTAAAACAGATGGTGGGTTGGGCCGACCAGCCCTGTGGTGGGGGGGGAAAAAAAAGAAAGAAAGAGAGAAAACATTAGATGTGTGCATCTTTAAAACCCCACAAGCATTAACATACTGACTCGTTTTCTCACAACCCTCTTTGTATGAGTGCTTCATTTGCTAACGTTGACAACGTCAAACAAATGCTTAACCTTAAACTTGTGGAGTCCAGTTATAATAGTTTCCACAAGGTTAGCAGATGCCACAAGTATAGTAAAACAAGCCCACACATATACATATAGAGCAGGGCAGTAGAGGATGTTTTGTGGTCTGCACTATTCATCTGAATGCTTCTGGTGGTTTTCTGGCTGCTAGTAGCCCATTTTCATTTTGTTTTGTGTACTGTTATTCTTCGTAATTGTGAACAGCATTTCAGAGAATTTTCCAACATCTTTTTTTCTCACAACCCCACACCAGCTTGCAAGTGAAGGTAGTATCCCTTCTTTTGCAGCGGCCCAGTAAGGGTCTGATTACAGGTCTCAAGTGCTACAGTTGGAAGATTATTTATGTATTCATTTATTTATTTATTTTTGAACAGGGTTATCGATTTAGAAAGATGTGAGCTTTCCTAATTAGCTCTTAACCTGCATAGTGCACACCAACTGTATATAAGATATAAGACAATGCTGTTGTGACATCATCCATTGGTTAGTGAGGCCCATCCCTCTCTTGCTGTCTATAAACAGCGAGGGATATGATGGAAAAACAAGGGAGATATGCCACTTTACTGTCCCTCTGGACACTTATTGAATCGTGCTGTATTGAATAAGCTGTGAAACTAGTAATTGAAACCATAAAGTTATCAGACAACCATATAATAAGGGTACAGATCAAGTGAGCAGCAGGGTCATTTTCCAATAGACTTCTAGAACTGGACTTCTTCCTGAAACTAGAAAAGTCACCTCCTGCTGGCCATTAAAATGAATGCATGTTAAGTCACTGTTAAGCTCTGTACTTGCTTCACTTTCACCACCCAGAAGCTACTTCCCCCTCCTACTTAGGAATCCGAAAGAGAAAAAGAAACCCTACACCCATTGCGTTCATATCAAGAACAAACCCAGTCCTATTAATAAACTCAGGATATTAAACAAGCATGTCAGGTATTATTTGAGTGCTCAGTTCCCATTTAAACAGATGGGTACATGCACCATTGTCTGCTCCAGGTCCTGCTGCTCCTCCATCCCCTTGCACTGGCTAAGGTCAATAAGCAGCTCCACAGATAAAAATATGATGAAACACAGTATCATCTCTCACAGGGAGCGAACTAGCCAAAGTGACACGTTTGCAGCAGGGATGGAAAGTATGTGATGACTCGATTCTGACCTTTGCATAAGTCCACCTGTTGATGAGTGCAGAGAAAGTGAGGTGGCTGCTAGTACAGAGTAAGGTGTGGAGGTGTTTTTTGGGTTTTTCTTTTTTGGTATCTGTGATCCAGCCAAGTAGGATTTGAATAGACATGCTTAAAGCTAAATAAAGAACCTAAATGCATGCTCAGAAACACTGATATATGCATATTACAGCCTGCTCCTCATCAGGTGCTTTCCCCCCTCGATCTCATCACAGCTGTATTACGCTGAAAGTGAGGACATGACATGAGCAGCGTGGTTTCCACCTTTCATCAGAAAAGCTTGTAGCTGTCATTTCTTCACTGAGGAGTTTCCTATCTGTATTAGGAGGAATTAGTGCATTGAGGAAGTGTACATGACTGTTCTCTGCTTTACACTTCCTGCAGCGTCTGATTCATTTATGATTAACTGGGTCAAATGTTTGCCTGAGTTCGTCCATCTGTCTTCTGATCTTTATGATATTCAGCAAATTAAAAAAAGAAAAATAAATCACACAAGTACTCCATGTCTTTAAATCCAATTCAGAATATCCTCCCACAACTAACCTCCCTTCCTCCCCCCTACACACACAGCCTGTCCTCCTTTTTCCTTTCTCCTCTCCTCGACCCCGGCACTGATTAGCATTCCTAGTACTTTGCCAGCAGCTTGTGAGCAGTGGGCCAGCAGCTCGTTACAAACATCAGCACACAGGGAAACGCTTCTGCGTTGTATTATGCAACATGCATTTCCATTTCATAGCTTGAAAAGGGGGGAGCTTGTAGGAGTCAACAACCGGGGAAGGTAGTGGTGAACTTCGGCCGAAATTTAAAGCACACACAAAAAACAAACCCGCGTTTAGTATCACTTCGTCTTTTCCTTTGTTAAAAAACCCAAAAATTGTTCCTTTGACAAAGTGGTACGTTAAATTTAAATGTCAGTGTACTTAACTGTAATTATTTGAAGAGAAAATACTTTAGAAAATGACCCACCTTGCCGTTTTGGAAGGTATTAATGGCTGTTGCCGCGCTGTCAGTGAGTTTTACGTGAAAAACGGAGATGTTACCGCCGCGGCTCAGTTTGCCGCTGGACAGCCCGTAACACTGGTTCTCCTTTAACGCCGACATGCCGCCGCAAATCCCGCCCTGCCAGCCTTATTCCGGACCGCACGAATCCGACATAAATAAACAAACATTGGCCAGACGGTCCGGAGAGAGAAAGAGCTGAACTGCACCGTGTGGCTGCTCCTCCGCCGCGCGCTATTCTGGAGTAGATCGCATTACGTCATGACGGCTGAAGTCAGAGCACATTTTATTGGCCCACCGACATAAATAAACCATTACGTAGGGCTTTACGTAACCACCTCTACTGTTTTTTTCTACTTCCCCTCTCACTATGCTAATTCTCTTTCTTTGGCATGATGAGGGTACTTTGCACAGTGAGTGCGAGGACACAGGTGATTTTGTTTCAGCGATTTATAAACGGCTGGATGGAGATTTATCTGAGCGAAATACTGATACAAGTATTATTAATTTACGCTGATTTTTTGGGTACTTTTTTACATGTCAAGAATAAAAGGGTGTGAGCAAGACAAACCTAATATTTTAAGCAATGATTGCTATCCATATAGAATAAACAATGTGTTTAGAAATGAGGAAGTTAGGATGTCTGGTTAGCACGTTTGTGCACAGCTATAGAGAGGAAGTAGGTTTTCTCTAACCACCTTTTCTTTTAAACTACATTACAATTTGAGTACAATTTGACTAACTGACAACTACTCTGTTGTAAAAGCGGACTACACATTAAAGTTCCAGTATATTAAAACAAATCTAACCACAACTCTCAGCTTAGATTAAACAAAAATGGGATGCAAAATGGTCACAAGCCATTACATGATATTCCTAATATATGACAACATTAAAAATATCATGTGTTTATGGCGACCATTAACAAAACGTGTGCTTTGCCTGTGTTGTGCATGTAAAAGTTAATCTTAAATCTACATCCACCTGTGGAATCAGACAGACTAAGAGATCTGTGATGTATACTCAGGTTAGTGGCGACAGCAGTACAAGTGTTGAGACATCTCTCATTTCTTAATAGTCTGCGTCCAAGGAGCCAGACTTTCTTGTAATTTTAAAAAAAAAAATTGGCTTGAGCAATATTTCATCAGGCTCTCTGTAGGTCTTTTAAATGTTTTCATCAGACATTGGCTGCTTTTTCACTGATTTTCAGTCCATTCCTTGCACCTGATCATTTTCTGATGAATGTTTATGTTTGTTCTTGTTTGTTAAGCTGCTTAACACTGACCTTCGAATCATTCAAGTATAAAAAAAGGCACCTAACTCAAGGGACGGACTGCTGTTGTGACGACACGTAACAGACATCTTAGCAAAGAACCAATTTTACATTATATCTTTAGACACGTGTCTCTAGCCGCCTGTTGCAAAACAGAATTTGTGCAATTTTTTTGGGCTGAATCACCGCTACAATGCTCACAATTACAACTCTAAGTGATGCATTTAAATTTTTTGACTAGTAACATCAAGATATAAATGTGGCACCATGTGACAGTTCAACACGTGCTGAAATATAATGCAGAGTGGCTCTGAGGGAATCTACATTCTCAGCTTTTCTTGGTGGATTTTGTCACTGCTGAGTCACACATATAGAGATAATTTAGTCTTCTGTGTTTGTCTTTTTCCAGCTGTGAGAGACCCAGTGAAACAATTCCAGAAACCAAATGCTTCCCAGCAAATTTTAACAAGATAATGTTGTATTTTTAGGTGTTAATAATTACAATCTTAATGATTTAATTTTGCCTATTTTAGTTAGATGTGGTGGACATGTATCACTGGAATTTCCCTTGAAGGGCTTATTTAGGAGGTGGTTGTCATTTCACATTGGTGTAACCATGACAAAATGATGTTACTAGGTACTCATTCAAAATGTGCCTCTTCAGAATGCTGCAGCATGAGTGAGTGTTGAAGTCATTCCCAGCAGGAGGAATGGGGTGTGTCAGGCGATGCAATGACTCAATAACACTGCATTTTGGACTGCAATCCATATATATGTATCTAAATGGATATTAAATGCTCAAGCTGATATTTCACATTGTTTTGCACACAGCTTGTCACACACACAGATGAAGTTTTCATTTAACATATGCACCTTTGGGAAAGTGAGCCAGCTGACATTTACTATAGATAGCACCCCAAAAAACTTTGACAGATAATACGTTTGCATACAGTTCAAAACCAGCCTGTTGCTCTATTACATCTCTGTAGATAGAAGACAAGATCTTTAAGGATTTTGCATGCTGAGATAACCTTTTCAAAAAGGGAGATGATTGCTGCTTTTTGAGGCTCTACTGTGTAGTAAAGCTTTTAGCCCTCAATACTAAAAATAATGTAAATACCATAAGACACAGTGCTGCTTGTTTCACACTGCCTTATAAACATGTTATACATGCTGCTTTTGCTCCGGGCTAAATCTGTTTGCTTGACCTAATTGTGGTTTGGCCCAAGTACACAACCGGTGTGCAATTTTCTGAAATGTTTATCTACTGTCTCTTCCTCCTTCTTTCTCTCATTCAAATCAAAAGTATGTACACAAAAATGAAAGTACACACACTTTCATTCATAACATTTTATGTGTCGGGACATAAAAATACAATTTTACCTTCGGCAGGTCGGATCAACTACATAACACAACAAGTAATTATATATTTAACAAAAATTCAGCCACTTTGCAGGAGCAGTATACAAAAACTAAATGTAAACACCAGCCAGGTGCTGCTAATCAAATGCACTCGATTATCCAAGTGTGAGTGTGAGCACCTCTATTATATCCAGATTCTTTCTGATTTATAGTCTTAGCTCTCACCAGTTTTATTTGACACAGTTTGATTAACTGAATTCATTTGTATTTCAATCAAAAGTTCAGTATTGGAAGCAGTATTACACTCATCTGCATTTTCATACACTCTCCTTCATATTTGAGGTTTTATATATCAACATATCTTAAAATTAGCTAAATACAATCTCGTATGAACAACAAATTACATTTTATTTTACATGTAAAATATAAAAATATAGTACAACTTTACTGCTTCTACAGGAATTAAGAGGGTAGGTTGTGAGCGTCTCTATAAAAAAAAGCAGAAGTCATTGCTTTGAAGAAGCAGTTGTTGCTGCCTGTCAGTCTGGGAAAGGTTACAAAGTTTTCAATTTGAAAGATTATTCACAAAATATTCAAGATAACTGTATCACCCTGAGAGGGAATGTCCCGACCTGACCGAATTGACCTTGAGGACAGATTGTGTAATACTCAAAGAAACTGCAAAAATACAAAGAACTACATCTCAGACTCTACAGGCCTCAGTTAGCATCTTAAATATTGAAGTTCACGACAGCACAGTTAGAAAAAAGACTGAAAAGGTATGATTTGTTTAGAAGAAGCGAAAGCCTCTTTTCTGTAAAAAAAGAACATGGCAGCACGGCTTAGGTTTGAAAAACGGTCCTCCACCAGGATGATTCACTTAATTGTTCACTGGTGTAACTATTAAGTAGGTCAATGACCTACTTAATGGTCATTGTAGTAGGTCTGAATAATGTCACATTATATTCTAATGTGTTGTTCTTTTGAGGTCATATTTACCTAATTTATCCCGATAAGAACTGTATAGGTGTACTTCTTTTTACCATGACTGTATATTAACAGCCGCTTAGTGCTCTGAAAGAACAAAAGATTAAAATACAAACAACAGAAGTGCGTCAAAAATGTTCAGATACAAATGAGCTGCCATGAGTTTAATGTGTGAGCCTGCTTAGCCTTAGTTCGGTTTCTCATCTATGTCTCCCTGCCAGTGTTTGAACACAGATGGTCTCAAAGCAGATGAGAACTGTTCAAAGCTGACTCATATCAAAGGCCCTCTGGCTCTTTTGAAGTGTAGTGTTTGCAACAGGTGACATTTTGGGCTTAAAACCATTTATGACTTTGAACAGTAGCCGTGGGCTGAACCTCCCTTTGACCCAGAAGGTAAGGAGAGGACAGATCAGGACGGAGGGAGACAGAGACCGAGGGAGTACATGAAAGTTAGTATCCTATCACTTCATGTTCGGCTGATTGCTGCAGGCCAGCGACACGAGGACGCTTCATGCAGAAAACCAAGCTAGTAAAGAATCAGGATAAAATTCGGAGCAGGGTAGTAGGGTTTTTTTTTTGCATCGTATCTAGATAACTTGAAGATGACTGCTGTCTTTGTGTTTTGTTGAAGAAGACAGACTGAACAGAAAAATTAAGGTAAGAATGATGTTGAATGTAGGTACTTTGTAGATACTCTGCTCATCCATTAAAAATTTCACTGATATTAGAAGAAAATTTTAAAATGACATAAGGAAGAAAATCGAAAATCTTTCCCCAGTCTTCTTTAAATTTACTTTTTATAAGTATCTCTGTTGCTTGCACACCTCTGATGTAGAATTTCTGCACATCTGAATGAGCGACAGGTGCATGAGAGGACGACTGCTGACACAGACACTAAATAGCCAAAAGCATTCACTCATCTGCCTTCATGCACATATGACAGCCCATCCTTATCCAAGGATTTAATATGATGTCGGCCCACTTTGTAGCTAAAGTAGCTTCAACTCTTCTGGGTAGGCTTTCCACAAGGTTTAGGAGTGTTTATGGGAATTTGTGATAATTCTTGCAGAAGCATATTTGTGAGGTCAGACACTGATGTTGGATGAGAAGGCCTGGCTCGCAGTCTCTGCTCTAATTTATCTCAAATGTGTTCTGTCTGGTTGAAGTCAGGACTCTGTGCAGGCCAGTCTAGTTCTTCCACACCAAACTCGCTCATCCGTGTCTTTATGTTACCTGGTTAGTGCACTGGTGCACAGACATGTGGGAACAGGAAGGGGTCATCACTAGAAAAACATTCTCTATGCATGCTTCTTGAACTAATCAGGTGAACATATGAAGTTTGCAGGTCTGTAGAGATTGACTCTGCAGAAAGTTGAGGACTTAATTTTAAACACCTGTGGCCATGGAAGTTATTGGAACACCTGAATTCAATTATTTGGATGTATGAGTGAATACTTTTGGCAATATAGTGCATGTGCATGTCATAGTAATCCAATTAGTGCTCTGATTACAGGATTGAGGCATTTCTGCATCTATATATATGATATGATATTATTAGTATCAGAATGATAAATGACTGAATGCCCTACAGCGGCGATGTTGGACCCTCTGTCAGACTGTAGCCCGCTCATCAGTGCAGCATCCTCTGGGAAGCTCCGTCTGGTCCGTCTGCTGGTAGACGGTGGAGCAGAGGTAAATGGGCGCAACCCTAAAGGAGAGACAGCTCTGCTGGCTGCCTGCAAGGCCCTGAGAGGGGAGCCTGCTGGGTCTGAGACAATTAAGCTCCTCACATACCTCCTCCAGAACAAGGTCAGTCCTCAGTGACAAATAGTCACCATTAAATACAGACACTTGAATGTAAACATGTGCATACAAGTTCAGCAGTTTATTGACTTAGGTGTATTTTTAATGCATAAAAAACTGTACTTGCTCTAAGAGAGGAGAACTTTTAATGCATAGTAAACAGGCTTGTGATCTATCCAGCTCTGCTTGTGTACCCCATCCAACTAAAAGGGTGTTCCTGAACATGCTGGCACCGGAGAACAGAATATAACACACTGTGAGTCACAGTTGAGAGCCACAACACAAAAGCAACAGTGCCAGATCAGTTCTAATTAAGAGAGCATTAGCCAAATTGCACAGAGTTCTGCTAAATTTGGTTTCTATAAAATATACACTTGAGCTTTCCGAGTGACTCCTAACACCGGACCATGTCCCTTCTGGGATAACCATTTATCACTGAATTAATCACTCAATTGGATCTTTTGCACTGATCAGGCAGATCCTAATGCACAAGACCGGGCGGGGCGTACTGCGCTGATGTACGCCTGTATGGAGCGTGCGGGAGCTCAGGTCGCAGCCACACTCCTTGCTGCAGGAGCCGACCCAAGCATGGAGGATTACTCTGGAGCCTCAGCTTTGGTCTACGCCATCAACGCGCAGCATCAGCCTACTCTGAAGGTTAGTAAGGAGCAAAGAAAAAATGAAATGAAGTGTGAATCAATACATTTAAAGGATGGAAGAGGATATTATGAGGTTTTGCATTGTTTATAAGTTAGGGTTTTAACCCTATACCATCCTAAGATGGAGTTCATTTCAATTAATTGATATAATTTAGTTCATTTTAAATGATTATCATTAAAACTACCAGGATGTAATAGAACTCCAAAAGAAGGAGATTTCAACACCTCCACAAGACCTGTAAAGTTACTTTACCAGCATTCTTGTACTTCAGGTATTGATGGATGCATGTCAGGTCAGAGGTCGTGACATCATCATCATTGCCACGGAGGTGGGTGTGCATGGAGGCCCTGTGACCAGACGCTATCTGAATGTTCTCCCATCCCCAAACACCTCACCGGTGTCCTGCATGTCCCCATCTGACATAGTCCTGAAGACAGGCTCGCCAAACTCACCCGAGGGCGAAAACATCTTCAACTTCAGAGCAACAAGTGAGTAATGAGCTTTGTTTACAGGAAAATGCCTTGGTTTAATTGAATTATGGTGTATCCCACACCAGCAGGCTGTACACTGAAATGGCTGTACACCTTCAATGTCTTAAATAAAAAGAACTGGGTGCATACATTTGAATTTATTTTGGAATTTCTCTAATCCCCAAGTTATTAAGACATATCTGAATAACTTGTACTTACATACAACCGTTTGAACTGATGATATTGGAATATGCAGTTGTTTAGAAATGGCTCAGAGAGACATTACCAGTTTGTTTGAATCTTCAGTTCTATTTCTTAGATCTTCAGTGAGTTCCTTGTATACTTGAAAAAAAACTTGTGCATCCAATTCTTGTTTTTTAAAGTCAATAAAGATGTCTGCTGTATAATCATTCCACCCTGGAAAAAGCAGAATTCAAAGGAAATCATTAAAAGCCGAAAATGATCTTGACAGCCATGCCCGTGATGACTCCATGTAAACTTCTGACCACAACTGTATTTAAAGACACTGACACGACTGTTGGTTTTAGTTAAAGTTCCAACAAAGCTGCACTTCTGACCACACCAAACCAGTCAGAACTGCTACTGCAGCCCTCACGGCATTTTCCATCTGAACAGAAACATTTCATCACAGGACGAGTTCTGATTTTCAGAGACGCTTCTCTTTAAAGGATTAGCGGACCCGATCCATGTCAACAAAACACTCCCCCCACAGCATAACGGATTCCCTAACCGGCTCTGAATAATATTATCAGAGTTGTCTGGCTATACCGCCTTAAAACAGATCAATACTGCAATCTCTATATGCAGACACTTGCCTCTCCTGGATAATAGCAGATCAGCACTGAACAAAAACAAGTCTAGACAGATGAGAATAAATGCCTTGTGGTTGAAATCATTAGCTGCACGCTCATTCCCGAGGAGAGAAAATGAACATGTGTTGCCAGGGTGAGTGAAGCTTGTAATGAAGGAAGCTACAGGTCCCGTCTATGAACTCGATTTGTACCATAGAAGCAGAGTGAATAAAGACAGATGGTTGTTATGGGAAAGATGTGTCATGTGAGGGTAAGTGATGAACTGGGGAAAACCTGGCTGAATATTTTTAGAATTTATAGCACACGCTATGCACAACATATTTATATGAATGTGTAGCTTTGCCTCGCTTTATTCTGGACTGAAATAGGATGGATTGCCATGGCTTCCTGCGTGGCACTGTGAGAGGTGTTCAAAGTGGGCAGATGTAAATCACAGGGACAGAGATATCACAATGTGACGACTGCTGCAGCTTATATCTTCTAAACAAGACATTATCAGTGACTTTTATCATAGATGTTCACCTTTTTTAAGACACTATATTGGTAGATTAAAAGCCTTATATGTATCCAACAGGGAGCCAGCTTTATGACAAATATGAAGAAACATTACAGCAACAGAGAAAGGATGCCTCTTCTCAACAGCTTCTACATCTATGATTTTAACCCCTAAAACTGACTTCTTTTCTTCCTCCAGGCCAACGAGGAAGTAGCAGCAGCATTAGCAGCAGACGTCCCTCCTGTGAACCACTGAGCCGGTGCAGCTCTCCCCCTCTCAGACAGAGAATATCATCTGAACCCTGGCTAGCGATTCACAACCTGGCCTGTCTGAACAGAGCTTATGAGGAGGGCAGGAGGGAGAGGAGCCCACAGGAGGAGAGAGACAGAGAGGATTTGAGAGGGGAGAGAGGAAGGAGTAAGGGTGAGGAAAAGGAGGAAGAAGAAAAGGAGTCCCATTTTGATCAGTCCAGAGTGGAAGAGAGGAGAAGAGGCAAGGTTCAAAGGAGAGATAACGGATATGGAGGAGAGGATTACAGCCGCAGCCATGAGGATTTCTCTTTGAAGACTTCTCATTTTGTCGTCTCGCTCACTGAGATGAGCTCGACTCATGCAACGCCCGGCAGCGTGGTCCTCAAACGATGTGTCACTCCTGCAGGGTCACTCTCAGACAAAAAGCTCCCCACCGGCCTGCCCCCTCACTCCCAGCTCCGCAGGAATACCCTCCCCTCTGTCGCAGTCGACCCTCCTCTACTTGACCTCCCTCCTTTGGGAAGCCAATCCACATCTCACCTCCAGGTTCCAACCCAGGTTTCACCAGCCAAAAGCAGAACCATGGTGTTTCTGCCTCACCCACCCAGCTCCTCTCCTCCCTCTAGAGCATCAGTGAGGCCAGCTCTACTCCCTCCACTGCCCTCAGCTTCCTCCGTCACCTCACTGGTTCCTCCTTCTGCCTCCTGCTACAACGAGAGAAACAGGAGGTCACTGCGTCGTCACTCGGTGCAGCTTGAACAGCTAAAAGGAGGAACACGGATGAACTATTTAGACATGTGAGACCATATTATATTTGAAGGATAATGGTCCCAGCATCATTTTTACAAGTTAGGTTCACCAGTACTTGGACTAGTTTTAGCCTCTACTGTATAATCATGGGAAGAGAAAAGTTTGGAGAAGGAACTGTCTCAAACAAGAAGTTTGAGACAGGCCAAAGCAAAAAATGTTATAAATATAATTGAAAGAGCCAAAGGTAATGGTAAAATTATCTGGCAACACTTAAATAAATTACTTGGCCGTCATTCAAACAAAAGTAAAAACACAATTGAACTTTATGTAAATAACTCTATTGTTAGAGAGCCTCTATCTATTGCCAGTAACTTAAACACTTTCTTTATTTCATCTGTTAAGGAGATCAGTCAGAGCTTTGACTCAGTCATATGCTCTGATAATGTGAATGATGTTGGTCAAAATTTGTTCACCATCACTCATATTTCAGACACTGAAGTTGCTAAACTAATTACAGGTTTAAAACAATCAAAAGCATTTGATGTATATGGTATTAACACAAACTTCCTAAAGGAACATATGGATTTTCTTGTACGTCCAACAACTCATGTTTTGAATATGTCTTTCAAACACTCCATTGTCCCAACAGATTGGAAAATTGCTGCAGTTACACCAATTTTCAAAGCAGGTGTGAAGACTGACATGGCTAATTATCGCCCCATAAGCATACTCCCGGTCGTATCTAAAATAGCTGAGAAGTGGGTGGTTAAACTCCTCACTGCTCACCTAGAAAACACCCAACCCTCATTACATCCATTGCAGTTTGGCTTTCGGGCACACCACTCCACAGATACTGCCCTGTGTATGTTAGTGGAGAACTTGAAGAGCTTGCTGGACAAGAGTCCCTGTGTTGGAGCTGTATTTTTAGATCTGAGGAAGGCTTTCGACTCTGTAAACCATCAGATATTGTTATCCAGATTGACTCGGTTTAATATCTCCAGTCAGGCTCTTCAGTGGTTTGCCTCATATCTCTCACACAGGAAACAGTGTGTGGTGTTGGATGGGGTTAAATCTCCATATTTAGACTGTGATACAGGGGTTCCTCAAGGATCTGTTCTTGGGCCCTTATTGTTCTCTCTTTTTATCAATAACTTACCTGAAGTCTGTCCAAATATATTTACTCAAATGTATGCAGATGATGCAGTTATATATACGCAAGCAAATAGTGTCCAGCAGGTGGAAAAAGATCTTACAGCTGCTTTAGCATTAATACATAGCTGGCTGGAGGACTCATGCCTAATGTTGAACACCTCAAAAACTGTCGGTATGTATTTTTCAAAACGCCCCTTAAACTTGAAGCAGTCAAACATATTCCTGGATGGAGTAGAGCTTGAATTAGCTCCAGAATTTAAATATCTTGGGGTCATTCTAGACCCAACATTATCCTTCAAGAGTCACATAAATAAAGTGTCCCAGGTACTTAAATTTAATAATCGAAATTTTAATCATATACGTAATAATTTAAATATGAATGTTGCAAAAACTTATTTTTACTCAATGATCATCTCTCATATGGACTATTGTTTGACGTCCTGGTCACTTGCTTGTCCAACAACACTTAAAACTATTGAAAACATTTATAAAAGAAGTTTAAAACTACTTGACAAAAAACCGACTTCCCACCACCACTGTCATGTGTTAAAAAAACATAAATTACTGAACTTCAATAACTTAGTGAAACTTAAAAGAGTGAGTTTAATATATAAAGTCTTACACTCCCTTGCTCCACCACCACTAAAGCAGTTCATTAGGCATAAAGAAAGCTCAGACAGGACCACTCGAGCTACAATCCGAGGAGACTTGTTTATACCCCACAGACGGACAGCATTTGGGCAGAACGTCCTTTCTGTCCAGGGTGGCCATCTGTGGAACAGTCTTCCTCAACCCATTAGAGAATGCTCGACATTCAATTTGTTTAAGGCAAAGGTTAAAAACTGGTTATGGACAAATCAAGTGTGTGATCATGTATAAGTTGTATAGTTTTAATGTTTTATTTGGGAACAGAATGGTGTGTATGTGTAAGTTTGGTGATGGAGTTTTTATTATGAATGAATGATGAATTTTTATGAATTATTATGTCTATTTTTATGCTTAAGGACAACAGATGGAAATTAGCCCTTGGCTATAATCTGGTATGTTTACATTCATGTAATTTTTTTTTTTTACATTTATGTTCATTAACATGCACTGTCCTAAATAAATAAATAAATAAATAAACAGAACAGAGGATTTGAAGCATACTGCATGATGATAAGAAAAGGAAATACTTACGATCTATCTTAAGCACCGCACATCATCCATCAAACATGGTCAAGGCAATGGTATAGACACATATGTCTGCCAGTGGAACAAGGAGTTTTTATTGATGGTGTGACTTTTGATAGAAGTCACAGGATAAATTCTGAAGTGTGCAGGGCTACAACACTTGGATAATGAAAGTAAATGGGATATTCTTCAATCGCCAACTCAGTTACCTGATCGTAACCCAATAAGACATGTTTTAAGTGCTTTAATTTTCTTCAGATACTCCAGCTTCCACCCCACAATCCAGATATGCATGTTGTCTAGTGGTGACTCTAAATGTATGTTGTAGGTGTGAATGTTAGCATGAATAGTGGTTTGGTCTCTGTGTTAAGCCTTTAACAAACTGTCCAGGGTGTATGACAGCTGGGACAGGCTCCACCTCCCCTCAAAACTTTCAGTTAGATACAGACACAGCCTCTGAAAAATCCCTAAACAATTAATGAAACACTTTTGTTAGACCCCATGACTCAAAGCTGAAAAACAGCAATTGAGTTGCATTTTGATTGTTTGATTTAACACTGTGGTGGTGTTCAGAGGCAAGTTAGGAGGAAAAAAAAAAAATTGTACTGCTGCCCAAAAGCTTACAGAGCTTACTGTATACTCAGACTTGTGATTCTGAGATGGAGTACGGTTTATTAACTAATTTAACTTTAGAGGATACCTGCTTAAATTCTCATTCAACATGAGCAAGCAATCAACTCAAAGCTTGCTGTGGAAACCATTCACAAATATCTGGGTTCAAACACTAGTGTTTTGTCAGAGAAGTACAACGTGAACCAGCAGAACATAAAGAAATGCAATGAAAAAGATATAAGAATAGTCAGTCAACAAATAACTCAAACACACTAACAATGGGAAAGTGGATTATTCTTAGAATTAAGTTACTTAAGGTTTCTGCTTTTAATTTCTGCAAAACTGTAAATAATGAATTATAAATTAATCCCTGGCTGCAGCTCTCTTGTTGATTCTGTATTGAACACAATGGAGATATAAATTGTATGAAACAAATATTTAGAAAGAAAAAACTCACAAACCTTTTGAAAACTGACTCCTGTTAATCAACTTTTGCATTTATGTTGGAGGCAAAAATTTATATTCATGGCAAAAGGCGTGAAGTCATTTTATTTATTTTTAATATGTATCTACAACAAGGGGGACACAGGCAAAAAACGACTGACAACTTGATGAAAATTAAACAAAACAAAAAAAAAAAAAAAAATACATTATCAATGCAGATTCCCACCTTTTTTCCAATAAGTAATTTTTTTTTTCGTCTAAAGAAACTTTACAATATAAAGAAACATACGAAGGAACCTCTTATTTTACTACACAAGACATTTAGGATCTGAAACTACCCTAACATGAGATACAAAGCAACTCCCCAAGGACAGACTGCCTCATATTCAATACTGCTTTGTCATCAAGAGGAAAAATGAGGAACTGAACAGGAAAAAACAAAAAACAAAAAACAAACAAACAAAAAAAAAAATCTTTACTCCCCACCCCCTCCCCCAAAAGTCCTCTCTTAACCCTCCCCACCCCTGAATGTTACAGTATTATACATCAGCACAATAGAAATACAGAAATGATCAACGTTGTGACGGCTTTACTTACAGGACAGAAAGAAGTCGGACTGCATTTTATACAACAGCATTTCAAAGTACAGGGGAGGAAAACGCCTCTTCCTGCACCGCTTCTTAGCAACAAATCTGTCCCACGTGTTATTGTTTTTCCCCATTTTTACTTTTCTCAAACATTTCTCTTGCCTCATTTTTAAATAGATTAAAAAAATTCCTTCATAGTAAAGCACGAACTCTGGTCCCTGGTGCTTTGGATTGAGAGCCAGTGTCCTTTGTACCCCTCCTTTGCGATTCAGTTGTGTCAAGAGACCACAAGTTTAATTATAAAAATGTCCCAATTTATTGGGGGGGGGAAAACAACCTACCTCTGTTTTTGACCATGAATTTGCAAAAACAGAGGTAGGTTGTTCGCCCCCAATAAATTTCCAATAAAAGAGGCAGAGGAAGAAGACTTATATCTCATCTGAAGCTGAGTTTTTCAGGTACATGTGTGTGACAGTGAATTAGCTCGACTACAAAAGGTTTTTCCTCCCTTGTCCCGCTGGACCGCTTGACACAACAGCGTCGATGCACAGTAAAAGCCTCACGTTTGTCTGTGATGAGGTGAAATAGCATAATAGTCTTTAGCAGCTCCAGTTTCCGTTTCTCTCGTCATTCATATTATTTCTGAGTAAAAGACAGGCCTTCTCTGAACAAATACACAGTTGCCCAAATCAGCTCGTTTCTGATCAACTGTTAAAGTCGTGATTTGAAATATCAAAACATGTCAATGATATCAAAATGCATTTTACAGTATTTACAAAAAAAATTAAAATTAAAACATGGAGTTGTACCAAAAAAAAAAAAAAAAAAAAAAAAATCAGAGGGGTGGTGTGTGACTGAGTGTCTTGTGTGTCAATGCTGGCCTATTAGAGAGGTGAGAATAGGGAAGCAAATGGAAGGGAGGCCACTCGCTACAGTCAACAGAACAATGCCATTGCTGCTTCCTAACCTGCCATTCTCCAAAATAAAGAAAAAACACCGTTGATCCGATCAGCAGATGGCCAGAAGCCATTTCACCACAAGCAACCGTAAAAAAAGAGGAAGGACAGCACATATTCGAACGAAAACACCTGCAAGCTAAAATGAGCGGTGTGTGAAAGCAAGCGCCCGCAAAGTGCAGACGGACATCACAGTGTGTGGGGGACCTCATCGGCAAATGAAAACGATCCAAGTGTTCACTACAGGTCAGCAGACAGACTAACATGTTACGTATGTACATGACAGAGTGAACAGTGGGAAGCATTAGTGGGAGCGGTGTGAGTGTGGTCAAACTGGACTCGTGATAACGTCAGCACCTTTCGGGATGGATGGAGGGGGGGGGTCTAATGATGGAGATAAGAAGATGCTGCTGAGTGGATCTGCATATTTACACAGTTGCTACTAGTTCTGCAGTTGAGAAAGAAATAATAATAATAAAAAAAACAGGGATAACACTTAAAAAAAAGGAACAATGATTCATAAGACAAATTAAAAGTACATAAATAAATAGAGCTGTGCATTTTACTGCAGGGAACCTAGGAGACTCTTCTTCGGGTGTGAGTTACTGAGCAACAAGTTAAAATTTTAGATCTTATAAAAGGAAGTTGCCAACCTTCCAAAAAACAAAACAAAAACAAAGAACCAATTAGTACCGTGAGGAATAAAATCTTACCTGCAGGGGGCAGTGTGCTCACACGGAGCCTCATGTTACACAGCAAATAATTACCGATTTGTGTGCACGTATACTGTCTTCATCATAATAAATGTGCCCTTACAAACAACAGAAAATTAGAACCTAATCTTAAAATGATCATACCAATAATCATTAATAACAATAATAAAAATAGCAATGATACAATACATACACAAAAAAGGAAAATCCTGTTCACTGATCATCACAACACCTCTGTTACAAATGTACACACAAGGAGAACAATGTGGGGGGCACGAAGGTCGGTTCTTCCCGACCCACCGATAACCCCATCAGGAACAGCAACAAATCAAAAGACGATGATTAAAAAAACAAAACAAAAAAATCCAAAGTCGTGGTTGAGACGCTTCCAGGCAGCTGCTGAGAGACCTGACACTGTGTCATTAGGGGGAGGGCTGTGTTTCAAGTCTCCTTTCTCCCCCTTTCTCTCCATTTGTCCTCCTTCCCTCGCTCATTGTCTAGACCCTGACAGGAAGCCAGGGAGGCTGGGGCCGGAGTCAGAGAGGAGGCTCTTCCTGTTGCTCTGTGACTGCTTCCTATTCACACCCGCAGCCAGCTTACATGCGCCGGGAGGGCCCGTCTTAATTAGAGTCCCAGCATGCTCAAGGGCTGTCCCAGAAGGCTGTGGCCGTAGAGTTCCCGAGTGAGAAGAGGGGAAAATTAAAAAAACAAAAACGGGGTGGTGGGTTGGGTAGTAGTGGGTCCCCGTTTGAGGAGGGGACAGAGGGTGTGTGTGGGCGGAGGAAGGGAAGTGATCCAGTCCAAGGTGAAGTAAGGATTCAGTTGAAGAAGAAAAAAAAAAAAATCAGGTGTAGGTTACAAAAAATAAAGAGGGGGAAAGAAATAAATGAAAATACAAAAAAAAGGAAAATAAAATCACACACTCATCGTCATGTTGGGTGAATACTGAAAAGAGAGAGAGGGAAGGGGGAGGAGGGCACAGATGAGTGGATATGTCACTGACAACATTTAAACACCAGAGGGCGCTCAAACCCCGCCCTGCAAAGCTAGAGGAAGCTCAGACTATGGTTGAAGCCAAGCTTTAACTCAGGCAATCAGAACTTTCTGCTGTATGTCTAATAAGGGCTGGGAATAGTACATATATGATTTGTATGGACTGAAATGAATCCTAGCTTTCAAACAGATATTTAGGAGTTTTAATGATCATTTATCCAGCAGCTGTTTAACTCAGATGATACCCAGCCCCGCTACTGATTAGCTGAATCGAGTGATTAAGGCTTGGCTCGAGTTCTAGTCTGTGCACCCGGTGGCTCTTCAGGCCAAAGGTAAGAGAGCATTACAGTTGTTTATGCAACACAAGGCTTACAGATACTGCCACTTCTAGTCATATAGTACATTTTTAAAATGAAATAAAATGCAGGTATTTATCATATACTCAAGCGCAGCAAACATTTATGTCAATCAACTGCAATCACATCACTGATACAGAGGGAACTGTATGTGATTAGTAAGCGGCTACAATGCAAGCAGAACACAAGTTATTAATCCACTAAAATATATATATATTAGGGGTGCAACGATATTCGTATCGATATTGAACCGTTCGATACAGTGCTTTCGGTTCGGTACGCATATGTATCGAACAATACAACATTTGTAATTTATTTTATCAACTTTCCTTCTGACAATGCTGTCTGTGTTGAGCGCTCAGTGAATCTGCGTTCGACTACTCCGCCTAGGCTGCACTGTCGAGCGCAGATCCACTGAGCGCTCAACACAGACAGCATCGTCAGAAGGAAGAGCGCAGGGCACCTCCCCCACCCTCATTCAGATCTGGCGTTTGGAATTATTTTGGTTTTCATGTGATGTATGACCCTGAAGGTAAGCGAGTCATGGACTAAAGTAAAACAGTATGTTGGATGTGCCATGCAATGCTCAATTACATGGGTGGGAACTAGTGTGTTAGCGCAGTTAGCTCGTTAACGTGTTGGCCGTCTAGCCCCATGCACGGGGCGATCGGCGGTAGCTCGTTAACGGAGATTTGCCGTGTTGTGGCGTTAAGGTCATTTCAACGAGATTAACCTGAAAGCACTAGTGGGAACACAACGAATATGACTGCACATTTACGCTGACATCATCCTAGTGCAAAGACAAAAACAACAAGCATGCTACTAACTTTAGCCGAGTCATTTAGACAGCTGTTTAATATGCTGCTGAGAATATAGCCCAGAAGAAGCGGATAGTATAGCTTTTATTTTGGAAAGAGACATTTCTCTGTAATAAACTCTCTTTTCCAAAGATGAGTGATTCCTCAATCAGATACAGGGCTCGCAATATCGCTAGCCCGACGTCCCGGAGCTAGCGATTTTTTCAGTCGGGGTACCAAAATCTATCTCTGCCCTGCCCGTCGGGCTTTTGTAGGAAGGAAAAATATATGTCAATGCTTTTGCATTCTTTCAGAAATGTAGCTGGGTAATTATGTCATTGGCATCGGTGAGCCACTGTCAATATGCGACATATTGAAATCGCGTTTGAATTTGCGCTTGTTCTTTGCTTTCACTTTGCAATCGCCCGAACTGTGTATAGAGAGCGACAGCACTGATCTGTGAGTGATGATAATTTGTGCACCAATTCCTCTGACATCGTCTTATTAATCGTTAGCTTACTATGCAAACATGACAAGTGAAATCTCCCGCAGCTTAAACATGTGAGAGGTTGATCGCGCAGAGAATCGCTGAGCTTATGTGAGTGCGTGTGTAAAAGCAGCAGGATTTATATTTGACTACGATGACCTGGATGACTGAGAACCTTCACAGACAGATATATATTTTAGTTCTGCTGAGCCAAATAAGACAGGTCAGGGTGAAGAAGTGACAGCCAAAGAAAAGCTTACCACAAAACGGAGAAGTTATGACAAATCAGACTATAAGGCAAAAAGAAAGTGCAGCTTTATGGTTTCATGGACAAAAGAATTTCTGTGGCTGCAATATGACGAGCTAAATAACCAGGGCTGCACATAAGTGGTCCGCAGGTGCGCATTCGCTGTCAAAATAAAAAACACGCACAAGGGTTAGGGTTAAATTTAAAAACTGTACTTTTGAGTTAAAATATATATTTATAATTTTAATAAATGACAAATTAAAAAGGCATGAACATTTTTTTTGTATCGAAAAAATATCGAACCGTGACACCAAAGTATCGAACCGAACCGTGAATTTTGTGTATCGTTGCACCCCTATCAGCTAAAGTGAATTAATAAACTGAAGTGGGACCAAATTTCATAAATATTACCAAAACATTTTCAACAGTCTGAGATTAATTCTAAAAAACCAGGTGCACCCTCTGCTTGCATTCTTCCACTGGTTCATGTCAAGATGTCAAGGAGAACTGTTAAGGGGTCATGAGATGTCATTCATTCGCTCTACTCACACTTTCGCTTTGGAATGGGTTCAAAAAGTTGCCGCCCATTTCGCCGTCATCTCTCGGCGTCCCTGGAGGGTTGTTCATGCCCCCCATGTTATTGGGAGAACTCTAGAGGCAGAAACGGGGGGTAAAAATCAATGTTAAACTGAAAAATTGTTTCTTATTGGCAACACAGTTGAAGTGCAGAAGGCAGAGATTCTAAAAAAGTGCTTTAGTTCACAAAAATACCCAAATAAGAAGCGTTTATAGAAAATCTCATGTCGACATACCTTTGGCAACCCATCCATATCCCCAGACCCTGAGGAAGTAAAAGGAGATAAACAGGTCAATTGTTTTTGTAAGCAGTTTCTGTTTGTATACATACCAAACCATCAGTGTTCAAACCCACCTAGTGATCCATTCATGTGGTGTGGCTCCATGGCTCCCATAGCTCCCATTGGCCCATCAGGCCCAGGTCCCATAGGGAACTGGTGAAAAGGTGTGGAACAAATCTAATGAGTAACCACTAACACGATTCTCCATCCGTGACCTCTCTGATATAATTGTGATGTTTTCAGCCCGAGGTGAAGTTGAGATTGTTTAATTTATTCTCCCCACTTCATTCCCAGTCAATTCTTATTGAGCTCACTGTGGCAGCATTTGGTTTTTCTAAAGCTGGATTGTACTGGTGCCCAGTGATGTGGTTATAAGCCCTATTAGAACTGGATTATATTTTGAGGTTAAGGCTGTAATTTTAATCATTACAATAGCATCCATTATTTTAGCCAAGAATCAATGTGCAATATCTGAAAAATTAAGCAAGGCTGCAAAGTTAAACTTCTAAGAGAACAGTATAGTATTACTGTTAAAAAAGAAAAGTTATAGGAGACTCACATTGGGTCTGTTGCCTCCAGGTCCAATGGGATTCATCATCGTATAGATGTTTTCACTGGAATTAGTTGAATCTAAGAAAAAAAGAGAACAAAATGTTCAGTTTTGGGATATCAGGAGGTTGATATAAAATCTCTGAATCAAATATGAAAACAGGAAAGCGGACATGAAATAATGAGAGCACTCAGACTGACAGCACTCTGTGAGTGGACACACTCATGCTTTTTTTTTTTTTTTTTTTTTTTTTTTTTAGATGAAGGGGAAAATGGGAGACACTTCTATTTCTAATGCACAAGTGTTAGTGCTGGGGACATAGTTAGGTGACGCACCACCTGGGCTTGGCATGATGGGAGTTCCAGGTGGACCTCCTCCGCCTGGAGGACCCTGAGGAAGGAAAAAAGACAACTGTGAAATTATACTCATTGGAGCATAAATGAAGCATTCTTTAATACAAAAAAAAAAAAAAAAAAAAAAAAAAAAGCCTACACTGCATCCTAGTCAGCAGACATGCTTTTATATAAGAACTCACCACATAGTTTCCTGGAGATGAGGAGGAGTAGGCTATCTGCAAGGGGGAGGAAGAAATAAAGAGTCAGATCTGAAGGTTGAAAGATAGAGATGTTCATCTAGACAAGAAAATTAAAACTAATACAATAATCCTGCAGTAAACGGCAAGTCTGTCAGGGAGATTTTCTTCAGCTGGTGAAAATGCTTTGTCAGAAATTTCCTCGATTTTTGTGCAAGAGCTACCCGTTTATTATCTTTGGGTATTTAACAAAGGAGATGCATGACTTTGGTTTAGCATCACAGAACAACAATGAGAAAGCACATTCTTCTCAGAGGTTTAATTGGTGTTGCTTAAACTTTAGTCATCTCCAAATGTACTTGATGAACCTGGTTTTAGGGGACAAACTTGCCGGCACTGACTGATGCACCACATTAGCCGTGTTCAAAATGATCTCCAACATTGTTTAAACATGTTAAACAATTAAAATCTGTTTAGGAAAACTAGACGAGTTCATTATCAAGTTATTATACAATGCATTGAGTTTGAATATTGCCAAGTTATTGTTATTCTTGTTGCTATAAGTCTGCCTGCCACCTATTGTGTATGTGCAGAGGGCTTCAAACTCACAGAGTTAGCATTAGGACCTGGCCAAGGCCCTCTTCCTCCGGGACCCCTGAGGGGGAAAAAAAAGAAAAGTTTAGAAAGCAAACCAACAATAAAGGGAACTGGGAATATAAAGGAAATATGAGAGTTATACAAGTTTACTAGATCCAAGGATAAACTCTGGACACCTTTTTCCAACAGCTCCTCGGAATTAATGAAGAACATTTAACTGATGTCCTTTTTTTGGATTCTGCTTGCTACTAAAACTACTTGCGAATGAACAGCAGTATGTTGAAGATGAAGCAAATGGGACTTACATGTTCATTCCTGGCATTGGACCACCCATTGAGTTGGGAGGAGGCCTCATACCTCCATAATTCTAAGAGACAAGATGTTTAAAAAAAAAAATCCAACACACAGTTAGAGCTTCGAAGCAAAGTTACAAGAACTTTAAAAAGATTTGATTTTGTTGAGTGCACAGGTTTCAGTGTTTTGTTTTATATTCACACATCATACACAAAACATGACTGGACTGTCAAAGGCAGATAACAAAAGACAAAAGTCTTCACCATAAGTGAGTAATGACAATTATAGCAACAAATTCAAGAAAAGTTACATTTCACCCTGTAAGAGGCGCTTCCATACAGTTATATAACCATTAAAAGCAAGCCTAAGTGCACAGCTGTCTCATTCACTATTGCAATTACTAGATGTAGAAACTAACTCCCATCAGAGTTTCGTGCCCTCTGCGCAGCCGATTTGTCATACCTGTGGGCCCATGGCCATTCCTCTGGGAGGGTTCATTCTCATTGGTCCACCCATGTTAGGATGACCTGCAAGAAAAGACCCCCAGAGTCACACACTGAAAGCAACACAGGAATTAAGAAATGCCATAGCCACTTAGAATGGTTCCTTCTAAGCCCTCTGGTAGCAACACTCAGGCCTCTGAAGCTATAATCTGCAGTTAAAATCAGCACAGACCCGTTCCTGAGCCAGACACACCCCCACATATTCAATCTATTCAGGAAGAAATAGTCACACAATCTGAATGTATACAAAATCCCCCAAAGCCCTAGTATGAAGACAATGCAGAGTTTTGTTTGTTTTTTTAACTTCTTGATTACCGACCAAATCTTTTAAGGTATTTTAAAATATCACCACTTTTAAAGTAGATTCAAGAAAATCCAAACTAAAACTTCAGTTACAGACCCATCATCTGCTCTGACCTGTAACTACGACCGGCCTTACCTTGCGGTCTTGTTGGGTCCAAACTGTTTGGCAGGAGAGGCTGAGATCCTGGGATACCACCAGGAGGCTGAGAAAAGAGAAAATTGATCAACACACTGGCATATGTTGGCATCACAGATTCTCAGTGGTGTTTAAAAAATAAAAAAAATAAAAAAAAATAGATAAACACAATTCAAAATGCTGCTCAGTACCTGATTTGGCATTCGGAGTGAGGGGCGCGGTCCACCTGGATACCGCGGTGACATGAAAGGCTGCAGTAAGGAACAGGGGAAGAAAGAAAAACAGAGGGAAAGGAGGGTGGAAATTATAGGGCAAAGGAGGACACAGAGAAAACACAGTTTCTATTATTGATAGATTCAAACGCACTCAAACAGGGGTGATGGTGAGGACACAGATGAACGCAGTGGTGTTGGAGAATGAGAGATGGCAGTGAAAAAAAGTGCAGATTCATCAACTTAGTAACTTGGAAACCAACAAAATACACTGGCATAAGAGCCTATTTTCTGATTTTTCAAATCTCCCGCTTATACTAACAGCATGCACATTTGTGTGTGCTTAACGGCAGCGCTTACACAGCTCCCTGCACAGCCCGCGTGCTCTCACTGTGGTGTAAGCTGATTCGGCCTGTGGTCTGCCTGGCGTAGTTAGAGACACCTCAGGCCAACAACACCGTTCAAAACCTTAGCGGAAGCGTGTCCACACTCTCTTGCACATAAGACGGAAACCAGAAACCACAAGAATGAAGAGCTGAGCTGCCGCAGTTAATGGGTAAAGGCTAGCTTTACCTCCAGAGTGGCATCTGTAGCTACTGTTCTGGATAACTGCTGAATGACTGAGGATTGAAGTTTTTAAAGACTGGATATGTGTTTGTCAACTGGCAGGCTGTAGCAACCCAAGCCTCTGGTTGTTCTACGTGCATCAGCATACCCATGTGTTTTGTACGTATATGTGACGTTTATAATGCCTGTCCCCTGTTTTATTTATAAGGTGTTAAAACAAGTAAGCAGGGGGGAGGGGAGAGGTATGAGCATGTGTGTGTGCTAAGAGTGACGGAGAAGATAAGTGTGCAACCCCCCACAAGCTGCTCCAGGGGAGGGGCAAGGAGTGAATTATTCATCCCACACGGGGACAGCTGATTCTGGGCCTTGAAGAGGAGCTTGCGTTGCTGCCTCTGGAAGCTCGGCTTTCATAAAAAGGGGGCCCGACATCTACGGGGAGTTACCCTGAACAAAACTGGAGCTCACAGGGCTCAAGGGTGGGAGAAGAAGAAGAAGGTGTGTGAGCAGTGAATGGGAAGAAAGAGGTAGTGTGTGGGTGAGGGGTAGAGGGGAGATTTAGAGGGAATGGAAAAAAAGAGGGGTGCTTGAGAGAAAGCATTTGCTTCTTACCTGGCCATGGGGTCCCATCATGGGGTTGCTGGGGTTGTGTGGGGGGGGCTGTGCATGGGGGGACTGCTGAGAGCCGGGTGGTCCCTTTAAGAAAGAAGAGCGATATCAGAAAGGGGAGGGGCAAAATGTGGGTTTACACCTGGAGGAATTACCCAATCAAAGTTATGAGAGGAAGATGATGGGGAGGGTTGGGAAGGGGGGGGGGGGGGTGTCAGTGGGGAGTCTTTAATTTGAGGTAGAAGGAAGCACAAAAGTGGGAAAAGCTGCATCTTAACGTGGAGTTAAGAGTTACTCCTTAAAAACCCATAAAATGAAAAGTCAGAGGAATAGTTTCAATGTGAGTTTGAGTTCAAACAAGCTGACAGAAATCTTAAAGCATAACCATCTCTCTGATACTTTGGTCCTTCTTGTTGGAGGATTAAATGTATTCGCTAAATCCACATGGGGGCAGTATTGCCCAAGGCTCACTGCAACAGGACAGGCAGCAGCAGGACAGGCACAAGAGGTAACTTCAAACCAGAAAGATGATACTGGCAAAAACAAGAACAGGTTGGAAGTTTTTCCCTGCTTATCGTCAGCCTACTTCAAAGTAAAACGCGTGATCCTGTGAGGGACCCCTCTGCTGGTCTAAAACACTGCATTGTTATTGCCCACTTCTCACCCAGAGACACGCGGTTAACGGCCTCTAATAAAGAAGTCATTATGCAACAGTCTTGTTTCTGCTCCATCACTGTTAGTGCTTTCAGTGCTTTGGTTTTTTTCCTTTTCCAGTTGTCCGAAGAAAACAAAAGCTGGCTGATTTAATGGTAAATGGAATTTTCCATGTATCCCTCCTAGGCATCCGGACACACACAAAGACAGCACACCGATTACCTCAGTGAGTCTGGTAGTATTTGGACAGTGACAACATTTTTTGTGAATTTATCTCTGCACACACCCAATAATAGATCTAAAACAAAGCAATTCAGTGTAGACTTTTGGCATAATCCTAGGGAGTTCAGCAAAAATACTACGGTCGAAATAAATTATTGCAATTGTTTAAAAAAAAGAAAGAAAGAAAAAACTGTAGTTAGGCTCAAAAGTAACTACACAAACTCTCAAAAAAAAAAAAAAATCATACCAAACGGCACGATTTTAAATACCTGATACACAAAACTCTTGCAGTCAATGACTGCCTAAAGTCTCAAATGCATTGACATGACCAAAGGTTAGGTTTCCACCCATGAAATGCTTTGCCAGCCTTTTACTGCAGCCTCATTAAGTCGCTGCTTGTTTGTGGGTCAGTCTGCCTTCAGTTGTCGTCACTAAATGAGAAACATGCTGGGTTGGGTTGATGTCCGGTGACTGACCCAACCATTTAGCAACATTACATTTCTTTGATTAGGAAGCTCTTGTGTTACTTCCGTTGTACATTTTGGGTCATTTTAGAGTCCCACTGTGAAGAGCCATCTGGCCAGTTTAGCAGCAGGCTGCCTCGGTGCAGGGGCTATAGCCATGTACACTTCACAACTCATCCTGCTACTGCTATCAGCAATCACATCAGCAATAAACACAAGTGACCTCGTTCCACTGGCAGCCATATATGTCCATACCATTGCCTCGACCATGTTTGACGGATGATGTGGCATGCTTAAGATCGTAAGAGTTTCCTTTTCTTCTCCATATGCTTCCCATCATTTTAGCAGAAGTTAGATGTGGTGTGGGCTTACAGGCCTTTTGATGTTGCTAAGCTCTCCAGCGCATTCCTTCTTTTTAAGAATGCACCATATTGTTGATTAGACCACTCCTAAAGTTTCCACCATCTTTGTTATGTTTTTTTGCATCGAAATCTCTTTGGACCTCATGCTGAAAGTCCCAGTGAGCAGCTACCAAATGCACATTCAACTCCAGACCTTACTTAATCAAGCGGGGGGGGGGCGCGCACCTGCGTGCGTCCTAACTACTTCTAGTGCTTTAAAATGTAACGGTTAAATTTAAAAAATGTCCATAAGTGCTAAACAGTCAGTTCAATATTATAATTTTTCAGATGAAATGAAGAAATCAGCTGACCAACAGAATCTGAGCCAATCGCTTTGTACAACTGACTACCAAAAGTCGCTTCTTTTTTTCTTCAAATGCATAGAGACAGACATCAATTCCATACAACTGCTTGTGTTTGCTGGACAGACAACAGACCAACTGCTTGCTTGAGTAAGAAATAGGTGTACTAATTAACAACAAACAACAACAAGATTAGATGGGGTCTACTTTATTGTACGGACCAATATCTGTCTGGGGCAGCAGATCTGTCAGAAGGGCGGCCTTGATAAAAAGCTCTTAATGAATGCAATTCATGGAGAGAGAAAAAAACCTTGAAACTTTGTAATAAAAAAAGAAAAGAAACCACTTGACCCAATTAATATGAGGTCAGCATCTCAGAAGAAAATTTGAACAACCAACAACTATTATAATCTATTAGCGAATTATTTTTAAACACAAAAATGTCAAACGTCTCAGCTGCGAAGATTTGCTGTCTTTTTGCAGAATGATGGAAAATTGAACTGTTTGTTTTTATTTTGAACTCTTGCTCGTAAACTTAAGTCATATCTTGAAGCTGTCATGTCTTATCTGACATACTGTAGACAAAATAACAACTCAAAAACAAGAAAAACATATCGACTGGTTATGAAAGTCATCAGCAGCCGCTGCTTGGATCTCGTATGTCCTTGACAGATTTCTGCATAGCTGCTTGTGTTGTATGTTAAGAGCATTTAAATTTGTGACTGCTTTAGCTGAAAAAAAAAAAAAAAAAAAAAAAAGATATGGTGAAAGCAAGAGTTTAGCATTTTTTAAAAGTCAAATATCAGAGGAGGTATTGTTTAGGTGTCGAGCCTGACGTTCTTAACAGGATTTCAAACAACGCTCTGCCTGCGTGAGCCACATTTGCAGTGAACAACCGAAGCTTTCTGTTACAGTAAGGTCGCTTGAACACAATGTGCACACAAACACAGACACACAAGCCATCGTCCAATCTTACTCCTCCACCAATGTTATAAATAGCACTTCCATGCATGTCTCGTCACCCCCTCTCCCCCCTACCCTTTCCCTTGCTTATTCACAGTCATACTCTCACTAGCCCCCCCACCACCATCAGCACCACCACCCTCACTCTCAGCCAGCAAACAATAGGGTGGGACGTAGCCACAGAAACAAACAGTGGGCCACAATCCTGGTGGCACTGATCTTTCACATTTCCCTCTCTTCTTACTCCTCCACTCACCCCTCTTCCTCTCCATCCTTCCCTCTCCCTTAATGTGTCACTCGCTTTTTCGCTCCTACTCTTCGCCATCACCTTATCGTGCCTCCTGCCAAATGCCAGTGCTGTCCATCACACCACTGCCTCACAGTGTTTTTGTTTGTGAATGTGTGCTCGCATGCTTGCACGTGTTTGTATACTGTGTGCGCGTTTGCATGTCTCGTTCTCGTCACTCTTCAGACAGCCATCTCCCACACTAAAACCTTTCCCTTCACAGACCCGGGACAGGTCAGAGACAGACGAGATGGAGATGGAGGAGTGGAGAGAGGATGAATACGGGATGGCTGAATCACAAATCGGCTGAACAGCAGCCCAGCGAGCGCAGAGCCACAGATGAATGAACAGTATGAGCTTCAGAGGCTCTGGTGGGTGTAAATATCTAGAATGGAATAAACAGTATTTGGAAAAATGTGGAGGGAAAAAAAAAAACACCAAAAAAAAAAAAACAAAAAAAAAAAACCCTGCTACCCAAACTGCAACTATGCTGTCATCTGATTAAACTCCATATAGATTTTACTGTGAAAGTCTTAATTAGTAGAACCTGACTGATATCGGAAGTCAAATTAAAGGCTTAAAAAACAAAACAAAAAAACGGGTATCTGATCAGTATCTTAAGAAGTCTAATAACTGAGGAAAACCCTCCTTTTACCGTCTATAAATATAACAGATATTTTCAATTAGCAGCAAAGCCATGCCTTTTTCTTTAGATAAACTTTAGGTTAAGAAAATGTTCCTGTCTTCTTGTGTAAATAAACCACCAACTGGGCTAATCAAATATTGCTCAGTAATTAAGGTGCAAACAAGGCTGCTTTTATTTGCTACTTAAAAAAAGTTTTCATAAAATAAAAGTCAGCTTCTGTACAGAGAAGACTGTAATTACTGTCAGAATAATAACATGAATGAAAATTTAAAAAGAAACCTGAATAATTTCTCAACTGGGAAATGTCCATGTTTAGTGCAACTACTATAAAATGTGCTAACAATAAAATAAGAAATTGCTAGTTTATTGCTCTACAGAAATAAGTGAACATCGGACAAGGAAGTCAAAGAGTAGACTAAATATAGATTATTTGTTTTGGGGAAGTCAGAAATGAATGAATGGCAGATGGGGTAAAATGAGAAGTGGGTTTGGTGATGACACAAGAGTGGGGTCATACCTGGAAGAAGCCTGGGGGCATGGGACCACCTGGCATGGCATCATTGGGTGGCATGTTGCCCATCACTGGGCTCGGCGCTGCCGCTGCGCTCTGGAAAACACAAACAGATGAATTCGATATGGTGTTCAACGTGTACATGCATCCTTCACTGCTCTACCCTAATGTATATGTGCATGATGCCGCATTGGCCAACAAACGACAACAGGGAGCAGTGGCTGCACCTGCATTTGCCCCCCCCCCCCAAAAAAAAAAAAACTCAATTTAAAGTTTAAATGTTAGATAGAAGAGAGATGTATTAACCCCCCCCCCCATCTCTTTCTTTAGGCAAGGCCAGCAATGAAAAGAAAGACTTCAGGGAGAAACATTGCAAAAATATTCAAACACTTCAGAAGAGGAACAATCATAAAATGTCAGTGACACAAAGCTGTAAAGAGACCTGTGCCTGTACTCTGATCTATTCTATCATACACCCAGGAATAATGTCCTGACCAACACAGCAGTTATTTATTTGCACCGGTGATAATGAGTACATACTTTTATGCTTCTTTCATTAAAAAGCTTTTCTCTGTCACAAACAACAGAAATATAACGGCTAATATTAGCAAACTCCTTCCTTTTCATTTCTTGGAGATAAATGAAAACAACACTGACTCTATAATAACGTGCAGCTGATTTGCAAAGCGATCTAGGAACACCGCATATGTAGGAGTTTGTAGCTTGAATGTACTCATATGGAACTAATCACCCTGAAACTGCATTTCAACATCCTAACAGATGCTCCATAGGTCAGCTAGTAAAGTTGAAAAATTTTGCCAATTTGTTTTTTGAAGTTCTCAACGACTATTCCACAGGTCCTTTCTCATTACAAAGAAGCCAAGTGTCAGTAATGGCATATTTGGATCCAGTTTAAGAATCTGACACAAACTACACAATTTGTTACATTTAATTTATTTCAAAATTCAACTAATTTTAATGAATTCAGGAAAAATCTTCATATTTCATGTCTTAAGAAACATTTTGATCGATTTGAAGTATAGTGATTACTTCCTGGTCAGATCACAACAGAGACAAGTGTCATCTCATGTTTCATGAGCTACATATTAAAAAAAATGGTTATGAAATACAGTTCAGCACCAAACCAACTTACTAGGGCTGCCACAAACGATTATTTTGATAGTCGACTAGTCACCGATTATTTTTGCGATTAGTCGACTAATCAGATCATCATCCATTGGACGTAAAACTACAGCTTATTGCACCAGCAGCATCTGCTCTTATATAACTATCATTAGCTTACAGCTTTAAGTGTTTAAGGTCTGTGCTAACTAAAAATAAAGACAAGATGATAGTTTATTAAATTTTAATGAAATTTGCAGATTGTTTCGGTGAAGTTTAATAAACTCCTTGCTATCTAAAATATAACAGGACACTGGAGTATATTCTGGAGCATCTCACACTTCTGATAATCAGTTGTCTGCTTGACGTTTATTCAGCTGTGTAAAAACTATAACTTTAATCTCAGACAAACTGATTTACTCAGGAACAAATAAAATACAAAAAAAAAAAGCCAAACAATAACATTTTAAGTTATCTAAGTGACTCATATATATTTAACCTGAGTAGCGAAAGACGGCGGTGGGTTTGAAAACGATTTGCGGGGAGTCCGGTGTTCTCACGGCGCTAGTGAGCCTAGCCCCCGGCTCGCTAACGAGCTAGTGGGTAACAGATGTCTCCGAAAACGTCGGAGCGCTTTTGAAAATATGTGGTGTCCTGATAAACTGAGCAGATATTTGAGGTTTACACAGCTACATTCTCGCCTGAAAATATGTTAAACGTTTATTTTGTGACCCAGAAAGAATAATAAGAGTAACATTAAAACTAACTAGCTGCCGCCATTGTTGGAAACTGCGCTGGGCCGCGCTATGAATTCTGGGACACAGCTGCTCCTTCTTCTTCTTCTTCGGGGTTTAGCGGTAGCTGACATCCTTGTACATGCAATGCTGCCATCTTCTGTTTCAGTCCGTTATTACACTCTTAAATCCTGCCACTTATTCCTGCGTCTTTTGTGATCTTACAAAGCTTCAAACGACGCGTCGACTATTAAATCAGTCGTCGACGATTTTGATAGTCGACGTAATCGTGACTAGTCGACAAATCGTGGCAGCCCTACAACTTACATTAATTTATTGTAAACAATTAAATTACTCAAAACTTATCTTCATTACAAGCTTTCATAAGTACCTAATGAGTACTGACAGAGGTTAAATATAGTAACAAGTCTTCTGCAAATAGGTTGATCTTACAGAGTTCTTGCTAATTTTTAGAAAATGAAGCAATCAAGATATTTGAGACACTTAAAGACTGTTTTGTTAGAAGGCCACTGAATCTTTTTTTTTCTCTTCTTCAGTTTTTCTGAATAACATTTAACTCCAAAGCAATTGTCCATTAGATTTTTGGGCTAACATTCCCTATAGGACAAACACAGTGTCTTTAATAGTACTCCATTTACTCTACAAATCTAAGGATGTTTAATTACAAATGCTACATTTCTCGCTTAATAGAAATTTATAAAATCAGTGAGCAATTATGTTATTGTTATCTTAAGGACAAACACAGAAAGCATACCACTCAACTAAAACAAATCAGATGTAACACCAGTACTGTCTCCAGTCCCCTTTACGTCAGTCAAACAATATGGGAGAATAAAATTAGAATCTAGAATAGGAAAAGGGGGGCAGAATGATTCAGCCCGGGAGTTAAATATGATATAACTGTATTCTTGTCAACACACATAGAAGGAGACGCATGTTCAGAGTGCTTACATAAGCAAGCCGGAACAAACACATGTGCACGCAACCACATGAACGCGGAATCGCACAGACACACAAAGGCTTGCATCACAGCCTCATAAAGTGCAGCCCTTCAGTACAGAAAAGCAGACAGGGGAGAACCGCAGGCTACAGGACAGAACAGAGAGGGGGTTTAAGACCCAGGGGAGGGAGTTGCTCTAACAAATACACAGACACACACTTTTGCACATCTACAGATCCTCCAGCACGCACAACTGACAAACACACTATATCCATATGACACACGCCGCATGCATGGACAACACATACCACCAGTTACACAGATGTACACAAACACGCTTGCCGTCCTCCTTCTCCCATCTGAAACCAAAGCACACAAACTGAAATATCACAAACGCACGCACACACACCTCCCCCCATCTTTATGCTAATTCTGCTAGTGAACATGAGCAGGCCACCGAGTCCCTGGGGAAGAAGCAGGGTAGGCTGCCTCTTTCTCTCCTTCTCCATCCTTCCTCTTTTTCTTCCGAACACTTTTCTCGCCATCTTTCCTCCTATTCGTGACCCCCACACTCATTTGTCTTGGCACTGGTGCACACACATGCACAAACACACATACAGCACACACATATCCCTGTGCCCCAACCCTTGTACTATCCCTCCCCATCCACAACCTCTCCTCCCCTCAGTCCCCCCAGTAGGGTGTCAGCAGCTTGCAGAAGCTGTTGCTATGGAGACAGGTCCTATCTGCACTCTGTCCCCCTGGCATCCCCCGCTCCAGGAGCACGGAGACAGAGAGAGAGAGAGAGAGAGAGAGAGAATAAGAAGATGCAGGAGAGTGAGATTGGAGAGTGAGTTAGAAGATACAAGAGTGAGACAGAAGGAGATAAAAAGAAGAAAGAAAAAAAACAAAACACGAAGGGAGAAAAACAAAGAACATGCACCAAAAATGGTTTCTGCTCACAATCAATCACTCAGTCACATTATTTTTATGGACTATTAATGGCCAGTTATCTCCTCACACATTCCCTAATTTGCTGATTGAAAATGAATGCAGACTGAAAGCGTGTAGACTGAGCGCGGTTGCCACGAGCAAAAATGAAGGTAGATTTAATATGCAGTTGGACTTTATTAAAATCAACTGGCCTGGGGAAATACAAAAGAATCCAGCAGTGCCTTTTTTCCTGTGTGTTTGTAGTGGCACGTACAGTAGTGTTTATATCCACCTCTCCATTTCTACCTCTGAAGTGGAAGACAGTCAGAAAATCCTGCCCCCATTGCATTTTATCACAATAACGTGATTTACAACAAATCAGATCTCCAGGAATGGGTTGACATTTGTGAAGGTAAACGTTAAATGCTAATTCACAAAGAACATGTGTGTACAGGGGCGACAAGTGTGTAAACTTATGAAAAGAAGCAAGTTCAAGAAGACATAATAATCCACAGCAGATATTAGTACTGCACTAATTAGCTGATATAATAGCAACGTGGAGTTGAGTTGAATTATTCATTTCCAGGCAGAAGCATGGAAAAGTCTACATGAAAGAAGCACCTGGTGGCAACACAAACTCTTTAATGTCTGACATGCAGCAGAAAGAAGAATGTGTCTCTTTTATAGAAGCCGGCAGAAAAGTTCAACAAAACCCACGGGACGCATTTTCAAATGCCTGGGAATATTTACACTGTTTAAACTGTAAACTATATTTTAATGGCCTTCCGCGGCAGCGCTGCACAAACACTGTGTCAAAGCATCCTGGTGCAGCATCTGCTCAAAAACAATATCAGGTGAGTTTTTTTATGTTACCTGGCTATCAACAACACGGAATCTGGGCCAGAGACCTGATCTGTACCTGAGCTATATAAAGAAAAAAAAAAAAAAAAACACAACATTATCTTTTAAAAACTCAAATTCAACTGGGTGCACCTTCATGAATTATGATTTTGTGTGTACGATTTTGGTGACAACAGGTGGACTATGGCTTATGGAGCTCATCCATTCAATTCAATTGGGTTTTATGTTTACAACATACTGAGCTGACAAAGGGTCGCAGCTGAAACAACAGCACAAGTATCAACATTGAAAAATAATGGATTTACACTTTCCTAATGAAAAGTATTCAATTATTAGCGTTAAACTTACATTATGTACTCTTTCCTTCCACCAACATCTTTACCTTTTTAGGGTTTTCATTTCTCAGCCACTCCATACTCGTTCACAACTTGGCAGGAGAGCGTAGCGACCTCTGGACTTACATAGTCACATAGTGTTGATCTTTCTTTAACTATTAAACAAGAAAGGCTTCAGTAACATTTATCACCCTAACCTGTACAGGCTATGATTGCCACACAGGTGTTTCCATTCTATTCATGATATTCTACTCAGAAATTCAAATCTCCATTATTCGCACTAAATATATTTACAGCTAGCAAAATATACTGAAGATAAATTTGAATCATTCAGAGAGTGGGCCCGCCTGTAGCCCACTCTCTGATGAGTACATCCACAGTTTATTAAGACTCTGACAGACACCTCAAACGAAGCATTAATTGGGTACACTGACAGTCAGAGAGCCTTGGTTCATATCATCCGACTGTCTTCCCATGCTTCCTGTTTCTCTCTATTGCACACTTGGACAAAAGGCCAAAAAAAGTCTTCTTAATAGACTGATGTTTGTACTCTTATCACACCTTTTCTGATTTGAGCCTGGATGATGATTTCTGTGACAAGTCACCCTTCATCTTTTCCTGTTATTTCTGGATTATACACTATCCAGTGAGGCAAAAATACCTCCCACTCACATACCAGCAACAATAATAATATTCATTCAATCCTATTGATTCAATTTTCTAACATATGAAGTCATTAGTTACCAAGCAAAGAGTGAAGACGGTCTCTTGGGCTCTGTAAAACCTTTGACGTGCATTTGTTCGTTCCATGAAAATAATTTTACACTTGAGGCAGCTTTCAGTAAGCTGACTGTACCAAACTCTTCAATGACCTCACTTTATTGAAGAGTTTCCTCCTGGTTGGAGTGAGATGAGTTTAAGTAGTTTAGCCTGTGGAAATCAGGATGAACTCAGACGTATTCCACCCTCTGCCTCGCTACCAGGGTGGCAAAATATTTCAAGCTCTGACACCTTAATCCAGAGTTGAGACTGCTTTTCCTTTTCAGCACAAACTCATAGTGTTGATGAATAATCTATCAAAGAACAAGACACTAATGATTCTGATTGGCTCGTATAGTACAGTATGTAGATAGCCTATACAAAATAGCATTGATCCTTCCCTCTCCATTTCCCTCTCCCCACTCTCACCCATAGGACCTACCGGACAGATCAATAGTGCTCAACACATTATTGACCTCCGCCTGATACCTTTCACAGGGATAAAGACAGAGATATAAACACTGGATGGAAAGAAGGGCGTGAGGTAGGAAGAGACAGCAGATGCACCTGTATGTGTGTGCTTGTGTCTGTATTTATGTGTGTCCCTGCCTGGAGAGGTACTAATCTACATTCTGGTTCACACTGATATGTACCTCATCACTGTCTCCTTGACCTGCTGTCCTTAGCGAACAGAGTAAGGGAGAGAAGGGGGGGGTAGAAAGGCAAAGGAGTGAGGATGCGAGACAGTCAGTCTGTCAGTCTGCCCCAGGGCAGCTGTGGCTACAACCGTAGCTTGCCTCCACCAGTGTATGAATGCGAGAGTGAATGAATAGTGGCATTGTAAAGCGCTTTGGGTGCCTTGAAAAGCGCTATATAAATCCAATCCATTATTATTATTATTAGTATATGGAGATGGGAGGGGGGAAAAAAATAGCTGACTGTGGTGATCTGGCTAATTTGCCCAGACCAAACAGTATGTTTCACTCTGGAGCAACAGGATATGGCTGCTCCTCTCACCGTCACGTCTGACAAACACGCGTGCACACACACAGTCTCTGAAAACCCAGCTGGTCCTCAAAACTGGCACAACGTGCACGCTAAACACACACGCACTTCCCCAAACGCTGCTGCCAAGGTAGCAGTACTGAACCAGACAGGCGGACTTGTGCGCACACACCGGATGACAGCACTAATACATGCTGCAGACACAACATCCACTTAGCCAACGCTCCAGAGAGATGGCAGAGCGTCCAAAAGACAAGACTATGGGTGGAATGAGAACAGCAGTGAATAACAGTATAGATTCAAATCAAGGAGAAGGAAGAACTGAAATTATTATGGATGTTTTAGTATTATTACTAGTATTCTAAGTAATACAGTAATAAATAACTAATATATATATATATATATAAAAACACTTCTTTCTCTCTTACATACTTTATTCTGCAATGCAAAAAGCATAAAGTTCTCCATTTAGCTGATCTGGAGTCAGCCAGTGACAAAAATATAGATTGAAATAAAACATGCTTGTGTTTTATGTCTCTTTGCTTTTAATAGAGGAATTTGTACATACATACAAATACTGTTTTAACAGGATTATAGACATTTTTAAAAAAATCACTGTGGTAATGCGACTTATATGAAATTTCAGGAATTTAGAGAGATTTCTGTTTAATGTGGTCAAAAGAGGAAGAAAGCAGCAGTTACACAGCAGGCAGAAATTTGGCAGAATAGTTTGGGTTTTTTATTCAATTGCATCTAAGAGGCTTTCTCCTTAAACTATTCACAGTGAAAACATATTGCAGGTTGTTTAATATGCTGCATGTCGTCAGCTGGTTTTAATGGATTTTTTTCAGGAGAAATTGCTGTATAACAAAGAGCTGCTTTCTGTCACTAATGCTTCATTAGGTTTAAACACTTTATGGCATTAAAGGAAATGGTACAAATATTATTACGCTGCTACTGTCCTCCAAGGCATCAGAAAGTGCTGAAAAGCACCAAAACACACACCAGTACAGATATACTATAACTTTAAATACATGCTGTTTTCAAATTTCCTGTAGTTTTTTTTTTTTATAGTGTTATTGATTTACACATAGTTGGAAATTACAGTTGCTCTATTTAAAATAATAACAAAAGCAGCTATCTTTAATTTCCTTCTCTATCCATTTGGTATGTTCACTGAACTCCATTTTCAAATACCTCAATTGTCTCTTGGTTGTGTCTTTATACCATCAACACTGCCCTCTTCTCTTCAGTGCTAGTAGGCATTGTGGGTAAACAGCTAGATTAGCCAATCAATCTTGTCTTGAGAAAAGGGGTTGTAGGGGTGGGGGTGGTGGGTGCAACAAGAGAAGGAGACTCAGACAGAGCGAGTGATAAGCGAAGTGAGAGGAGAGGGGGTGGGCTGGTTTGTTAGATCTAAGAAAGAGTAAGAGGTAGAGTTAACAAGGAAGAGAGGTTAAAAAAAGTTTTTGGAATGAATGGGGACAGAAGACAGATGCGGATGTGGGGGTGTTAACAGAGGTACTCAACGCTGCAAAAATATGACGTGAATAGGACAGAGCTGCAGAGTGTATGAGAAGAAGACGGGGAAGGAGTTTGAGAAGGTAACAGAAAATGGCAGAAGAGCTTCCTGAAGAAGCTTTAAAAGCAGAAAAATTAAATAAATAAAACTCAAGGGCCTCTATAGCCGAGCAATGAGCACTCGTGACCCCTCGTCCCAGATGAATACATCCCCAAGCTCATTCAAAACATAAATTCAAATAAATCCATTAAAAAATAAAAAACAACACACAATAATTTAGCAGAAATACTCATTTATGAAACACTTTATACTATCACTCATTAACATAAGTGATCAAGCTAGCAGTGCTAAATTACCCAGTAAGCAAATACTTGCAAAAAGATGTTGCTGAAAGCTGAATGACAAAAATTCACTTAATAGAAGATTACCAAGTAATACAACACAGCCCATGACAAGAATCCCTGGTCTTGGTCTTATTGACAAGCCCTGATTAAATTATACATACATATACATGGTGTTTGCCTTGGCTTCTGTTTTTCTCATGTTTACTGCACTTCAGCTAAATATTGCCACATTAAACACATCACTTTTATAAATAGCTTTATAATTTATAAAGCTATTTAAGCATGAATTAAAAACCTATACAAAGAGATCTATGAATATTACAGGTAATTTTCTATTGAAAAAAAAAAATACACAAACAAATCAACTATATTATAACCCCTGTAGTACTTTTATAACCCGCATCCAAAAACTAGCCAGACCTCATTTGTGTCTCTGCACCCAGCGGACAGAACTGTAATAATGTTCCTTAAACGCTGGCGTGCACTCCTGCAATCCTCAAAAGAGTAAGAAACTGTTTTAACGTAAGGTGAAATGCCTTTTTCTTCAGTGCCTCTAACTGGCTCGTTCTTTTGAAACCAGTAGAAAAGGACCTGTGCTCAGAGACCAGCCTCGGGGGACAAGAGCCAAAATTAAACCAGTCCCATCTCCTTTGCTTTATCGCTGCTAGGAGCAGACATGCAGTTCACCCATCTACATTTATACACAGGGTTAACTGGAAGGAGGGTATGAGCCCATCCACCCTCCTATTATGGGCTGGCTGCCAAAGATGCCCCCCACCCATCCAAACACACACATACACACTCACACACACAAATCCCTGGCTTAGCCTCGGCCCAGTGCTGGGATTACCGGATTAGAACTCTATTCCATTATCTCCTCACACTATACAGCGCATGCACACACACACACACACACACACACAAAAACACGCACACACAATGCCACACTGTCTTGGCCAAAGCGGACACGCCGAAGACAGACACAGTGTCAATCAGAGCAGATGACTTTTACAGACATGACAACAGAGTTACAGTTTCTCCTCATGCTGGAATAAAAACAACACTTTGCATTATTGCTGCAGAAATCTGGAGTTGTTGTTTGAGGAATTCCTCAGCAAGATGGAAAATCAGGAATAACAATTAGGAGGCCATCCAAATGAACTGATTTCAAATGAGACACTGAATCCTTACAAACTATGGAAACCACAGCTGACCCCGACCTTTGAAAAGAATTTAAGCCATTCTCACCTATGAAGTTCAGAAAAACAATTTAAAAAAAAAAAAAGTGTGTTGCTGAATTGCGATTCTATGTTAAGTAAAGCTAAAGACATGATTAATATAAGTTGGTAACAAGAACACACTTTTAGAAGCAGGGTTTTCATGGCACTGCAAGGATATTACACTGTGTGGTGTCGTTTCAAGTGGTGCATTGTAACAACATTATACATTGTAACAAAGAGAAACACCGACTTGCAATCTACCTACATAATGTCATTTTCAGTTTCATCGTTCAATCAGCAACACCACAGAATGAGACCCTTTGGATTTCCATAATATTCCCTCAGTTTTTTCCTCTTGCTGTTTCTCAAATTGTTTTTATTTTTCTGCTCCTCTGAAGTTTCTTCCTTTTCTGTCAATTATTGATGCACCTTAAGAAATGAGGAACCATAGGTTTGGTATGGAAATGTTCCCTGCTCAATCATACTTGGGTCTAACACATGTCCATGCATGCCATTCAGCATGTGTGACAGCAAAACTCAAGAAGCCTGGTGCACATAAATTGATCTTCTTGACGACTTCTGAGTTGAACACTGCATTTTTTTATTCGTTTTATTTTAATTACATGGCTTTAAGCAGTTAAAAGGAGACCTATAAACTTATTTCTGGCTCCACGGTTTTATTCTTGAGCTCTACTGAAATTGGTTTGTATGATTCAGTTTAAAATAACCTTTGTCTTACACTGGTGCCTTTTTGCAGCTACCTTTCCTTCTTGCTTTCAGCTAACTTTAGTCTAAAATGCCTGCCTCTTGTAAACAGGTCTACACAGCACATGGTTGGGGTTGTTGACATGACCATTTTAAGAACATCAACTGTAACCGACATATGAAACTAGTCAAGAACAATTTTGAAGTTTGAAGAAGTCTCTGAAATACTTTAAATGAGTATCTAGCACTGTAACGGTATACATACACAGACACAAGACAGAACATAGGGGGGAAAAGCATTTTCAATTAAACTTTTTTACAATTTGTGTGAGTGGATCTTTAAGTTGTTCTTGAAGCCAAAGGACAAATATTGAAAAGTTTCAGCCTTTGAAATGATCAGAATGTTTGTGTGTTAGATCAGACAAAAGGAATTTGAGGATTTCCACCTTAAACATAAGGACAGACATTCCCCATGTCCTTGTACTTTATAGGCCAAACATCAACTAATCAAGAAAAGAATGTATCAATGAATTGTTAAACGACCGTTAGTTAGAACTTTACTTCTGGTTAGCAGAAGTGTCTCATATGGACCACGTTTTTTTTCTTCTTTTTAATCCAGTCAGCCAGTATTCGCTGTTGTTCGAGAAACATTTTCATTATACTTAATTATAATATTTTCAGTCCAATTAATCTTAAAAAAGACATTTTTATATATATATATATATATATATATATATATATATATATATATATATATATATATATATATATATATATATATATATCCCGTTTTCCACTTTAAGACTCCTCTAGAAACTTGAACTTGTGACTGAAATATAGTGTTTGTCTTGGCAGACATACATAAAAGAACAGGCAAAAAAAAAAAAAAAAAAAAAAAAAAGGATTAACAGTAAGTGTTAATTGTTTCCTTTTAAGTGTTAGAAAAGCCAGTCTGTCACTTACATAGTCGTGGAAGGCCTTTGCCTCACTGGAGTGTTCACACGTCTCTCTTCGGTCTGGAGCTGCACAATACAAATCCCAGAATACGCTGAAATGAAAGAGGGAGGTGGGGGGGGGGGGGGGGGGGGGGGGGGGTGCAGTTCAAAGGTTAGCAAACAGAGCAATACAAGCCAATGTGTAACAGCTATTCATAACCCATTCACACACTCTCACTATCTCCCTGGCGCTCTTAAACCACCTCTTACACACTTGAGCATCATTGGAAGAGGGACACAATGCCAGTGTCGCCTCCTCAATCAACCTCTCACTCACTCAGAATACACACATACGCACACACTTGCATTACCATACTTGTGCAGACCTCTTTACCTCCATCCATTTCCTGTCCCTACACTGTAACTGTTCCACTGACTCGTACCAAGAGTGGACCCAACTATTCATAAAGTTTCTTTGTCAGTGTGTTTGGGCATGATAAGTAGAACAGGGAATGCAAACAGCCTGTGTGCTACCCATCTAAGACTAAACTAAGACTTCCAAGCGGATTTTTTTTGTGCGTTTCATACAGTCTTGCCTTCATATGAGACATTTATGAAGGTTTCGGATAGTTCAATAATGAGCTCCTGTATTTGAGCAAAATGAGTAGAATGGAGTAGATTATGTTGATCCCAAAAGCTGGCTTATCCTAACTTAGTGGCCTATCTTTAGAAGGTCAGAATGATCACATAAGCTACAAAGCAGCACATATGTTTTTTCATTTGCTCTGATTATTTTACTAACAGCTTAAACAATGACAAGATGAACTCAGAGGAGAGAGACATTCTTCATATATATATATATATATATATATATATATATATATATATATATATATATATATATATATATATATATATATATATATATATATATTAAAAAAACAACCCCTGATTTGTTTAAGATATACTCTAATAATCCCAAAAGTGGGGAAATTCCTTCCATTACACTGGAATTCATAACTTTGAATGCCTTAGAAAATATAATTCCACATTATTTTCAATACCAGGGGCGGACAAGTCGCCGCAACACTGAGGGCATAAGATGTCTGATTTGTATTAAAAAATAAAAATAAGCCTGTATTATTCAGCTGCAGTGCATGAGTCTGACTGAGAGGAGGCGGGTTTTTGTGGGCATTGCGATACCTGTATCAGCAAACTCTGGAAGAAGCAAGTGCCGGTAAAAGTTGGGGAAAAAAATGCACCTAACAGCACTAATGACCAAAGTTGAAAGCTCAAGTGTGCAATAAAACTTAAAAAAAAAAAAAAATTGATCTCAAGAAGATGCACTTCTTGAATGTTTACATAACACAGCATCATGCTTATTTTATTACACCTTTCAGAACCTTCTGAAACAAAGTTTTTAACTAAATAACAAATCTAACTTTTTTTTAGATTCATACTGCCTTGCATGCTTTCAAATTATTATTCTCTACTTTCATTTGCTTTTTATTACAACATGTCCTTGGACTCTTATTGTTGACGGCGCCACAAACGTCTCCTGTAACCTGATGTGCACCTGGAAATGTAACTACATGGCACATAAATGCAGTCTGCAGCTATTGTGATTGGCCTGATCAGTACCAGTTTTTGAATGCATCAGTGAGAGAATAACAATTATCACCTAAATATGGGGAATCATAACCATAGCCTCAATTTGAGGACTCACAGAAGTCAGCAAATTGCGGCAGGGAGCTTGCTGAATCTATCGGAACGAACATGAGGGAATGTACAAAGAAGTGGAAAAATCTGAGGGGCAAATATGTTTGCTTCTGAAAAAACCCAAACAAAACCAACGACAACAAAAACTGACCACACCAAAGCCCGGGTAGGCAGGAGGGGAAAAGCCTCAGGATTTTATTTGTTTGTATCGTGGCTGGCACCGCATAAAATGCTGGGACACAACACAATTAACACTGCGCAAAAGCATGAATGCTGGCAATGGCGTTGGCCACATAGGTTACATCATAGGCTCTACAAAGATTCACGGAGCAGAGTCGCCTTTGTATGAAAGGTTGGCAAATGCTGTACTTTGACATTTTCAGAATTTTTTTAATATGTTGCTTTGTTCTTTGTGTGGCCCTGCACTGAATATTGTTTTTCTTTTTAAATGTTCGGGATGTTCACAATTGTCAACATTTTCATATGTAAACTACACCCTGGGGGGTATAGGGGGTTTGTCACTTTGAACACATATTCTGATTTATTTTTGTTGTATCTCACAACAACCACTGAGTGTAAACAGTCGTCATGATGTCGGATGACACTGCTAGCTGTTCTGGTGACCGTGATCAATTGTTGAAATTCCTCCTTTGATGAGGATGAACTGTCCACAGCTATGAATTAGAGATGGCACGATACCACTTTTTTTATGTCCGATACCGATACCGATATCATAAATTTGGATATCTGCCGATACCGATATGAATCCGATATAGTGTTTTTTAATCAACAAAACTGTTTTTTTTAAAATATCTTGCTGCATTTTGTATAAGTTCATACTCAAGTTTAAAACAACAACTACACTAAAGCTATTCTGTTATACCTGTATGCAAAAAAAAATATTTCATAGTTCAGCAATACTGATCAATCTAATAGACTTAAACCTACACCATCCTCCCTATTCTGGTATTTTAAAGAGTACTTAGCGTAAATATTAAGCAACCTAACTAATAGGGTTCCAACTCCCAGCAACAACAAAAATAAATAAATAAAAAATAGGGAACCACCCCTCACGCTCCACCTCATGATGCTTAATCGACGTAATCAACCTTAATTTGATGCAGTGTGAAAAGAAATGCACAGAAATCAATTATTTTTCAAGAAATATTAAATAGATTCAACATCTTTCTTCAACAAAATTGCAGACTGCACAGATGGTATCTTCCCAAAGGAAAAGGTACTATAGCTTACTAGGGTATATTAGACTTAATAGTCACTATATACAGTAATTGACTTCTATTCATTTTACATCAAATTAAAACTTTCGGTGTCAGATAATTATTTATTAAAAGCTCGACATTTTAAATGAGAATAAGAAAGAAAAGTATGTCTTTGTGCCCCCTTTTCCCTGTTAATGCCCTATCGGCCCCCCTGGCTAAACTTTGCTAGATCCGCCCCTGCACAGTTACCAGCGTCAGCTACGTAGAAAAAGATCCTCGAGTAGAAAGTAATATTAAATACATTCGAACAACAGCTGATCAAGCTTAAACGTGCTGCTGTTGTTCAGCCGCTGGTTTCCTCTTTCTGGTGCAAAGTGGGCCAAAAGCAAACAAGAGAGACGGAGTCGCGACAGAAAAGCCGATCAGCTGATCATTAAGCAGTTTCATGATTGAAGTAGCAGCAAGAAGAGGCAGTCGCTCCATATATCGTTTGTTAAGCTTAACGCAGGAATGCTTTACAAACATTCAGAGATGGACTTACACACTTGCTTTACTTCTCTCGGGGATAACTTTGTCGGAGATGAAATGCCGGGTTGCTAGCGAAGCTCCAAATGCTATCCAGACCACCGACAGGTCCCGCATGCCACAGCCGCTCTATCACGTGATGCATACTGCTCCGACGTGCTAACGTTCTGAGGTGAGTTACGGCGTGTTGCAAGTTTTGTGAGGTGCTTTCGTGATATTTAATGGATCGGATTACATTTTTTATTTTTCTCCGATATCCGATCCAGTAATTTAGGTCAGTATCGGACCGATACCGATACGTAATATCGGATCGGTCCATCTCTACTATGAATTCTCCTTGTTAAACACAAGGAGACGATAAAACTTCCCATTCATCCAAATAAACTTTTGGCCACCTGTGAACTCAATACAAGAGCTTCCTCAGTGGTGACATCACCAGGTACTGCTCATCATTTTTATCAACTTCTTGGTGTGGTTCTGTCCAAACCAAGCATCAGCTACTCAGCTGTGTGTGTGCTGTTTTTACAGCTGGTTCAATAGCATCAGTGCTCAATAACTCACTCTTATAACACTGTTGTTCACTCTCTATGCTAAACTTTTATTAAGAGGAGGTAAGAAAATAACATCTTCCCGTTAAAAGACGTGATTCAGGTACTAGTCAGTACTCCTCCAAACACCTGCCAACTCCTCTCATATTTTAAATCCCCATTAAAACGCATGATTTTAACTATTCTCCAGTCATTTCCAGGAATCATTTAAAAGCTTATACTGAACAGATTTCAAAGTCTTAAGTGAAAGCTAAATGGTTTCATATGCCAAGAATGTGAAGAAGTATGAAAAAAATGAAAATAAATTGTATTCTTCTGTGGTTTTGGTCATTAGGTGTGCTGACTTTTAGAAAAATAAAATACTCCTTGTCTGCTACTGTTTCAGTGTATTAAGACAATTCAGCAGCTTAATTTTTAGTTTAGATTTTCAACGATTTAGCTTTTGCTCAGTTTCTTTTTAGCTACATAAGCTTAAGATCTGTTTAAGTGTAGCCTCAATTCTCAGTAGTCTTAACTACAAACGGACACAATGGAGGGGACTCTGCATCCACAGGAAACCCACATACCAATAACAGGCTTAAATATTTCCATCCAAGTTTAAATATGTGGTAGAAAGAAAGAAAAAAAAATGCTGTTAAATGTGGGTTTTACAGTAAAACAAACATGGTTCTACCCGTAAATGTGAACCACAGGATGAGGGCAATCCCTCAAAACAAGTGAAACTGCTGATCAGTTCGTAAGGTATTGACCCTAAAGGTTAAATCTTAGCCCTGGGGAGAAATGATTGGGGGGTGGAGGTAGGGGTTGGGGGAGGCTGTACACAAAGGAAGCTGGAATGCAAAGGGTTAATCTACCAAGAATCCCTCTCCCATGTGAACAAAGGGGAAAAAAGTGGGAGGTGGGGGGGCTACAAAGGTTGACGAGAGGGTGAGGAGGGGGAAGGGAGGGGGGGGGGTCCATTCCCTAACCATCTGGATCTATTGTTTCAGAATCGGGGGTGAAGGTTGGAGAGCTGGAGGAGGGGAGAGGCGAGAAGACAGGAAGGGAGGGGGTCACGCCCTCGGTGAGTCTGGTCAACCCCAAGGGTGAGACTCTGTCAGACCTCCCACCTCTGAGAGTCACTTTAAATCATGAATATGGGCAAGTACCCTTAATTAAATTAAAAAGTGGCATTTCCCAAGCACCTTAACTTTTGAATGGTTGCATGTACTGATTTATGTGTTGAGTTTATTATTCTCAAACCTGGATTACAGCTGTTTGTTCACATAACAGTAGTGATTTATTGGAGGGGGGATACACAGTTTAAGATGCACACTGTAAAATGTGTTTACGCAAGTAAAAATCCACATACTCACTCGAAATAAACAAGAATAAAAAGCAAAAAGGCTCTGCTAATAATAGAACAACTGAATAGATCGCTTACCACCACCATGAATGGAGGAATCCGGGGGGCTCGCCTAATGTAATATTCTTCTCCCATCGAATCTGAGAGAAGGAAAAGAAAAAGGGAAAGGAAAAGGAAGCCAGAAGAAAAGAGGTCACTTATGGCCACTAGAGAGGGAGGATTATGTCTGCAGGTCCGAGGTTAAGAACACATAATCAGTTAGTCTCAAACTGTCACTGGTATCGAATGTGAAGATCGGCATCCTTCTGGCTCTGTGCATCACCCTCTTCCCGACTATCTTTCTTCTATTAGCCCTCTACTGTTCCTCTTTTTAATGTAAAGTACAATCATCATCTAGAGTATAGCTTATTAATTTACTTCCTTACACCCAAATGGGCTGTCAGCAGACTTGAGACAATGCAGTTTACAATACACTGCCTATAAACGGCTAGAAATAACATTACTTCACCGGTTCACTAAGATCCCCTGGTTGGACAGTGAGCATGATCCGGTGTAACGTTATAGGATTTCCTTATGAAAAATTTATGCAACACCTTGCACCCTGTAATCATGTTTAGCATGTTTGCACTGACGATGTATGCCTGAGAGGGTACAAGCTGCTATAACATGAGCTACAGGAGGGATCTATCGTGTAAAGCTTGGTAATGCAGGAAGCCGTTTTCCATTCATTAGTAACCAAGGCCAATGTTTCTGGTAACATGTACTTGAACAGGAGTTGGTAAGGTTAAACTATAGGGGTGATTTTCAGGAAAGATGCAAAGAACGAAGGCATTTCTAAACCGACCGGGCTCGGTACAGCATAAAAAAGTCGATGTCATGGCTGCCGTCTTACCTCAGACAGGAAGGTCTGTGCTGATTTCTGTGCTCCCACATGTAGCAGGTATTCGTACACATATAACGCCAACCTGAAATGTAAAAGAAAAAGAAAAATTAGTGATATTTTTCAACATTAATGTCAAACTCCTCTGTCTTTGTCTTGCATTTTTAACAAATTAGACAAAAAGAATGAAGATTATGTATCAACAGATCAACGACTGTTCAACTGTGAAGAAGGAACAAACTATTATCAGGAAGTGGCAAGAGTGGGAAAAATAAAAAAAGTCAGGGAGGGTGAAGTCATTTAGAACTTCCCTCAATCAACAGAGAAGTTGGGTTAACTAAATGTCAGTCAGATATTGTTAGGGTTAAACAGGAAGTACTTTCTGAAAGTTCAGACAAAGGTTCAAACGTTCAGCCATCAGGCTAACCTATAACATCATGCAGCAACAGAAGACTGGACTTACAATGACCAACCTAAGATTTTGCTTGTGTTATTATAGTTCTTTTCATTACAGTGAATAGTTCTATTAATACAAGTAAATATCCCAGTATTACACTCCATACTATGCATACATGCATACTCATAACACTGCTGTACATTTACAATTTAACTTAGGTGGATTTGACTCTTCTATTTGGATTTTTTTTAATTATTAAATAAATAATAAAAACTTATAGTAGTGATTTTTTTAAAGTAATGCATATGGCCTTGCTAAAGCATCTGGACATTTTGTCATAACCTCATCACCTCCTCACTTGGTGATTAATTTGATTCGTCTTTATGGGTCTTTACACTACAGTAAAAACAAAAGGGGCAAAATGAACCTTCAGTTCCTTAAACACTTCCTGGACATTAGTTCCTTGAGCTCAAAGTTCCGGAGACTTGGAGCTCCTCCGTATTGTTATCTTCACTTTATTTCGGGATGGCTGTAAAGTCACTGAAGAAAAACAAAAGCTCCTGTGACTGAAGCTCTACAGCGCCTCTGTTCTCCTAGACCATAAATCTCACTTAAACATTCTGGGACTCCAGGTGGTCTGTATAGTTTGCTATACTTTACTGCTGCTGTGCATTTTATTAAGCCTAATTATCCAAACTCCTTTAATCACAACAAAACCTAAAGACAGTCAGACTCTTTGAAGAATACGCTTCTATTCAAAGCACCACATACCAGCAGAAATAGCTGCACATGACAGGCATTCCCAATCGTTCCAACCATATTTTAAAAGCTCTTGTCAAACTTTTCAAAATCGCTGCTATTATAACAGGCCAGCAACATTTGAAAATGGCAATCCACCAGGGTCTATTAACAGACAGACATCCATGCTGTGGAGTGGGAAACCCCCATTGGCCCAACATTGTACTCCTAACTCCTTCACTTAGTCATGTTTAATAGGCTGTTAATGGACCATCAATCGACCAGCAGTGTGGATATGACAGTGCCCCGTATGCCCAGAGCAGACAGTCCTCTGACAGCCCAATAAGGTCCTAATGAGAAGGACAGTAGCTTAGTGTCATAGTCCCTATCATTAGTCGATGAACTGATCAATGACACATGATTTTGAGATAATTAGGATGTTGTTCAGTTTGTTTTCAACCACTGACAGCTTTTTTTCCCCCCCAATTCTGTCTTCGTTTCCAAAGTTACTTCTTCATAAGATGAAATATCTATTAAAACATATTTAATGCATTTAAGTCTCTTAAGAAGATGCTAAAGAGGAAGTTCTATCAGCATTCAATGAAAATAAAATGGATAAAGACAGTTTAATAACCGCCGAGGTTGCAAATACTCAAATTACCCTTAGGTTTGTGCATAGCTGTGGTCCTGAAGTGCATATGGACTAAGATTAAACCTTGGGGTGTGTCTATAAAAAGAAAATTAATCCACCACTATTATTAGGACCATCGACTGGAGGCTCAGAAATCATTTGTCAAATGTTCTCAAATGTTTAGGCTTGACGCGTCATCTCTTGGTCACAATCTGGTAAATGTAAAATTTATTCTGACTAATCAGGACGCCTGATGGCGCGACCCTGTGATTTGGGGATAGTTATGGTGGGTTTATATCACAGTTTTCTGATTTTCTATTAACCAATCAATAAAGCTGATGAGTGCATGCTGTACATTAGTCAAGTGCTGGCTTGTTTTAAACTTCACTCCATCAACATAATATTATTTTTATGAAATTTGTTTGTTTTTTTAATTGAAGTCAATCTGAAATCTTTAGATTAACAGTCAAAACAAGTATAACAATTAACTCCAAATTTCTGTCATTGGGATAAAGGTCAATTTTATGTGACAGCTCACCTGTTTTAAGTGAAGTAACAAATATTTGCTAACTGATCCTGTCCAACTATTTACTATACATTTACATGTAGCACAGCTGCCTGTACTTCATGTCTAAATGTGTGCAAGTGTCTCACCTGCTTTCTGACGCTGCAGACAGACATGCAAAAAAGGTTTAAGCAAGGACTTCTAGAAATAGCTTGAAGCAACTAGCTTGAGCTCCAGTACATGTTTTGTCAAACCCCCAGATTACTGTTCTTACTTAAAAGTAAAAGAATTACTTGCTGTAACAAGACTTCCTTAGGTGAACCTGTGGAAGGATCACTAGCAGTTGCCTCCAGCTGCTTGTGTCTGGAGATGACAGAGGGCCTCACCCCAGTCCCGTTCCAGGGCATGCGACTGCCCTCGTGGACATCCCTCGGAAAACTGTAGGTTTTTACAACCCTGTTTACATTTAGTTTTTCCATTCTAAATATCAAAATCATCCAACTTGATTTCAAAAAAATGTTTAGAAGCTCAATAAAAGTATGAAGTTGGTTCAACTGCCATTGTGCTAGTATTCAGAATTATCCAGTGTTAGCTATGGGGATGTTAAACTGCACTTGTTTCCTTATTCTTGTCTCTTTTAGGAGTATGTTTTGCAAATCATCCCAGGCTATAAACACAATCATGTAGAGCATTGTTCTTTAAACTAATAACCTGTACTGAAGGAAAAAAAATTTAATAAATGCGCTTAAAATAAACATCCAGATAGTAAAGCAATGAACAAATTCTCTGTGAGGTTCAAGGCTTAATAACAGAAATGGAAAAAAAAAACTGCCATGGGTTACGTTAAGAGACATGATCTGTGACTGACCTGTACTTACTACAAATGGTATGCAAATGTTTAAAATATGCATTGTTAGTATGCAAATGTAGTCTGTGAAAGATATGAATAGGCAAATAGACAGTAACAGCAGTGATGTTAGTCCCTACATGTTCAAACCTTGTCCTTCACGAGAGAAAACAGGCAGAAGACATTTACGGGGCTAGTGAGCGGATTTTAATGCATGTTTCTTAAAAGTTAAGCAGAACACATTATGTGTATGATTTAACACAAGATATCAAACTGAAGGTGGCAAATTCATCATCATCCATGACCAGCTCTGAGTGTCATTCATATATTTCATACATATATACACATGTATATAACCATCAATACACCCGTTCACCAACATTGTTGGACTCAAAACCTGCAAACTTCCAAGACTGCTCACACAATGTATGTATAAGCCTATAGAGACTGTAAGCCACCTTAGAGTCCTGCATGCCGCCATGCGTCGTTGGCATTCAAGTGGGTCGACATGAGGTGCACAACCTTCTGTCCTCTTGACCTGAGCTTAATAATATAATATGCACTGTATACTAGCGCTGCAACAAGTTGGAAATTCTGGGCCAGAACTAATGATTGAAATAATTTAGACAGTAGTGGAAACCGATTTGTTTTTGTAATTTTCCACTGTACCCTTTGTGTCAGGTAAGCAAAGATCTGCGTATTAATCATAAAGTTGTCAACCGATTTTGAATGAGCTCAAATTGTGTTTGTAACTAATAAACCTGGATCCCAGATACAGAAAACTATAAATGGAGTCTAACCAATGGCAGTAACATTAGCCGACAATAAACTGGTACATTCCTATTGGTTGCTACTTTGAATAGATTTAAGTGATCTGTCTAGGCGGGAATTTCAATAAAAGAAACATTTTGCAACTACCCAACTTGTCTTAAAAGTTAAGAGTGCGAGACCAAGAGAGAACAGAAACTGAAAGTTTCTTTGTAAACACACATCCCAGCTGCAGACACGGTTTTCAGTCAACAATAATGACACATGTGTTACATAAGGCTAAACTATCAATGGGTCAGTCCAGGTTGAACATGTATCATTAGTAGTCCTGCACTTCATGCGGAAAGAGATAACAGTTTCAAAGTGCTGCTTTCTCTGCGTATGTACAGTGGGCTGACCTGCTTGGAAGGTAATAAATAACCGAGGGTGTTTCCCTGTTGCAGATAGTGACAGAGATAAGAGCACATAAATGAACAGGCAGACATATCGATGAACAAACAAACAAAGCACAACTGGCCTTGACTTCTTCGCAGAAGAATTCATATTTTTTATTATATTCCATGATAAATAAATCTCTCATAGTGCACTGATATTTCAAAAGGAAGAAACCATCCCGAGTGCAACCACTTAATTCAAAACAGACAGCGTGGCAGATTAGTTGTTGTACAAATAACCAATGCTCTTATGAGGCTAAAGGCTGCACTTCTGCTGAAACAAACACACGCAAACACTTGACCACTTTAGCCAGGGGAATCTGACCACTTTCTGAGGCTCCTAGCAATTTGTAGGTCACAGAGCTCTCTGTGACCGCTGGTGTAGAGTGTAAGTCACTGCCACTTGCAGGTCAGTCTAGCATTGAGCCACACACAAGCACCTACAACGCACACACACATGCTATGCATCATAGAGCTTTCTACCTCTGCACCTCAACACCCGCAGATTCCTTGGATTTAAAACCAGTTTTAAATATTTTTGAAATGCCTGGCAAAAGCTCACAGGAAGCTTTAGGATACAGCAAGTGCTTCAAATATTGATACTGTCTGCATGTCCCTGCACACTGCAGGCTTACAGGCTTCCTCAATACATGTGCATCCTTACACAGGAGTTTTGACTGGAAGGAAACGGGTAAGGACTTGGTGTTACATCTGGGGATGGGAGGTTCACGATGCAGATGCCCCCCAAGAGGCCTTCAATGAATTTTTTATGTGTGGTGTGTATGTGTGTGGGGTTTTTTGTATGTGGGCTGCAAGAAGGGGCAGCTTGTGTGTGCACCTGGCCTACTGCATTATTAAAGCTCAGAAGCTTGGACATAGAAAAAGAAAGAGAAGTTTAAGGTGAGGAGCCACTAGCGGTTGGTGGAGTGAAGGGAGAGACGAAAAAATGGCTTTGACTGGAACAAAAACGGGAACATGCCCAGTATTACAGTGGAGGGAACAGCAGGTGGTACAGGAGATTAGAGAAGCAGTCAAGTAGCAGTGTGTGATATTATATTCATCAGGGGAGGTTAAAAAACTGAAGCAACCCTTTTTCTGCCAATTGTTAAGGTTGTGTGGCCTCCACATAATGATAATAATAATAATAATAATAATGGATACTTTATTGATCCCCATGGGGAAATTACTTGTTTTTCTCTGCATTTGACCCATTCACTCAGTGAAGCAGTGGGCAGCCCACTAAGCAGGCGCCCGGGGAGCAGTGTGTAGGGACGGTACCTTGCTCAGGGGTACCTCAGGGTAGCCGTTAAGTGGATTCGAACCGCCGACCTTCCGATCATGGGGCGACCACTTTACCTACTGAGCTATCCCTGCCCCTAGCTTGACTCGTACGCTACTTGGTTGGTATTCTCTCTCCTGCTTTAAGAAAATTTTTCTTCCTTCTTCCACTTCATGTGAGGTGCCCTTTGACCTCCCTGCCCACTACGCTCTTATACATTTAAAGATGGGACATCTGCGCGTGCATAAACTCACTTCCACAGAGAGAGAAATCTCCCTGATGTACACGGTCGGCACACCTGACATCCTGCCTGAGGCTCCCGACAAAACCCCCTCTTTAAACATGGATGAGCCTGCCCACCATATCTCCCTCTCTTCTGTCTCCTTCTTTCTCTTCTGTCTCTCTCAACTCTGACGCAAAGCTGAGAGCAGCTGCTTCAGTCTGTCTCAATAATTCAACACTGAAGTGAGGGATGAAGAGACTGAGGAGCAGCAGTGGATGGGGAAGTGAGAGTTGGGAGGCAGATGGAGAAAAGAGGTGTAAAAGCCACGCACAGAGGAAAAGAATAAAGCAGATGGCTTCACAAATGACAGAATAGAAGGTGTGGGGTAACGTGGCGCCTGCTGATCTTCATGCAAACATGCACACGAGTCTCACAATTTGGTCCCACTTCAGCTCAGACCGGTCCGGCAAGTCAGAGCTGATGTGTCCAACTCATCCGCTCTGAGGACGAATCGATAAGCATTGACCTGTGTGAAAGCTCTTCCCTCTTCCTTTTTCTTCAGCAGGATATTTAACCGTAGAGAATCCGACCCCACTGTGGACCATTTGCAAAGCACAACACTCCCAAACTGTTAAATCTAACCAAAGTTTAACGAATCTTAATAAATGTCCCAATGCGCTTTGCTAGCTGTGACTTTTAGGAAAGGAAGTTCACTGCAGAGAAGCGTGTCTTTTATTTCGGAACCAGTGCACATGGGGTTTTTACAAATCTTTTTGAGACTAACGTGAAAGCTCCGAAACTCACAGGAGTGTTGCTAAACGTGCGGCACGTATCTTCAGAGCGAACAACAAGGCACCGAGACAGAGGCACACAGACAAAGGGATTGGAGGGCTACAGCTAACGCCATCTAAGTTTCCCAACAAAACAAAAACCAACCACTATAAAAGGCCCATGTGGAACTCCTACGGTTTAAAAAAAAAAAAAAAGCGGCGGCATTTTTGTGAGCACTTTGTCCCCGCCGGCGCTTCGCACAACTCGGCATGACTGCAGAAAATCTCCACGGGCCACAAAAGTTAAAGAGGAGGCGCAGCTCCCCTTTACGCGGAGACCGCAAGCGGCTGTTCGCTGGCCGAACACGGGCATCGCTACAATGTAACCAGTCTGGGTTTCTGGAACAATTCTCGAGCACGTTCCGCTGCTAGTTTTTAACAAAGCCCCAAACAGCTGTATTCTATTTATACCTGCTGCTTCAGCGAGGCGACACAAAGCATGCTAGCTACAATGCACGGCGTCGCTCCAAATGCATTGTTCCTCACACTGTGGGGCGAGGGGCAAAGAGATGGACGTGGGATCCCCATCAATGCTCCCGAGTGCACGTTCAGACATTATCGCTGGAAGCACGCGCAGAAAACACTCCCTGCAGGTAAAAGTGGAGCAACTTTAGTTGCTCAAACTGCCGCTTCTCTCTCTTTTTCCTTTTTTTGTACTTGAGAGAAAACAAGAAAGACAAGAGTGAAATTGGCAGTGCAGCTAGCCACTTGGGCTAACTTAGCAGCCATGCCTGTAGTTGGGAGGATGCATAAGAAGAAAGGTAGAGGCACGAGTACAAACAAAGTGGCAAACACGAAGAATAAAGTAGCACAGCTTTCACTTGAAGTAGCCGGTAAATTTTAGAAAAGAGCTCCAGTAACATGCGTGACTCCGCTGGAGTGACTGAACTGCTCCACATCAGTTAGCAAGTTGAGCCACCTTAGCACACTTCTTTGCTGGATTTCAGTTGTGACAGTGCAATATTGTACTTACTTTTCTCTTGCTTGGCTATCGGAGGGGACAACAGCTCCTTTTCCTTTGCCGTACATCTTGGAGGCTGTTCTGATACTTTATTTTATCCCACTCGACACCTGTCAAAGAAAGCTACCAGGAAAACCTACTATCTCCATAGCTACCTAGTTAGTGTTGTCTCCCTATCTCTCCCTTGCGCTCTCTTTGCTCCGGTTTCCTTTTTTTCTACATCCCCAACATTGCCCACAAATCAGGCAGGGTTTCAGCCGGGGGGAACTTGAAACAGTCCGCTGGTGGAGCGTTTTTTTTTTTTTTCAATCGCTGTTCCTGGATTCAGCTCACGCCCCCCCTGTTGCGAGACGGTGGGGGCTTCTTAAAGGCACAGTGACTCAGTTTTTGTCGACTTCGCTGAAGTTCAAGTTCTTTTTGATGGCCTTCAAATTCAGGCCTTACATTACATGTGAGTTCATATACAGCACAAGATTATTCAGATTGAATGCTTTTGGTGTTTTGAAACATTTTCTAAGCAATTATATGTCAATATGTATCCTGCTAAAGATTCAGGGCTTCATTTTGCCACAGCAGATGGGGGCTTGATAGTCCCAAATACCCACCCTTGTTGACCTGTGTACCTCTAAATTACCCCTGTGGCCAGTCATAGCACCAGTCATGCAGTGACACCGTATAGGGCAACCAGACACCCCAGTCCTGTGCGCACAGAAAAAGATGTCTGTTATTACCTTTGACTGCTGAGCCTTCGGACAGTCGGCGTACACCACTCATAGATGCTATCATGCTGACATATAAGTGCAAATCAGAAGCCTTTAGTGTTTTTATTTTATTGTATTTTATTTTCCATGCAATACTTCTCTATTGCCTCCCAAACTAGTGTTCTCTGACCTCAACGGCCCTTAAAGGAGGAGGAGTAGGAACACAAGTAATTGAAGAAAACTCTTATTCTGCTATAATTTAATCTTTTTAATTTTGTTTTGTTGTGCAATCAGTACGGTCAGCTGCTTAAAGCACATAATTCACTCATTGTGTGTCTAAAGTGTCCCGAGGTATAAAATATTATCAATTTTATGCGTTCTGGAAGATAAAGAAGTAGTTTTAGCGTCACTAGCAGACAAATACACCCACTGTATATACAGATGATAAAATTATCCTAATCTGTTTAGTCTTTTTCCAGTTTTGTCTCTCTTTATTCACAAACCTTATCATAAGGCCAAAAAAAGTTTCTTATATATTCAAAGAATATTTGGGGCAACACGTGTTGTCTCAATTTCAAAGGACTCTTACTATTTCACTAATGCAACATTTTTTACACACTGTAAAATGTGATCATCTCTGTGATCTTGTATCAACATGCTTATAGTTTATACAGTAAAAATAAAATAATTAAAAAGTGACCATCTTATGAAGACACAGGGATGAGAGCATTAAGGAATTATCACTGTTCACTAGCTCCGAGTTATATTTGTTTTATGCTTGTAGACACACAAGCTTCGTTTCAATTTAATATAATATTAATACTAATAAAAAATAATTGATTATCCAGGTACGGGGCTGGCGCTTGATATATAATGCGTTAGTTTGTGTCATGTCCCTTTAAGAGTGTGTAGAGGGCTGTTTCAGAGTTTGTGTGTGCACATGGGTCTGTGTGTGTATATGTGTGTAAGGCAGGGACAGGCAGTGTGTTCTGTTTTCGTGCTACTAGCTGTGGGAAGGACACAGCTGACTGTCTGCGGGCGTGCACGCCTGCGCGCACGGCGCAGTGTGTATGCGCGGAGGCAGGCGCACGAATTTCTGTGTGCGTGAGAGTTAGAGAGAGAGAGAGAGAGAAGGGTGGGAGAGAGAGAGAAATATTTCTGTATGTGTGGTAAGCCTTTTTTTTCTACATGAGCATGTACCTCATGATGAGCAGACATTATATGAAAGAACAGAGGAACAACAGATAAAAAACACTAGCGAGGAGCATCATTTTTAAGGATGACCAAAACATTTCTCCTCGGTGAACTAGTGAATGTAACATAGCAACAAAGAAACACTGAGTGATGCAACAGACATAAGAGTGTTGGGATTTTTCCAAGGGACAAACAGTATACCCTGACAATAAGAATACATTTATTTGCAGCCTATTTAAACTCACTCAAATATGACTGGGCACTTAGCTGTGGACTGCTATTTGTCTTAAGCTTAATGGTTTCATATTTGCATGCAGTGTAATGTTTGCAATAAAGCAGCTAAAGACTGCTTTCATGTGCAAACACGGGAAGGTCTTCAAAAAGTTTCCTTCTCCTAGAGTTGGGCAGATCATTCCAAATATCGACACTACTGATACCAACGCTGGTATTGGTATCAGATACTAGTATGATAGCATCGATACTACGTTCAGCGTGTAGCCCACTGAATTGTGTTAAATAATTGTCGCATCCAAATATGATTTATGACCTATTGCACCGTTAAACAACAGAACAACATTTACATTCCAGGTCTCCAAAAAAGAAACAGTTTCAAAATACAAGAAAAACTAAAAGGTGTTTTTTGTTGTTTTAACTAATTATTGTAGAACACGTAAATCACGGTGGTCATTAAAATGTGTCCCGAATTAAGTAAATTGATGACGATTCATTTCGTGAATCGCAGCACATTGCTTTGCCCTACATAAGCTACCTTAACAGGTTAAAAATATCGGTACCGGTATCAGTATTGGTATTGGCAGTACTCGGATCAATACCGAAGTTTGTATTGCTCAGCACTACTACTTTGAAATGAGATGTTGTTTTCAGATTCTTCTACTCTGGTAATGACTTTATAAAAGAAGGGTGTCAAAGTGTGGACAGAGAGCCGAAAGAGGAAGAAGAATATGCATTTTCAAATTTAGCCAGCTGAACTCTGAGAGAGAAGGGGAAAGTGAGAAAGTGATGGTGTAGGTATCTTTTAAGCTCTAGACCACAAACTCTATCACTGTCTCATCATAGCACCAATATTGATCCAAGAACCCAATGATCCCCGGGAACACTGGCTCTTCCTCTTTTGCAGAGAATAAACACAAGCAGCGTCACTGCGTATTGTGTGTCTGTCTCTCCGTTTCAAATGCAGATAAGGCTGTTGGGCTTTTGTCGTCGTGCTTTCCCTCTATATATGATAATTTTATTCAATATTGGATGAAATGAAATCAGGGTGATTTGGAACCAAGCTGATGTTACATCTTGCATCAACAATGGTGTGCAATGTTTTACAGAAAATGGTAAATATAAATTGTCCGATCACATCGCAGCTGAAATGTCATAAAAACAGTTACTGTTACGGATCAGCTGTATTTAACAACTTTTTTTCTGGTTTGACAAGTTTTCTTCTGTTTGGCAGAGATTATGGGTTCATTTATGTGTTTTTTGCATTTAGTCCACGCACCATACAACATATGTCAATCTTTATTTGGTGCATTATTGGGTTTGCTGTCATCTGAACTACCATTATCCTCCCTTTCTTTCCACTCCATCCTTTCTCCATCACTTTCTTGCTTCTCCCAACATGCTCTCTTTCTCTCTTTATCTTCCTCTCTGTCTTTCCTTCTCTTCCACATCATCCTGCTCTCCTCTGACCCACTTTAATGCCTTCTTGCCACTATCTCCCTCTGTTCTTCCCCATGCACCCACATCCTTCATCTCTATCTCTGTCTCTCTCGCATTCTCCTACCCCCTTCCTGTTCTTCCTCCATTTCACTTCTTCCTGTTCATGCTTCTCCACCCTCCTTCCATTCCATCTCCTATTTCTGTTCCTTCTTCTGCTTCTTCTTCTTCCTTCCGCGTCTTCCTCGCCCCTCACCTTCTTCTGCCACTTCCTCTACTCCCCCCCTTCCGATGCATCTGCATCTCTACATTCTTGTGCAGTCTCACTGAGCATTTTCACTTTCTTTTCCCTCTCTGTCTTTGTGTTTTTTGCCTTTTTGTTCTTCATCGCTCCCACTCTTTCCTCGTCTTTGTCTTCCTCCCCTTTTTCCTCCCCCTCTGCCCTTCTCCCTCATCTTTCCACCTTGTCCCCCCCCCCCCTTCCCCACCACCACCAGCCCTCACCTCCCTCCTTTCTCCTTCCACCATGAGTCATGTTGTGCTCTCTCTTTCTGCTCCCCTCACTACGCCACAGAGCCATTCAGGACAGACATTCATCAGCGGCCTGAGATGATAGATGCTGCTCACCACAGCTCCAGCAGCCAGTTAGCCTGGGGTGATGCCTTATGCATACAGATATCACCTGGCTAGCTGTAGTCTACTGCTTCGCCCAGGATCGAATACACACAAATGCTCTCAAGTTTACGCACGCACATACTGCGTTGCCTGGTGTCTAGGACTGGCTCTGTGTGAAATGGAAAAGTTTGGAGCACGGAAGACTTCGCCGATAACTATATTCGCCCTTAACATAAGTGTAGACAAGTGTGCACGCAGTAGTGTTGGAATGGATTTTATCTGTGTGTATACGCGTGTGTGTTCTGGAGAGCGCTAGGTATGTAAACTCCAGGGGAGTTAGGTTAATTGGGTCTGAAAAAGAGGTGGGTGTGTCTTTCTCCTCTATGACAGGCTTATTTACATAGCAAAGCTGTAATTACCCTAACGAAGCCCCTATCCTATCAGGGAGATTGCACACACACACATACACACACGTGCAAGCCCCAAACAGGTTTGAGCTCAATCATGCCAAACCTGTATTTTTCATCACTCCAGATCCCTCTCAGAAGCATTCCATTCACATGTTCATTTCTAATTGAATGGCATCCTTTGCGGTGCCAATCAGTCGGTTTGTTGGAATTTCTCTATCAGAGCTCATTGGCTTCTAAGAGAGATATGGGACTCCTTCCAACACTTAGCAATCACTTCCTTCCTCCCCCCTCCCCACCGTTTTCTTTTGTCAGAACAGGCTTTTTCTTTGTGAGTTAATGCAGGAAAAAAAAAGATTTTCTTGTGCGATATCAATTTAAGTCACGAATCCAACCCATTGTTGCAAATAACGAGAAGACGTAAGAACACCGTCGACATTTCAGGGACTCTATTAACTATTAAACTAGATGAAGGTAAGTTAAACCCTATGTTACCCATGTAGTGGTGCTTATTTAAGCAGTTTGTTAAACCTTTCAACAGATTTCTGTCATCAGTGTGTTATTTATGAATGAAATAGATGTACGTAGCACAAGACTGAGGTTTCAGATGATTTACAGAACAGAAAGTGTGTTTTTATCTCCTTTTTTTTTTTTTACTTTAGTAAATAACTAGATAAGACTTGCAGGCCTCTGAAATTGGTCAAAGGATTCCAAAAAAAAAAACCACTTTCTACTCGATTTCCGCAACATGTCGACATAAATGACTCGTGACAAGCTAAAAAAGAGCGCCAGTAATCAAATAAGACCAAAAAAGAGAGAGAAAGTTGTGTTATTGAATTATGCTATCGCAGCTTTTCATCTACAATTGACTTCTCCCTTCACAGACATACAAAGATGTTGTCCTTTTTTAAAATGTGTCTCTCATTTAGATACTGTCACATAAATATAGGAAAAGGCAGTAAATAAATGAATGAATAAATAATGGAGAACGTGACAGACAGCCCTCCTCCTGCAGCTCCCCCCTCTCCTCTCGGAGACCCTTCACAGACAAACATGCACATGCTTCCTCTGCGCTAAAAACAAGTCACTGCTGAGGTTTTGCTTTTAATACGGTAATTTTTTGTACTGCTCACCTGCTGCAGGTTTGAAAACAAAGAAAGAAAGAGAACTTGAAATCCCAGAGGAGACAGGCAAGGCTAGTTGCTTCTTAGACCACTTGAATTATTGAATTAGAATATACAGATAAACAAATAAACATGACACAGGTTTAAATGTGGTATGCTTAGTTAACAAAAAAATGGAAAAGTTTGTGGTCTTGTTTTCTTCGGTGACGTATGAATTTAATTTTTATGTGACAAGCTCCAAAATTAACTGCCACTGCCACAACATGAGCGGGCATGAATAAATGCAAATTCATTCACTGTGAAATTTGAGCGTTTTAAGTTGCGTAATAATGTTTTACCCCACCCAGAGTCGTATCACTTCACAATAAATAAAAGAGTTCAAGCTGAGGCTGAAAGGCCTCTCCTCTATACGCTCAGGGTAGACATATATAAGCTCTGTTCATTAGCTGTTTGGGGAAAGTAAACACTAAAAGACTTTAAATTGTGTAAAAATTGCATGGAAAAAAAAATCACTGGAATTTCAGTCCGAATAAGGGTTTCTAAGCCGTGCTCGCAAAGGACTAAGTGCAATTACATTTTGTAACATGCATCCAGCATGCTAGATGGGGCTGTGCGAGTATTTTATAGTGGAATTTTCCTTTAAAAATATCTGCACTAAAGCCAAAACCAGTACCTTTACCCAGCAGCCCCACTGCCTGCCTCAGTATCTGCCCTTCCCTCTCTCTGCACTTCCTATTCCAACAGGAATTTAATCTTTCAAACCATCGTTGTTTTTCCTCTCCCCTATTTTTACTGCTGCTGCTGCTGCTTGGAAGACCACAGACTGCCTCTGTATGCTGATGCCCCCCCACTCCCCACCCCCACCCGTCCTGCTCCGAGCCTGTCTCTCTCTCTCTCTCTCTCTCTCTCTCTCTGTATCTCTATTTGTCTTACTCTCTCATGCTCACATCTTTCCCCTGTCTCTCTTTCTCCTCTGCTCCTTGTCCTCATCTCTCATCCTTCTCCTCCTCACTTGTTCCCTACTTCTTGTCTCCTTCACCCCCCCCCCCCCCCCCCCCCCCGAAAAAAAGAAACACACACACACATACACACATACACATAAGTACACTTTTCCCTTTCTCTTTTCCGCCTGTCTGTCTCTCTGCTGTTTCGTAGCTCTCCTGCTATACGTGCCACAGATTCAGATGGCAGTCAAATGGTAGATGGAGACAAACACGGAGACACATGCATGCAATTACATGCTCACACAGTCATACACACACACACACACACACACACACACACACACACACACACACATGCAAATGGATATCCAGACTGGCAACTGCACGCATGGATAGAGACTCTCGCAGACATCTGTGTAAAGACACACAGACGCACACGCACCTTCGCACACCAACGTGCAGACTTTTACAAGAACATACTGTAGTGTCATATAAATTCAAGTATTTCAGTCACCTCCCTCAGTCAGTTTAGTAGGAAGACTATTATTCGTGGAGTACAAAGCTATCAGAAAACAGAATGCAGGAAATATTAATGAGAATGGAGACTTTTGTGAGAGATTAAAAATGAAGAAAGAGAGGAAGAACTTTGAATATGCAGCAGTGAAATGAAATCGCTATGAAAAGTAGGTTTTTTTAGATGTTGGGGTGCATATGGTGAAAGTATACGATACTATTTTTGCATTGACTGTTTTAATGTTTAGGTGAGAAGAAGATAGAGAAACTGGGAGGGCTGTGAGGAGTGGCAGAGAGGGAGAAACAGAGAAGAAGGAGGTCAGTCTAAGCTTATGAAACATTTTCTAACCCAACCCGGCCTATTTCTGACAGAGCAGGACTGTGGACTTACAGTTAGATACACATGTTCCCATGGTTGACAGCAACATGCCTTCAGGGAGTGACATGTGAAAATATGCACACAGAGAAAAAGTCACACTGGAACCGGTAACATGCAAGCTGATAACCTTACACTTTATTCAGATGCAGGGGGCTTTTGTCAAACTGTTCTCAGCGTTCTCAGAAAAACGGTGTTAGCTTTTATCTCTGAGACTGCACAACGCCTGCTATGCAACAGCAAAGGTTTAAGGGCAACATTTTGGGAAGTATGTTGCACTAGAAGACCAGTGCCATTTTATAGTCCCTTATTTCTTTGGTCTAGAGGTAGAGCTAATGTCTGGAAGTATTTAGCTTAGCTTAGTATGGGAAAGCAGAAGGAAATACCAAGTCTAGGCTCTGCCCAAAGTTCAACAATCGACCCATTACCCTCAAATTATTTTGCACTGTTTGTGAATCATTTATGCAACCAGGCTTGAATGTGAGAATTTGAGTTTTTTTTCACTGAATGCACCTTAAACTACACAAGACTCAGATAAGCAGCAAAAGTTAGGTCAACGTGCCTGTAAACATTTACTTTTACCACATTATTATGTACATGTTGCAAGCACTGGTTGGAGCCCCTTTGTCCTTAAAAACCGATTTAATTTTTCTTGGTATATATTCAAAAAGGTAACTTTCATCTCAGATTTTGATCCATATTGACATGATGGCATCACACATCCCAAAGGTGCTCTTTTGGGTTGAGATCTGGTGATTGTAAGTACAGTGAACTCATTGTCATGTTCAAGAAACCAGTTTGAGGCGATTTTGAGTTTTGTGCATTTTTCTGCTGTAAGGAATCATCAGAAGACGGGCACAATGTGGTCATAAAGAGATGGACATGGTAGAGTAGGGTGCAGTGTTTAAATAATATTCCTTTGTAATAAGGGGCTAAGTGTGCCAAGAAAATATCCCCCACACCACTACACCACCACTGGTAGCCTGAACCTTCCCGAGTTGGATCCATGATTTCATGTTGTGTATGCTAAATTTTGACCCTGCCATCAGCACGTTGAATCACAACAGGCAACATTTTTCCATTTAGCTTCCAATGTTGGTGAGTCTGTGCAAACGCCACCCTGTTTTCAGTTCTTAGCTTACAGTAGTAGTACCGAGTGTAGTCGTCCGCTGGTGTAGCCCATCTGCTTCAGGGTTTGATGGGCATTCAGAGATTCTCTTTTGAATATTTGGCCATAATAAGTGGGTTTCCAAGTAACTTTCGCCTTCCTATCAGCTCAAAGCACTTTGGCCACTTGCTTCATACTTATGGCATCAAAAAGATATTTTCAACTGGAGAACTGACGCTCACTGGATTTTTTTTTTTTTTTTTTTGGGGGGGGGGGGGGGGGGGGGTCTGTAAACCATTGAGATGGCTGTGTGGGAAAAAATTCAGCAGATCAGCAGTTTCTGAAATCCTCAGACCAGCCCATCTGGCACCAATAACCATACCACATTCAAAGTCACTTAAATCACCTTTCTTCCCCATTCTGATGCTTGGCTTGACAAACAATTAAAACTACATTGAAATAAGCAAATCCACTCAAAACTGTTTTGAGTGGGTTTACAGATTTCTATAACTGGTCAAGTACGACAAGTATCACAAATGCCAGCACAACCTTTGGTCCAACAATAAAACCATTTTCTGAAGTTCAAGCACAGCTTGCAGCATGATCAGTGTTTTGTAATTACCACAATGGAGTCCACTGTTACTGCTCCTCTAAAAGAAAAAAAATGCTAGGTTCAGTTATGCTTACAGCTATTAAAATCAGTTCTTATAACCTTTTGGAAAGGAAAGTATTTGGTCATTTTTGAGTGTTTCATAATATCCAGTGTAGTAAAACTGAAAGGATAGAGCTGGTTAAAGATTCTGTGGTATCTATAAAGAAATTCAAAGATACGTCGAACCTATTTGTTGACAGCGGATAGTCAAAGCTGGCTTACTAAACTGACACAGCGGCCCAAAAGGTCAGGGGACCTAAAAAGAAAAAAAAAAACCGTCTAGGTTTTATCCATCTGCTCTGTACTTAAGCACAGAAATCCCCCAACACTGATTGAAGGAAAGCCACCACGTAACAGGAAGATCAGAGCAGTTTAAACAACAACAAATATTTACATATGTCAAATGCATATTGTTTTGTATGTTTCTTTCCCGATTTATTTTAAGTGGTGTGAAAAACTGTTCCTTCCTGTGCTGTCAGCAGTTATTCTAGAGTCAAATGTTCCAAAAATACAGCGCCTATTGTCCTCAGAGAGTTTGGTGTGTTTTTTCTGATAATCAGATATTGTGGTGACGAACCAGCTGGTATTGTGGATGATGTCAGCGGAACATTTTAATTACCTTTACATAACTTGTGAAGATTTCAGCTGTAAATGTATCTTTTCTCTGATAGTACATGAGCATATTGTAAATTTGGTAAAGCACTTGGAGCTATATGTTAAGTTCCCTTAACATAGAACATTTAACTTTTTCACCTACGGTTGAGGACATCGCTTCATTCCGTATTCCACAAAAGCATAAGTCATGCATTTGGTATGGATTTGGCTATTTTCGTTTTGCTTTTGCCGTTGTGTGAAGAATTCACAACATGAAGTGCTCACAGTCTTCTATTTACATTTGACCTGAAAGCTTGCGACAGAAACATATGTTGCCCTGGATGTCAAATTGGATCCAGATTGTGTGTCCTCTCAAAAACGTTTGAACAGTTACAAGACCTTTTTTCTTCTTCTTTTTTTTTTATCAGAGACAAACATGAGTGTGCGGTGGTATAATTGGCTGCACAGACAGTCTACAGATGTTATTTTCCTTCAGCTAGTAGAGTAACTAAAGACTGTTTCTCTGTCACCTTCTAAGATTGAGGATGGGTGTTCTCCATTCATTTCAAAATTGACCATTGTGATGTCGCTAGACTTTAAAAGCTGTTAACATATTAACAACTGTAACTGTAAAAGTATGATGTTGTTTTCATGATGACGATGATGATGCTCAGCACTTTTTATGAATTGCTTGTGTTTTCACAGCCAAGCTGGAACCTCCACAGCTAAAAATGAAGACAAAGACGAAAAGTCAAAAGCAGGTCATCAAATCGACACTAAAAGAACTCCACAGATCCCGATGTTAAAACTTTACATTCACAACTCGTGTTACCTGCATTCTGGGCAGATTGCTAAAAATCAAACAAACATACCCTTTTCTTTTTGCGCACTCATGCTAGTTTGCTTGAGGAAGTAAATGCATTTGAGGAATGGGAATATGGACATGACTTTTATTTTTGAAGTGAAGTGAAGTGCAAACTGCATTCAGGACAGAAACAGCTACATAACAATGTTATACTACTTGCTGAGTTACGTTTGCATTACTAGCTTTTGACCAGCTATGTGTTAACAATACTTTGGCTAGCTTTGCGTTAGCTTAGTGTTAGCATGCTAACACAAATATTAGAGTAGATTAGATTAGACAAAACTATAGCAAAATATAGCGAAAAACCCAGAGTGTTGTTGAAGCTGAGTGTATGCCGATCCCAACCCACACAACATCAGCAGTAACAAAGTCAGTGGTAAGCCTCATTGTACTCTCGATTTATACCTTTACCTTGTTTTTAGTAGAATCACTGTGACAATCGCTTTGATGTCTCTCTGAGCTGGTTTTCAACTTTGGTTTGTGTCGTTGTATTTGTGTAAACACTAAAATAATTTTGTGATTTGTGGATTTCTGCTTGCATGTGGAACTGTAGCCCAGTTTTTATGGCGTTAACTTGTAATTATGTGACAGTGCAATTCAGTTCATTTTGTGAAGTAACACAACTGTAACTCAGCAAGTAGTATAACAAATTACTTTCTCCAGCGAGAAATTAACATACTACATTACTTGTAGGAACAGCAACAAGTAATATATAATGCATTACTTTTATGAACAATGACCCCAAATCAAAATACGGATATAGATACTGATAATTTAGAGTAAGATAAACACTGATACAGTGAATAGTTCATTATAATTCACAGGAGAAAATTGTGTCGGATAAATGGCTGATCAAAACAAGTTATGGCATATGAACGGTCTCGATTTTCTGATATAGTCGTTTTTTAACACTTTTGAATGTAGTAAGATTGGTGTTCACATGTTTTATACTGTAACAGTTTGGACATCTCTCACTGACTGAACAACCTGTCGGTGCTGTAGTCCTTGCAGTTTGACCACGCAGAAGGCCCTGGATCACAACAGGTCTCTGGATCAATCGACTGTCTTTACAATTTGTTGTTTCATTGATGTCCAGCTTTTCTTTTTTTGCCATAAGATAGGATATCCCGTTTACTAACTTTATTAAGCATCCTTGTGACACTTCAAGTACAGTACAGTGTCCTCATCTGCTGGCTTACAGTCAGAGTATCCATTGATCCTGAGATGCTCTCTGATTCAGGCCTTTTTTAAAAAAATGCTATCCCACAAGTCAATAGGTGCTGTCATTGTTGTATCTTGTGTATACAGTCTATGGTCAATGACTGCAAAGATTTGTTCATTTTATAAACAAATTGAGTCATAAGCTAGGCGGGTCTACTGCTGCTATTTTGTCTTCTTTCATCTTCTTTCTGCAATACAAACAGAGGAGAATTTTAAATTAAAAGTCATGTTTATTCCACCGGATTGGTGCTCTAAAGACTGATGACCATGAACCACAGCTGCTGTTACACTAGAGATGAAGCAAAGCCAAGTCATAAAATTACGTATAGATTTTTGTTGACTGACACAGGACATATTTGCAGAATTTATTTAAAGTGGACACAGAGTTAAAACATGAACAAATCTGAACATCTAAATATTTTACCAGCTTTCCACCAACAACATTCTTTCACTCTATTTGTTCTAAGTGGTGAACACAGATATATTACCGCTAGGCTTGAGCAGTGATGGTTTCTGGGTGGTTCCTGCACATCCTAACCAATTTTCTCTCCTCGGACGGTGACAGTTTGGGTCTTCTTTCAGACCCTGGCAAAGTGATGATGCATTTGAATAACTTGTACTTATGTACAGTTGTTTGAACTGATGATACTGGAATCTGCAGTATTTTAGAACGTGTAAATCTACAATTCTCCTGCTTAGACCTTCAGTTACTTGGGCTTTCCTATTGTTATGCATATTATTCTATCCAATGAGTGCTGTCAAACTGATTGTTTTTATGAAAACAGAAACTATCAGTTGTAGTTAATGGTGATCACTAACGAGAAGTTAACAGGTCTTGATCTTGCTAAAAGACATCGTAGAACCTTCAGCAGCACATATTAAAAGATTTAAGGGAAATGTCTAATCACAGCTATTATGTGTTTAATATATAGTCAGTGTTTGCAGTTACATTTACATTTATGATTTTTTTTGGGGGGGGGGGGGGGGGGTTCACATCTTAGTGGTGGAAGATTGAGGTTTTCGGCAAAAGAGCTCTAATAAGCAAAATATACACTTTGTGTTCAGCACTGGAGACAAAATGAGAGCAATTACCTTGTGAACACAGTTGAGCATTTACCAGCTAGAGTACGTTTTATTCCTGAATTGGACTACACTGCCATAAAATGAGTTAGCACTGAACAATGAACATTAGTTGCATCACAACAAAGAATATTCTCTCATCATATGTCTGATGTGCTCACCTTTAACTCAGAACTCAGTGTCAGTAAATAGGATAGCGACTACAAGAAATATGTGTTGCCCAATCTTTATGTCTACTGAAGTCCTGAACACTACAACAGCAGTTATAAAGTAGTGTGTCTGAAACTTCATCTGACTGTTTTGGGGCTTTAAACAAACAAACAAAAAAGAAAACACCACAAACCGTGAGGGTGGATGAATGTATGGGTGGGTTCTTAATTGTGCATTTTGAGCTTTTTTGAATAAGAGATCTTTAAAAAATCAATACTAAAATATATACAATAATACTCAGAAAAAGGTGTAAAAATATTAAAAGCAAACAAGTGAAAGGGTGTTTTTTCTTTTTATTGCCCAAACCTGTGCTTGCAGTCAAAATCGAAGTAAGCTTGATCATGACTTTAAAAAATAATTTTTCTTACATTTTTGGGGGGATCGACATTCTTACTCCAAGAGGCGTGCAATACATTAAAAAATAAATCTTGTCATTCAAGGTGTATTCATGTTCCCATTGGTTGCATCTACAGCACCAAAGCTGCTAAGGGTCAACAGTCAGCATTAGCGCTCTCACAAATGAACACAAATAAGCATTGGGGGAAGCTGTAGTTGTTCCACACATGCAGAGCGGGTTTATGAGATTCATAGCTCTTGTTCTGTGCTATTGTCCTCGATGAAGAGGTTTGTCTGGAGGTTTGGATGCATATGTTGTTGACTGTCTTGCCCCTTGGCCAAAACTACAGGCCCTCCTCTCCCCCCTGCAACGGGCCCCTCAACCTCTCGCCTTTTCTCTTTTTCAAATATTCTCAGCCATTCGCTCTATCCTCCCTGTCCATCTTCAGCTTTCTTTCCCTCTCTACACCCTTTCCTTCTTTTTTGCTGCTTGCTCACACAGACACACACACACATGCGCGCAGACACACACGCACACACATAAACACACACCCATTCCATCCTTTTGCCTTTGCTCGCTGCCCATATCTTTCTCCTTTCTCTCTGCACGACTCGCCCCCCCCCCCCCCCCCCATTCTCTCCCCTCCCCCTTAGCCTTCCACCCCCCCACCATCCCCCATCCTTCTGAAACAGAGTGTGTGTTCTGCCACTCTCACACACACCCACAGACGCACACACACAAAAACTGGTGCTTTACCTCCCCTAGGAGTTGTTCTTAACTCGCTGACTGAGGCACGCTCTGTGTGCATTTTTGTGTGTCTGCGTGTCTGCGTGTGTGCACGGGTGTTAATGCGGACCGTGCATGGGGGGTGGGGGTTAGCATGTTTTTGTACGTCTGTGCTGCTGACTCCACACATGATCCCCATTAAAGGCTGGCGGGAATAGACACAAATACACACATATACACTCCACACACGCACTTTCATCTGCACTGCACACACAATTCCATTCAAACACACATACACACATGCTCGCGTGCACATACAGGTACATGTGCATCCGAACGCACACACGCACTGTGGGGTTCTATGGGGCCCGATCCCATTTCACCCCTGAGGCTTTTCCACCAACAAGGGGCCAATGTTGGAATCGGTTCCTGAATTTTTTGTGAGCATTTTCATTGCAATAAAAGCAGGTTCTCAAACATGAAAACTGTACTTGTTCCGGGGGTGATGTCATCACTATGTAAAACCTAACATCATTCCTAGGCAACCACAAGTGTCCTAGGAAACCAGATGTGTTGTGCGCATAAAGGAGAGTTTTGAGGCTTGGGTTTAGTAAATATGATAGAATGAATAGTAAAAGTGCCATTCACCAGCTTGCTAACGAGGCTGATGCTTCAGTGGCAACATAACAAAGTTTACAAAAAAGCCACAAAATGACGAAGAACAAACCCAGACTCTCCAGAACAATAGAAATACAATAGAATACATCACAAGGGGCCACATAGAAATCAACAGGTGACCGCAGATATAACAGTGGAGTGAGTATTTATTCACTAGTTTCTGTGGTGAGACAGACAAGCAGATAAAATGACAGTGGAACTGAACCACTGCATTTGAAACAATCTTTCTATTGACTACCTGAGCTCATTCTTACGTACTGTTGCCAAAAATTTCAACACAACTGTGCACTGTGTTTTCTTGGTTGATGTGTTACAATAGCTCCTAAAGAAATTTGGAGTCGGGTTAGGGTCAGGTTATTTGCACTTTATCAAGTTCAGAGTGGGAAAATTCCTTTTGCTGCTGCAGTTATGATTAGATTAGCCTGTGTTTTAAAACGATTGCAACACTAAGCTTGCTCCTGGGAGATTTATCTATCTCAAATAACAACAATGATTGGAGACCCACCAAGAGTCAACAGATGAAACTAACGTTGCATCCCGAAGAGAACACGTATGCTACATAACATGTTCAACTTGACATAATTGATATTGAAAGCATTTTCCTCTGGTACAAGTTGGCTCTACAAGATTTATTACTCACATATAATAAAACACACACAAGTTGACACACTAGGCATTGGTATTTATGTGAACACAATATGGTTCTACTTACAAATGAAATTGCTTCAACAAGAATCCCACCATAAGATAAGATAAGATAAGATAGAACTTTATTAATCCCTCGGGTGGGTTCCTCTGGGAAATTCGAAATTCAACCATGAACTGGAATAAATCCTGTCTTTATATATCAAAGAAAGTATTCTGATTTGACTCCACGCCACCTTTTACTGCCACTACGCTGTCTTCATCTTGTTGTTAAAAGATAAGAAAACCTTCTAATCTAATTATTATCAGAAAACGTGGCAAATGATAATTAATAATGGTGATATTATGTCAGTGACTGGTGACTGAATGTGCAGCAGTTGACACAGACAAACTTTGGTTATTTGTAAAATCAGGTCTAGGAAATGTCCAAAGTCACTCTTTTTCACATGTATCTCGCAACAGGAGATAATCAGGTTCAGACTTGTACTCACAACAGGAAATGTATTACGGGTGGTTTAAAGAGAGCTGAAGGAGGCAGTCCACATGATGCCCACTCACTACTTTTGAATGCAGCAAGGTATTTATTCCATGTGCTATTTGCACATGGGCTGCAATGCAATATCACATGGACTAAAGACTACCTAATGTCCAATCTAACTGCACTGGACATTTGCATTCTTACATGGGTCTCTGAGAAATGCCCGAAAGACAAATTCAGAGCTTCAGACATTTGTTGGATAAAGACAGTTTTTGTAGATTTCCCTCTCTACACCAACACAGTGATGATTTTAGCTTTAAATCAAAAGGATTTACAAAACATTTTTATTAGCTGTTTAGGAATTGCAGCAATTTTTATACACAGCTCCCTTTTTCAGAGGCTGAAAATTTATTGGACAATTGACTGGCAAGCAATTTAATGGCTAAGTGAGGCCTGCTCTCTTGTTGCTTCATGACAAAAAAAGTAGACAATACCTGAAGTTGATTTAAAGTGTTGCATTTGTATTTTAGAGTTTTTTTCTGTAGTTTTAAATATGAAGCCCAAACAGATGTCAGAGCAAGTGAGGAAAGGCCATCATTGGGCTGAAAAAGAAAAAGAGTAAATAAACCTCTCGGAGAGAGAAAAAACTTAAAAGGCCAAATCAACAATGTTGGACATTCTTAAAATGAAAGACACAAGGCTTGAAAGACCACATAAGATGACTGAAGTGTGTAATGACAGAATTATGTCTATGGGAAAAACAACTTCATAACATCAAGCCAAGTCAAGAATACTCTTGACGAGATAGGCGTATCTTGTCAAAGTCAACAATCAGGAGACGCCTTCATGAATGAAAATACAAAACTAAATGCAAAGACACCTACAAACATGCACCTGAAGGTGAACTGGAGAGCAGCTGAAAAAGGGGGATGGTAACCTAGGAGTAAACAGGATCAGGGTAGTGGTTAAGAAAATTTAATTTCTTTCCAATCTCTAAAATTCCTGTACTCTAAAACCAACAATAAAAGACTATGAAAACAAACCAGGGCATTAACAGTAAAATCTGCAGAAGTCAAACTAGCAGTCCAACAGTACATGGCATCCATGGCTACAAGAGTTTTAAAACAAATGCTTTAAAAAATTATTGCAGCCATATTGTAGGTGTAGACTCTTTCGTGTATCTTTTGTCAGCTGTAACTCACTGTAAGTCTCCTGTTGCTGGATGTGGTTTCTCCTTCATGTCTGATGTTGGTTCCAAGAAACAACTCCATGATCTGCCCTCCATGGCCTCCCAGGTTTCCTTAATGTCTGTTTGTGAACTCCATTTTGTTGCTTTCCCCTTGCTTTTCTATGCCTATCCTGCTATGCTGAACCCTCGTGCTGGCCTCTTGTCTCTATTTTTTAAAGTAGTTTCAGGGCAGTGTTGCCTCATTGCCTTAATTGGAATTGTGAGTAGGAAGTATCACTTACAACAAGCTAAAATTACTTCCACCATTTGACATGAGCACATCAAGGGAGGAAACACAGCGTTTGGTGATGTCCATCACTTCTACTACTTTTCTTAAACCCCTTGAATTAAAGCAGGAATTTTGCACTTCAGTCACATCTTGAATATTTGATATAAAATCCACTGTTAGGGTATACAGAGGCAAAACTAAAAAACTGAGTCTTTGTCCAATAAATTACGGAACTAACTGTAAGAGACTGGTTTAAGTTTTCATAACTGAGAAGTGCTACCGGTGCCAGAAGAATCACTGTCTTAATAACAGCATGCACTTGTGTCGGCTTTAACCCCCCTTAAACCCCCTATAGGCAATAGCAGTTGCCTCTGAATGTACTTAAAATCTGTAATTATGTATCCACTGTTGAACTATTCAATATTGGGTTTGTTTTCTAGGATATATGGAATTATTTAAGGAAATCTTACAGTTTATATTATTATATTATATTATAAATCTATATTAATACTGTAGATTTTTTTAAAAAAAAGGTGACTCCAAAGTATATAGGATGTGTCAATAATGTGATATCACAGGTATGGTGAAAGTTTGCACCATGTTTCAGCAGAATGCTGCTAATATTTTATTACTTCATTACATTTTGCATATGCTCCATAATATTTTAGCAGGGGAAGTTGTATATATTTTATATTTATTCAAGTTTGCATCCAAAATTCCTCTGAATGACTTAGCAGTCATCAGGAAATACAAGCAGATCTACCCTTTGTTAGGAATACAGGTCTAGATTTTGGTATTTCACATTTGTGCCATGCTGTATCATATCCTTACATGAGTGTTACAAGTTTTATTTCTGCTTGAATCTAAGTAAGATCGTTTTTTACATTTTTTTTATTTCTTGACTTCGTGTCAAATTACCATACACTGCACCACAATGCACTGTAGACCTTTCTGTTTGGACTCAGAAATCTTTTGGACAAAATATCCAGCTGTGGTATTCTCATGTGGTCGTCAAAAAGTCATTCTTACAGAAAGGAAACAGGAAGAAAAGGCTGAGGTATGCCAAATTACACAAGAAGTGGACCGAAAATCAGTGGCAACAGGTCTTAGTGAGGAATCCAAATGTGAAATTTCTGGTTCAAATGATTGTCAATACATACCAAGAAGGTCAGGATAGAGGTACAACAGTGAGTGTCTACAGCCCTCTGCAAAAATACAGTGGAGGCTCTGTCATGTTTGATGCTGCATTTCAGCCAGTGGTGTTGGAATTCGTAACTGATAGAATTACGAATGCTGAAAAGTATATTTTGACTCTGCAATACCATCTGGAAAGCATCTGATTGGCAATGGCTTTATTTTTCAGGACAACGGTGATTCCAAAACACACTGCCCATGCCGTGAAAACACACCTGGATAGAAATACACACAATGGAACACCATCAGTCATGGATTGGCCTCCCTAGACACCTTCGGTAACATTACTGAAGCTTAATAAGAGGAAGCCACGATCCAAAGAAGAGATTTAGATGTTGGCTTTGGTATCACAGTAACTGCGACCATTGGTGGCGCAGTTTAAAACTCCTGCTCAGGACTGAAATTCTTCTCCACACATATACCGCATTTACAGCAGCTGATACAGCATGCTACACACTTACTGTTTCCAATTTTATTGCTTTGATATCAGCCTCATTATTTACTCTTTCTTGTAATACCTTATCAGTGCTGCAATAAGATAGTGAGCACTTGACATTTCGTACTGCTACTGCTTTGCATTAAAAACATTCATTTAGTGAAATATAGAAACAGGAAATCCAATGTACTTTTACAGTGATTGTAAACACCATCTTTTCATTCTTTACAGCTTATGTTGTAATTCTGTTTGCTATAGGATACTGAACTTTGTGCTGCCAGTACACACTGGTATCAGACAACTACAAATCCATTCATCCATCCATTTTTTACTTTTCTGGTCTGTGTGTAACTAGGCGGATAAATAAAAGCTTAAATCAAACACAAAACTATCCAGACTTACAGCTGTCAGTACTATACAGTATTATACACTCGCTGGAGACTTTATTGGATATACCTTGCTAGTATATCCTGGTACTGTTGGAACTCTGTGGCAGTGATTCAGCAAGGACAAGGTGTTGGAAACATTCCTCAGAGGTTTTGGTCCATGGATTTGTCAACTGCACATCTAGCTGCAAATCTCCCGTTCTACCACATCCCAAATGTACTCTACTAGATTGATATCTGGTGACTGTGGAGGCCATTTGAGTATAATGATCCCACTGTCATGTTCAAGAAACCAGTTGGACATTATTTGAGCTTTGTGGCATGGTGCATTATCCTGGAAACAGCCATCAGAAGATGGGTGCACCGCGGTTATAAAGGGTCAGTAACAATACTTAGGTAGGGTGTGGCATTAAAGCAATGTTTAGTTGGTACTAAGTGTGCCAGGATGATGAAACTCACACCATTACCCCACCAGCAGCAGCCCGAACCATCGATAGAAAACAAGATGGATCCATGCTTGCATGTTCTTTATGATAAAGCAGAAATCGATTCTTCAGACCAGGAAATGTGTTTCCAATTTTGTTGACCCTGCGCAAACTGCAAACTAGCCTGAATTTCCTGTTCATACGTGGCATTTGGCGTGGTCTTGAGGCTGTTCTCCACTGCCCTACGTCATAAACAAGACATTTTCTCCCAGAGAACTGCTGCTCTGGGTATTTCATCTTGATCAGACCATTCTCTGTAAACTGTAAATAAGAGCAGATGAACGGGTGTACCCAACAAAGTGTTCGGTGAGTGTATATTTTGTAATTTTATTGTGAGAAAAAAAACCTTGAACTCAGTTGTAACACTCTCATAAAAGTACACGGCTTAAACTTTATCCTACACGGTACAGACAATGGGTGCAGCTTCAGGGCTATTTAGGCTGCTACAAAGGGAGAATAAAGTTCACAGAGTTGGCAGGTAACTGTAGCACAACACCTACTGCGTGTTATCTTTTTGGCTGCGAGAACCACTGTTTAAGAGTCATTACTGTGTCATTACTTCATAAACATTAGTTTTATACCATCTCTGCTTGACTGCATATATGTGGACATCAAAAGGGGAGGAGGGGGGACATTTGTGATTTTACAAGCCCGATCCACAAACCAGATTCCTACTAACTTCCTTTTTACACTTTCGGTGTCATTAATTTTCGCCCACTTAATAAAATAAAACCTGGATGATACAATCTAAGAGGATTATAAAGGTTATGAAGCTCATGTTAGGTCATTATAAGGAAAGCAGCCAGTGAATTCTTAAGAATGCCTAAGTGTTCTTTATGTTGTACTAAACATTTAGAAAAAGGGACCTCTAACAATCAAAATTAAATAACATAGGGTTACTACTGCAGTATGTAGGCTCACAAACATATTTCAACCTTATTATTTCCCTTTTTAAATGAGAAAGGGAGTCCATAAAACTTCTTATTTATAGAATGCACTCAGCTCCAGAGAAACATGCTGGTTCACAAACATTTCACTCTTAACTGGACTCAGGATCGGAATCAGTGTTGCAACAACTGGAGCACAGAAATATTGACCTGGTTAATTGGTGCTGACACACTGCAAGAAGCATGGGACTGACACACTGGATCCAGAGGAAACCATAACAGCAGCTCTCATATTAAAGCGTAGATAAGACAGGCTGCATGGCAGCAGACTAAACATAAACAATCTGCAGGTATACTTTCAGAACTGAGGAATCTTTCCACTGCGGCAGCACAGCAAACTTGGTAACAGCTCATGTTCAGCTGGACTGATTTTCAGCAAAAGATTCAACACAGATGGAGAGAATACAACCACAACGATGTGCACACTGCTATAGCTAATACCTGTTTCACCACTAGTATGTACGAGCACACAGATTCTCATGTACTGTACAGTGTTGCCCATATACGCAATAGTAGCAGCAAAAACAAAAGCTGCACCATAGATAATCAGTCTTAAGTCCTCATCTAAACTACACCCGTTCTGTCCAATGCCTGCTGGCCCTGGGGATTGTGCTGGACTTTTAATCCACTTAAAAGCAGAGGACCTCTGCTGCTGTTTCCAAGGGGCTTGACCCACGATGAATACGCACGCACACATGCACAAAAACAATCAGCAGCACAAGAATGCAGCCACTCCTCATAAACACACGCATGCATGTATAGTGTTAGGCACTGAGGTGATTTCACAAATGGAAACATGCAGTCTACACGTTAACCTATACTCAGATTCAAGGGTCCTGCTGAGATGTTTTAATCAAGAAATTCGCAAAAACTACAGCCAAGTTGGGTCAAATCTCTGAATACTCTGCCTCTATAAGAGGGGCCAGAAGGAAAACTCTAATTTAAACCTACAGTCTATATAGAAGGCTCAACTTGAGTGGATTTATTGAAGAGGGGTCAACAGTCATTCCAGCACCGTTCAACTCCACTTTGTTAGAGACTTCTCAACCTTTAATATTACAAGAATTTTTAATGGAATTTGCTTTCTTTTGTTCTTCTACACTAACACAAATGTAAAATAAACAATATGTACACATGCACACACATACATACAACACTGTTCATATTAATGTGGTGAAAACCAACTGTTTTTAAAATAATAATAATAATAATAGCAATAATTTCTTTAGAAATAAAAAATATTCGTGTTTTTACTCGGGTTTAAATGGTTTCTTCTGTGCAGCCGACACATTGTCATACTTTTTTCTCTTCTTGCACCAACGTTTGTCGTTATCTAATTTGAAATGTACTAATTCCTTATTCTTGCGGAGGGAGGCTGAGCCACTGACTTGAACAGCTGCTTCATGACCCAAAAAACTGTCAGTCTTTCCCTGGAATAAATTGTGGAATATACCATCTTTGGGTACAGGGGGGAACTGGAAAGGTCCGTTTTCAGGATAGCAGATGTCGCGAGCACGTTCGTACGTTTTGACCTGGGTAAAAATGACTACCTCTACATTATAAAGTCTAAATCTTTCAAACTGAACTGTTTAAAGTGTCATAAAAGGTAAACGCAAAGACTTGCTCGGAGCCAAGCTCCCCTGTGTTTCGGCGCTGAGTTTCTAGAGGACCCATAGTAGAATCAATTCAGCGAGAGGGGAGCTTGAAACCGTCCACTCATGCTTTCCTCCGAGTCTGAGAGAAACACAGTTGAAGGGAACACACAGACCAGTCGGCCGCACTACATGCTCACAACAGGCAGGCTCCCATCACTAACGAAAAACAACAGCAGCAGTCCCCCTGCATATAATTATTATAACACTTTACTGAACACTATGCATATATATCCAGAGAAACTATATACCACCCGTTGATGAGATTTTTTTAAGTTATTCTAGATGTCTTTTGAAAAGCATATGGGCTCAACTTTGGTTTGGAAACCACCTAATGCATCCTGTTAAAATAAATCTTAAAATAAATTCATGTGATTATCAGAAAATACTCATACACAATGGTGTTTCCCCACTTTTAATGGTTTGATCATGAGGTATTTTACCAGCAGATGTCACGAATGCAGTGGATTCTTTCATCTTCATCAGGTGATACTCAATATCCAGGTGGTGAAGCTATAGTAGCTGTGGGGTCATGTGCACCCATATCAAGCCAGCGCAAAATAACACACAGCGTGGTAAATGTGGAAGAATAATCTCAGCTGGTGCTACTCAAAGACCTGTTTGCTTTGTGGTCTTAAAACAAGAGTGTGCAACTGCTCAAAAAGCAGTGTGTTATTGGCTCAGCACATATGTATATATGCTCAGCTTCCCACTCATTTTGTTCACAAGCGGTCCGAACATCTTTGCCAGTCAGTCTGTTGTTGTTCTTCACTGATCAGCCCCACTGCATCAGCAGGACGTGCCTTGCTTAAGGGCATCTGCTTCGCGGAGAAGAAGGCAAGGCTGTTCATGCAGACAATGCAGAGGATGTCTGGTGGTCTCATTGTTAAATTTACACTTAATCCAGGTCTGCAGCAGCTCAGGTTGGGGAAAAAAGCCCAACAGCAACAACAACAGAACACCTCCTGGAGGTGGGGTTGGGTGCGGTGCCCCCCCCCCCCAAAAAATAAGGAAAACTACAACACATCCATAAAAAAGTCCTCTCATGAAGACAGAAAAGGTAAAAAAAAAATGTAGTGAACTAGATGATTTCATGTTTCAGAGCTGAAAATCTGCAGCATTTGGGGTCAGATTAGAGAAAGCAGCGTGACCTTTTAACCACCACCATGCTGAAAACACCTGCTGCACGCATCTGGGCCATCAGCTGATGTAAACCGAATGGTTTTTAACATCACAACTTTCATTATGAGTGTTTCAACGTGAATCTTTCTCGCACGACTAATATGCGTGCAGTGTTTGCATGCACGAGGACAGCACTCACATGCACTTGTAGTCCTCATTTGAATGTGTTTGCGCGTGCCTCATTAAGAGGTGCGCTTCCACGCAACCAGCCCGCTCACCAATGTCACCTTCATGGATGGCTCCATCGTAGGAGCATCCTTCAGAATGTAACAGATTAGCTTTGCAGGCAGGGATGTTGATTAGGTCATCACTTCCCAAGGTCACACCTACACACATCTAGCAGCAGGCCCGCTGCCGTTAAAGCCCCCCACCTCTTCAGATCCTATAGAGCCTTGATTCTGCCTCCTGCCTGCGTGCGGATCTGAATAAGGCCGAATAAGCCATATCAAACAGGATAAGCCTTATTGTAATACTCAGTGATGGAACAGGCTGCTTCGGCCCCTTCAGGCTTCCTTTACCCTGAACAGACTTAAAAAAAACCCCAGCTCTGTGTTACATTACTTGAAGCATTTCTAAGCTCCTGTAGACTCTTTAATCTAACACGGACCTTCAGCATGCTGCGCAGTTGCCAGCTATGTTATGCAGTGACTGATGATCAGTTCAGGTGTTCTTCACAATGAATCTGCATTCTCAACACAACACTAAATTCCTTAACTCTGGACCTTTATTTTAAAGGGCTTGGGACCTATGTTTTTATGGCCAAAGTAGATTTTGTTGGCATAATAAAGACACCCCTCACCAGCTCTTTCTGGGTATGGGTGCTAGTGGTGGGGAAGGACAAAATAATAATTGAGCAAAACCGTTTTTACAGTTCTTATCACTTTGCAGCTGCCTTTTTCAGTGAGCACATCACCCATGTTTTATCAGACTGAGATTCCCTCCCCTAGCAGTTCCTCTTGGGGTTGTGCAACTGTTTGGCGTTAGTGCAGCGAGCGCGCAAAAGACGGACTTGTATCTGTGTGCGTACTAATTTTCCTCCACTAACTCTCTATGGGAGACAAATCTCCCTGCTGTACAGTGCTACATCTCTTTCTTTATTCCCCCTCCCCTCATGAGACAATGAACACATTGAGGCAAATCTGTTTCCACAGCCTGTGAATGAGAGACAGCCAGCTTTGTTTTGCATGAGTGTCCACACACACACGCATATGTGAGTGTGTGACAGATAAAGCAAAAGAATTGCGCTTGTGGTGTGGACACACACGGGTGTATCCAATGTGTATGAGGCTCCTACGTCATGCGTTCGCCATGTGACTCACTTGGTGTGGCGCAGGGGTTTAAGTAGTGAGTAAGAGCCATTCTTCTCCCTCATATGTCTCCGCTCGCACTGAGGCCCGGACGCGCAACACTTTCCCTCCACCCCTACTCCATCTCTGTTCATTACCCAACAGGTTGCTCTGTCAATAATGAACGCGTGCGAGTTTGACATCTGAGGTCCATTCAAAGGGAGACAAACATGAGAACAATAATCACCTGTTCATTTGTTATTTCAGGAAATCAACAGAATACACATGTGAACATTTTATTTCTTCCCTTTGTTGGTTTTTCATAAATCTCATGAGAAAACATGATTATTGTTTTTGAATAACAGCTCTGTCTGGGATAGTCTTTTTTTTTTTTGGTAACCTGCTGGGATAATTGCAGGTGAGCCATGGAGGAGATAGAGCACAGTAGTGCAGAGATAGGTAAACACGCAAGTGACGTCTGTGGTCGATGACTAATGCTGTATAGACTCCAGCGCCTTGTCTTGTGAAATGCTGGGATAAAGGCTTTGTGAGGGTTCTGCAGGTTAGCTCTAACTATTGTGAGCCATAAAACATGGACACATACTCTTTATCAAAGTGGGATATTACTCCTCGTAGTGCTCGCATACCTTAGTCCTGGGCGGGTGGCTGTATGTCGATTTAGAGCCAAAAAGCCTTTGTCATATCTAAACTGTCAGTGTCACAGGAGTTCGTTTGCACGTCCATCCAGAGAAGACATTTTTGTTGCGGTGCACAGTTTTTATTGGACCTATTCCACCATCTAGTGGTGGTGCATCTGCTGTTACCTACCGCAGCTGCACGAGTCCCCGATGAGAACACAAGAAGTGAAACAAATTGGCAAATGAGGAAATGCAAATGATTAATATTTTTGTCATTTACACATTTGATTTATTTATTTTCAGAAACAGAGTGTACTAATTGCAAAAAATTTTTTTTTTAAAAACAAAAAGGCAGCTTTGGGTGAAACAAAATGAAGAAGTCAAATGTAGAGAGGAACTAGAAATAAGTTCGCCTTCTAAACAAAACACTGAGGAGTTAAAAAGTTAAGAACAATATTTAATTAAATAGTAATTAATTCAGTAGCACCTTGTTGATTGCAAGGCCGCGATCATATACTGACTGCATCACTTGATCCCCAGCAGATGTAGAAATATATTCCTTCCTCTTCAAAGTCCCCATATAGTCAATATCTGCAGTGTTCCACAGTGTAACCGAGATCAGTTCGGGTGGGGGGATAGCTGTTTTTATTTGGAAATATCGTCATTTAATGCACAGCCCCCTGTTGAAAAGCAGCACCACTTGGAAGTGTATTCAGCACTTGAGACTTCAACAGATTCCATCCTCATCCCATGGCGTCTCCCTCTTCTTCATCTTCCTCAGGCAGGCTCCCGGGACAGGGCTCCATGGTAACAGCGACGCCCATGCCGCTGCGTCCAACGGGCATGTCTGTGACACATGTCCATTCATTTCTATCGGGACAGTAGCATTCAACGCTGGACAGAAAGCCGTGTTGGTTAAAACCTCCTAAGTGGGACACACACACACACACACACACACACACACACACACACACACAGATTAGCAAACATTTGCATCAATAAATAATTATTCATTATTCTGTCTTTAGGGGGTTTATTTGCGATTTCAGAACTAATTTACAAAACAGATTTTAAAGAAAACTTTTCCTTTTAAAAAAAAAAGAAAAAAAAAGAAAAAAGATTGCAGTTATGAGTTCCTCCCAATGTGATATTTAATTCGCCAGCTGCATATCAGTTTACTATAAGCATCGGAACCACGCTTAACTTCATTTTATTAAATAACACTGAGTCAATGAGCCAGATTGGGAAGAAAACAGAGTGCAGCTCACTCTAGGGTAACAGAGCAGCACCTACTGATCTGCCTACCGGTCAATGAGAGGGATTTAATTACTTAAGTAGTCAGTATTTAGAAGTGTGTGTTGCAACACTCAGTAGAAATCGTGGAAGCGTTTATTACAGATATATTATCCTGTAAACATTAATGACACTGATAAGAGCAACATTTTTCACTCATCGCTTCAGATTCATGAAGTTGTATAATGTGCTTAATACCAAGCATTAGAAACCCGACTGACCGAAGATGAAGATGCGTCCCTGGTGGACAGTGACTCCATGTGCGCTGCGAGAGTACTGCATCGAGGCCCTCTGCTCCCACGTATTCCTGGCTATGTTGTAGCGTTCCACAGTGGCCAGCTGGCTCTGCCCATCATAGCCTCCTATAGCATACAGGTAAGAGTTCACACACACCAAACCTGCAAGCACAAACAACACAAAAAATGAAATTTGCAACATAAACATGCCAGAGTTTCTTGGAGAACATCAGACGAGAAGACTGAAACAACTCTCATGATTACAGTCATCTTAACAGAAATCTGAATTATTTTAATCTGTACAAAGGCAGACGTGTAAAAAAAAAAAGAAAAAAAAAAAAAGAAAGAAAGAGCAGGTTGCAGTTTTACATTGGGCTGTTTGTTAGGCAAGAGCAGTGGAAAAATAACATGTTACTTAGTGACTTTTTGAGGTGCTGATAGGTCAGATTTTATTATCTTGGGAGAGCACAAAGTTAGTGCTGTCCCTCTGTTTCCTGTTTTATACTAAGCTGCCTGAAACCTTATTTTGGGCAAAGGTCAGAAAAAGTAAAGACTATGTGAGAGTACTAAAGATAAGCGTGAAAATGGTAAACACTAAATGTGTCTAAACCTGCTTCTCATAAGAGCCAGAAATGCCCACAAACTCACCTAGTCCGCTGCGTATAGTATTCATGGGAGCCAGCTGTTGCCAGGTGTTAGTGTCAGGCTGATATTTCTCAGCTGTGTTCCAGCGGTTCTGTCCATCATAGCCCCCCACTACATACAGGGCCCCCCCGCACACCGCCACGCCGGCTCCCAGGCGAGCAACCGACATTGGACAAACAAAGGTCCAGCGATTAGACTCGGGATCCCACCTGCAAACCAAACAGCATTTGTGCAGAGCACTTAGTGCAATGATAATCTGTTGACAACTCCTAATGATATTACATATTAGTCAATTGACATAATTAAATTAATGTATCAGCGCCGCAAACTTTAAACCGATTCGGTGCGAAGCAGCTGCGCGCGGCAACTCTCTCGGTCTACACGAGCAGTCAACTTTAAGTGGATTAGGTTAAGCTGGCAGCCATGTTTGGCAACTATGAAGAAGCTGTACTTGAAGCCAAAGCTATCGCAACACCAGTGAGCGTACAGAGAGACAAGAAAGTCCAGTCGTGTCCTTGGAGAAAACCGGCTGAATTAATATAAAGACAGCTTGGGATAAAGAGTGGCAGCAGGAGGAAACAGCTGCTCAATCCAAGGATGGGGGGAAAAAAAGAAAGCAAAAACCCTGCCTACCAGCACCTCTAAAGTAATTTACCAACAAGATGCAAGAGCTATATCAATCTTCATGTCTAGCTCTCAGCAGAAATAATATATTTATTTAGATCTATATATTTCTTGCATGACAACCCACAGGACTCTTTGCATAGGCAAATAATGGAAGGCATGACAACAAGAAACAATCAACATGAGCAGACGGGACTTCTTGTACTCTGACTGGTTAATGATTAAAAGCGTGTTGGCACAGTTGCTGGCACTGGTCGTATTCCAGCTGAAAACTGCTGATAGGAGTGTGGCTTATATTGCATCACCTGTCCTTTAATGTTCGGAACGCGCCTTAGAAAAAAGCAGCACTAAATTCAAGTCGCTCTTCCCTCTGACATTGTGACATTGGCCCTGCACTATGATCACTAAAATTTCTGCATCTACAGCGAGGTGCGCAACAGCGGCAAATTAGGAGCAAGGAGGTACGACTCCCCGCCGAGTCTCCGGCATGTTGCTTGCATTCGTTTGGGAAGCATCCTCGGGAGAAGAGCCGTTGCTGCCAACACCGATTACTATAAATGCTCTCGTCTCCTTTGATGTGTTACACTTTCAGTTTTCATCTCAATACTTTTATCAGCTTTCATTATATTTAGCAGCTTCTCAGAAGAAGATTTCCAACTGGTTTCTGATGAGCTCTAATAATTCTCTGCTGACTAGCATCTTTAAGACAGTTTTACATTTCAATCTATTAAAAAAGTGTTTAAGGTCACACTTGAAGTAGAAAGCTAATAATATCAATAGAAAGTGCCATTCTTGAGACTTTCTGTTAGTAATCTAACCTACATGAAAGCATTATATCTCCTTCTCGCGGCAACGAGAGGTAAAGTATACGCAACCAGATCTACATTCCTAAGAAGTTTGTCTGTACATGTTTTGAACGACCTCATGTTTTTGATGTTATGATGTCTAATTAGGCTAAGAGGAATACCAGCAAATTCTTGACTGCTCTTTAGCTTGAATAGCAGCCATTCATTTAATCTCTCTGGTGGCAGTCCCCATACGTGCGCCGAGGTAACTGCGCTTCTAAAAATCTGCATCTTAAAAAGAAAATCTGTGCTTCCACATTCAGCTTATTAAACACAACTTTAATGAAGTCAAATTACTTCTCGAGTGTCGAGTTAAAGACATAAATCGTCAAATAACAGCACAGAGATGTCTCACTTTTCCACCGTGTTGTGGTGTATCGAGCCCTGGGAGCCTCCGACAGCATAGACGCAGCCATCCACCACGCCCACCCCGACCCGGTTCCTGGGGATGTTGAGGGAGGCTCGCTGGCTCCACTGGTTAGTCATGGGGTTGTAGCAGCTCAGGGCGTTGGACTCTGTGTTGGTTTGAAGCGACAGGTTTCTGCCTCCAACCTGCGTTTAAGAACACTTTAAAAGTTTATGTTGAGAAAAGTGAAAAGAAAAACAACCCAGAAATCGCACTCACTGGCCACTTCATTAAGAACACTTTTTTGATGCTTGATATGAATTTCATTAGGTGGTTTTGACCATGTTTATCTCCATAACTGCATTGAGCTGCTGACATGTGATTGGCTCATTACATATTTTAATTTACGTGGACTTGAGCAGGTGTACTGAATAAAGAGTCCAGCAAGAGTAACTCTGAGTTTACTGCATTGTATCTGATCTCTGCGTGTTGTTCACAAATTAAAGCTCATTTCATTGACCGTATGATAACTGATGCAACATACAGTGTAGAGCAGTCCAAACAGTGTGCAGGCTCCCAGACCACTGCATGGCGTCCCCATGTCAGCCAGTTTTATCCAAATATTCCTCCTTGGATCGTAGGCCTCCATGGATGCCAGAGAATGCTGCCGGTATCTGAACAGACAAAAGAAAGTAGTGACTGGCTAGTTACTAAGATGAATGTCCAGAGTAAATAAACAGCTTTTCATGAGAGCTTGTGACATAACTTTGAATCCTTTGTTTGTTATTTGTATAAAGGTTAAAAAGGATATAAAGGATCTTGTCATATAGAGGCACAAATGCCAAAGATATAATATGGTGATTCATGTATGCATGCAAAGCTGGTCTCAAAATTTAGTCTTAATCAGTAGGAAATGTGAAAATAATACTCCAGTCATTATCTGCTCTTCCTTATGTCAATACGCACTGATTGCTATGATTGTGTCTGTGTTTCCACAACAGCATCATCCCATAAAACAGGTCTATGAAAACAGAACAACATGATCATTAAAAAAAAGTCAATACAGCTCAATCATCAGTTAGAAGTTTACGCAGACAGGATGATTTCTCTTATGATAACACCAAGTCGAAAAACAGATTTTTCTATGATGGATAGGAGCCCAAAAAGCAGGGCTACTCTGCAAGGAAGACAGACTGTGTAACCTGCTCAACAGTCACCAGATGGCAGACTGAGCAACTTTCTGAATTCTTGATAAAACACAGTCTGAGCTCATTACCACGATAGTGTATTGTCTGATAATAATGATTAATATATGACAATCAGAACCTCAAAATATTTGCTGCAGCCAGTCACACATGTTTGCTGAGCATACACAGTGTTTGATAACTACCCGCCGGCCACGTAGATAAACTGAGTTCCCCGATTAGGAGCAGGAGGAAGCTTCCTCAGGGTCATATCCTGGAAGATTTTGGACAGGAAGTCCTTACAGGAATTAGCCTAAAATTAAGATAGGACACAAAATAAAATAAAAAATATATGGGAAAAAAAAAAATGGGTCATATGGCTTTTTTTTTTTTCTTTTACACTTTGATACCAAAATAGCATACTAGTTTTTATAAGTGCAGCTGTGGTTTACCTTGCTGAGGATGGGACAGGACAGCAGCTGGTTCTTCAGGAACTTAGGCGGCAACGCATAGATGTGAACTGCATTCAAGAGGGCATGCAAATAGGGGGCTCTGCTCTCCATATCCCAGCGTACCCAGTCTGTGCAGGCTTTATACACCTGATGTGGATTTTATTCAAATATATTAATGCACAATTTGTTATTTATGTCTAATAGAGAATCTAACAGGAGATTCATTTAAGTATATTTTTGAATGAATACCATTTGTGAATGAAATGCCTGTTGTATGGCTCTCAATCAGATTTCAGATTTTTATTTTAGGGTCACACACCTCAGACTCACAGAGCACCTTGAGACTGTCCTGACTGATGAGCTCCAGCAGCTGGCAGTGAGTAAGACTGAAGAATTCCTCTTCTTTGGTCACCTTCAAGACAGATGCAGCATTTGGATTTTATTCAGTTTACTTTTCAACTTTAAGTATTACTTCCATTGATGTGAGTCGACAGGTATGAGGCAGCGGGAGAAACTAAAAAGCTAGATTCCATCATTTCATGAAAAAGGCAACAGGAGAAGTCAGAATAAGTATTGGCAAAAAGAACATAAAAGGCTTGGCAGTGACAGGGGGGCTCGATTTGTTCTCGACTCAGACAGATATGTGGAGCTCGGTTTTGGGTAAGCATTAAACTGACACTGAGTCAAAGTTCTTCGGTTATGTAAAGCGCTCAGAAACAAAACAGAACACGAGCCAGTGAGGTGGGTCTCTAAACTGTGCATAATTATGTGGGACAAGTAAAACACAGTGATGATTCTGTGGGATAAGACTGCCCCATGTCTGCCTGTCCACATATATTCACCTATCACCATAGTTATCTCTCAGTTCTTGTGCTTTGCCTTAACAAAATCATCCCCACTGAGTTGGCTGAACTACCTACAGCTAGTTAGTCTTCAGAACAGGTTACTGCCAGATTGGACTTGTTCGCATGCTCTCCACCCTTGGGTGGAGTTTGGCCTGCTATGCCAGTGCTCACAGATAGGAAAGGTGCTGTTTCACAAGGTTTTGTTCAGATGTCTCTGAGAGAAAATAGATGTTAAGAGAGGCATTTTAATGCACCCAAGTATGGCTGTTGCACCCAGCTCAGATATAGGCTCAGCTGATAAGTACAGAAGTGGATCTATTTGCCTAGGTGCAAATAGGCCCTCTGCTCAACTTCTTTTTAGCTACGCGAGAATAATTTGAGATAAAAGACACAGTTTCTCATAATAATAACTGCACGTAAAGCTGTTGCATGTGCTGTTACCTCACTGAAGTGTGTATTGATGTACTCCCGACTCTGTTGATGCAGTTCTGTGCAACCGATCTCCTCAGCGAAGCGGGAGATACCAATGACGTTAGCTGGCTCTAGGTGTTTAATCAGATAATCGCAGCATGCCTTTGCCACATCCTCAATCTGATACCTTGCAGGATGTAAAAGAAGCAGAGGAGCATTATAGTCTTCACCTCAAAATATGACTTAACACAGTGGTCTGGATCTAAAATATGTTTACCTCATAGCAGCCAAAAGCACATGCAATACACACTTTTCTCCCACTGTTATGTGAGAGGTGTAGGCAAAGTCAATAAGTCTCCCGACCACCTCAGGGCAGACATCACGCAGGGTGACCTCCGAAGCGTGACACTCCTTGAAGCTGCTGGTAAACATGGCTCTGAAGTAGGAGCTACAGGAGGCCAGCACAACTTTGTGAACCTGAAAGAAAAAGGTTGTGATGATAATGAAACACTGGAAATGTGCTCAACAACTGAATGACAAGCGATCCAAGAAAAATTATGAGCTCATTTTGAATTAGACGGCAGCAACAAAAAGGAAGTTGGAACTGGGAGAACAAAAGGCTGAAAATGAAACGTAGTTAGAGTAATGACAATTGTTCTAATGTGTGGATTTTGTGTGTGTGAGTGCGATTCAGCTTCGACCTTGGCAGATTAGTGTCTCCAGTGACTGAGCTAATGATAAATCCCACTGAAGTAAAATAGCATAAACTGCATGAGACATGAAGGGAAGTATATTCATACGTGACTGAATAGTCATTCGTGATGGAGCTAATGATAGGTCACGTTGAAGTACAACATAGAAAAGAAGAAACCATTGTGATGGAGTGGTTTTGATGTTTGAATTTGGCTTTAAATCTTGTATGTGAAATGTCCCAGAGAGAGTGAGAAGCAATAGGGTGTGACTTAAAATAAGGAGATTGTAGACACCAAAAAGAGCAAAAGAGGATAAAAGAGGGCTCCTAGGAACAGTCAAAGCTGTTCTTGCTCTAGTTTCTTTGTGATAGGCAGTAAACATCTGGCCCTGGGAGTCCACAATTAGAAATTACAGCAAGAAATGCCAGAGGAGCAACCACTGCCCGAACACTCTGGACTCATGAATAGGTTTTTATATTTCTTGGCTTTTCCTCTTCTCATTTTTTCCGTGTTATATTATAAAGTCAAACATGCAATTAATTAAAGTTGTTAATTAAATCACTTAAGTAATTATTATTAAGTATAATTTATTTAATTTGGCTTTTGCTTTGCTACTGCTAAATTGCGTAAATTAAATATCCTGCATTCAAAAAGTCTAAATTGTGGACATTTCCTTTTTAATCCCTTGTGAAAAAGTAAAGGTTAAAACCTGTGTATTATTATAAGATCGCTCAAGGGGTTCTTACAAGTTACTCTAGCCTTAAAAATTAACAGATCCTCTGGGCCTACTTTTCCAGACCACTAAATGTTAACTAACTGGGCTAAGAAGTGCAGGGATTTAGAGGAGAGCTGCTGATAACAGGTATGGCTGAAGGTAGAGGGCTTGACCAGAGGGCCACCCTGGCAAGGATGCTTTCAAAGGAAGTAAGAACGACATTTGGAGGACAGAGAAGCAGGTAGAGCTGGGCATGTCTCGTCCCCTGCCTACTGGGTAATACTCATAGGAACAGAGACTCACAATTTTTAAACAGAGAGGTGGTACCACACCTTCTTGTATTGGGGGTGGGGGGTTGGATAGTGCAAAGGCACCATATGTGAACATGATCCACACACATCCCGTTTGACCAAAGCTCATTTTAATGGATCTCTGATGATATCAGGGTGCATTAGTGCCTGTGAAATAGCCAGATCAAACATCTGGCAAGGCACCATCAATGCTGGAAGATGTATAGAGGTTACATATGCTCCCATTCTGATGACGTCTTTTTTAGGAAGGGCTTGCATATTTCAGCGAGACAACGCGAAACTGCATATGGAATCTATTCCAACTGCATGGCTTCATAGTAGAAGAGTCTGGGTGCTACACTGGTCTGCCTGCACTGAAAACATGAAATGAGATAATATGACAAAGACGACCCAAGACTGACGAGCAGGTGGAATCTATATCAGACAAGAATGGAACAAGGTATCTCCCAAAGGTTCAGCAGCTGATCTCCTCAGCTCACAGAGGCTTAATGAGTGTTGTTAAAAGAAGAGGTGATGCTACACTGTGGTAAACATGGCCCTGTCCTTTTTTAGAGACATGTTGCTGCCATCGAATTCAAAATACAGTCTTACAAATGGTCCAATTACTCAGTTTGAGCATTTGATGTTTTCTGCGTTCTATTGTGAGTAAAATGCGGTTTATAAGATTTGCAAATTGTTTTTTTAATTTATTTACGCTTTAAAAAAAAAAAAAAGGGTTCACATTAATATGAATCATTTTGAATAATTATTCTCTTATATATTTAACTTGTCCGAGAGCCTTTTATTATATTTGGCGTGCACTTTGCAAGTTTCTAAAATGTAAATGGAAAAACTTGCTGTCACTGCGCGTTGTTTTTCAGCAGCACTTTTTAAATGCTGACCTTTGTATTAAATTTAAATTGTCATAAAAAAAAATAACCCAACAACACAAACTACACTATGATTCTAAAACTTCAAACACGACCCATTACCTTGAAGTCGACTGTCCTCTCCTTGTATGTGACATGCAGCACCAGATCACACAGCAGTTCGTTCTGCCGGAACTCATCCATGGCCTTCAGGGCCCTTGAAGCATGGTTCTCGACGGTGTAGTCAAGATATCCAGACCCACGCATAGAGGGAACCACAATAGCTGAGAAATCTGAGTCGCATGTTGGACGCTTCTTCTTTTTAGGGCAGTGCATTATGGGGAGAAAGCACTTTAGATCTAGTTTTTCAGTGATACAGTCTTTTACAGTCAAACGTTTTTAGTTCTTATCCCATTGGATTCAAACTTTCAACAGAGAAAGTTCCTTTGGTCTTCAACTCATCAGTAGGTAAAGGCTACAGTGTGCAAGTATCCTCAGTTCCTCCATTTTGCCAAAAAACATTCAACACAAAAATAGTCTTTTAGCATGTCGACAACCCCCTGTGTAATAGTACATTCCATCGGTGATCACTGCTACAGCCAGCAGGCGAAGTAAGATGTCCAGATGCTGCAAAAATTAAGCTCAAGTCATGCGTTTCTCTGCAGAAATACAGCAAGGAACCGTATTTGTAAACTGACGGTGAACCACATAAGGCTCGCTCAGCCACGTATCCTGCCCCATCTGACATGACTGACAATATTTGTGTCACACAGTTCCCAAAGCAAAAGCAACGATCATGAAATTACTTTTGGTCCAGATTTGAAAGAATTCAGGCTTTTCAAAGTAGTCCATTCTGACGTTTTCCAACGTCTTCTGCCATTTAGCGTTTTTACATGAAAAAAGGAAGCGGTTGGCACATGTGTGCAACTGCAATCAGTTGTATCATAGCAGGGATTCTTCTTCAACTCATGTGATGCTTATCCTGGAGAGAAGAGGGTAAAACAGAGAGAGGGGGGGTGTTAGGAAAGCTGAGAGTTTTTCAGTGATTTAAAAAGAAGCAAATATAATCAAGATCTCCGGATATGGCATTTTTTTCTTATGCGTATGTGGGTGTGTTACTGTGACACACTGTGGGTTTCACTTCCTTACAAATGAATCCGAAAAAAACGTGTTGTGACGAACTGCTTTATGACACAGCTTTCAGCCGAGGAAATAATCACTGTGTTTGTGATTTCTTCTAAGATTTTCATAACTGCAGGTTAACAGTCTGCATATAAACCAGTTATCCTTGTACTTTTTTGTTTTTGTGTTATTTAATTTCTATTGCTTGATTTCATTTTTGACTTCCATATGACTAAATGTGATATTTTATCCTCATAGAGTGACATCTGGCTAAATACAGATTTGTTAGGACTGATATTTAAGAGAAGTGAAATTACACAACCAGATAATGACTTTCAAGCTATTGTGATCATTGTCCTTAAACTTTTTTTAAACTGTTGTCACAGGGCAGGAGGTGGGGTACACCCATGACCAGTTTAGAACCACCAGTAAGCCTGAGTGAGAGTCCTTCAGCTTCCCCTATAGTATATATAGATTTTTATCATGCTACCTGAGGATAATAATTAAATATAGTTATTAAAAGAAAAAAAAAAGCAACTTTGATCTATCCAAATGAGTCATCAGGCACATGCTAATTTTTAACTTGCATATTTTGATGTATGTGGTATATCTTGCTATTTTAACGTAATACTGACCTGCCAGATTGGTCTATACATGTTCAGAGAATGACGCTTATTTTATTTTGTTTTGTATTTTTTAATCCACTATTTAAGTAAATTTAAAATCAAACCATTAAGCTTCGATTGAAGTGCATATTTATGACTTTAATTCAAGATGTTCACCAAAGATTTTGCATTAACTATTCAGGAATTGTTCATTTTTATACATAGCTCCCTGTTTGAGAGGCTCAAAAAATCGAACTTGCATTTCGCATCTTTCACTGAAACTCTCAATATGCGATTTAAATGTTTAAGTTGTAATGTTTAAGTTCGCTATATTTTTGATTAGCCTGATAAACCAAAATAAACATCCATCCATCTTCATCCGCTTTATCCGGGGCCGGGTCGCGGGGGCAGCAGCCCAAAATAAACCTATCAAACAGATAGCGAAAAAGCCTTAGGTGTGGCCATACCCTATCAGAATTAATCTAAAATCAGAAACTTGGACGAGGTCTGGTCAGTAAGCTCCAACATCAGGCATTTGCCTCACTGAAATCACTGACACTAAAGACCAAGCAATGGTGGAAGCGTGAGTGACTGCCATTCGTCTGGAGGCCAATTTGTTTGCCCAAAGTTTTGTTTTTGCTACAGGGTGTCCTCTCAACTTACAAACTTATTTACGTCTTATGTAAGAGATATGCAAAAGGTTTTGTGTAACAGGTTTAAAGATAATTAGAAGAATTAATGCATTAAGCTGTCAAATTATGAAAAAATGCAAGTAAATAAAAGACAAAAACAATTATTTTGTAGCACACATCTTTATGCAGAACAGCACACCTTGATCAGCTACTTGTCAAGCAAACAGTAAAATCTCCTGCATGCCAGCGTCAGTTGCTGCTGCTCCAGCTTGAAGCAAAACAAATCAGCTCATGACTTTTGTTATCTTGCCTGGTAGATATAGTGCATTTGTCTGTGTGAGAACCCTTGGAATCATTAAACATGTAAGCATTAAGGCGGACAAATCAAGGCCCCGCTGAAGGCTAAACCATGCAAGATCCTTTTGACTATTATATGCAAAATGTCATCATTTGCAGCTTTTTGGCAACACGCGTGCATAATTAAAATACTATTGCCACACACATTTTGGAAGATTTTTTTTTTTAAGTCAAAGCAAAAGGTGGTTTAGAGATAAGGGGATTTGCAGAGCTGCACAATTAAATCTACTCAGCCACCAGCTACCTCACATCTCAGCCTACAGTTAGTCAGCCTGCTTGCTGGTCATATGACCCAATGTGTCAGACAAAGGGGGGGTAGGGCAGAAAAAATGAGATTTTCAGGGAAGCACACACTGATGACAGTAAAATGATGGAGAAAAAAAAAAGATAAGAGGGGGAAGTCCACTCGAGGAGGGAGTAAAACAGTAACGCTGATATGACACTTGGTCTGACCAGTTTATTGATTCTAGCTAGATATGAAGGTTCTGTTTGACCGAGGTCCTCACCGGTAGCACCGCAGTGGGAGTGCAGTTTAGTTTAGTTGCATTTAGAAACTCCTTAAATCAAATATCTCAATTTGATTTAAGGAGTTTCTTTCTTCCTTTTTCTTTAAAAGCAGTTTTTTGTCAGATGATATCATACTTTTGACACTAAAAACAAAGAGAAGCATTGAAGCCACTGATTCCGGCTGCAGATGAGTTTGCTTTTCATAAATCACACGCCATTCTTAGTGCAGAATTTCTGAGAAGAAACAAATGGGGCAGACAGTTAACCATTTACAGATTGCTTCCGTACATCCCGAACAGTAGAGTAACTGGTGCAGTCAGCACTTATGGCAAATTTCCTGTTTAGAAATGTTATTGAATTACTTATTTCAAAACGACCTTTTTAAACAGATTAAAACTGAAATAAATATCGTCCTAAACTGCTGAGCTGTAATGAGTGCACATCCTTCGAAATGTTTTGTAACAGTAGTGACAAAAGCGCCTCTGCTGTGTCATCTTTCGTGTCACCATTGACTTTTCTCGAGACAAATGTTGATGATGACAAAAGCACATTTTCTGAAAAAAAAGAAAAGGAAAAAAAGAGGAAGACTGGAGTTGAATGCCACGGGATGATTGTAGTGTTTTAAAAAATTGAAACATCTGTTAACTCAGCCATAACAGCCCAACAAGGAAGAAAAAACAAAAAACAAAAAAACACTCGTAAGCAAGTTCCGCTGTGCAAGCTTGAATTTTGTAGACCAGTGCATGTGATAACACAAAGTCTAACCAATGTCCGTGCGATGTTCGATTGCACCTATGTGTGAACAGTGCAGGTAACTGTCCAAGGAAGTGAATGCCATGTATCCTGCTTTCTGCACAGAGCACCCTCACCTAAACCAAAGGAAGTAGGCCTATTTCCAGATGTGATCATTCATTTAATGTGTACTCTCTCTCTCTCTCTGGATAAGATAGCACCTCTACACAGTTGCTATGTTATTTTTATTTGAGTTACTGTTGCTTTCCTATCAGTTCGAAGTAGTCTGGCCATTCTCCTCTTGAATCAACAAGGCAGAGAAGACTCACGCTCACTGGACATCATCCTTTTTCCTGACCATTCTGTGAAAAACCTAAAGATGGTTGAGTGGAAAATCTCAGCAGATCAGCAGTTTTTGAAATACTCAGACCAACCTATCTCCACCAATAACCACACCACGTTCAAAGTCACTTAAATCACCTTTCCCCCCCCAATCTGATGCTCGCTTTGAACTTCAGTTTGACCATGTCTAGATGCCCGAACGCACCAAGCTTCTGCCATTTGATTGGTGGATTAGATATCTGCGTTAATGTGTATTTGACCTATTAAAGAGTCTAATGGACATCATTTAGAAAATCAGACAACACCAGTGCCTCATTTCTCACATTTGAGAGGGATGCAGATCTCCAGCTAAACTGAACAGGTTCTCCCTTTGCTTGCACTCCCACGCTTTAGAGAGTGTCATGACATTCAGCCTAAGATATTTTGTGTGACACACTGGAGGTGGTGAAATTTAGGAAATAAGTAGTTCCCAAGCTTCTTGTAAGGAAGTTCAATAAACAGAAACCCTGGCCAAGTGCTACACAGCCTAAAATATTTGAAAAAGAGCTACAATTTATTTGTGTGTGCCATTCAACCAGAGACAGAAACAATAAATACACATCAAGCCTGTTGTGGAACGTGTAGGAAAATAGCTTGTTATCCTAAAAAGCATGCTCTTTTGGGACTTGTGTAGCCTTTCCCCCCTTTCATCTTCTTCTTATTATAAAATTACGCGGATTCGCAAATTAATCAACAAACTTGCATTTATCATTCCCTTATTCAATTAATTACTCAACGGGAAATTGAACTACAGTTATTTCTTTAAAAATTGTATCTACTTTTATTCATTTTATGGAATTTCCTTTTTAAAAGGTCGACAACATTTTTATTTTTTATATGATTTAAAACTGGTCTGGGGACTGTTAGCTTTTTCTGAATAAACGAATCAAGAAAACGAACTATGGCCACCGGATCTGCGTTTAAAATGCAGAAGCACAGCAATAGAGACCTCTTTAACATTTTCTTGCGTCAAAAGAATGATTTAGAGAACTAATATCAAGTAAATATCCCTACGTTTGACTGGTCCTGAACAATAAACAACTTTTTAAAATCAAACCGCCTAAACAAAATTCCACCGGATTCTATTTGAATTTTGCAATTTAGTCAAAATATATTTGATTTTATCTGCAAAACCAAAAACAAATAAAAGGCACAACAGCAGCAGCATTCAGCGCTCCGCATGCAAAGGCGACAAAGCAAACGTTTCAATTCCCCTTTAAGAGTCTGCGCACCAGGAGAGGAAATAAACTCCACTGCTCAACAAGAACCGTACAAACTACCCCAGCCGAGGGATCAGCCTGTCCGTGAACGTTGCTAATGTCGGAATAGTGATGTCAGGAGTGCTGCTGGAGGATCACAAACTCACGAGAACCGTCTTTAAACACATCACAGCGATCCCCCTTTCCCCTCTCCCCCCAACCGAAGGGCGCGTCCGCGCTGGTTTTATTCTCCAACAGCTGCAGATTCACTTACCTACAAAAACACCTGGTCGGCAGCCGCTAAAACTCCTCCGTCGCAAGAGAACGGGGCGCATTCACATAGAAGCCAACTCAAACAAGTTACGCAAGACTTGCCCAATCAGCACGATAAGTGTTCGCCGGTGTTTCTCTGCACAGATCTCTCCGTCCTACCAGGAAACCCGCTGATATCTCGTCCTCCACGTCAAAGGGACAAATGTGCACTTGTGAACTTCGTCGATGCTCTGAGTCGCTGAGGGCCGACGTCCAAAGGCTGTAGTGCTGTTGGTGGTGCTGGTGTTGGGGGAGGAGGAATATACACCAACATGACACTGCAACTTTTCACTCCGCAAACATTGTGCGGGGCAATAACTACGCATGTTCAGACCTACACGGCAACTAGTCGGACGCCGCATTCCTCAAAGTGAAACTGAACTTTGACTGGGGCAGGACAGCGGCTTCAGGAATTAGATAATAGTTACGCAGATGAAACACGCTTCAGCGAGAATAACAACAGCATATCTTTTATCCAACAACCCGAAACTCACACACACACACACACACACACACACACACTCTCTCTCTCTCTCTCTCTCTCTCAGGAGAGTGAGCTGCAGAGGAAATCCACAACATTTCCTGCAGTTCGTTCAGATGGATTAAAATCAGGGCCCATGGTAGAATGGTCAGCTGTTTTCTTTATTCTTTGGCGCTATTAGATGCAGGCTTTGAGTTTCAATAAATCCCTGCGTCGTTATGTTATGCTAAGATATGTCATATCAAAAAAGGATGTCATTTGTTACATCTATACAAAAAACAGAAAAAAACCTGCATGCTTTTTGAGCTATCGAGCTCCTTTATGTGTCCATTCTCTATAATTCCTCAGGATTACTTTAATCTTAGAAACTTGTTTTGAAGGTTTCCCTCTGTTCAGCCTGTGGACAGTTTTTTGTTTCTATTTTCCCCGTCTAGCTGAGGTGGTTGTGGACTCGTTGACTTTATACTTCCTGATAATTTAACTGTCAGCACAGAGACAGAGGTTATTTAAGCCTTTACTTTAACCATGCTTGGGGTTATTTCTTTTGTCTTTTTCATGCTTGTCTGATTGAAATGAAATGTCCACATGTCACCCCATGTAAGGGTTGACAATAATTTTGTCTGGGCTGTTTTAGACGATCTTTGTGGAAAAGGAGATACTTGATTATGTGTTCTAGCAGGACTATGATCCCAAATATACATCAAAACTGATTTTGGAAAGGATACAGAAGGATAATATTAAGGTTATTGAATGGCCTTCCCAAAGCCCCAGCCTCATTCCTATTCAGAATCAAGAAGAGTGATTAAATATCCAGCCAGAAGTACCAGAAACTTGTTGATAGTTCCCAAATGTTTTTGGTTGAGGTGCAACTTGTTGTGGTATGCACTCAGTCCACCCTGGAAAAAGAACAGTTCAAAGAAATCATTCAAAGCCCAAAGCTGACCTTCATGCCCATGATGAGTGTGTAAACCGCTGTCCACAACTGTATGTGTGACGACAGAGCTGTCCCAAGAAGAAAGGACCATTGTTTCACAGAAGTGTAAGGACAACAATATGTTTGGACACAAGTAAGAAAGAAAAGAATTCTCTAGCAAGTGTGATGACGCCTGTTAAATGACTTTCCAGTTTTTATAATGCTCTCCTTTGTTTTCTGAGTCTTTTGAACACAGAAAGAGGTCAATGTACCTCAGCCTAGTTCAAGAAAAAGAATGTGTGCCATGATAAAAAGAACCAGTCTGCATAGAGAAATAGATAATTGATATTTTAATGTGCTTCAAACAATTAGGCTTACCCTTAGCAAGTCCATGATCGGACTCTTCTAAATAGCACAAAACAATCTCTGGAGTCCTAACAAGGCATTAAAATGATAAATTGTTTGGGTATCTTGTATGGTATCATAGGAGAAAAAAACACAACAGGGGAGATTCTGGAAGTGGCTTATCAGGGTTTTTCGGGTCATTGGACTATCCCTCATGTCATTATATTTTCTAGGAAATTGAGAAACAGGTCATTGAAACATGGAAATGCAAATGAAAGTGCAGGACATGAGGCAAAAACAAGAGTTTGTACAATTCTCAGTACGTTTATTCAGCCTGAACTCTTAGGCACACTTCCAGCTTTGCTGTAACTTCTTTATAGTCTTCAGTTCTCCAGGCTTCTTCGAGAACATTCAAAGCTCTTTGGGTGTTGGCTGCCTTTTGTTCTATTCAGTATCAAGATGATCTCACACTGCTTCAATAATGTTGTCGTCTGGACTCAGGGAAGGCCAATCCGTGACTTTCATTGTGTTTTCTTCTATCTGGGTATACTGTTACTGCATTAGCATATTTGGGATCACTGTCATGCTGAAAAATGAAGCAATTACCAATCAAATGCTTTTCAGATGGTTTTGCATGGTGGATCAAATGCTGATGTTATTTTTCTGGATTCATAATTTCATCAGTTTTGACAAGATCTCCAAGAAATACAGCCCCACTATTTTTACAGATGGCTGCAGCCACTAACTGTTGTACCTCTCTCCTGAACCTCTCCCTAGATATTGACAGCAATACTAACCAAATACTTCAAATTTGGACTCATCACTCCTTAAGACCTGTTGCAAATGATTTTCAGTCCAGTTCTTGTGTAATTCGGCATAGCTCATTAAGAATGGCTTCTTGACAGCCATCCATCCCCTGACACCATTTCTGATTAGGCTTTGGTGAATAGTTCATGGATCAACTAATGGGCCAAATGGATCTTTCATGTCCTATGTGCAGCTGAATAGTGTAGTGGTAAGGCTACACAACTTCGGCGTGGGAGTTGCAAGTTTGATTCCTACCTGGTATCCTGTAAGGGTCCTGGCTAGACCCCCAATGCTAAAACCAAGCCCTGGAATGGCGCGGCTATGTCTGCAGCTTCTCTACAGCTCGTACACAAGCATTTCACTGCATGTTGAACTGTGTATGTGACAAGTACAAAAATTTGAATATCTGAGGCCTTTGGTGTTATTTCCCCCTATTTGTTAAGAAATGTCTTTCATCTGTTTTAGGCCTGTCATGTATTTTGTCCTCCATTTCCTCAAATGAATGAAGAACACTGTACACCATGCTGAGATATGCCAAGTTATTGGCTAATAGCTCTTTGGCAATCACCTTATTGATGGAAAAACACTATCATGAAATAGCATACTATCATATCACTTTGGCATTTTTTATAGATTCAGCTAAAGAAACAGGAACAAATTGGGCTTTGTTGTTACAGGCTGCTAGTAACAAAGGACCTAAAGACACACTTTAACGTGGATTCTTTGTTAAGTTGTTTGTTATGTGTAGGCACAACATCCCTTGTTTTTTATGCTTAAATGATTCATAGGTCAATGTTAAGCAACTTTAACAAACTACAACAACAAGCAAAATCTTCTTTAATCTTCTGAAAATGCTCAGGGACAAGGACTAGACTGAAAATGAGTGAAAAGACAGTCAAGGTCCAAAAAACCCCCAAAACTGTGAAAGACTTTCAGAAAACTAGTGCTCAACAACACTTAAAAAACAAAAGTCTAGCACCTTAGAAACAAATTATGAAGAACTGGAGGATGTCTCAAAAATCTTGTACAGTAGTGTAGATGTGACAGCACACTGTTGTTCAGTGTAGAAACACTGATCATCGGTGCACATACATCAAATGGAATGAGTCTGTTTTATCCCATCTCAAAGAATTTTCCTTTTAATATTTGGGGGTGAATGTAGTGAGCATGTGAGGTGTGAGTCAGCTAATGGGCAAGTTTAAAGCTAGAAGTAAAAGAGCCATGTTTGACTTGTTTAACAGTTGATCTGAGTTACTACTTTTATTCAAAAATCAGTCTGATGATTTGTTAAAGCCTCTTTGGTGATGGCAGTTAGTAATACTGACACTTAGCAATATCCTCCAGCTTGTATTGCGTGGGTGATCTGCACAATTTGTCAATACAGCATTGTGCAGAAAAGGTTCTTAATAACCTCCGTATAATCACTTGGTTACTGTCATTTAAAGAATAGTTGGTGTTTTGGAGATACATTGGTACACGGACTTAACAGGATTTAAAGGATAATGTCAGGGTTCACATTTCTAAGTCTCAATAGTCCCAGGTGATCCATTAACTTTGGTTCAGCCAGATTAAGTGACTTTGTTTCCTTGACTATCTCACAGTTAATGTATGTATAAAAGTGTCTTGAAAAATACAAAATTTTAATATAATATACATTGATATCCTGTCAGTGAATATCTAATGCTGCACCAGAGGTGACATGCCACACCCTTGGCAAATGGCCACACTTTCGGTGCTTGACTTAATTCCAAGAACATAAACACAGAGCTCAGCACACGCAAAGTGAATGACTTGCAAAAAACCAAACGGGAACTCCTGCAAAATAATTAATGAGGTACTAGCGTCTCTTGAGCAGACTTGTTCAGCAACTTCTTATGTTTTGTTGTTTTTGTTTATGTTTAACTAAAGACGAGTATAGAGTTTAGGGAAAATTTTGCATGATGATAGAAATGAAAAGACATGCAGCAAAGGGCCGTGGGTCACATTCGAACCCAGGCCAGTTGGCCGCCAACTCATCACGGCGAGCTAAACCGGCACCCTGTTGCTTTGAAACTTTATACAATAATTCTCAGCCCACTAGCATTTTGACATAATATCGCTCAGCTTTATATTGCCTATGGAGTCAGCTAAGGTGACATTCAGGAAGTCTCCTCGTAACTTTTGGTAACAATACTATCTTTGCACGGCACACCACACCCAACAACACCAAGAGCTCAAATCCAAAATCTACCTGCAAATATTGCCACTATTGGAAATGTTGCATCATATCGTGACAAACGATGTCAGCTGGTTCACTTGAAGGTTCGGTTTCTAGTTAAAGACACAACAAATGATTCACAATGCTGTGAAAGAATTTGCCAGTAATTGATGAGCAATGCAGATTTTTAAATTCTGTCTAGCTCAGTTGACTATTTCCTAGTTTATTTTTCGGAGCCATGCTGATTTGTGTTGCAAAGAAACTGGTTTTGACTAGAATTTCTGTATCGTCATCTTAGTTTCAGTATGTTGTTTGACCTGCTAGGTTGGGTAACTAAGCCTAGGCTTAGTCCATTCACAATGCAGTAAAATTATAAAGGTCTTATCTTAATTCAAGCGAACACCACACCACTCTCTTTCGCAGTAAGATGCCTATAAATACATGATAGTGGGTGATTCACCTCTGTTGACTCATTTTGTGACACATAATAAGATAAGATAAGATAAGATAAGATAGAACTTTATTAATCCCTCGGGTGGGTTCCTCTGGGAAATTCGACTTCCAAAAAAAGCACAGCAACGACCGAAGTTACAGTTACAGAACTGTTATATATATATATACACACACACACACACACACACATATATAAATACAGAGACAAATATAAATAAAATATACAAAGGGGATAAATAGAATAAATAGGAATAAAAAATAAAAATACAAGTGAATTGCACATTTCAAGTATTGAGTCTATTGCACTGTTGACTATTTACAAAAAGTATTGCACAAGGTATTGTACAGTGAGGTGCAGAGGTACTGCAGCTTAGTTGTTCCCCCCTCCTTTGTCCTCCTGTTTCCCCTCCCTCTCCCCTCCAGAGAGGAGTTAAACAGTCTGATGGCGTGTGGGACAAAGGAGTTTTTAAGTCTGTTAGTTCTTGTCTTGGGGAGAAGCAACCTGTCACTGAACAGACTCTTCTGATTGTTTATGGCCGTGTGCAGAGGATGCCCAGCATTGTCCATAATGTCCATCAGTTTCTTTAATGTCCTTTTCTCTGCCACTGTCACCAGAGTGTCCAGCTTCATGCCGACCACAGAGCTAGCCCTCCTGATCAGTTTCTCCAGCCTGGATGAGTCCCTCTTTGCTGTGCTGCTCCCCCAGCACACCACAGCATAGAAAAGTACTCCTGCGACCACCGACTGGTAAAACATCCTCAGGAGCTTCCTGCAGATGTTAAAAGACCTCAGCCTCCTGAGGAAGTACAGTCGGCTTTGGGCTTTTTTATACAGGTGCTCTGTGTTGCATAATATGCAATTAAAGTTGGGGTAAGAGCTTGGGCAGGAATGTCTGCATGGGCATGTACAAATATTTGACATTTTTCTCCCTGCTCTATGAGCCTCAGTTATAAGAACAAAGAATACCATAAGTCACGTCTTCTCACAGCAGCATACAGATAAATCCAGAGTTGCTTTTGTATTGAGATCCTTTATAGAAGTAAAATGATCAACACAAGAATGAATACCCAACTGTAGGTGAACATTTTGCACAAGTACCAAAAAAACAAAAGTTTCCAATACGAAAAAGGCACGCCCAACAAAACATTCATCCATCTGAAGATATGGTTCTTAGTCAGTTTGCTTTAGGTCCAGCCATTTCCTATGTCAAATATTAGACTGTTAACATGGAAAATTTTCCACTATGTTCAAAATCTACTTGGATCTTTTTTTTGCCTGGTTGCTACTAGCACGTGCATTTGTTTGCTTTTCTCATTTTTTTTTCTTGTCTTTTATTTTACCCTGCTACTGCACACACCCACGCACACATACACGCACACGCAAATAACGTAAGAGCAATGAGTGTGAACCAAAGCAGCGAGGCGAAGCAACGGTAACGCCTGAACAATAAGTTTTACTGTAAGTTAACAGTACATCAGTAACCCAAACATTTACATGTACAACTTTTATTATTTTTTAAATCACAGTCACAGTGACTAAGCACTTTTTTACAGACTCCTGATTGGATACATGCAGCAATAATAAATAAAATTAAAAAATACAAACCAACAAAAGCAAATAACGATGGAGGATAAGACTTTAAGTGCTCTGATATGATTTATCTGGTTAATTGATGTAGATGAAGTCAATACATTACATACTGCCACACTTTTTGGAACATGTTAAGGAAAAAACAATGAGGAAAAGACAACTCCAGTGTTCAGGGAATTTAACTGTACTGACTGTAGGCTTATTAGGTGAAGACAGATGTTGTTGACAGTTGGTGCTAGACTGAATCAGCTCTTCTTCAGCTATCCATAAACCTCCTGCTGCTTCCCCCACACTGATCCAATCGCTAAGGCTCGCCCGGTGTCTTCAGTGCTAAAGGAAATAAGAAACGAAGCACTTGAAGCACTAGTTGTCACTTAAATGTAAACATACATTATATAATTTGCGCATTTGTCAAAGAGACTGCTACATTTCCATTGCTTCGAGATGTTTCTTAAAAATGATGAGTCACAACATGTCCCTTGCACAACCTTTTGAATTTTTTTGTTGTTTTTTGGGGTGAGTCACCCACTGATGTTTTGATAAACACCGAGGGTTTCCCCTTGATATTTACATTGGTACTTTAATAGATATACACCATGCGATATTAAAGTACCAATAAAAGATAGTATTTGCTTTATTAACACCTGTTGATATTTGGACCTGTTGCCATGGGATCACACTCAAGTCCTATTTACTGCTACAAGGAAGTAAAAAGTACAACAGCATCATGACACAGCACAACACTGACCACATACTGTAACACTTCTGCAAAGATACACTTCTTGTCTTTCCACCTTCACGTCATATTGGAATTTAGCTCCATCTTCTCAGCATTCTTTTAATTTTTATCTCTCTCACATTTTCACATTTTCTTCCTCGCCTCTCCTCAGTAACAGATCCATAATTTATAGCATTTTTGGCACCAGCAGTGTGCAGTTTACATTAAATAACTCTTGGATATCAAACACACGCCATGCTGCTAGGTTGTTGTTGTTGTTGTGTCTGGTAGGAGAACCTCTGTGATATTGTTCATTAGTGTTACTGTCACGGTCTGGCTGGCAGACCGTGGGGATGTGGGGAAGGAGGACCCAGGCGCGGAGCTCAAAGTTCAAGCAGTGCGTTTATTTACAGAGGGTGATATCAAACAACAATAAATCCCCGTGTTTTTCCCCAGACTCCCGTGTCGTGTCCTCCAAGTGCTCTCTGCTCCCGTGTCTGCACTCCCGGTGCTCGCTGCTCCTTAAGCCTTCCACGCTCCTCCTGCGGGAAACAATAGCGGCAGTAGTCAGGACACTGAACAATGGCAGGCATACACTACACGACCAAAACCTAAACTGGGTAACTAACGTGGAGTCCCAAGCAATGATCCCGCGTCGGTGGGAGCTCCAAGACTCTCCTAAGTAGCTCCCCCGACGAGCCCTGATCAGCGGCAGGTGTGTGGCTTCGGGTGTGGCCAGTCCTTCCGCAGGGCCACACCCCTCAGGCCTGCAGGTGGCTGAGCTCCATCCTCCAAGCATCCCCGCAGACATAAACACACACACTCACATCTACAATCATGGAGGAGAGCAGCAGCAATACCAAAATACATATAATAATAATAATAATAATATAATACATAACTGCTCAGGGATCCTGGGTCGCCCAGTCCCAGGACCCTGACAGTTACTGTGACAGGGGATGGTTTGAGCTTGACTTCATGCACTGGGAAAGTGCTGCCCTCTTCTGCTTGAACACAGAAGCACAAAACCACACTGTGATGACAAAAAGCAGCATGACATTTTCTCAAACACTCTAGTCAAGTTTAGTTTTGCAGTACTTTCTTCTTCTTCTTCTTCTGGCTGCTGCCTTTAGGGGTCGCCCCAGCAGATCATCTGCCTTCATCTCACCGTATCCTAAACATCTTCTTCTCTCACAAGCTTCTCTTTGATCTTCCTCTTCTTACTTTACGTCATGTTAACATTTTCCAATGCAATATAACACATGGTGTAGTGCTGCTATATATGCTTATATGTACATTACACATCAGAACAGTTCTGAGGGCTTGATTATTTTCAAAGTCATCTTTATTTTCAGTTCTGCAATATGTGCAGGACAAACAGGGTGGAAATGTCATTTCCCCCTGACTCATGGTGAGCAACTTGAAGCACAAGAAGACAGATATATGAAAATAAATAGAAATTATAGAAGATAAATTAAGGCCTAGTTACAATCATTGTTGTTTTTGCATGAAAGTATTTTACATTATTGCAGTTCTTTACGTAAAAACATGAAGTAAAAAAGAATGATTAGAAAGCCTGCATACTTACAGAAGTCTTTATATATATTACAGGGAAAGTGAGTAAACAAATAACTTATGATGGTTTAAAGGTTGAAGGTTTCTTGTTCTACTGTGGCTACACTGAAACATTAACATTCTGCTTTGAATATTATAAAACTAACCAACCCAGTTGTTTAATACTCTCTTATAAAAATGCACTTTAAAGTATTTTTAAAAATCAGTTCTGCTTTATTGCAATCCTGGGTTGTAGTAATTCACATTTCCTCATTTTTCTAAACATTTATTTTCAAAAAACAATAAAATGAAAGAATAAAGAATTTCCCAAGGACTCCCTCATAATCTACCAAAACACCAATTTAGCTGTTCTGGCCTCAGCATCACCTAATGATGCAGTCTAACTCAAATATTTCTCTCTAAGCTTGCCAGCTGGCTAGCTGGATAATAATCCATGTTATGCAGGTTTATTTAACGTTGAGAGAAAGGACGCATGATCAAAGACAGACTGATATGATGGGTAACCATCTATATCAGAGTTTCTATTGGCTCAAAGATATCACAGGAGGACTGTGCTTGTTTTTGCTGGTGTACAGTAAATAGTCCTCATCTGTACAGTGTAACATTTAATGCAGCACTGTTTTATGGGACAGGAATTCTGATATTTTCTATCATTGTCTTCGTCTTCGTGTGATTTTTAGCAAAGTGCAGACGGGCAAAAGTGTACTTCTTGGAGAGCTGTGCTTTCTTCTTGCAGCCATGCCAGGAACATCAGTGTTGTTCAGTGATCTCTTGATGGACTCATGAAAAATAGCCAGTTTTGGAGAAACCTGCAATTCTACCTGCAATTCTACTTTCGAGGGTAACAGCTCTTTTGAACTCCTTTCATTTGTACACAGTCTGAAGTCCAACCTCTTCAGAGATAGTTTTGTAATTTTTTCCAGCCCTGATGAGCATCAACAACTTTTTCTAAAGACGCCATAAATCTCCTTTGTTTGCGCCTCAGTTAACTTCCTCGAACATATGTTGTGAAGCTTTAATAGATCGCTCTTCCTTGACTGTAAAAAAAGATCCACTCACGACTAATTGTCATAAAACTCCTGATACTGATTACACCTTCAAATTAACCGCTTATCCCTAAAAGTTAACATACTTTTGCCCCTCAGAGAAATGTAGCTTATTAACAGAGCATATTTTTCAATAATTAAATAAACAACTATCAAATCTTCATTTCATTTGTTTAATTGTGTTATCTGGATCCACTTTTAGGACTTGGATAAAGTTTTATTTAGACAGGAATACAGAAAACACAAAGGTTTTTCTGCAATCGTATGCATCCAAATGCTTGGATGAGGAAATAAATATATTTTATGTACCTGAAATGCATTCTGAATCCAGCCGTCAAACTGAAGAAAGAAAATACTACACTCTAATTTGAATTTAAGTAGAGTTTAAACTCTTGTGACCTCTGTGATTATTTGAGACCAAACTGACATTTTTACTAACTACAAAGTAACAAACTACGGGTGATTTCATTTTCAACGAAGACCTCAAAGGTAATGATGTAAATGATAAAACTCGAGGTTAAAAAAAATGAAAGCAAAAAGACATATTGGAGCCAAAAGTCTCGCCTTCGGTTCATTATCAAGTCGGTAATTAGCCATCTGACGCGGAGGAGTACTCAGGCGAGATTGTAATCCTCCTTTTTCAATTTAAAAGCCGCTTATGCTTTGATGCACGATGTCCACCATCAACAACACATTGGCCCCAGATGAGAGGAGGCAGAAGAAGAAGGACAAAGAGGGAGACACAGAGACAGAAAGACAGAGAGAGAGTTGATGTACATCTGTCATGCATTATTGCCGCAAATGCCAGTGCTGCTATCCTGGCTTTAGAAACTATGTGGGGCGTGTGTGTGTGTGTGTGTGTGTGTGTGGGGGGGGGGGGGGGGGGGGGGCTGATGGGTCCTCCTTAAATCACAATCTGATTCCTCCTCCTCTGCGTCGCTCCTTTTAAGTGACTGCATCCACACATACATGCACAAACACACACACAAATACTTACATACGCGCAGTCTCAAAAATCAGTGCTTTCTTTTTGCCTTCCTCTGACATGCGCACACAAACGCACATACACATACCGCTCACTATCCCCCTATGAATTCCTCAGGAAGGAGTCAGCCTTCTTCATTCCTCTGGACACAAACTTTTCCTTAACAAGGTACTGATGGTCTTGACCTCCTCTTCAAACAAACCCTTCCCTCCAATCAGCGAGGATTGCGGAGCTGGGGCTCAGCCGGGGCCTGTGGGTATTACAGAGGAAACGTCCTGATTCTCCTTGATTACTCCCACTCCGTCTGTCTGTCTGTGTGTCTGTCTGTCTGTCTTTGCCCCCTTGACACACACGCACGCACACACACACACACACACACACACACACACACACACACACACACACACACACACACACACACACTCCTGCCCCTGCTCTCTCTTCAAATATGTCTGTCTCAGTGGCTGCTCTTTTTTCTGTTGTCTTTAACCCAATCTCGAACTTGTCTGCTCACTGTGTTTTCCTTCTCTTCTCTTCTGCTTCTATTCCTTTGATTAGTCCCTGGTTTGCTTTTCAGAGCCTTTCCAGTTTCCTGGTAATGAATTGTTTACTCTGTGTTTTCTTTCGTTTTTTTTTTTTTCAGCAGAGTACAACAAAGTCAACAAATCCTTTAGTTAAGACTTTAATGGGTCTGTTTAGATTAGTGCATGACTTGTAAGATTTCTAAAGGCAACTTAACGCTCATTGAAGGATATAATTATCTGGAGCCACTGACTATTGTTTTGAACTTCTTACAGTATTTGACTGTTAATGACTGCCAAGCAAGATGTAAATCTGTCAATTTCCACAGGATTTTGTTTATATCCTAAAATCTTTAACTTTTATTCTATTTCCACTTAAAAAAAAAACCAATTAATGTTGTATTTATGTAATGTATTTTTCAGTTTTACAGTTTTTCTCAAATGCTAAAACACATGTCACAAACGTTACCACCAGGTCCCCCAATGTCCAAACACAACACCCTTCTCTAAAGCTACATAAACACAACCACACCTTCCCACTGCAAAACTCAAACTCCCACACCAAGAGAGCAGCTCGAAGCTGTCAAAACTGTAAACACTATACACAGCATTACACACTACAGCAAAACAATTGAAAACACAATGCTCAATTTGTGAGAAGGTTCTTTGTTTCATAACTGCCAATGCATATTTTAGAAACTATACAGTAACGGATCGTCGTAGATCTCTGCAGAGGATTAGGCATTTAGATTTGTGAGTTTCATATGAGTAGTATAAATCTATAGAAAATCCTGCATGTACGTACACTACTGTAACACAACTCAATGCAAAAACAGAATCTATTGCACACAACAGTAATCTTGAAAACATGAACAGGGTGTGAAGTTTTTTTATTTACGTTATTCACACCACACACACACCACAATCACTGTGCGGCATCATGTCGCTGAGCTGTTGCTCGCATCTCGTCCGTAATGATGGTGCGAGGTTGTCTTGCTCTCCCTCCTGGACCTTCTCCTCTCCCATGTTGGCCTTCTCCTCTTCCTCGTTGGTTGCTCCTCTTCCTCCTCTCATTTGAACTCCTCTTCCTCATTGGCCTGCTCCTCTTCTTCCAGGGCCAGCTCTTCTCCCTCCTCTGCATCAAATTCCTCTTCCCCTGACTCTGCCTTCATCCATTGTGTTTGTTTGGAACCTTCAGCATACTGTGCACTCTGAACTTGCTTTTACATGTGGGTACAGCATTAGCAACAAGTGTCTTCAATTTTGAGTCATTGTGTGTAGTGAATGACGCCAGGTGTGTTCCCTGTGTTCAAAGATTGGTGACTGTGGCAAGCATTTTGCATCACATGGGCTTTCATTTGAGGATATGAGCAGAGTTGTTTTGCAACATGTGTTTTAGCAAGGAAAAATGTGTTTAGATTTATGAGTACAGAGGGTTGTGTTTTGTGAATTGTGTCTTCATGTGACATGTGTTTATGGTACTGGAATATGGTGGCTACATTTAGTAAATGTGTTTAGACTACTGGTCATTTGGGTTACAGGATTGGCTTTTGTGTTTTAACATTTGAGAAAAACTGTAATGGGTCTGTTTAGATTAGTGCATGACTTGTAAGATTTCTAAAGGCAACTTAACGCTCATTGAAGGATATAATTATCTGGAGCCACTGACTATTGTTTTGAACTTCTTACAGTATTTGACTGTTAATGACTGCCAAGCAAGATGTAAATCTGTCAATTTCCACAGGATTTTGTTTATATCCTAAAATCTTTAACTTTTATTCTATTTCCACTTAAAAAAAAAACCCAATTAATGTTGTATTTATGTAATGTATTTTTCAGTTTTAATAATGTATATCTGTTTTTATTTACTACTTCATGTTTTTGTCATGATTGTTACATTAAATATTTTTTTCCCTTTTATTTTTAATTTAAAATGCTTAAATGAAGGAAAAGCCTTTTGGTATAGTTTTAACACTTGTTCCAGGAACCTAAGACACTTTGTTCCATCCTGGCTTCAAAAGCTGGGAAAAAAAAAGTCTGGCAGCATTGTTAAAAAAAAAAAAAAAAAAAGAGGCTGCAAAGTGTAAAGTTTTTTTCCTTTGGTTCTGTTTTTAGTTTACACAGATAAAGGATTGCATCTATTAGCTCAAGTTAAAAAGTTCAATCACAATTATGTAATCTAATGTTTTAAATATTTTTACACCACTATTTCTATCGACTCATGTGCTACATATTTACATAAATACATGTATATACATGTTTAAATGTCCCCACCCTCTTTTATCCACATTAAACTATGAAAAGAAGAAAATATTACTTGTAATTCCAGTTCCTAATTAATCCAAGCAGTGCAATGCATGCTATCTAGTGACTTAAGTAGTTTTTTTTCTTTAACTTCTTGGAGCTTAGCAGCTTTTGGTGGATTTGGAGTGCCATTGATTGCAATGGCACTCCTGAGCTGTGGAAATAACAGCGGCTTTAGTTGGCAAGTTTTTTTATAAATTTGATATGATGGATAATCCCATCATTTTTTTCTTAATCATTTTTTCACTCAGCGTAGGAAAGAAAAGGCAACAAACGGCGCGTGTGTATTCAGCTCTGCAGAGCTACTGCTTTCCTCTGCTGCTCTGCGTAAACATTGTTGCTCCGTATTTTGTCAAATGACGATGATATCTGCTTATATCCTTCTTTATTTATCTTTCATTTCTCATCTCTCTGATGAAAGATGTCTCAGAGAGGTTAAAGAGGGCTGGAATAAATCATTTTAGACGTTTTGCTTACTTTTTTTTTTTTTTGAAGAATTTGGTATTCCAACAGTCCTGATTGGGGAAATGTCCTGATTCTCCTTGATTACTCCCACTCCGTCTGTGTGTCTGTTTGTCTGTGTGTCTTTGCCCCCTTGACAATCAGTTTGACTGTCTTTATAAAAAGATAAAGCTGAGTTACAATTGTATGTTTTCTTTTTAGAAATGTTTCACTGAACTAATTAGATGACTTTGCACAACATGCATATCTTGATCTGCTTGAAAGCCCATTTAAAATGCTTCCATGTCTCACTTGTAACTCTAATTAAGGCGGAATGATTTTCAACCTAGTGATGTTACAAAAGCTTCAATGTACTCAGAATTAAGGTAAGCACTTTGCAGATAAATGTGAAACCAGTCTTCTTGTACAGGGCAGGACAATAAGAAATGCCACGACACTGACAGACATTTGCCATTTGTTTACACCGAGCCTGCACTCTCATCTTGTGGTCCTTATATGACTGGTGTTACTACAGAGGAGGCTTCCCCGTCATGTTCACCATTGTCTTTGCTGCTTTCGCGATCTTTCCGATTCTCCGTGTCTTACTTCACGTAACTATCAGCGCTGACTTTCTCAACACTTCCGTTCTGTGCCCGTGGGGTTTTGGATTAAGGACAGCTGGGCTGTAAGAGGTTTTATTTGCATGGCACTGTGACTGTTTATGCCACACTGCGATGGCAGTGTTTGCCTTTGTATGCATGTGTTTTCCGACATGTAACAGAGAAGGAAGAGGGAGCTCGTGGATGTTGAGTGTGAGAGAGGCGTGCATGTGTGCGTGCCAATAAAAATGGGAGACAATAGCAGCATAAAACCCACAAGCCAAGACACTGACACATCAATTTCACTCACAGGGCCAAGATGGTGACAAAGGTCTGCCATGAATTAACTGTTCTAACACTGCGAATAGGCGAATGAGCGAAATGTTCGGAAAAGTGACACAAACAGTCACGTCAGTGTCACAGTTCTTTTCACGCTTCCTGGAAAATAACTATAGAGCACGAGCGGGAACTGTCCCACAAACAAGAGCCCTCTCTGAGGGAGGATAATGGCGGACCCTGTAGGCCAGGACCTAAAGGTCATCGTGGCTGTTAGGCTGGCACTGTGGGCGCACTCCTGCTGACTCAACCAGGAAAGGACAAGCAAGACTAACTCATGTTAGTCAAATATTAGTCACAGCGCCCATTTAAACCATGAACATGAAAATGTTCCTGTTCTCCAGACAAACTCTGGGCCCCACATGTCTCACTGTTCTCAATCGCAGTGTGACCCATGTCACTGCATTTCCTCTAGCGTCTGTTGAAGCAGCCAACGAGTTGCCGGATTCCTGTGTCAGAGGACTCCCACTCAGATCCTGATGAATTTAAACTGAGCTGATACCACACCTCCGCTGGAGGGCAACTTTTCCTCTGTGGAATTGGAGTTTCTTCTCTGGAAACAAAAGTCACCCTTGTCTTCTTCTTCTGAGGAATTTTATCTTCAGTATAAATTAGATGCTGATTGGCCAAAATAAGCAGGCACTGGTTTTTCATGTGTGCATAGTCGTGCATGAACATATTTCTGAAACGTTTCCAGTTAATATCAGCCTTGAGATCTTCATTGTCTGCTCCTATTTTCAAAATTATGCACATTATGTTACTGGCATCCACAGGACTGCACTTTGTTTATTTTATCCATTCTTCCATAAAGACAAAAAGTAGAATTTCTATTGCTTGGATTAGTCTGCAGCTTTTTGCTGGTATATTCAGTTATATATATTCATATATTTTACATTGCTTGCATGTCTTCTGAAAGCTGAAGTTACATGAACGGTGATGTATGACAACATGATGTTTATGACCACTGCCTTTTCCCTGAATCACTCATGAGTTTCCTTGAGGCGTTTCCTTGCCTAGCTGACCTTTATACTGGAGATATTTGGACTTGTCAAAGAACAACTTCAAATGAATAATGGTCCAATTCCATTTAGCTGCTTCATTTTCAGAAACGTTGTGTGTGAAATTTCAACTTGTTAAAGTAAAAGCACAGGTGCAAATGTATTTTAGGGAGCCACTGATTCGGTGGGACGTTTAGGGGGAACGGCGAGACTGTTAACGTTAACGACCCAGACTATGACAAGACGAAATGACTGCCGAGAAAAAGGCCTGTTATTTTTGTGGTCAGGAGACTGGTTAATCTTCCCAGCATCTATGAGTCTGTTGGCTCTTGTGTTTACATATTTGATGATGATAATCTAGACTGAAAGGTCACACTGAATAAAGATGAAATAAATCAGCAGTGAGTGAAGCAGTCTGTGGGTGTTTGGCAGCTCTGTGTTTTGACTATTGCTTATTCAGTGTCTAGCCATAGTGGCTGGCAGTTTCACTACAATAGAGCTGGAACTGTTAATGTTAAGGAACGAGTTTTTCATATTTCCGTCACGTGCATTCCCGTTGAATAAACCCTGGTGGCCAACATAAAAGAGTCTCTAAAGCTAATTTCCCTTTTAATGCTAAACAATTTAATTTTTGATGCCAGTGTGCCCAAAAAGTGGAACAGCTGTAGGCTAGATGTTTGCTCCAAGACCGATCAATGCAGATTAAAAAATAACAATAAAATGAAAATATTCCCTATCCACAGGCTGAACAAAGATACACGTTTCAATGGTAACATCCCTGCAACAAACCAAACAAAAGAAAACAAAAATTGCACATTAAAAGATCTTAGGAATTTATTTAAAAGGATTAAGGGATACAGTTATCATTACGTCATAATATAACACTGTTAAATATCTGAGCAGAACTCGGCAAGAATTAATGAGGAAATGTCATAATTCACTTGGGAGTCTGTTAGGAAGAAAAAGAATCTCCTCATTGACACAAGGATTAAAATGGAGAGACAAGATTTAGCTTTGGCAACCTTTCCTGTAGCACTCACTAACTCAATAGCCTCATATGGTGAAAAATTGTAAAGCACAGACCCGAGGCATGGAAAGTAACAGAGACAGAGTGATTCAGTGAAAGTGAATGGCTCTAACCATCACTCAAGGGGGGAGAGCCTTAGAGAGAGAGAAAGAAAAAAAGCAGGGAAAGGACGGAAAGAGGGGGAAATGACTGGCGACTGTGTGGGAAGAGAGACAGAGAGCAAGAGAGAGCGAGAGAGAGGGGAGGGGCTTAAAAAGTATGAACTTGTGTATGATTTAGCTGCAGGAAGCATTAAGAAGGGAGAAGACTGCAAACAGGACGTGGTAATGCCCACGCTTTTTTTTTTGGCTTTAATGAGGACAAGTTACTCCAAGACTTATCAGAGGGTGATTTTTTTGCCTCCACACTTGGTCACACTTTTTCTAGTGCGCTTCTTCAGTCCCGAGAGTTAATAAAATCCGGTCCTGGAACCCGTGGTGTTTTTCCTCTTTCTGCTGTGCGTAATTTGTATCCAGGATCGATCGGGAAAAAAAGGCGACAGAGCAACAACACGAGGACGAGAAGTCAAGACATATAGAAAAGTAATTGGTGGAAAATGAAAGGCGTCTTGGATTTCTGCTTGATTTTCCTCACGCTGCACATTCCCGGCGTGGTGTCCTTGTCCACACGTAAGTTGCACACAGATGTCCATCGATGCGCAAAGTTACGATAGTGCTGGGGAAGGCTTTGGGGGGTTTGGCTATATATGTTTGTTATGTTTTATTTTATTTTATTCTAATTTTTAATTTTATTTTTTAATTTAATATTCATGTAGTTTTCGGAAGAAATCAATGCAAACCAAGTGTCACCCTAATATCCCAATGTAAACACCAGCACCATGTGACAGTGTAAGTCCTGCTCCGGTATGTTTGATTCTGGCGATAAATATGTTGTAAAAATAGACTTTTGCTGCTACTACAGTAAAACGTTTTAGAAATGTATTAGGCAAGTTAATATTGGATTATTACGCTGTAGTAATACGATTTTGAAGGGGGAAATGCAGGGTTTTTTTTTGCACAACAGTGTTTTAGTGATACCACGTGGGACACAATTACTTAAGAAGAAATATTAGTCATTGGAAAAAACACACAGAAGGATAAATCTAATAAATATTATGCTCATATCAAGTAGAGTAAAAATAGTTGACCACAAATAGTTTCCATACAAGAAATATTGTATGAACCCCATATAAGAACATGCAGGAATTGCAGGGGTCTTTTTTTTTTTTTTTTAATAATACTGTTTTACAATGTGTTTCCAATCTAAAATAACACCAATTCCACGGATTCTTTCCTAAGTTGCCTTACATAACAGCAGGTCACTTCCTTGGGACACATACTGGATCCACTTTGCTGGCTTTCTGGATACATTTAAAAAAACGAAAAAAGAAAACGGCCACTTTGTCCACTTGACAGCTCATGTTATAGATGGGCTCCTGCTGTAGTAAACTGGTCGTTTCCCTGCAGAGAGAACTCATCTCCCATGAGGCTGATTTTCAACAAGTCAGGCCATAACTCGTTAAACACATGGAGAGCATGGGGGCTTTACGAACCGCATCAACACAATGACATCATCTGCTGGGGTTGTGGAGAATGTTAACCACCAGCTTAATGCACAATAATCTAAATAAATCAAAGTTATGTCCATTTCACTCTTTAAGTGGTTGGATTAGTTTTTATGGCGAGCTTGCTGGCAAACAGCAGCTCCACTGTGAGGATCTCCTGCTATTCATCCTGTTTCAAAGGCACTAATAAAAGAAACTACAGTTTTAAGGGCTTAAAGGAGACAATGGGCCCTGATCATAAGCCACCCTGCTGTTTATTATACGACATAATCGGTCATTACCATGTTATTCATTGTAATAATGGACTTTGCTTCCCTTTCACTGACTATGCTGCGGTTTACGAATGCCACCATAGTAAAACAGTTTAAATGTGGATTTTTTTTGCACTAACATATAATTAGTTTTCATTGCAGCTCATAAACTTTTACATTTTTAGTTTTCTGTGAACAAACAATGAGACGTTTATGTAGGATATTATCATATTTTTTTAAAACTTTTTTTTAAAAACAAAACAGACTTTTAATCAGAAACAAACTTATTCTATCCTATATTTTCCTTTTGTGCGCCCTATTTAAACTAAGATAAGCTAATTTAATCTCTCTCGATAAGACCATCAGTTAAATAACTCAAATGTAAACCTGTAAAAAAACAAAAAACTCAAGAGAAACAAATAACATCCGTTGCTGTTTCCTCGGTCTCTTTACCAACGACGTTGCATGGCTCATTGTCACTAAATGTTGCGTGACTTCTTTCACTTGGCTTGTCCAAGCGGCCCCTCAAAAAGTTCCACATGTACTTCTATTAAGCAGACAGAGAAAAGTATTGGCTGCCTTTCAAGCGTTGCATGAATGAGTGAGAGGAGCTTTTTAATACAAAGAGGAGGTGGCATGTACCTTTGAAGACTGACAGCCTCAATACCGCTTAAGTCCACTGGAGACCTTTCACTCTCAAACAAAAGTTCAAAACTTTTCCTCGGCTGAACTCGCCCCGTAACTTCATCCATCTCCATCGCAGGCTTAAGCTCGTCTCCTGCCCCAATGAGAGCTGTGTTTCGAGTTGCCTCAACCTCTCCAAACAAATAATATTTTACAAACCATTTCCTCCAGTGAGTGTGTCCAAGAGGCAATAAACAGCAGTAATTTCGTCTAGAACCGCCGTGTTTGAAGGAGTGTTAAAGGGGCTTCGCACCCTGCTCAGGGGCAATGTCCTCAGTGCCTGGAATACATAAACACTGATTGTTATTCAGATGGATCGCAGTTCACTGTATCCGGTGACAAAGACAACCCAGCCTCTGTGCAAGTGTTTGTTTGTGTTCATTTGTGTGTGCATAAATGTGTGCAAGTGTTGTGTCAGAGCTCAAGATGGGGTTACCATATTAATATTGGAGCGGAGTTACAGTTGATTTCGCTTGTTCAAAGGCGACTCCTCCATAAAAGACCCACAACATTGTCTGTAAGCGCAAGGTGGCTGGCAGCTGAATAGATGTGGCCCCGGGCACAGATTTACAGAGGTCTAACAAAGTATTGATGCTCTCAGTCAGTGTTCCTCGCTCATTCCTTCATAAAAGGTTTTCCACAGTTCCGCGCTTTTCAATACGTTGGACTTAGCGTCATTTTTTTCAACTCTCGTCTCCTCTTGTCTCCTCTCTTCTCTTCCATATCCCCATCTTTTTTTGTTCCTTTATCATTTTGTTCACGTGTAGTGAGATCAAAGCTCCACTGTTTGACTTTCAGTTGTCAGATAAGATAAAGAGATAAACAGCTAAACTCTTTCTCTGACCATTTAGCAGCTTCTTTGCTAAAACAACTAAAAATACAAAAACGCAACGAAACTGAACTGCGTCAGTGTTAGCTAATGCAAGTGAGAGAGGGAGGGTTAAGAGATCTAACGAAACTGCATTAGCGCATGTCTGTGCTCTTTCTGTCAGATGTTTTATCGCAAAATAGCGCAAACTCTGCATTGCCCAAATAATTTTACATAGAAGCATTTGCACTACATACTACAGCATGAAGCTCAGCATGCACAAGCATGCACATTTGCTTGATTGTGAGAGATAATCCAATTCAGACATTTCATCCCTTATTAGTTGCAGATTTTTGTCACAGAATCATGAAGCAGATGGTTTAGACAGGACACTGGAAAAAAGAAAAACTTTGGAGGGTTTTTTCTCAGTAAGATTTTAATTATTGCTACTCTAACGTTCTGTTAGGGGTCTAAATGAGGGCAAAACAAAAGTAATCAGTGTCATGCTATGTTGGCTGTGCTTTTTCTATATTAAAACTTATATTTCAGCAGAAGTGGGTCTCGCAACCTTCAACAATTATGGTAAATGGTAAATGTCCTGCATTTGTATAGCGCTTTTCTAGTCCCTAAGGACCCCAAAGCGCTTCACACTACATTCAGTCATTCACCCATTCGCACACACATTCACACACTGGTGATGGCAAGCTACATTGTAGCCACAGCTGCCCTGGGGCGCACTGACAGAGGCGAGGCTATTATATAAAACAAACAGTCCTAAACAGGTACCAAAGCTATAATCTACAACAGGACGAGGTTCCTTAACGGGCAACAAATATGGCACAAATAAGCAGTTATCTTTTGCTCACTGGTAAATTGTTACATAACAGGCTGGCAAACCTGTGAATCCCAAACATTAACTACATTTCTTCACAAATAGCACTAACTAATCAGTGCAATGCCAGTTGTCCCATTAATGCTTTAACATTTGGATTATTTTCATTTGGTGGATTTACAGAAAAACAAGAAAAACTGACTCAGAGTTCATTTTCTTCTGAATTTTCTTCAACAAATTTCAAGTAATGTACAAAAAAAGCCATTTTTTCTCAGTGCGGGAATTTGAAATGTGGCTTCACTGAGGATGGTGTGCAGAAATCAGCCACCACAAGCAGAGGACAAAATCAGATTGGAGCAGGGAGTTGAGCTAGCCAACCATGCAGCAGACAGTGAGCAAACCCACTGTCGCGGTACAGCAAGGGGGCAGCAAACCACCTTCATGACAGTGATGTTTCAAATGTGATGCGCTGGGCAGGGCAGCACTGTTGGAACACAAACTAAGGAATGAGGCTGTGGAATGAGGCTTTGCCCATCGTTTTCCGCTTACACGTAAAATAAGAACAAAAGAATTAATACCTAATTGCCAAAACACAGGGTGATAGTGACATACCAAAAAGAGCTGATCTGACTTTTAGAGGAAAATAGGGCATCACACAACTTACAGCAGCTAAAATGCTGGGCAGCCTGTGTTTACGTCATGGAATATAAGGAAGGCTTAAATTTGACAACTCAGTAGATTTCCACTGCAAACCAGGCACAGCAAACCTTTACAGGTGAATCAGACATAGGACTGGGCTGACTGTGATGTGGTGCCCTGTAGAGTTTACATGCAGTGCTACGTAAGGCGACAACGTGAGTTGGAGGTAGAAGATGTGTGGATGAGGGCTTCATACTGTGGGAAAGCCTTTTGATAATTCCAGCACAAGTACAACTTCATGAGGCCATTTCAGGGGTTTCAAGAATGAAGACATTGGCCCGCAGCTACATGTGGTGGCCAAACATGAATGCATATGCTGAGACAGGCATGCAAAATCAACCAAGCTACAACCATGGGAGTGTCTAACTCCACCATTGATGAGATTCCATATGGATTTGTGTGTGCCTCAGTGGTCTCACTGTTCACAATAAGTTGATTCACGCTCAGTCATTGCATTCCATAAATACTGAAACTTATCTTTGCTACTCTTGAACTCCTGTGCTCATGAGCTCAGGGAGCACAGAGTGTAAAACCCTGCACAGGCATGGCATCAAGCATATATTGATGGTGCCACTGTGTAGCATTCTGTTAGGGGTTTCAGTGAGGGGGGAAAAGGCTTGTAGGGTGTACAGTGTGGCTTTGTAGTAAGAGGCTCAGGAAGCTGTTGGAGTGGAGCTGTGAAATAAAATTGCCAGGGATTCTGCTAACATGCCTGGCAGCCCCTCATATCCACATTGCAGCAGGACCAGTTTAGCTGTCGATGGAGTCTGACGAGTCAGAACCCATCTGTGGGTGAGGGACTTTATGCTGGAAACAGATTCCGAGTAAAAGAACCAGAGCAGTGTCTCAAGATGATAAAAACACGTTGACTAATATGTTAGGACATGTCCATGTTATGACCAGAAACAGCATGCCTTCAGCTTACAAGATAAGCACTGCCCTGCTAACAAAGCTCCACTAGAGCCAAGAAACACTAAACCTGAGAGCACGGTGCAGGACTGAGTGGTTCTGGAAAGCAGGGAACAGGAATTTGAAATAGAGCAACATTATCCAGCTGGAGGTGGTGAAAAGCACCAGAGCATTATCAGAAAGTTGAGGGGCCGAGAGCGAAGTCACTAGGCTCCAAAAATGAAAGGGAAGTAGGGCACAATTCTGAAACTGTTAATAAAGGTTCCAGCAGATAATTGGATATTTTGTCTTCAGCTACACTTTAGTACATCTGAAGTGCCCCTTGAACACAGGCAGTAACTTTTTCAAATATTAGCCTAAACTTTAAAACCATTCGAAAGACATACTCCCTCTAATATCCATGTCCTCCCACCCTCCTCCAGATGTAGCAATCATCTACCCTCAGGACCCTGTACTTCGCATTGGGTCTAACCTGACAGCCAGCTGCTGGGTCCACCCCGAACTTGGCGTCCACGCCAGCTCGCTTTTCTGGACACTGAATGGTCAACAGCTGCCCAGCTCCTTCTACAGAGTGCTTAGCGCGACTAACCTCAGTGTGACGCTGGCAGGACTCAATGCCTCCAAGCAAACATCTGGTGACAACCTTGTCTGTCACAATCACAAGGGACACATACTGGCTGGCTCCTGTCTCTATGTTGGCAGTAAGTTGAAGTATAAAATGTATAACTTTAAAATAATCTTATTCCTCTGACGATTCTCTGCATCTGCTTCTCTGCTTCGCTACGAGGAAATGTTACATAAATGTATAAGTGCAGGCGAGGACTTAGAGGAGCAATACACCAAAGAGATGAATGGAATGAAAAGGAAATGGGAGTAAAAGGAAACAGCAACCAGGTAGTGGGCAGATTTTTAAGTGTCCCTGCACATTTGTAGCTGTATTTTATGTTTAGTGTTCCTGCCTTCAGGCCCAGCGAGAGGCCTCTATTGCCCGACGCTTTAACCACCTGTGTGGTCCATTACTCGCACTATCACTCATAAAGTATGGGCCTGACATTTTACACACGCACAAACACACATGTCTGTACTTCTACAGTTTTGAGACGTACTGTTTTTCTTTTTTTTTATTGGTACAGTAAACTTCATAGAACTTACTGATTTGGGGCTTATGACAACTCTAATATGGCGTATTCCTGTTTGCTCTGAAACAGTATGAGACTATGAAAAATGTGCTTATTTTTGTAGCCAGAATACAAGTAGACATATAAGGACTTGAATAGTGACAGTTAAATAGCAATAATCTCACTAACAGGGTGGCAAGACTTAGTAATGCCATCCATGTTATTATGGCAGGGAACTGGCAGGTGTGGGTCCTGGAAAAAAACATACGCTCATTGGCCACTTTGCTAGGTATACCCATTTATCTAATCAGCCAATCATATGGCAGCAACTCATTAGGCATGCAGACATGGTCAGCACAACTTGCTGAGAAGAAGGTGACTTTAAATGTGACGTGGCTGTTGGTTGCAGAGCATTTTAAAATTACTAATCTACTGGGACACAAGCTTCTCTAGGTTTACAGAGAATGGTCTGAAAAAGAGAAATGAATGGCATTTCTCTGGGTGAAAAAGCCTTGTTGATGTCAAATGTCAGAGGAGAATGGCCAGACTGTAACAATGTAACTCAAATAACAACTTATTGCAGCGAGGTATGAAAAAGAGCATCTTGGATCGCACAGCATGTTCAACATTAAAGCAGAGGGGTTACAGCGGCAAAAAACCGCACCAGGCGCCACTTTTGTCAGCTAAGAACAGAAAACTGAACCAACAATTCACACGGCTCACTAAAATTGGACATAAACAACTGGAAAAATGTTGTCTGGTCTGATGAGTTTCTGCTGCAAGATTCACATGGTAGGTTCAGAACATCAAAGCATGGATCCGTCCTGCTTTGTATCAGTGGTTCAGTCTGCTGGCAGTGGTGGTGTAATTGTGTGGGGGATATTTTCTTAGAATACTCCGGATCCCAAAGCACCAAACGAGGATCGTTTAAACATCACAGCCCCCGCCGAGTGTAGTTGCTGACCACCGTCCTCTGATGATGGATGTTCTCAGCAGGATAACATACCATGTCACAAAGCTCAAATAATCTCTCTAAATAATGTACTTCAATGACCTCCACAGTCACTAAATCTAAACCCAATAGATCACTTCTGGGATGTAAAGAAACAGGAGATTCACATCGGGGATGTGCAGCAACTGGGTGAAGCTCTCGTGTCCACAGGGGCTAAAACTGGGGAATGTTTCCAGCACTTTGTTGAATCTGTGCCATGAAGCATTACGACAGTTCTGAAGGTAAAAGGGGGCCTAGCCAGTACTAGCAAAGTGTACCTAATAAAGTGTCCAGTGAGTATAGCCTGTGTACTTTATGTTTGGATTTAGAAACATAGTGAGAGATAAGTGAAGAAACCAAATTATATAAATCACTTAACTTGGTGTTGATAATAATGTTCTACATCATTTAAGTCTTTAAAATGCGATCTGTGTTCATTACCTTTTGTATTCTTTGGTCTTTTTTCATTACAGTAAGTTTAAAGAGCTTTTACTACTATTATTAACCGTGATGAGAATGCTTACTAGAACTGCAAGAACACAAAACCATAAACACGCTCTCTCTAACACACACACAGAAAGATGCAATCAACAAGATCTTCATCTCTGTGTGACACTAGACCTGAGCACCTTGTGTTCTGAGAGATGAACATGCACATACACACACCAGTAACAAAAACCCCAAAACAACAGCTATTTCAGAGGAATATCACTTTGTACCCTCACTCATCATTTCTCCTTTGCCATGTTTTTTCTCCTCTCTTTTCTCTTCACAAATTTCCCCCACCCTCTGTCTTCGTCCTACTCTCTGTCCATCTTCACCCCATTGTCTCCCAGTGCCTCCAGTGAAGCCAATCAATCTGACCTGTTGGTCCAGGAACACCAAAGACCTGACTTGTAGCTGGGCCCCGGGGGGAAAAGGAGAGACTAATATCAGCACGCAGTACAAGCTCAAGTATAAACTCAGGTATGCACACACGCACTGCAGCTTAACTTTTACAAGTGACTCAATTCACTGTTTTTTAAATGATCTAAATCAATTACACTACTATCTACACATTACCTACACACACACAGCTTTGCACGAGAATGCAAACATCTGAATCATTCGGACTGCAAATTAAGCACACTTTATCCTGCCAGCTCCCTAATACACAGTTTGTGTAGTATCCAAATGAACCCATGTGAGAACAGTTAGCTGGTGGCTATCATGTGTCACTCTAGAAAGCCGACACCCATTTTCCTAAACCAAAGGGAGTAGTTCCATTAGTAAGAACACATCTGTGACAGATAATCTCTGCTTGTGTGCTATATGTGAGAATGTTCAGCTTTGGACAAGCAGATAGTTACTGTTCATTACATCACTGTTCTAAACGTTGTAATCAGATTGCAGTTACTAATCAGACAGTTTTGTCTTGACTTGACCAACATAGTTACTTTGGTTTGCACGATTCGTGGATAGAAAAAATCAATGATCTAAGGGGCAATGATCAACTAAGGGACAAGAAAGAGCAAAACTACTTCATGGAAAAACAGGAATCCACCACTGCAAACCCACCATCAAACCTCTAAGCCTCAGAGCAACAACAGCAACACCCCAAACCAGAGTTATGCTCACAGAGTGTGAATGAGACAACCTGAACAAGACAGCCAAAGCTTCACTTTTCACACAAAGCAAAAGCAGAAAAGGAATAACTTTCACAGCAATAGATTCTTCCAACATTGTCCGAGAAACCTAAACCATTTTTAAAAAAAGTCTTTCAGTAGTTGTACAGTTGGTCTTATAGTGGACCTATCAACGCCATGCTGGGAAAAAAAGAAAGCCTTTCACCCAGAAAGTTGATTCTTTTCATCTGGATGCAGCATTTTCACTCATCCAAGTGATTTCTTTAGTCTTAGAGACTGAAGAATTCACTTGGATGAGTGATGAAAGCTTTATCCCACTAAAAACATTGCATCCAGATGAACACAATCAACTCTCTGGGATTTCCTTAACTGGACTGTTAAGCAAGCATCGAGACCTTTCATGCTTACTTACTACTATTGTGCTATGACTGTCCAGTTGGCACAGAGGGCTTTTGGCCAGTTAGTAACATTTCTCAGTAGCCTAACTTAATGGATGAAGTGAAAAACAAAATAAAACATGAAAATGCAGCCAAGGTTTTAAACGAGTAAGCCCACCGCAAATGTTTTCAGTTAAAATCAGTATATTTCATAAGATTTTTTGGGTTTTTTTTTACAATACTGACATTCCTTAGAAAATCCCATGAAAGAAGTCTAAGTAGAGGTGGAAACAAATCCAAATACCACTGGATTTATTTTCAAGAACAATAACACACATGATACCCAGAGTGAACGCTGTTCAATAATAGTAGTGTCATGAGACGTTGGTTCAGTGTGGAAGCAAAACATTTAAAAATGATTTTCATATGGGGTATAAGCGCTATAAAATATATAGATTTTAAATAAAAATAATAAGAAGAATCAACCGTTTTAAAACACCAAAAGGAAAATAAGTCTATATGCTGCACCTACAGATAGTTTGTATTCAATTTCAATTGGTATAAAGATTTGAGAGAAATGCTAGAGCTGGATAAATTAGCAACTTGTACCACGTCATGGAATAAATTGTGTTTTAGAAGGATCATTATTGAATGCTGTGTGGAGTTCAGTATTTTTTGTTTTTCTTTCAGATGGTATGGGACAGAGAAAGAGTGTGCAGATTACACTCATACACAGCCGTACTCCTGCAGCATCACCCAGGACCTGCACCTCTTCACACCTTACGAGATCTGGGTGGAGGCCTCAAACCAGCTAGGCTGGGCTACCTCTGATGTCATCACCCTTGACATCCTAGACGTGGGTGAGTGTGAGAAGAAGTTCGCTTTGACCCTTGTGCTTCATCTGCTGCTCTGAGAGCCTTGATCTCAGTGTCGATGAGGCCTCTGGCTGTAATCTAGGATGATTTGCAGCAACCTTTCAGGCTTGTTAGCCTTCAGAAGGAAAAAATGTCTACCTGATCTTTCATCCAATCTGCCGGAGGTTCAACCACTGAGTGAATTTCCTTGTGCTAATTCACTATTTGAACATTCACAGCAAAACCAAGATTAAACATGAGAAAATAACTGATTCAAAACATTAAAGATGAAACACTGTAATTTTTACAAATAGAACAAGACCAACAGCAAACTTTGAGAAAACACTGTACCTGACGCAGGACGCCATGATGTTTTCTAACAAAATTAGCCAATTCTAGTACCGCCAATTTGTCCAGTCCAGGCTAGTTTAAAGTCACACTCCCACAGTTATGGAAATACAGCCTTTATCTTTCTTACTGAGAGTGACAAGAAACTATCTAGACCACCTTCTTTGCTGTGCAGCTAGCTTCCCTTGTCATTAAGAATGCTAAATCTAAAACATACCTTCAAGTGCCACTAAAATGCATCGCATTTGTTTAAAACATAGTGTAACGACACCAATTTGTGGTTTTACAGGAGGTTATTTGCCAAAACTTTTCTTAGCCAGCAGCAGTTACTTCAAGTCTGCACAAAGCCAGGATACCTAATGAATTTGTCTGTTTCTAGTCTTATCTTAAACTAAGCTGAAATTCTCAGTTGCTTCATACTGATTTGAGGAATATGAGAGTGCTTTCTAATCCAACAGGAAGGTAAAAAAGATGTAAAAAAATAAAATGCTGTATTTTTCGTAAAGAGCGATTTTCACTCTAATTTGTTACCATTATGTCAAATTTCTTTGCCACATTTTATTAAGGCATTTCTTAAAGTGTAAATATCATATACAGTATTCTATACTCGGTTCAACTCTATACAATATACACACTACATAGTATAGATTAGAAGATACTATCAGATGGTTTTGGAGGGGTGGGGGGATTTTTAAATAACGTTAAAGCTCCTCAGTGAGACTAAGCCGCTGATTCCTTGCCAGGTTCATCATCTCAAGACTCCTTTTCGATTTATCTTGTGGCCCCCAAGTCAGTACCTGTGATTGAAACAACTTTTATTTCCACCGACAGGTCATTGGCTTGACTTCTGTGAATTCTGCCTTTTAAAGAAAGTTGTTCACAAGCACTGATCCGGCTTCTCGCTGATAGAAACTGAGAGGCAATTCCTTTTAAAGCTTTGTTATGCCTAGCTTAGTGCGGTTTAAGCCAACGGAGCATACATCATTATCCTCAACACTCACTCACACATACAGACACACATGCACACATTCAGTCACATGCATGCTGACACCTGGATAGGCAAAGTTGTGTGATGACTGGAAACGCCCTCCCTTTTGATGAGCTTGTTTTCTTTTTACTCATGCTCACTGGACACACACACATACACAAATGTGAAAAAACACACATGCACACCACCTTATAACCCCCTTTTATCTAGTCTAGGAATGTTCCTGGCTGATCCTTGGGACTAATCCTGTTTCTGAGGCGGCCGTAGACGCCCGAGGCTTGAAAAGTTTGGGCTTTGAGGCTTTATGACATGGGCCGGAAATAATACAACCTGATTAACTAAGAACTCTTCACCTGGTTTACTCCTGACATGTTCCTGACAATATACTGGAAGAAGCCCATCTGGAGTTTCGAAGGTGAACACGTCATTGGCAAGGAAACAAGTGTCCATCAAGTTGTAATCCCTTTCTTCTTCCTAATGTATGCATGCACGCACCTGTTTACACACCCTGAGGGCTGGGCAGGTCCTGGTAACAGTATAGAGACAGAGGCAGAGAGAGTGGGAGGTTTCTGCACTGGCCTCCCTTTTTTATTCAAGTAGTTACCACAACAGCAGCAGCGTGTCATGAAACACAGCAACCAACCACACCTGCATCGGGGTGCCGTGACTCACTGGAGTATATGGTCATGTCTGATCAGCTATGAAGGCGAGGCGGAAACACCCACAGTTTCCCTTGCATTTCTTACTCACAGGGAATCCTCTGAACAGAGAGGCTAGAGGAAACTTGCATCGCTGACTCTGAAATGATGACGTGTTGAGGAAAGGCATATGTTAACGATGAGTCATCCGTAATCTGTCACGTCTCATTGACTTTTACTGCCAAATGCATATAATGCTCAGGGTGACACATTTGCTGTTGACTGAGAACAATACCATTACCATATATATATATATATATATATATATATATATATATATATATATATATATATGTATATATATATATATATATATATATAAGCATTTTCTTCTAACAATTTGACACTTTTCTATCATTCTGTTATTGCCCCAGTGTGTTTTATCTGTTAATACTGGAACATTTGTCTTTCTTTTTTAAATAGATGTTAAAAAGAGTTTTTCAATTAACAATAGTTTACTGTCATAACTTTAAATTATGCTCAATTCTAGCATCTTGAACAAAGATGCTGTATTATATATATTCACATATTCAATATATATTCTGTTATTTTAAAGCCTCGAGTCCTGCGAGCCCTGTTTTTTGCCACATGCCTAACAATCACAGTGTGAGGAAACAGGAACACTCTTTTCTAGAAGTTTAACACGGGACAAAGAAATTGTCTCTGTTGATTTTTAAGTTGTTACCTTTATTGAGTAAATCAAAAGGAAATGACTTAGTGGATAGAAGAACACGATTCAAAAGAAAGAAAATGATCTCCTTGGTCCTTATTATTATGTAACTGGAAAAAAGAAATCTCACATTTCAAGAAAATGACACAAAAACCCATGTCGAATGTTGGTTTTGCATTGTGAAAGAGATACATTTGTTATCAACCGTGGCATAAAATCAATTATTTCAGTTAAAACACTGCAACAAATTGGTGTAAAATTACAGCAATGTACCGTTTTTTGGTGAATGCGGACGAATACTGTAACTTCTGATGCCTTTGAGGAAAAGAAGTTAAGAGCAAGCTACTGCACATAATGAAATATTTTTCTTTGGCAAGCGCAAGAACTTATGGGAATATAAATGTTTACATTCAAATCATTATTTTACACATGTTCTCGTGTTTATTTCCGTTGTGCTGCAATTAGTCTGACTGCTGTGGATGTTCTGTGTGGTTTCATGGTTTGGTCAAGACCCCTATAGTTGCATATAGCCTGCGTGCATCTTCAGTGTCTTGAATACGCCTATAAACCGTTCTTATAGTTGTGGACATATGAGCCAGAAGAAAAATGATATATGGAAAAAAGCACTGGGCCATCTTTGCATGCAGGTATTTTCAGTCCCTTTGCCAAAGGTGGATAAAATCAAGTGTCCAGGACTTGTGTCCGTAGCACATGCAGTTACATTTACAGTGTAATGATAGCCAGAAAGCAGTGAAGCTTATATGAAATACAGGTTTAAAAATATTATATACAGTAAGAAACTGTTGTTGCAGAGTACAGAAGGTAGACTTTAACAGTAAAGTTTCCTGTACAAAAGGAAGTATTTTTTACAGTGTACTTTAACAAAACCTATGTTTCCATCTGCAGATGTCATTGGCTATAATTGCATTGAGCCCTATGTGTGTCCAATAAAGTATTAGTAATCTTATTTTACTCTTAGGTTTACTGTATAATCTCTCTCAAGAAAAAAGCCTCTTGTGTCAACTCCCATTTTTTCCTGCACTGAATCTTTCCCATCTTCTTCTTCTTCCCTCTGATCAGCTTGTTTATTTACTAGCTATTCAATGATGGCATTCTGAAAAAAAGGAGCTGAAGTAGATACTGAAATGATCTCAAAAGCCCCAAAACGAGAAAAGTTAATATAATGCTCAGTCACCACATGTTTGTTTGCTGAAAAGATAATTGTTGTCAGATGAACATGCCTCTTCCAGCTCACACAAGTCAACTCTGCAAAACTAAAAGGCGCCTAGAGACCTCAAACCTCCGGCAACACTGAGCAATCTTTCAATGTGTTGTTACACATAAAGACATCACTCCTACTGCTTAAAATTGAAATTGAATGGATTGCTTGGTCGTGTAAACATAAGGAAGTAGAGAAAAGGCCCCAAGCAAAGAGTTTTGTTGTTGTAATACGCTTTGTTTTACTAGAAAAAATGCTTGTGACATTAATGTTTTAATTCAGATTAGTGGTTCAAATCAACCTCTAGTCAGCCACAGCATCTGTTAGAGCTATTTGATAAAATTCAAGGCAGTATTTGCCTCTCTCGCAGAGCAGACTATTTCCTATCTTGATTTCTTTATAACACATACATTAGTAATCCAGGCAACAGCTTACAGCAGGGAATCAAATGTATGAGTCGGGTAATCTCTCATGAACAGCTATTAACTGTTGGTTAAGACATAAAAAGATGGAACCATTACATCCACGCGTTCTGTTTCTGTCTTCCTGCACTTTCTGTATGTTTGCCACTATCAAAGTAACGGATAAACATCATGTGGCATGCCACTGATCAGACGTTTTGTGTGCAGATGTTGAAGCAGTTTCCACCTGCACTACAGGACCTAAATATATTCACTATGTTTTTCATTATCAGTTCTGCATGTGATGCTTAATGTCCTGATGCCATTCCTCCTTCTCCAGTGACCACAGACCCTCCATCGGGTGTGACCGTCAGTCGCGTCGGGCAGTTGGAGGACCAGCTGAGCGTTCGCTGGGAGGCCCCGCCTGCTCTCAAAGACTTCCTGTTTCAGGCCAAATACCAAATCCGCTACAGGCTGGAGGACAGCCAAGACTGGAAGGTAGAGGACAAGAATCCATAGCTATAAGGATGCAAATCTGTTCTCTTTGTCTCTTTCTGTATAACAGCAGCACTGTCCCAGCTGTTTCTCATCCTTGTGCTGTAATCACCTCTGATGTAGCCTGATTGAGGCCTCCTCTGCCAGATGAGTTAATAGTTGGGCTGGTCAAAAATTTTCATTAGTCATAAATCTAGAAGCTACAGCCCAAAGCCACTGTATGTGTAACTCCGCACGAGCCTTTAATGAATGAAAAACACAGTGTAAAACCTTAAGACGCGCAGATGGTGCTTCCCAGAAATCATTTTCCTCTGGGTAAGAGTGAAGATTCTCCTGTAATTAAGGGGGAATTACACCGATGTAATATAAGCAAGTCTTGACTCGCAAAGTGGAAAAAGAAAAGGCGGGGAGTGGAGCAAGGCGGAGGAGGGATGATATGATTTTGAAGGAGGAGAGCTGGAGACTCGACACAGAGTGGTTTTAAAGGGTCGATGGTGAAAACAAAGCACCATTTCCCTCTGAACCAGCCCTAATCATGAGGTCATGCTGAGGAATGGAGGGATACATCTCAGCTGTTAATGTCTTCAATATGTCTGTAAGACGCTCAGCTGTAACTTCTGCCTGTTTGGCTCCCCCACATCACATCATTAGACTTTTGATGCCAGTAATTTCCATGTTCTGTTTTTTGTTTGAGTCCTTTTTAACAAGTGTTTATAGACTGATGCCAGAGAGAAAGTGAGGATTATTAGACAAGATTATTAATTGCAGCATGTGTGCCTTTCTTCTTCTCTATTTGCCTGTCTTCAGTTATGCTGTTTGCATGAGTACCTGTAAGCGCTGCTGTGTGTGTGTCCCAGCATATCCAGCTCTGTAATAAATAATAGAGAACAGATTTTACCCAGCAGGCACGGTTACATTAAAATAGTTTCATAAACATGCTGATCAGCAGCCACCAAACAATGTGAGGTTCATGCATGTTTGGGTCTGTACATGGTTTGCGGTTGTGTTTTCTGCATCTTGATTTGGTCCTGTGTTTTCGTTTTTGCCCATTGGTATTTAATACTGTGGTCAGACCTCCAGCGCTCAGCGCTTTTGTGTTTGTGTCTTTGATTTGTCATGTAGGTGATGGAGGATGTTGGGAATCAGACCTCTTGTAGACTGGCTGGACTGAGACCTGGAACGGTATATTTCGTCCAGGTACGTTGGATATGTCTCGATGTGTAATGATTAAGTACTTCAGAGTAGCTTTCAGCCTTTCTAATGATGTATTTTCTCCAGGTTCGATGTAATCCCGTGGGCATTTACGGTTCTCGCAAGGCTGGCATCTGGAGTGAGTGGAGCCACCCGACTGCTGCTTCCACACCCCACAGTGGTGAGCACACACTCGTACACAGTCAGAAGGGCACTCAGAAGTCATTTTTTGTCCATTATTGAGGTTTTTAAGAGCATTTTAAGGCATCATAGGGTGCATATCCCACAGATCGCTCCTGCTGTTGAAAACTGGCAGCCTCAATGTCTCAGTGGTACTGTTTTATACACTTCTTGGTCAGTCTTCCAGGTTGTTTTTTATAGCACTGGCAGTTTTACTTATGTTAGACAAATCCAGTCAAAGACAATAAAAAATAATAACCTAACCATCAATGTAACATAATGCAATCTTTGCCCAACCTGACATTACAAAATCAAACCAGACTTTGATAATGTTTTACTTGCAATAGGTTGTAAAATAAACAATTTCAGAACCAACAAAAAATTCAAAAAACATTACTCATGTTCACAAAGTAGTTAGCACTTGTGGTTGTTTCTTCCCCAGACATAACTGCTGTGCAAAATGTTATCATAACTGATCGGAATAAAGACCACAACTATGAAAACAAAACCCAGTTCATAAAACCTTGATTTTTTTTTTCCATTTTCTGGAAGGGTTTCTGCAAGGGCAAGCTGAAAAAGCACAAATCAGGGAGGGGGTTTAATCCTGTCTCCCCTTCTCTCCTCAAAGTCTTTTCAGTCACTCATCTGTCTTTTTTTAAAAGTCTTTGACAGTGAAAAATTGCATTTGCTTGAGTACTGCTCTGCAGATTCTTAACATACTGGAGCATTACTTGCTTATTTCCCTTTGCCATTATAACTACTTTAAACTTTCAGCCCCAAATTTGAGCCAGGTGAAAATTCTGCCTTGGTGTTTTGCATGGCATAAGCCCAGAATATACAGTTAGTCACTAACTGTTAGTGTATAACCTCAAAATTCAAACTGTGCAAACCATTTACCATTTACCATACCAGCACCACAGCTACAATAACAGAATCAGCAGCAGCTCCTTACTTTGCTGCACGCACAGTATGACCTTTCCATGTTTGATGTTTTCTGCATGTGTTTTGATCATTTGAGGTTCAGTTAAGCCCTTTTAAATAAGTCATCTTCTTGAGAAGTTGAATCACTGCTGCTTTTTTGATTTATCCAGGTGCATCCAGTTGAATTCAAATTGATATAAGGAGATGTTAAATAAACTGTATGGCTGATTTCTGACGTCTAGACGGGATAAAGCCAGTATAAAAGTAAAAATTTGGTGAATGAGTCTCATCAGCATCATCGGCTTGAATTCAAATTGTTATCTGCTGCCCTTCATGTAACTTAACACTGACCCTGCGTTACTGTAACTTCATAGCATGAAAACTAACCAGTTTAGCCTCTATTAAACTGTACTGAATTTCTTAACGTAATATTTTTAATGCAAATGTTGAATAACACAAAATCCTGCTTCATTTTGTTTAGAAATAGATTTCACATCATGAAAAAAGAATGAATTAGGACATTAAAAGTATAATACTTGCTGAAAAGTCCTTATCTTCCTCTCCTTGGGAAATACATTAAGCGTCCAAGACACCATGCATGAGATGCTGCACAGAAACACCTGCGCTGACTGAAAAGTTACATCTTTATGCTAGCTCCCCTTCTGCAGTGCTAGCTAGATGCTAAAGTACCGCAGACGCAACATTGACACCTCAGGTGAACATAACACAGGAATTAAAAACTGATTTGAGGGTGAAGTGGGGTGTGGGATCTCGTGTCCACGCTGGCAGCTGAAAGCAATGCCAGACTGCAACACAGACATTTAACTCCCTCGGCATTATGTATCAGCCTAATCTTCAGATTTGATTACTCATTTATTAAAAGTGCCAGAATGCTGTTCCAGATCAATCCCACCCACTTTAATCCCTTACTTTAGGGCAAGCCAACCCTGTGACTGAGGAACTGCTATCCAATGAGTGTAAAGTGTCTCTTGACATCCAAGGGGTTTTTATCCAATGTGCAATGTCCTGATAAGAGTTTATAGTATAGACTCTATACTAAAGTTTTGTCAGATGGTAAATGGACTGGTACTTAATATAGGGCTTTTCGACTCAATTTGAATACTCAAAGCACTTTCTTATTACAAGCTTCATTCACACACACACTCCTTTTCTATGCCTAATACCTTTTTACTGGTTTCTCCTCCCTGCAGAGAGAATGATGTCAGGCTCCTGCGACTCAAAATCCAGCGGAGACTCCAACTCCACCTTGCGCAGGGAGCTGAAGCAGTTCTTCGGCTGGGTGCGGAAACACGCCTACGGTTGTAGCAGCATGTCCATGAAGTTGTATGATCAATGGAGAGTGCTGATGCAGAAATCCCACAAAGTTCGCAACCAGGTAGGTAAGCATCATCATTCCAATCAAATCACAAACATGCACGCGTACACATGCTGCTAACACAAATACATGGAAATCTAAAACTGTTTTATAAACGCTGATTTTTTTTGCAGGTTCTCCAAGGGGATAAATCATAGCACACGCTGTCTTTACGAGCAGAAAACAAATCAAGAAAAGAACTGAGTGAATGTGATTCGTTATTATGTGTGTATATGAGATAAAGAGAGTGTATTCATATATCAGAATTATAAAGACAGTTTGCTCCGGACATTTTTTGTACGGCTACCAGCTGTGGCCACAAGAGGACATCCGAAGAAAAAGTGGGATATTCTTCCTTTATGTAACTTTTTGAGTCAACGCAAGGAAGGTGAACTCATCACAGACATGCTGGTATCACAAGAGGCACCATTTGGACTACCTTCTTCTTTCAAAAATGACACATTTGCATGAATAACCTGGATTATAGTAAAGACTTTTGTATTTGTGTGCAAAAAGGCAAACAGATCAGTTACATTTTGGACTTCTTTTTTTCCCCTGTGGATCCAAAGCACCATCTAGTGGCGGTTCAGCTTCAATGGATACTCCCACCTCAGCCTTCACCGTGGCCCCCATGTAAAAGGCAAAAGTAAATTATCATACAGTATTTCTAATTTCTTCTTTGTTATATAGCTGGATACTATACCAAACTGGTTCACTCAGGATTCTTCTGTTTCTGAGTGTCAGTAAGTGACTGATGACGTGATGGTGTTTGTGTACGGAAGCATTTCTCTGCCTTTTATTTTTGTACTAAATTGTACCAGCATATTTAAAGTATAAAGCTATGTTTTAATTCTTAAATTATGTTTAGTTAGTAAAGACTGTACAATGACTGAAGTTGTTATCACTCTGATGCTGTTCTATAAAATGATGTCAGAAACCCAGGGTTTGGAAAATAGTTGTCTGAGTCGCCAAGCACTGAAAAACACAACTCTGCACCTTATCAGATGACCAAAATGCAAATGGAAATTTAAGTGGATAAAAAACAAAACAAAGCAATAGACATCATATGGATTCTTAATAACATATCATGTTGACTCCACAGTGCATAAGAGGTGAAAATGGAGCTGACCCAAAGTACTTTAAAGCGGAGGCAGATGGACTGACGGGAATACAAAATATTAGCCAAGAGCGGCTCAGTGTCATCTTTGCCTTGTGCGAAGGTCCTAGTTTCTAATCCACTAGCTAGCTCGGGCCCTTGTCTGTTTTTGCATGCTCTCCTAGTGCCTGTATGGCTGCTCTCCAGTTTAGTCTCAGCTTTCTCCCAGAGTCCAAAAGACATACATTTTAGAAGTGGTGAGTCTAAATTTATGCACTGCAGTGCATAAATGTGGGACTTTCTCTATGTGCTTTTTTACAAACCTGCAACCTATTCAGAGTGTACCCTGCCTCCTGCCCTGCTGGTATAGGCTCCAGCCCCCACAGGCCTAGATAGAAAATGGATGGGTGGATTGTATTAGGAAAGTTATACAAAGAAAATCACAATTAAAAAAAATATATAAAAAATATATAATCTGGTGCAAGTAAGAACAAAACCAGACTGAAAAAAAAACCATTAAAGGTGTTTAATTAATTAAAAATAAATTAAAAGTGGGCATACTGGTCCCTTGTTTATCGCGGGAATTATACGTTCCAAAAATAACCCGCGATAGGTGAAATCCGCGAAGTAGCCAACTTTATTATTATTATTTTTTTTTTTACAATTATTATAGATGTTTTAAGGCTGTAAAACCCCTCACTACACACTTTATACACTTTTCTCAGACAGGCACGAACATTTTTACACTTTTCTCTCTTATTTAAACTCTCAATGATAAAACATTCGTAGAAAAATAAGTCCAGTATTATAGAATGAAACCAAAAGCGCCCGCGGTTGCCTTTGACGGTGCAAAACGTTTCGTCAAAATTGTTGTGTTTGTTGGGGAGAAAACTTGCAAACATACAGTACAGCACTTCAGAGTCACACAGCTAGCATAGAAGATTTATGTTAACTTGACAAGCTGAACGCATTCTGTACTGTACAGGAGACACAGCACGAGACTGACTGACAATGATCTACAGCCAATCAGGACGCAGAACTCAATGCGCTGTAAGAAAAAAAAAAAAAAAAGCACGCAAAATCGCACCAAAAAAATCCGCGAAAGGTAAACCGCGTTATAGCGAGGGACCACTGTACATGTATAAAAAGATTACAAATAAAGGTTTTTCACATATTAAACATGTGCATCAACCACGCTGGGCTGTAAACGCCAAGTGTTCAAGAATGATGATGAAGTATGTCGAGCAGCACAAAAGAAAGACACCTTAAATGAGTCAGAATGACTAGGTGTACAAAATAAAAATGTTCACAAGCAGAAACAGGTGTGGCGTACATGGAGCATGGCAGTCAATGATTGAGAGTAAAAACAAAAAGTGCTACGCATGTAGTGGACCTGTCTCTTACTACATCTTAATGTTTTTCCTTTGATTCTTGGCTGTATAATCTACAAATAGCACATGTGAAAGAGTGCAGAGCAAGCAATAACAAGCTTATGTCTCCATCGAATCAATGAATCCATGTTAGAGCTCGACAGCGAGTAACATCTTTGATCCCTGCTTGTTACATGGTGTCAGTGTTTATCTGGGAAACTTGAGACGCTGGTTGTGTTTTCTGTCATGCTGTGAATTCATCTTCGTCTGACAAGCAGTATCTTGTTACTGTGCCTGTGAGCAGTCAGTCAGCAGTGCTTAATATTTAACTATGGAGTTCTTCTTGGTCATGGCTCTGCTCTCAAGCCTTTAGTTACCTCTGCATCCAGTGTCCAGGGTCCTGAATGTCAGCAATGGGGAGCTCTATATGTGTATGCCAGATGCTAAATCCTACTCCGAACTTCTGCCGCAGCTGACTCTTTTCAGATGGTGTCTAGGTGCTAATTCAGTAGCCACAGTGGCCCGCAGTGATATGGGAATTGTGGCTGTAAATCCATTGTTCTCATGTGCACTGACACAACCTTTTATAAGTTCAATATAAATATTAATATACTGATGTGCTGTGGTTCTCCTTGCACAGTACTGAGGACCAAATACTGGACACAAGGCAAGACGTTTTGGGATCCAAATCATCAGGCAAATTCAAAGGGCATGAGCAAGCGAGCACAACAGACAGGACACATGTAGGCACAATCTGCCATGATGGAGGGGCTGACAAACACCAAGGAAGGGAACAAAAGCAAGAAAATAAAATCAGGACGCATGAGAATGTGATTTATCAAAGTAAGACAGGAACCAGATTAAGAGATAAGCTGAAACAAGAAGCCACTCATGCAGTGACACTTTAAGTCTTAATGCCATTGTTTTTGTTTGTGCTTTTTGGGCAAAAAATCCTGTGATCGACTGACAGCCTGTTCAGGGCACTGTAACAGCTGGGATGGGCTCCATTATTCATGGATGAATAGATGAAATAACAAAAAGACAGGTAAACACAGAAGGACAATGGCACTAATGTACAAGACATATGGACACAAGCCAGGGAAACTTTAGGGAAATCAGAAAAAAAGAATATTAGAAACACCCGAATTAATCACAAAATCAAAACAGGAACCGAAAACTCAACAAATGCAACACTAGAACCTGGGACGATGACAGAAATCTTATGTCTTGGAAGAAATACTGTAATTTATTTAAATAAAACTAAAACTCTTAGTTTAAAGTGCATAAATAATCGGGGAAAATGGACTTTAAGGACAAAAACAGCAGCAGAAAACGGGAATCAGAAAAGGTCCTCTAACCTTTTGCTGATAAAAATTCCTAATTCGTTGTGAAATTTATTGTACTAATAAAAATTACATCAAGAAATCTGAATGATCTGAATCTGAACAATGTTTTTGGTCAGTCCCACATTTTTTTGCTGTTAAATATATACGTAAATACTGCAGAGGGCCTGTAAGGCTTTTCAAATAAAATTGTGTCCACCCGTCAATAAGAAGAACCCCCTGTTTAAAAGTGCAGACATAAAATTTGCAAGCATTTGTACTCACATGAATATCCTTACAAGTTCAATAAAGAACTTAGTGTTTAATGTTCAGATATCAATATGCTGCAGAGGAATGTTCAAGGTCCTTCGCTTTAATAGCATGTCCACTGAGACGCTGTCACTTGAGCATACATACATGAGTGAAGACAAATACTGCAGTACAGTAACCAAATACTTTGGAATAGTGTTACAAATTAACTACATTACACGTTACCAACATGATCATTATACATCACTTCAAGATCGTGTTTCAGCAGAGCACTTCACATTTAGATTTACATGCTAAACAATTATTTGAGCTCTTTAAGTGTCTATTTGGTAGAAACTATTTGTCCTGAGGAACCTTGGAGAAAAAAAGGTTGACAACAAGTTTGTGCAGATCAGGGCCTCAGTCAAGATAGGATTTCTTTACCTCATGATAATGAATAATTCAGCCTGCGAGACTTACCTGGACAGAGCCACACAAGAAAAGGAGTAAGAAAAGGATGTGTCTGAAGTAACAGTGGACTCAAAAAAGAAAAGCCGAGGAGAGAAAGTGGTCGGTAGACTATGGAGGAGGCGGAGAAGAAACGGCCGATTATCTCTGCTCGAGAAAGAGGTCAGTTTGAGAAATGTGTATGCCTGCATGTGTGGTTATGTATGTGTGTGTGTGTGTGTGTTTGCATCCACATGGACTGTATTATAGCTGAACTGTTTTTGCTATGAAATCTTGCACAGCATTATACAGTCGTTGCTCCACACTTGTTTGAGATTTCTACTTTGTTTAGAATCCATTCCCCAAAAAGCAGAGGAAGTAGGTTAAAATGCATAACCATAGAAAATAAGTCAAAGAGCTCCATATGGAAATCATCAGAGACGATGCAGCCGGAGCCAAAGAGCGGTGGGTGTGCTATACTGCTGCTTGGAGTGCAATCTGTTGCATCATTTTCACCACCATCCTCCTCCTCCTCCACCTACTCATTGTCAGGCCCAGGCCCTGGACGCTACAGCCTGCCCCCTACAGTTGGATACATCAACCATGATTTCACCAAGCCCAGAAGTGCAGCATATACCTTCCACAGTCGTATGAGCAGTGCCAGTAAGTTGTCAATTATTTATGTATGTTCTGGTAAACTTGCCCTCAGTGGACCAATCGTTGACTAAGGAGTGCTACAAAGAAGTACTTAATGCTAAGCTGGAGCAGTTAAAGTAAAGGAATAGCACTTTGATGGTTTTTGGCCTTGTTTGCAGTGGTCTCTGTGGATTCCAGCCCAGGACCGAGGTACCACGTTGGATCAAAGGTCACGCGGTTTGGCAGCATGGAAACGCCATCTTACTCTATTTTGGGCAGAGGAGGGCGCACAGGAAGTAAAGGTAAAAAAGAAGGAAAAACCATTCAACCTGTGTGATTGATGTCAGATATTTGGACAAGCATTAGTCATCCATCCATTTATCAGTCCATCCACACATTCATCCATCTTCCCCCTAAAATAAAGGAATAATTTCAAACTAGTTTCCTTTTATGTTAGGTGACCTATTCCAGACTCCCGGGCCCGGAGCCTACAGTCCAGAGAAGGCTCCGCCCCTCAATGGCCACCGCAGACCTCCATCACACATCATTGGAGCTCGAACCAGATACCGCTCTGTGGATGCTGTACCCTCACCTAACAGGTAAAGGCGAGGAGGAGAGGTAGATTAGAGGTCAATGAAAGTGCTGTGACATCACCCTTTGGCTTGTGGATCCCTTTGCTTAAGCCTTCTAGTATCCATAAACGCTGTTCAAGTTAGCGTTTAGTGTTAATCTAGGCTTTAATTCATCTAAAATTGTGCCCAGATTTCTTGAGCATTCTTGAGTATTAAAACCTGCAGCCACTGTTACTAGGCTCTAAATATATTTATTTCTGCTCTAAAGTTCGACAGTACAAGACGGAAGATTGCCTCTAATACGGAGTAAGGGTTAAGTGGCTATTTGAGGAACCTCAACTTTTTAAGCACTTCTGCTTTGAATATCATTCCCAGCCTCAGAGGTTGTTGCTTAATAGCGTCTGATTGAGCTCCTTTGTTTCCTAAATTTAGAGGGGGTAGCCTGCTATATCCACCTCAGCCATTTCCTACTAAGTCCACAGTCTTTGATAAATATGGTTTCCTTTGTTTTTTAGGAAAGAAGAATGGGCTTGGGAGTAGGTGCCCAAGACAGCATGAGGAATTTAGAAATCAAACAGAGAATAACACCAGATTTACCATCTTACATCACACTCAGTGCTCCTGTTAACCTTTATATTGTTTTCGTCAATCTTCCAGTTACAGTCTTCCTAATCTTCTGGGACATCATATTCCTCACAAACCCTCCAGTGCCAGCTACAGTTTCTCAGCCCGGAGGAAGGTCGGCGCTCCCTCTGAAGATCTCGCCACAACTCCCGGACCAGGAAAATACAACAGCACCAACCCGGACATTTACCGTCATCGCCATCCGTCCTTCACCATGCAGGGGAGGACTAAAAGGCCCAATTATTCCTCTGCTATTCCTGGCCCTGGCGCCTACAGCCCGGAGAGATTTCATTTGCACCTTCCAAGACCACCATCCTTCACTCTGGGCATCAGACACTCTGAGTTTGTCACCCCACTTGTGGTAAATGTGACTGACTGACAATGAGAATTTGCTTCAGACACCTTATTTTTATTCTTTTTGACTTGACAAACCAACACTGTTACAAAATAACAATAATAAAAAAAATACTGACTTAAACTGGAAATGTAAACTGTGTGCATGATATCCATTTACAATACTCTTTAATAAATAAAACAAAATATAAATAGTTTGTGTTTGCATTTTTCGTGCAGTTAAAATACCAGAAAATGAAATTGTTTACTTCAGTGCAAGCTTAACAGGAAATGGGTAAACAAAAAAAGGAAGTCAGTGGAACTTCCTACAGTCTTTTTCTTGGTATTGTGATCTTCACGGGCATACTCCAGTCACTGCATTTGCCCAGACCAAGCAGCTCCCTAGCACACACTTGGAACAGGTATGGCCTCCCTGGGGTCAGGGCCTTCAGTTCAACTGTGGTGTTCTCATAAGGACCCAGCTGGAGGAGAAAATATAGGATACATGTGTAAAAAAACACATAGTTAACATCAGGAGGCTACAAGTCAGCCCAGTGGGAAAAGATACTGGTTACTTTAAGTCACATATTAAAATAGAAGTAAAGGACTTATAAATAGTTGATGAATCATAAACCGTTTCATGAAAGTGGATGGAAGAGTTTAGTAATAATGCAAATGTGTTTGCCATCATTAGTCATACTTTCAAATCAGTTACAGCATGTGCTGATGCACATTTTTTTTAAATTTCAGTAAATCATGACCAACATCTTAAAAACAGTTTATGAGAAAATATTTTCACACAATTTTGAACACTTGAAGTCAAGTTAATGAGTGTTGTAATATTTAAAAGGAAACAGAAAAGCTACTGATGATTAAATGATTAAATGAAAAACTGGATCCTGTAGACGATGGGAACTTTTTTAGGAAAACAACAAGTACAAAAAAAAGCAATTCGAGGTTGCTTCAAAAAAGCTTGGGTAATTTTGAACTTGCACATGTGATATCCGTGTAAGCGTTAAGTGTGATGTGCTGCTTACAAAACTTGTGGTTGCAACACTTTTATGCAAATATGATGTGATGAAAATCATACTTACATTAACAGACCTTCGGATCCCCTTGTTTTCCCACTGGTAGATAATCTGGTATTTTAGGGGGAATATTGCCAAGTTGGTCCAAGTAGGTGGAGGAGACCACTCAACCAACAACTTTCTGTTGTTAGTAGGGGAAACCCGGACATCAACGGGAGGATCTGGTTTCACTGAACACATAGAACAGATTTTTTTTAAATTGTTTTTTTGTTTGTTTGTTTAGATAAAAACGGGAATTGGGTTATGAAGCTAAGTGAAGTTTGACCACATTCTGTGTAATTTCATTTCTCACCTATATCCTCCAGCATGAAGCTTGTTAGATGGGAGCTGCTTCTCCCAGAATGAACTGCTGTGATGTTGATGATGTAGTCAGTAAGAAGCTTCAGGTTGGGCAGCTGGCAGATCCAGAACTGAAAAAAAAAGAAAAAAAAACAGAAAAAGAGAGAGACGATGAAAGAAAACTTTGGGGAATTCACAAAATGACGAGCACTCGAGATGATCAGAATTAGTAATCAACCACAGATCACAAATTACTGAGACCCTGGTTTCCTCAGACTCACAAGATAAACTTGAAATGATTCCAAAAAAGAAAAGAATTTTCCAAAACTCAGCCTGTCCCGTCAGGTTTGTGGATCATTCCAGTACAGTATGTGTGTGTGTGTGTGTGTGTGTACACACACACACACACACACACACACACACACACACACACACACACACACACACACACACACACACACACATACATACATACATACATACATACATACATACATACATACATACATACATACATACATATATATATATATATATATATATAGTACAACTTATCTAAATGAGTTAAATTTTGTTGCATGAATTCTGGAAACCACCTCTTCTCCTTTCTCTTGGCTGTTCGCAAACCTAAGGGTTAACGTCACCCCATGACTGAAAATTCCCTCCACACTATGCATGATGCATGATTTCAGTCTCAGGATCCAGGGATTTTTGCTCATAACAGACAAGAATATATCCAAAAATTCCTAGATGCACAGCCAATATCAGATGATCTCTTAAGGTTATAAACTGGTACCTTTTCAGAGGATGAAGAGCCGGGTGGAAGGAGATGGCATTCCTTGGTGCTTGCCTGATTATGTCTCTCACTGGTAAACACAAACATTTACACATAAACACATTTAAGAAAAAAAAAAAGGCTATTTAATGACACTTGTTAAGTAGAGTGTCTTCTACTAAAAAGGGGTCAGTGGTTTGGGTCAGCACCCACTAAAACTATTCACAGACTTACCTGTATGTAGCAATGTAATGCGTGGTAGGGAAGTGGGGTGGTTTAGGCCAGGTGCACAGCGTCGCATTCGGATAGCTCGAACACCAGCAGTGCACCTTGGGAGCGGAGAGGGGATCTGGCAGGGAAAAACTGGATTTAGTCACTCAGTGCAAAACATAAACACTGACAGAAATACAGAATAAAGAAAAATACAAAATTTAATATCTGTATCGGTATCACTTTGAGAATAATATTATAACATAACATGAAAGAAAGAAAGAATAAGTGGAAGTGGGAAACATGTAGTCAAGCACAGACTAGCACTCACTCTGTGATGTTCCAGCTCCTCTCAGCAGGTCCAGTGCTTGACTTTCAACAATGCTAATTAGTAGAATCACAGTGACATAGCCACCACCAAACACTGCAGCCCTCATTGCTTCAAAGGAGGGATTATTCGCCAAGAGCAGTTTTTCAAAGTAGTTTTAGAAATGTTACAGTCAACTCCCAACCCCGGGCCCAAGTTAAATACTACTCTCTTCTGTTATTCCCTTGTCCTTTGCCCTTTTCCTTGCAGATCTACACCTGTCTTTGTGTCAAAGTACAGCAATAACAAGTTGCTTCACAGTCTCGCCTCCCCTGTGTATTTGAGCGCCTCGCAGCTGATCGCGGTATAAAAGCCAAAGAGGTCATTGCGAAAGAGGAAGAGAAGTCACAGCACAGGAAATTCCTTATAAGAACTGAACAGTTATGAATTACTGCATGCTGATTAAGGTTTCCTTACGTCATGAAAGAGAATTTTTTTTGAAGTGGTTACTTCTTTAATGGTGCATTTATGGCACAAACGAAAATACTGGTCTCCAGGAGACTCACACAGATTTACAAATATGCAAAGAAACTTATCAGTAAAGACAAAATCAGCAAAGCCAAGAAAGTCCCTACTTCATATCAACTGTCAGTGCTCTCTGGTACTCTCCTCAGCTCATGGTGTCTTGACTGCCATCTAGTGCACAAATTAGGAATCAGCAGGTACAGGTTTAAATCATTCTGTATATACAGTCTTTGGTTATCACTCAGGCAATAAAGTCATACTTCAGCAGAGGTATAACCCCCCTCTAGTGTCCAGTTTTATGTCAACTGCGCATTCACAGTCCAAGCTCTCAGACATTTTCTCGATTGACTCTGTGAGGCCACGATAGCTTCTTGGGGCTCCATCCAGAGAGGGAGGCACTGTGGACGTTCCAACCCATTGTGTGAGTCCCGGCTTTGTGTATGTTAAGACTGTGAAGCCCCTCGCTGGAGGTCCGCAGCGAGGTGAAGGCCTTGCTGATCCAGCTGTTCTTTGCTTCCTGCAGATCACTGGTCAAGATTCCCTTCTGGTGCTCCAGCTCCTGCATGAGGATACACAGATGTATGACTGCAAATACTGCATTGTGCAATTAATTTTACTATGTTTTTACTAAATATGCACTTATGTTTTTTTAATTTACATTATCAAAATACTTTTAATAGTTTTAAATAACAATGCCAATTCATATGATTATTGGCAAATTAACACTCAAGTTTTTAATCTATTATGGGTCAGAGTTATACCTGAATTTAACTGTAATGATTAGTTTTAAATAATTCACTAACTGGACACCATTATGAATTACTTCAACCCTGTAAATCCTGAACCATGAAACAATTGTCAGAAAATTAAATTTTTTTGGAACTGCAGTGTTTACCGAACCTTCTGACCAAAGTTTGTACATGCGAGTTTGAATTTGCATCATATTTGCTACATTAAGCATTTTTTTTGCACAATTTAGTTACATTTTTCAGGAAAAAAAGTTGCACAGATGATTTAGAAATCTCAAAAGCTCACAAAAACACACATATTAAATATGGTAGAATTATGATAATGTATTGTGGAAGTAATGCAATTTATTTATATGCCTATTTTAAGCATGCCAGATATGTAATTAGAGTACTTTAATACTTAAAAGTAATAAAGTAATAAGTAATGAATCTTGAAGCATTCGTCAGGATTATCCCATTATGTTATTTCTGTGTTATTTATGAAGCAAATGACTTCAAAAATGATCCGGGGTAATTCCCGTCAGCTTTTGAAGTCTCTGTTTTCTGTTACTTCTTCCTGAAAATGTTCCTTTGTAACTTTCAGTTTCCAGTGTTGTCAAACCTGTTTTACTGGAACAGCGACAATATCTCAGAACCTGGTCCTGTTGTCTGTCTTCAGGGGCTTATGCTTAGTAAAAATATCATATCAGCTTTATTAGAGGTCAGGTGTCAACATATTCCCTATAAAAAGCCAGATTTAATGCAGCACTAGAGTAGCAGAGCTCACAGTCATGCTAATGACCACTTTAAAATAAAATAATCTTTTTTTTTTTTTATTGAATGCCACTGATCTCTCTCCACCCTATGCTCAAAAAACCAGTTGAGGTCGTTTGAGCAGCTAATCAGGATGCCTTCTGGGCACTTTCCCATCAGGTTTTCCGGCCACGTCTATCCATCTATCCAGGGAGACACCCCAGAACATGGTGGAAGGATTATGAATCTCATCATATTTGTAACTGGCTCAGTATCCCCAAGCAGGAAATGGGAAAAAAGAAAAACCCTATTTAGCCTGCTAGCACTTCACCCCAATTCTGGATAAGCGGAAGAAAATAAATGGATGGACAGCTGGATGGGTGGCAACCAATATTTATCCAGATCTTCCTTGATTTTTCTTAACTGTGACCAAGAAGCAAACTGAGAGAGATATTTTATAGTGTAAAACTACTACTAACCCATGTTATGACAAAAACATTTCTTTGCTGCATTTTGTTGCCATTTATTGGCTGACATATATCCAGATATCCTCTTATCTGCAAAACACTGACAATTTGTGCATGTTTTGGTTACATGCTTGTAGATATTTGTGAAGGTCAGAGATTTAATCAAGATATGTATCTATGAATGGTCCAGTCCGGTCTGATTCACTGGTCTTACCTGGATTTTGCACGTGGCCTCCACCATCTGGAGTTTGGTCTGGACCAGCTCCTTTTCCAATTCCCCAATCTGAGCCCTGAGGAGCTCCTTTTCCTGCTCCCTCCTCCTCTGCTCCTCCAGCGTGGGATCTTCATCCTTCTCCTCCACGCCCTGTTCAGTCACTTTCTGATCTTCCGTCTGCGCAGCCGTTTCTGAGTCCCGACCTATATCGGACGTTTCATCTGAATTCATGATGTGTTGACAGTGGGAGCAAGCTTTTATTGCACTCTGTGATGTGAAAAAAAAAAGTGTAGCAAAAATTAAATGATACAGATTTTTTTTTTCTCTCAAACGTGACATATGTAATAGATAATCTGAGTAACTGATGAGTTAATAGAAAGGTTGAAAGCATTTTATACAACAACAGGATTTGAGATGAAGCATGGCGGAGGCAAGAGGTGAGATAAAAGAAGAAGAGATGACAGCAAAGCTCCAAAGGAAGAGTGCTACCCTCACCTTAAGTGAATCCATCTCCTCTCTGTGGGCGGCTTGCTGGCTTTCAAGGCGGTTTGTCAGCTGAGAACAGATCTGAGCCAAAGATCACGACTTTAACATAATTAAGCAAAACATCAGCAGAAGAAATGTAGCGATTTTAGAAACTCTCTGTACCTGTTTGTAGTCTGCAATGATACCAGACGACCTTTTGAGTTTCTGCTTGGCCTTTTCTATTTCTCTCCGAAACACTTCCTTCAGCTATAATGAAAGATAACATTCCTTCGCTCAGTTATGCCTGCAGTTAAATACCAAAATCTCTAATGATTATGAGGAAGCATGAATAACTTAAATCTCACCATGGCAGCTTCCTCCTCTTTCCCTCTTTTCTCCTCTTCTGTGATCTGCAGTTGCTGTCTAGTTTCCATAAGGTCTTTGGTTAGTTCGTCCACTCTGTCCTCCACCTGCAAAGAGACAATCGCAGCAGTCAGCTCAGGATATTATGCTTTCATTGTGAATGAAACTTTTATATCGATGTAGCATATAACTGCAGGGCCATGCACAATACCAGAAGTTAATAATAATACAATAAGAAAAAATCACTGTGCTATTCTAATGAAATGTAAAATGAACGCCAAATATATTATTCTATTACGGTTACACTTTATTCATTTCCTGTGGGGTTTCGCTACCCTTTTGAAAAGGGCAGTAATTAATTGTACCTTGTCTAGAGTGTTCCTCAGGGCCACCTTGCTGGTGATCAATTTGTGGGCCAGATTGTCATTTTCCTGCTCCAGACGAAGGCTGGCCTGCTGAAGCTGACGGTTTTCCTTCTGCAAACCACAGAAACAATCTATCAAAGTCTCAGCATTTAAAAAAAAAGACATTTTAGATAAAGAATAAGAAAATAACTTGAACCTGATCCGAGCACTTATCACAGCAAAAGAAGAATGTTAGGACTGACTTTAGAGACAAAGATCCCCCACCACATATTTGTCCAAAGTGTCTTCCTCGTCATCCATTATTTGAAGCCGGCACTCCTTCAGTTTAGCTTTCTTTGTTGGTACCTAATGGCAGAGAGTCAAAATGCACTAAATATAACAACGCAGAAAAACTGTCATATTTGAGTGAGCTGAAGAAAGCTATCTCCTCCACACAGATATTGTGCCGGATGAGGGATGAGCATGACAAATCAAGAACGAGCCCAAGAAAGAGATCCAGAAGGAGATAGCACCAAGATAAGATAAAATAAGCACATGGGGAAATGATCAAATTAGAATGCCTGAGGGAATAATAGTAGAGGGAAGTCTGAAATGGCAATTTCCATATCTCAGATATCTAAAATGAACAACCAGAAATCATTCCCTTTTTTTTCTGAAATTAAAATCCATCCATAAAACATCCAAAGGAATGTTTTATGTGTTGTGATTGTACTTGCAGCTACCGTTTAGCCAGTTGCTCGTGTAATAGATGTAGAAATATTGTAAAGATCAAATCCAAACAGGCCCGTAGAGGCAAGCTAAGAGCAGCACTACACCCATTTAATGCTTTGCTCCTAATCAACATTCGAATAAGGATAATCTGCAACTTGAAATGAGTGTGTGAGTGTTACAATCTACTAACATAATCATTTATATTAATAGGTTGTTAATATGCATTAACGAGTAAGAAGAATTTTGTTGCTGTAGAGGATAAAAGTAGTGCCTTGTTGGATAGATCAGCCAAATGTGTAATATTTCTTCTAAAATGTAGACATCTAAAAATTGAAATACACACAGGCAGTACAAATCTGCTTAAGGACAGTACTTGAGTAAATGTAGACTCATGTTCTACTACTTCACTGCTGAATTATGAAGAAAAATAGCTCAGCTGTTGTCACTAAGTGTACAAACTGAAAGAAAAAGAAACTTACTGTGAATTTAGGTCCCGTTTCAGACTCTAGACAGGCAAAAATCTCCTCCTCGCTCATCTGCTCGATTGCATGGGCATCGTAAGCATTGACCATGGACACCTCTTCCATCATCTTGTCCAAATATGCAGCTACGAGAGCTGCCTCCGCTCAATCAGATGTAAACAGTCAGAGCTTTTGCACGTCGAGGTTCCAATTTTAAACAGACCCACGAGAAGTAATGCGGATCCCGTCAGGCCTGAAGGACAATCTGTCTCTTAAGTGAATTAAAGAAGCGGGTTCATAGCGATGCAGTCACCTTCTTTTTCCTTGCAGTGATGATGGTTGCAAGTCCAGTATTTGAGCATAAACAGGAAATATCAGGTTAAAGTCCAAGTCATTCGAGGATAAGGAAAGTCTGTTTATAGTCCAAAGGTGAGCAACAGAATAATACGCCAAAGGTAAAATGTAGCTCTGCTTAAATCCTTGTTAGAAGTCAGTCAGAACTGCCTACTGTTTCAGGAAAAACAGTGTTACAGGTATTCGGGCGGTAACAGGTTCAACAGGGTTTACAACCAACCTGAGAGGGAGTGTGACAACAAGACAATCTTACACACACCCACAGCAGAGCTCTGCTTTCTTAGCAACTCACGTGTCCATGCTCTCTCTCACACACACGTATACATATACAGAAGAACAAAAAAAGAAACGTGTTTTTGGAGCCGAACTTTTCAAACTAGTTCACTCTAATTTATCTGGTGAAAATAAGCTCACGCTATAAATTTTTTTTCTCTCACACTTTAGGCTTTCAAACCTCTTTAAAAATTCACTCCAGTCATCTTTTCTTCTACTTTTTTCTCCCCCTTTACACTTTTCTTTGCCAGGTAGAGGTGCTGTGTGAAGCTGCCAGACCCTGCTTATGTATTTAAAGAGTAAATGATGTCGTATTTGCGATCTGTCATCCGCAGGTGTTGGCGTGACAGAGACCTGTCGCTCTATTATTGTCATGGGCGAAGCAGCCTGACAGGGTATGAAACGGGTCGAGCAGGTAAAGCACTCAAATACCAAAGAATAACAAAGATGATTCTGCGTTCGACGCCCTCTTTTTCCCCACGGTCTCGGTGTCACTTTCATGTAATGATGCATGGTTTCTCTTAATTCCTAACTTGCATTATAAACCTCTCAGTTTTTATCTTCTCTTTCTTGATGACAGACCGGTTTCTTTTTTAAAGTTTCACTTCCCTTTCTTTAAACTTCAGTGTTTCACTACCTTTCTTTATCTGAATTTTGTAATTTTTATTTGTTTCCCCTTTGTGGCTTTAAAGAAAAAAAACAAAAACAATTCCCGCTCTAATGTACGTCTGTGGTTTTCTGTTTTTTTCTCTTCTGTGACCAGAAACTGATTTCAACATCTTGTATCTACTGTCTGAGTCACCATGTGGAAAAGACAGACCAACAAACCATGTAAATATACGCCAATATCTACTGCATATGTTTAGTTACGTTTTTTTGTTTCCCCCTCTGTGGCTTTTTTTCAATCAGCATTTCCTGCTCTACACTACCAGTAAGCTTGGACTTTCTGTTTTTTCTTCATTTTCATGACTATTTACCTTGTAGATTCTCACTGAAGACATCAAAACTATGAATGAACACATATGGAATTATGCAGTACACAAAACAGTGTGAAATAACTCAAAACATTTTGTATATTTTAGATTCTTCAAAGTAGCCACCCTTTGCTTTGATTACTGCTTTGCACACTCTTGGCATTCTCTCGATGAGCTTCATCGGGTAGTCACCTGAAATGGTTTTCCAACAGTGTTGAAGAGTTCCCAGAGATGCTGAGCACTTGTTGGCCCTTTTGCCGTCTCATCTCAAACCACCTTGATTGGGTTTAGGTCAGGTGACTGTGGAGGCCAGGCAATCTGGCGCAGCACTCCATCACTCTCCTTCTTGGTCAAATAGCCCTTACACAGCCCGTAGGGGTCACTGTCCTGTTGAAAAATAAAAGATGGTCCAACTAAACAAACTGGATGGGATGGCAGGATTTTGCGGTAGTCATGCTGGTTCAGTGTGCCATCAGTTTTGAATAAATGCCCAACAGTGTCACCAGCAAAGCTCCTCCACACCATCACACCTCCTCACGGTGGGAACCATGCATGTAGAGACCATTCGTTCACCTTTTCTGCGTCGCAAAAAGACACAGCAGGTGGAACCAAAGAGCTCAAATTTGGACTCATCAGAACAAAGCTTGGATTTCCGCTGGTGTAATGTCCATTCCTTATGTTTCTTGGCCCAAACAAATTTCTTCTGCTTGTTGCTTTTCCTTAGTCATGTTTTCTTAGCAGCTATTTGACCATAAAGGCCTGATTTGCACAGTCAGAGCCAGTTTCATCGTAGTGCTTAATGGATTTTGCGACTTTCAAAGTTTCCAGACTGACCTTCAGTTCTTAAAGTAATGGTGGATTATCGTTTCTCTTTACGTAGCTGATTGGTTCTTGCCTTAATATGAATTCTAACAGTTGTCAAATAAGCCTGTCAGCTGTGTACCAACCTGATTCCTGCACAACATGGTCCCAACCCCATTTAAAGGCAAGAAATGCCACAAACAAACCCTGAAAAGGCACACCTGTGAAGTGAAAACCATTGCAGCTGACTATATCATGAAGCTCATCGAGAGAAGGCCAAGAGTGTGCAAAGCAGTAATCAAGGCAAAGGGTGGCTACTTTGAAGAATCTAAAATGTAAAACATATTTTGAGTTATTTCACTTTTTTTTGTTTACTACATAATTTCATATGTGTTCATTCATAGTTTTGATGCCTTCAGTCAGAATCTACTATATAAATAGTCATGAAAATAAAGAAAAACCTAAAAATGAGAAGCTGTGTCCAGACTCTTGACGTGTACGTCTGTGGTTTTCTTTTCTTTTCTGTTTTTTTCTTCTTCTATGAACAGAAACCGATTTCATAATCCTGTGTATCTACTGTCTGAGTCACTGTGTGAAAAAGACAGACCATAAGAATATGCAGATATCTACATATTTATTCCTCCTGAAAAAAAGGAACATTATGTGAAACATTGTGGATTTTCCTCAGGTCATAGCAGAATGTGATTTTTTTTAAATACAGAAACAGTAACCTGAAAATAAAAGTTAAGTTCTGACACAACAGTTGTGTTCATTATGGTGCAACAAACCTGTGAGCACAAACACTGAGCCACTGTCATCAGACTAAGGGGATATTTGTTGGGTAGGTGGCAGTGAACGCCAGTGTTCAGTGAACATCTAAACTGACAAAGACATTTAAAAATAAAAATAAAGCAGTTTACATACAATACTGTGCAAAAGTCTTAAGTCAGCACTCCATTATCTGGATTTAGCTTCTAAGGAGGCAGACTTGTTGGTATTTTTAAACCAGTTTTGAGCAATAGTCCACTCCCTGCGCCGGATCATGAGAAATTCAGAGGAATGTTTTTTAACACTGACCTATAAATTAAACAAGCATAAAAAAGGCACCTAACCCAAGCAATGAACCAGTGTCATGTCTATACGCACCAGACAAATTAGCAAAGAACCAATTATTAAATTGTATCTTTAGGCACTTTGTTATTAGAAGTCTGCTGCAAAAACATAAAAAATTATTTTCTCATGTATTTTATTGAAACTACAAAAAATGCCAAAGGTAGTTTGACTGGCTTAAAATACTATTTGTGCACAAACAAGGTGATTACCAAAGGGCGACTTCCTGAAAACTACATACCTCAGCATGATGTGCAGTGTGTCTTTGAGAAATGAGAGGAAAGAGGACAAGCAGAGGACAAAAAGAAGAAGTAGCAGTTCAATAGCAGATGAACAGTCATTTTAAAGGAAGGCAAACAGGCAGAAAAGGGTGAGATATGCTAAATTACACAAGAACTGGACTGAAAATCAGCAGAAACAGGTCATCAGGAGTTTCTACAGCGATCTGTAAAACACAGCAAGGCTCTGTCATGGTTTCGGGCTGTATTTCAGTGAACGGTGTTGGGGATTTTGTTAAAGTTGATGGAATTATGAACGCTGAAAAGTACCCTATGGTCATCAGTCATGGGTTGGACTACCGAGAGCCTGGACTTACTGCTATTACTATAACGGATCATACCTACAGAGAATGAAATAAAAAACAGCCAACATCCAAAGAAGAGCTTTGAATGTTCTTCAAGAAGCCTGGAGAACTATTCCTGAAGACTTCTCAAAGAAATTACAAGAAAGCTGACTAAGAGCATTCAGGCTGTGTTGAAGAGTAAAAATGGTCATACCCAAAAATGCACTTTTGGGCTTGCTAGAATTTTACAAACTTTTTTCTTTGCCTTATAAACTATATTTCTGTGTATGTCGGTGTATGTTTCATGACATCCCTGCACCCATTTCCCATTTTCCTATAAAGAAATGACATGTGGCTCAAGACTTTTCCACAGTACTGCATAAAATTTAGGACGTACGTCTGAACGAGTCTGTAAGATCAAGAAAATAAGGAAATATAATGAAGCTTAGAGCTCAGTGAAAACAATGTGACATTAGAGTGAATAAATATAGTTTAGATCTTAAATAATAGCCTATGTTCAATAATACTCAACATCACTGTTTCACACATTTTCCTGTGTTTTTCACACCTCTAGCACAATTTATGTTTAAACTGAGTTGCCATTTCCACAGTTGTGTTCCTGTGCAGCTGTCAGGAGTGCACAGGAACACAGAAAGAAGCCAAAACTGAAGAGAAAAGTACTGAAATACATCTAAACCCGAACATCCCTCACAAAAAAATGACAATACTCCTTAAAAAATATATAGATTCAGGCATATACTGCAATAACACTGCATCTTATTACTGTACTGTAGCAGATATGATGGCTCATATATAGATATAAAACCTAAGCTTTAAGATCATTAAATATGGTACAGCATCTCTCTTTTCTGCTTATCGCACGTCTAAAAATCTGCTTTCACACGTCACAATCTGTAAGCACAGAAAAGGTAAATACATCAGCTTCTATGGAAGACACTGCGGAACAAACTCTCTTCAGTTTCATGGCAATTTCATGTCAGAAGTGAAAACAGAAACAGACAAAACTGACACTTTTCTCACAGACTTTCTGGTAATCTGCAAGAAGAACAAAAAAAGGCTTAAAAAGTTGTAGTTCCTTCTTCGCTCGTCAGGTCTTTCTTCTGGATAAAAACAGTTAAGCTCCATTAGTTATATAGCTGTTAGCCCTCATGTAGTGTAAGCTGCAGTGGTAAGAGGTTCACACTACCATTAATCCTTTGTGACACAGGGAAAAAGGGAGAAACTGGAGAAAAGAATAAGAATAACTGAAGTGATGCTCAAATATGGGGTTGCGCATGCCTTCTTCGTGTGTCTCAGCTCTGTCTCCTCGTCATCAGCAGTCACTTTTGATTTATTGAGTGGAAAATGCTGCTAAAAATATATTCAAAGTGCTCACACCTAACAGAAAGGTATTTATGTGGTTAATCTTAATCACATTGAGGGTGAATGATAGATGCAGCACTATATCTATGTGTGTTTATGTAACTTTGTCATTCTTCAGATTAGGCTGACATTTGTCTGCTGCCGGAAAAATGGTGGTTTTTACTAGATCCCTGCATCCAGGATGCATTTGCCAGAGAATGAGCTGAACATGAGATCATAAACTCTGTGTTCATCTAATCTAATGCAACTGAGGTCCTGAGCCATAAATAACTGCCGAATGACTTATAGTTGCAGAATTTGCAAATAATGTCCTGCTTTTCCACTGAGTTTAATAAAACATGTTTGTAATTTAGTACTAAGCCTTTTCTTGTCTAACTGAATGCATTTTTTCTCTATAAATTACATAATTACATTCACAAAACTTCACAGAAATTAAAAAACAAATTCTATATGTCACAATTTTTTAATGACTTAGGCTACGTTCACACTGCAGGCGAAAGCGCATCAAATCCGATTTTTTTGACCCTATGCGACCCATATCCGATCATGCTATGACAGTGTGAACGGCGCAAATCCGATATTTTCAAATCCGATCTGGGTCACTTTCGTATGTGGTACCGAATCCGATACATATCCGATGTTTTAGAAAGCGACTGCTGTTTGAACGGTCAAGTCGCATTAAATCCGCCTTTTACGTCACCGACACAAGACTGAAGCCAATTATCAGCGCCCGAGAAGACATCGCGAACGCTTCCTGGCCATCCAGTGTAGATGTCAGTGAAACTGTTGGGAAGACAACGTAAACATTTTATTTGTACTGTATAATCTGCAGATTCTGACAGAAATCTGCAGCTATCTTTGAAGCACCGCTCCTCTCTTAAACAGCAATAAGGATCATTATTAGGTTATTTACATTATTATGTAAATAACAAAATAACTTAAAGCAAAAATTGGGAAACGTGAAGTCCGAAGTCTTTATATTAAGGGCCATCAGTCAAACAATACTGTTGCTCTGGGTCTAAACAGAGCGCGTTGTGTGTGACATCTTCTTTTGCGCATGCGGGCCGCTTTGAGCGTTCACACTAGAGCGCGTTTGCTGTCGCATTTTATTTGTAGTGTGAACGAGCAGACAAAAAAAATCGGATTTGATCAAAAAATCGGAATTGAGCATTAAGACCTGCAGTGTGAACGTAGCCTAAATGACTTTAACGCCCCAAAACCTCGCCTGTTTTTCTACCTGGGGACTGTCTGAGCTTACTCTGTACTAAAAGCTTTGTTATGTGTCCCTGATCATATGTAACCTGAATGACTTCATTGCCCCAGATGCATTTATAGAGTGTGTAGACTAGCTCCAACCTTTGAGCCATTTACTAAAAACACTATCATGTGTGACCGGGCTCAATGAGATGCTAACTGTAATGGTACTTATACATTTTATAGCTTTTGTTTAAGTAAAAGTCGTACTAAGATTAAAATATGAGTTTTTTTAAAGAGTAATGTGGCCAATTTTATGTAATATTTCCCTGCTGCAGATCATGCCCAGATTTGTCACCCACCATGGGGCTCTATCAGTAGGCTTAGTTTATGGGTCACTTCCCTTCAAATTATGTGGGCATGTACAGTAATATGGGCATGTGTGTATAATAGTGCTGTCCTCTAATCAATTACCTGAAGTTAGTCTCAAACAAAAGGGCATGTGCTAGACGCTGTAGGTGTGTGTGTGTGTGTGCCTGTACAGTGAAGCAAAGGTCAGACGTCAGTGCTGTAGGAGCGCGGCGGGGGAGGAAACGTGTCCGAGGGACTGCAGTAGCTCAGAGGGGAGGAGCTCTGAGGGTGAACCGACAGGGGAAGAGATACAGACGGGTTCTCGTAGTAAGTATGGAAGCCGAGACGCTCCCCTCCGTTACGCATGTCGTCTGTGAGTCCCGAGCGCAGGGTGTACGGTGAACAGCTGGGGCAGTGGTGAGAACCCGAATCCAGCTGATCCAGAGAGACGGGGGTGATGGCAGTGCCGTCCATGGCGAGGGCGTTGCAGGCGTTGCATGGAAAGTGAGCGAGAGGATCCGGTCCTGCCATGGAGGCCACGTCCACCTCAGAATCATTTTTCTTACAGCAGTAATACTGCAGGAGGATGACAAAGAAGGCACCAGGGTGTGAGCAAGAAGAACAAGGGTTTGGATGTCTTCTTAAACATTCTGTGATTCTGATTGCTTTATCACAGCAAAATAAAGTTGTGATATCAAAATCGAAATATGAACAGTGACAAACAAAATTCAGTTTAACATGGTGGGAATACTTAGAAGTAGTTTTTTTTCAGAGGCAGGTGAAAAGACTGACAGTATACTCAGACAGCTGTCACTAGGCTTTGGAAGGGCAGTCTGCACTGTGCTTTGTGCAAATGTTAAACCACTGACTGCTCTGGCCACCACATCTGCTTTTATTGTAACCAGATCCAGCTGTGACTTGGTACTAGAGTGCTATGTTACATAAATGAGACAGAATGTGGAAAACCATGTTAAGGTGGCAGACAATTAGACTGGGTTATGGCTCAGTCTCACTAGATTAAAAATAGGACTGCAACATCCTCGAGTTGCCCGGTGACTGAAGTGAATTTTTGGCAAATTTAGGGAACGATTGGAAGTAGGTCGCCTCCAGGTTGAGCGCTCGACAACCTCAATCTCACAGCAACCACTTTTGCTTGTTTGTTTGATTGTTTCTATTTTAACTATTGCAATATGACTGAAGCCTAGAATTTACTCTGTTGTGGACATGGACAATGACAGCTGGACGGTCAGACAGCTGAGTACTCATCCCTGTTACTACTTTTTGAAGTCTGCCAACTTGGTTGGTTGTCTGGTGATTTAAATTTCTTGTTTTTTTACTCTATAATTGTCTGTCTTTACCTTACTGGCTGACTGTTGCTTTAAATTGGCACTATGTAAATAAAATTGCATTGAAATGAATTTTATATCTTAATTTTTAAACGCACACAGATTGCAATCAGCTAAATCAATATGTGGCAACAAGTGCAACTAGTCTGCAATGGGTCTCTTTGGATAAGGTGACTTCATCCAGCTGGTTACCAACTTGTTTGTTTGGCAACCAGCTCTGCCTTGTGGTTATATTTATTAATAAAAGCAAGTGGCTAGCGTCTATGATATTTTGCTAGTAAATTAAAATCCTGGACACAACACTATGTGTGGAAACCTTTCTGTTTCAAGCCTGAGAAGTTCAGTCTGGACTCTGATTGCAATTTAATGCGAATTTCCAATTAGTGTGAATTACTGTGCATGTAGATGGCAACAGATTTGCAGTAATTTATCACAGTATTATATCAAACAGATAGCAAGTAACTGCCAACTTGACCCTACTTAATTGCAGACTAATAGCAGACTGTGTCAATTTGCCATTTTTTCACTGGCTTTTAAGATGCCAGCTGAGTGCGAGTGGTGCCCATCTTTGAAGCAAGTATTTCAAAGACAATAAGACTGCAAGTTCATTGCACACGGTCACAAACTAGATTAGTTAGTTGAGTTTGTTAAGCCAGTAAACATCAGTAATGTAAAAAGAGCTTTTGGGTGAAGAGCAAACTGCCTAAAAGACCAAGAAACATGAACGTGCACAGTAATACCTGGAGTCTACAGTAACAGAGAACTGCTACAATGCACAGCAGTATCACTCCGGCAAGTATTCCTCCGGTTATGACAATAGTTCCCGCTGACATCCGACCAGCTCTCCATCAAACCCTTCACACAGAATCAACAAAGACAGAAAAGAGGCGAAAATGAGTCAAGAATTACATTTGGATTTCAGTAATGTTAGAATAACTTCCGCAGAATATTTAGCATACTTACGTCCAGCAAAGGTTTCTAATGCCTGAAAAAATAACCAAAATAGGCTGGATTAGTGTATTTATATGCCATTATTATACAATTGCAACTGATAAAAATGCACAAATGCCATTGTTCCCAAATTAAAAGTCCTTCTGGGTTTTCATGATGTAAAAAAGCAAAGCTGCTTTGCTTCGAGCAAATATGATTCAAACGATTCTGTTTCTGATTGAATCAAATGACAAACTCTGGAACAGGAAACATTTATAAGACTATTTACTCTTTACAAACTGTATTTGCCAGAAGTCTGTCCATACCCCAAACTAGGTCTACTTACATCGTTATTGGGTTCAAATAGTGAGATTTTTTTTGTCATATTTTCGCTGAGCTGCAGTTGATTATCACCATACAGGGAGTGCAGAATTATTAGGCAAGTTGTATTTTTGAGGAATAATGTTATTATTGAACAACAACCATGTTCTCAATGAACCCAAAAAACTCATTAATATCAAAGCTGAATGTTTTTGGAAGTAGTTTTTAGTTTTAGCTATTTTAGGGGGATATCTGTGTGTGCAGGTGACTATTACTGTGCATAATTATTAGGCAACTTAACAAAAAACAAATATATACCCATTTCAATTATTTATTTTTACCAGTGAAACCAATATAACATCTCCACATTCACAAATATACATTTCTGACATTCAAAAACAAAACAAAAACAAATCAGCGACCAATATAGCCACCTTTCTTTGCAAGGACACTCAAAAGCCTGCCATCCATGGATTCTGTCAGTGTTTTGATCTGTTCACCATCAACATTGCGTGCAGCAGCAACCACAGCCTCCCAGACACTGTTCAGAGAGGTGTACTGTTTTCCCTCCTTGTAAATCTCACATTTGATGATGGACCACAGGTTCTCAATGGGGTTCAGATCAGGTGAACAAGGAGGCCATGTCATTAGTTTTTCTTCTTTTATACCCTTTCTTGCCAGCCACGCTGTGGAGTACTTGGACGCGTGTGATGGAGCATTGTCCTGCATGAAAATTATGTTTTTCTTGAAGGATGCAGACTTCTTCCTGTACCACTGCTTGAAGAAGGTGTCTTCCAGAAACTGGCAGTAGGACTGGGAGTTGAGCTTGACTCCATCCTCAACCCGAAAAGGCCCCACAAGCTCATCTTTGATGCTACCAGCCCAAACCAGTACTCCACCTCCACCTTGCTGGCGTCTGAGTCGGACTGGAGCTCTCTGCCCTTTACCAATCCAGCCACGGGCCCATCAAGACTCACTCTCATTTCATCAGTCCATAAAACCTTAGAAAAACCAGTCTTGAGATATTTCTTGGCCCAGTCTTGACGTTTCAGCTTGTGTGTCTTGTTCAGTGGTGGTCGTCTTTCAGCCTTTCTTACCTTGGCCATGTCTCTGAGTATTGCACACCTTGTGCTTTTGGGCACTCCAGTGATGTTGCAGCTCTGAAATATGGCCAAACTGGTGGCAAGTGGCATCTTGGCAGCTGCACGCTTGACTTTTCTCAGTTCATGGGCAGTTATTTTGCACCTTGGTTTTTCCACACGCTTCTTGCGACCCTGTTGACTATTTTGAATGAAACGCTTGATTGTTTGATGATCACGCTTCAGAAGCTTTGCAATTTTGAGACTGCTGCATCCCTCTGCAAGATATCTCACTATTTTTGACTTTTCTGAGCCTGTCAAGTCCTTCTTTTGACCCATTTTGCCAAAGGAAAGGAAGTTGCCTAATAATTATGCACACCTGATATAGGGTGTTGATGTCATTAGACCACACCCCTTCTCATTACAGAGATGCACATCACCTAATATGCTTAATTGGTAGTAGGCTTTCGAGCCTATACAGCTTGGAGTAAGACAACATGCATGAAGAGGATGATGTGGGCAAAATACTCATTTGCCTAATAATTCTGCACTCCCTGTATTTTTGCAGGGTACTGTGCATAAATAGGATATCACAAATTCTAATTTTGACATTTGCTTTTTAGGGATAAAACAAGAGAGTAGTTGTATTTTTAAACATTGGCACATGAAGGGTAGCTGTTTAGCACTGCATGCTGTCTTAATGCTGAGCTCATCCCCTCCCAGCTTCTGCTCAACACTCAGTGAACTAACATGAGAGGAATGCTGAGCTGCAATACTGAACTATTTCTTTCATTTGTAACCCATCTGCAGGCTATAGCCTCCAGGCTAATGTTTTTTTGTTTTTTTAATTTTCAGAGGTTAAGTGCTCAGAGCAAAAATAATCTTTTCAAGGCGCCGTCAGGTCTGAATTCCAACAAACCAACCGAACACACACATAAGAAGACAGCGGGAGAATGTAAGGAGGTAGGAAACCATAGCAGGCCTGAGGACTGTTACTCTCAAAATCACCTCTCTTTGGAACTCCTGCAGGTAGAAAAAGAGGCTTCTGTCAGGAGGAAATGTTTGGCATGAGAAACGCTACATAGCAGCTGTTGTGCTATGCCGCTGATAATTTCTATGATTCTGTAATTATGTAATTTATATTCAACCAAGCAACTGTTTAGCCCATAAATACAGTGTAGTTATATAATGTGTGGCTTTTAAAAATTAAATAAACACACGTGGTTGCCTAAAATGTCTAAAAGTAGTTTATAAAATACACCCCCAGGCCACATTTTAAGCTGCTTGTTAATACAAATCAGCCACTCAGGTGGGAGCAGCCCAATGCATTGCAGCTCAAGTCTGAAGAAGTGCTTAGTTGATTTCAGAGCTCAGAGGAGAATGGCCAGACTGCTTCATATTGATAGGAAGGCAACTTAGAAAAGTACATTTATAACGACAAAGGTATGCAAATGAGTATCTGTGAAGGGATAATACATCAAATCCTTGAAGCAGTGTGTGTGGTCTTCTGTTGTAGCAGCAGTAGACCACACCCACTGCCACTCCTGCCATCTAAAGAACAGGAAACTAAGGCTACAATTCACCAAAATTAGCCAATAAAACACTGGAAAATGTTACCTGCTCTGCTGATTTCTGTAAGTAATTAGAATAATAGGTTGAGAACTTGGTATAAACAACATGAAAGCACAACAGTTCCAGCTGCTGCTGGTGATGTAAAAGGTTGGAAGTCTTTGGGGCCCTTAGTGCCAGTCAAGCATTGTTTAAACACCACTCCATACACAAGTGTTGTCCCTGACTATGTCCATCCTAGTATGACCACAGTGTACCCATCCTCTGATGGTTGCTTCCAGCAGGATAGCACGCCATGTCACAAAGCTCAAATCATCTCAAACTACTTTCTTGAAAATGACAGTAAGTTCACTGCTCTCAAATGGCCTCCACAGTCACCTGATTTCAGTTCAATAGAGCAACTTTGGGATGGAGTGGAATGGAAGATTGATATCACGAATGTGCAAGCAATATTTCTGCAGCAAATGCATAATGCTATCACGTCAAACCAAAGCCTCTGAAGAATGTTTCCAGCATCCAGTTGAATCTATGCCATGAAGAATTAAGTCAGCTCTGAATGCAAAAAGGAGTAAAGCCACATGTACCTAATGAAGTGGCTGGTGGGTTTGTATTACAGCCACTATTTCATGACAAAGAATCTGTTCTTTCTATATAACCCATAAATAGGCATACAAAGGAATGAATCACGCTCACTCCAGAATACTTAAAACAACTGGGAGCTGTTTTGAATTGAAAAATAACACTCAACGTGTGGTTGAATTAATCTGCTGAATGCAGCAGCACATTCTCTGCATGCTAATAATATGTGTGGCATTTCATACAAGTATGTGCAGCACAGTTTCAGGATAATAATAATAATAATACATTCAAGCGATATGTCGCTTGTCCTTTTTTTACTGTGACAGCTTCAAAATCACCTCTCACTGCTGCGCTGATAGCTGCCACCATGAAATCTCCTGGATATTATCAGGGCATACTGTCACATGAACCCAATTCCTCTCCCCTTTTCTTTGCTTTGCAGGTAAATAACCTTAAGCAAACCGATCTGATTGACACTGAGACACAAAAGAACCAAAGCAGTGTAAAGAAATAAAAGAAAAGAAATAAATCAATGCAGATGCACGTATATTTATCTCCAAAGCGCACAGCAAATTTACTGTCTCGCCTCAAAAAGATCTGCTTCTAAACAAGCCTGTCTAGAGAAAGCACTAAATTAGCTGCGTGCGAGCGATAAAGAACCCCGTGTGTGTGTGTGTGTGTTGATGTCTTAATTTCATTTTACTGGCAGTGACATCAAAATACTAAATAAACAAACAACCACGGCGCAGAATACCCAAATTAATCCGCTGAGAGAGTGACCTCTTATATCAGCTTTTAAATTTCATGATTTCGACATTAATTTAGACAAATTTGCATGGCTGCGTTCGGGCAGAAATATTCATTTTAGGCACTGCCATTATAGTAATTACAACACCAGAAGACTCTATTTATCTACCGTTCAACTTGATTAACTAAAACATCCAGATATTTCTCACTGGAGTAACAGCATTTAATTATGCCAATTAAATGGATTCAAACAAACAAAAAAACCCAACTTCCCTTTATATTAATGCACGTTTGTGAAAGCTGTGAGCTTTCTAAAGCAGTAATTTGCAGTTAATTTACATTTCATTGACTAATTAATAGATTTAACTGTTCTGGGATTTGATATTTTGACATCTGGTAAATCTCAGCAGGAAGGTTAAATAAAAAGAATAGTTCATAATTGGGTGGCTTGGTCAGCTGCCAGCGAGCGGTTTTGCTGCTCTGTCCCTTTGTTTGTCCGATGTATCATTAATGAGGTTAATGACCCTGAACAATGAATAAACTTGAATCTCTATTTTAAATAGATGGTACAATCACATAAAGCACTAGATCTCTTTCATTATATGTGCGGCCTGAAATGAGTATGTGAGCCTCCCTCTCAGAGAGCGCCCTTCTGCAGTATCTTCCATTGCGTCATCGTACTAAATTATATACACCATGGACCGCGATAATGTCGTTAAAAGCGATGTGAAGTCTCTTTTGCTCCCCATTTCTCCATCCCCTCCCCGTCTAGCTCACAATCTCATGTCTCCTTACTCCTCTTTGTGCATCTTATCTTTTCTTCATTCTCTTTGTCTCTCATTTACTCTTTGAAGAATATCCTACTTTTTCCAACATGCCATACATCATTCCGGGCTCAGGCTATCGACTTAAATTTAAGACCTGTGTGCAACTACTGTGGCACATGCATGCAAAATTCATAACCTTCTCTGAAATATATCAACAAAGGCGCAGCAATGGAATCTTTCTAGAAAGAAAAATAAGTCACTTTGACTAACACGCGACCAAATTATGCTAGAGAGGGAGCGCTAAGGTAAAGCCTCAGATTAGAGAGTTTCCAGTAGACTGGAGAGACAAACATGCCAAGTGACAGAGGTTGGAAGACTCAACTTTAATGCTGTTCATGTCAATTCATGTACGACTCCCAGTGGGTTCAGAGCTGTCTGATTTAGCTGGGAAGCACACACACACACACACTCATAATACCACATAAAACCCTTAGATTTAACTGTGGTCTGAAAGAAGGATCTGCCACAATCCTGTCAGTGGCTGACTTGGACAAGTGACACTGAAGAAGGGGGATGAAGCTGTCTCAGAGGAGCCAACAGGCATCTGATTTCCACAACACAGAAGCTACATAAAGTCATTATGTGTACCAGTCCCAGGTGACCTGCACACTCTAGTTATACAAAGTGTATCTGTCAAGTCAGCTTCAATCACAGAAAGAAAGGATCCACTTCCTCACTGTACAAAAAGCAGCGCTGAAGGAAATGTAAATCCCTGAGATTTGCAGGGATTTTGAGAGTTGCCAAGAAATGATGTAAAGTATATGTGCAAATGAGAGACAGGGAGGCTCTTAAGCAGTCAGCAACATTGTCACTCTTGACTCAAAACACTGAGCATCTAGCAGGGTTGGGCAAAAATTCAATTTTGGCTTCAGCTCATTATTATTTTCACTGTCAATTAATTTGTACCGAGAGAAGAGAGCAGGTGGAGGAAAACCTGGGGAGGTGACGATATGCACTGGAGAGAAGAGGACTGAAAGTCGGAAGAAGCATGAAAGATTATGTCTGATTGAGAGGGAGACAGGTGTAAGACTGAATCTTCAAGCAGTAGATGTAGAGAAGGTTGATGAGCTTAAATATCTGGGGGTCCGCCATCCAGCGAAAAGTGTAACGGAGAGGGGAAAAGAGTGCAAGCACGGTGGAGTGTGTGGAGATGAGTGTCAGGGATGATTTGTGACAGAGGGATAGCAGCAAGAGTGAAAGGGAAGGTTTACAAAACAGTACGGAGACATGCTATGAGGTATGGTTTGGAGATGGTGGGACTGACACAAAGTGTAGAAGTGAAGGAGGACACGGAGTAGGTTGGTGTGACAGTGGGGGATGCTAGGGACAGGCAGAGAATTCACTGTGGCGACCACCTGCTTCTCATCAGCAGTGATGATTCTTGGCTCACAGGTTGGCTGAGTTTTAAAGAGAAGTTTGTGCTTGATTTGAGGTTCATAGTGCTGCCGCAAATAGGCACATACAACAGGTAAAAACAGGACTTCCAATTAATGATCTAAACATAGCAGCAGTGCTGGAAGGGTTCAGAGGTGCACAAGGAGAAACCTCGATGGGACAAAATTTAAATCAGGTCATGCTTTTTGCTTTATATTGGACACACTGTTAGATTTCATTTATTATGAATGATCTTAGGCATCAAGAATTTGTCCTTGGTGGTTTTCTAAAATTTCTGCCATCTTCTGGGAATTCTCTGACATTTTTGTAGACGATTTGATTAATTGATTAATCAGAAAGAACATAGAGAGATGACTTTATTGAACATCCGAGTCTCAAAATCTGTGAGCATAAAAAAAAAAAAAATCTTTACCAGATAGTTGACTTTGAAAGAAAAAGACTCAGAAAGAAAAATTCAACCACAATACCACAACTTTATTGTTCCTTTGGGAAGTTATTCTTATATTTCGAGCGAACGCATCTGTATGGAAACAGCCAGCAAGTTGACTCAACTGTCTGAATTTTGGAGTCTGGGTTAATGATACAGCAGATAAAGTCAACAATCGCAGGTTGGGAACCTTCCTCATAGAAAATACAAGGCATTGAGTTGCTATAGTCTCTGACTGGCCTCCTCTTCTTCTCTACTTGTGAAAAGCCATTAAAGACCAAGAAAACGGGAATTCTTGCATGCAAAGACAATAAATCATCAACTTTAACACAAATACACATGCTAAGAAAAACTAAATCTGTTCTACTGCATTACACCATATTTACCCTGATGTTATATTCGTCTCTAGGATATACTTTATAATTAGTATTACTTAAAAATCACATTAGCCTTGCTGTATCACAGATAAGAAAAGTGGCTCTTCTTCTTCTTGTTCTGCTTTTTTCTCCTCTCCCTCCCTTTTTCGTTCACATACAACATGCACATGAAGAGTTCATTAGAAAGATGATTAAACCTTTGTTCATGCTACCACAAAATCCTCTCATTTCGACCTCCGCAATGTTAGAAACGCTGAGAGAGGTGAAGAGGTTTCACACTCCACTTGCAGAACTATATTTAGCAGTTTTGCCATCTCTTAACACAGTGAAAAGCACGAGATGAGAGGCAGAAGAGAGAGGTGTCATATTTTAATTCGTTTTCTCTGCGGGAAATGAAACGATCCTCGCATACAGCTGCATGCAAATGAACACGCACGCACCCACAACCAAAAACACCCCTGATCGAATGCTGAAGAGGTAAAAAACACCGCTTCCCTCAGAACTTTCATGTGGGACGATGTGGTGATGATTAGTGTTGTGAAGCTGGGAGGTTCTTCTCCCATGTGATGCCTGAGTGAACTGTGGAAATTAGAGAAGCTATGACAGGAAACTTTAATTAGAAAACTCTCTGCTATACAGTAAAGCAGTGGATGACGGCAGATCATTAGATGAAAAGTGATCCCGTATCTGTTCAGTCAATCTGAAGCTAAAAGGAAAATTAGCTTAGGTTTGCAGCAAAGGCTGGAAATGGGGAGGAAATTTAATTTGTTCAGTTCAATTCAGTCTATTTATATAGTTCCAAATCACAACAGCACCTTACTGTATACATTATTTCAATTGCTTTATGTGGTAAGGTAAAGACCCTGCAATATTAGATAGAAAGCCCAACAATCACACAACCCCCTGTAGCCAAGCAGTAGGCCACAGTGGGAAGGAAAAACTCCCTTTTAAGAGGAAGAACGAGGTGCAGGGAGGGGCAGAGTGGGCGTGAGCACAAAAGGCAACCTACAGGAGAGAGAGTAAAGCATGTGGCTTAGTTATTTTGAAGATAACAAAACCTGCATACCAGTATTACCAGGACTGCTTAACAGGGACTTTGTGTTAAATCTATACTGTATAAGTGTCATAACCACACCTCTGAAAACGTATGCTAAAACTTGAAGTGCACTTCCCTAGAAATGTTACTACACAACTATCGTGATCTGTCCACTTCTGTCGATTTCTCCTATCCATTTATGGTTGCTTGTTTGAGTGGATTAGTGAAAGATTAATATAAATTATGTATCATTGAAAGGACAGACTTGAATGTTAGGCTAGTTCATGGGTAGCACTGCCCAAATTAGATGAGTTTAAGTATCAGGGGGTCTTTTTCATGAAAGAATGAATACTATGTCACTCTCTTGTGGTGAACAAAGACCTGAGCCTGAAAGCAAAGAGCTGCAACTATTCAATATCAAAAGGAGCCAGATGTGGTGGTTTGGGCATCTGTCCAGGACATTTCTTTGGTCCCTCCCAAGTGAGGTGCTTCGGGCATGTCTTACTGGAAGGAAGCCCAGGGGCAAACCCAGGACATGATGTAGAGATTATATCTCTCGACTGGATTGGGAACGCCCTGATGTCCTTCCAGATGAGCCAGAGATGCATCCAGCATCAGAAGATGGATGAATGGATGTCTAACTGCTCAAAACTTATATACATATCATTGAAAAACTACTAAAGCTACTACTACTACTACTACTACTATGTCAGAAAGGCGGTATGCAAGATTTTCAATATATGCCTTTTAAGTTCTTATTTAATAAGAGCTAGAAGATATGGATAAGGGTTAGCATGTGGTTAATTTTTTATAAATAAAGAGATGAGTTTACAAATGGAGAAAGGAAGAAAGAGAGAAGGAAAGCGGGGAGGGATCAAATGGGAGAGTAGGGAAGCAGGAGAAGGTGGCAGTGCCTGAGTGGCTGAATGATATACCCACTCTTAAATAATGATATGAATATTTCGTTGAGGTGGCCTTCAACTTTGCGCCGCAAATCACAGCAGGTCCTTGCAATTTTAAAGCCCCGGGGCTTCAATTATTCAGGTATCATTCCTTTAACAATATTTTTCCATCACAGGACAATTTAGCCAGGTAGTAAAATCGGGGACTTTTCTGCCTTGTCTGCCTCTGAAAGCACTCATCTCAGCGTGTGAGGAGAGGAACACATCCACATCTAAGACAGAAACACCCACTATCAGAAGGGTGCAGAAGGGAACAAAGGCAGCCAGAGGGAGGAAGGTGGTGTGTGTGTGTGTGTGTGTGTGTGTGTTGTGTGTGTGTGTGCTAGATTTCATTATGAAATACTCAGAAAATGAGTCTCAGAAATACACTTTTTTCCTTATGACTGACGGCACATGAACTTAATCAGGTCTCCTGTTGCGTTTGATGCGGTTACCGCATGTCCTAATTACCTCATTGTCAATTATTTTTTGCATTACTTATGACTGAATGCATCTCAGGGGTTCTGGGGATGAATTTCTTTCAGAGTATGCCAAAAAAAGGAGGGAGGGGGGTTATACAGAAATCCAAGTACACTCTTGAGATCAGAATTGAAGATCCACAGCAAGAGCAGAAACACAACTTTCCTTTGCACAGTTTGCCCAGAGGTTCAGAATAGAGATCAGAGGCACTGCACGAACTTGTGGCCAAAGGTTTACAGTGCTGGCTTCCTGTAACAAACAGTGCCAGAGACATAGCTGTACCAAAAGCACCCTTACCTTTAGAAGTCAGCATCTGGGGGAGAGCATTCTCTGCTGTGCTGCAAATCCCCCCTGGAAAACCCCAAAAAAGACCTGACATCAGTTATAACAATGATTTCAAGAGATGCCTCAGGGCCCCAGCATGTGATGTGGTCAGCACTGCGGCTACAGTAAATGAACGAGTTTGTCTCAAAGTGGGGATGGATCTGTCTGCATTCCCATCAAAAATCCACTCATCCATCAATTTTCACATCATTAATCGCTCACACAATCACTGACACATTTTGCCCCCTGTCAGTGCTCATATTACCTCATAAGACATATGGAAGTTGTCATAATCGTGCAAATTAAAGCACATTTTCTGGTCATTCACGCCACAATAACCTCTGACATCTTTTTCATCCTAGTCCAATGCAATCAGACAACTGTGCGCAAAATTACTAGAAAGAGCTGTGAGATAGATGTTAAACCCTCTAAAAATAAAAATCGATTTTACTCACCTTACTGTCCACATCATTTCAAGTAACGTCTAAACTACTACTACAGTAGAGGCGATTTTTCTTTTTCTTTTTTGGGGGCGAAATAAAATTGAAAATCCTTACTTTTACGATATAAACACATCTAATGCTTTAACCGAATTGGCGGCTGGAGGTCAATTTAACAGCTGTTACATCACTGATTAGCCTCATTTTACTCAATTAAGCAGATAAATTAATGCGCACAGCTGTTAAGTGGCGCGCGGATGACTGTAAATCCAGTCATGCCCTACCTTTTCGGACTGAATGTCTCAGCAACCTGTTAGAGAGACGTTTCTTTTCTTTTCTTCCCTTCTTCTTATTTGCACCGCTGTCGGTCCGGTGTTACGCGGCTCCACAGACAATAAAGTCCAGTGATTTCCTCTCCAGCACCGGTCATTAAAGGTGCCCGGAGCCCCCCTGTGCTGGCTCTACAACCGGAATCATCACGTCATTATCCGCCGTTGGTTATCCCCTCTTGACCACGGTTTTACTCACAGCATGGAGCCAGTGAGGGCCTGTGGGAAATCTCATGGCATCCGACCGCTCTGTGAAGCGCTAAAGACGGATGAGACCAGGCGGCAGTCCGGCTGCAGAGTGTCACCGCTCGGCATGGCCGCGTTTTCAGCGAGGTTCTCTGGGGGCGTTTCGGCACCTGCTACCGCCGTGCCCGGTGGGGCGGGGTAGAAAGAACAGTGGGAAGAGTGAGACTGTGTCAGCTGTACCGTGTGATATCATTTTACAGGACGGTGGAAGGGGTGGTGATGGTAGTGGTGGGGGGCAGAGGGTCGTCACCAGTATGACATGAAAGCGTAAAACGGGTGCATGATATACTCGGCTGCAGTGGGAGAGGTACACACGGACTCTGCGGAATCCAAAGGACATCCAAAACATGTCATGCCACTTGTCTCAGTAAGTCATAAGCTTGAAAGAATCCAGAAAACCAACCCGCCATATCATGTCTACACAGGATTGGAGATATTTTGACAGGAAAATCTCCCCAGTAAAAAAAGAAAAGTTGTGGGGAAAGAAGAGGTTAAAAGGCTGAGTGACACACACACACACACACACACACACACACACACACACACACACATTAAGACTGTAAAAAAATCTCTTCTGAATTGAAGCTGCCCCTGGATCTGATTAATGTGCAGCAACTATATAGCAAATATAGAGGTCATACTCAAGGGTGAGCGGTGACCTTGCTTCAGTGCTCCACTTTTACTTTCCTCTCTGGTTAAGGACTACAAAATGCAACAAGTAGGTTACAGGCTACACAAAACAGCTACTAAAAAAACTCGAGCCACTATTTGTGCTGTCCTTGGTGCTGAAGTCGACTATAAGCAAAACAGAGGGCAGGGTGATACGCAGCTAAAGGACTGTTCCATAAATCTCATCGTCATCCTTTTAAGTCCCTCAAGCAGCTGCAGACAACTCTCTCAAATGACTTGAGCAAACAAGGTCCATCTTGACAGTAATATCCACATAGCATACACTGTGTGCATAAATATTTGGAAAGTGTTCTGCATTGAGTATTCTAGTCTTACCACCTGCGCAGAGAGATTTAAAAAATCTTTTAAAAGACGTACGATAGGAGGTTAGATCCACAAATATGTTATTCTAAACTATTGGCTCACACGGTGTTTAACAAAGCAGTGAACACTCTTCTCATCAGTGTTTCATAGAGAGTCAAGCTCTCTGAGTGACCTTTTTACAACCATGATGTTAGCCTTGTTCCACCAGCACTGCATAATTTGTCGCCCCTAATCTAATTTTATTAAAATCTGTATTTTCTTTATGTTATTTTTGAAATCCTATTAAGGTTTGTATAGCTTTGGCATGTTTCCATATGAAAAATAGATTTAATTCACACTGAAAAGTCAGAAAATGTAAAAAAATAAATAAATAAATAAAAATAAGTCTTTCATATAGATGCAATGCCCTTGAAATAGCTGAATTATTTAGGCATGCTCGGTGGATAGTCCATGTTTTGCTGCAAATATTCAACAGGATTGTACATAAAAGAGAGAGAATGTTTACAAGTTGAGGCATCATTATTGACCAAGGAATACCTCACGATAGATTTTTGGTCAAAGGTTTTATAAACAGCCTTTGGAAGGTTGTGGTTGCTGCTTCAGTGAAATCTGATCACAAACAGATGGAGAGAAAAAAGCGACTCCACAGATGCTTTAATATTGATAACTGAACACCTAATACTTACGCATGTGTATATTCAGTTTTGGATACAGCGAGCTCATTGCATTTATTCAACAATACATTTAATCCCGAGGAGTACAATTTGCCTAATAATTGTGTGTGCAGTATAATGAGGAGATTTAGTCTGGCTAAACTCTTCTAAGTATAATCTTGATCCAGAAAATGGCTCTTCAGCATTTCTCTGCTTCTCTGTGTCTCCCTGGCTAAGTTAAGCTAGCTTTGTAGCACGCGGCTGATGAAGGCAGGCCAGTGGGGAGCGCTGAGATTACTGCTCAAATTGAATAAAGGAGTCGACACATTACAGCAGCTTAGATGATACACCCCACTGCACTGATTAACTCAAAACAAGCCCAGTGTTATACACGGGAAACAGAAACACACATAAACACAAAGCGCACAAGCCATGCGCATAAACCTGGCCAGCCCCCCTCTTTAACACCATTTTTTCCTGCATTTACCTTCTCTCATTTTCTCTCTGCTACACACACACGGCTCACAACCGCTCGCCGTGGCCTCTGCCTCATGACTTGAGTTCATTACTGCCTTGGCAGGAGTCCTCCTATGAAATTAGAATGACAACAGGAATGACACAGAGTGTAGCAGTGGAAAGTTTACACAGGGTGAAATCGAAAGAGAGTGTGTGCGTGTGCGCACGTTAAACAAATCTAATCTAATCGTCTCCGATTCATGGGCAAGCTTGTCTGCATGCATTTGTGATACACTTCCTCTTTGCGTATGTACCCAGGCTAGGAGATGGAGACAGAGAGCGGATGAGACAGAATGGCTTCTGACAGGAGAGCACAGCATGAGCACAACTCTCTGGGACAAAGTCGCAAAGCCTTTCTCAGCAGGACCACCAGCTACTGTTGACAGTGCCGGCTGAGTTTATTTGCTGGTAGTACAACTTGTGACACAGTTACATAGCCCAAAGGCTGATTTAGAACTTTCTTAACCAAAGAAGCACTGGGAAGCTGCTGGTCTCCATGGTTAGACACCAAGGAAAGGCTACTTATCCAGTTCCTCAAAAGCAAAAGACACTAGCAGTGAATGAGCAGATTGGATGCTGCATATATGCCTTGTTTCCGCTGCAAATTTTACCCCAGCTTCATGGTTGGTCTAGAAACAAGTTGTTAGAAATGTCATCCTTTATTTGTGTAGCATTTAAAGATAAAGACAAATACATTTTTACCCAGGCGAGCAGTATTGAATGGCTGTCATTTGTTTGCCTACTTTGTATCACTGAGACTCTAGACTTTGGTCTAAATTTGCAGTACTTTATACATTTTCCTGGCCTGAAAAGTGAAGCCGGTGCAGAAGCATAGGGTGACTCCTTTGAGTGTAAAATTAAGACACCAGAATGGGGAAGAAAGGGGATTTAAGGGACTTGGTTGTTAGTGTAAGACAGGCTGGTCGGAATATTTCAGAAACTGTCATGGTTGTTTGGAAAAATTCCAAACAACCCTGTCTAGGGTTTAAACAAAAAAACAAAAAACAGTTTATGTCAGGGGTCAGAGAGGAATGGCCAGCCTGCTTTGAGCCGAAATGGAGGCAACAGTAGCTTAAATAATCATTTATAACAACCAAGGTATGCAGAAGAGTGTCTATGAATGCACAACAAGTCTAATCTTAGAGCAGATGAGCTATAGCAACGGAGGACAACTCTGGGTGCTGCTACAGGAAACTGAGGCTACAGTTTCAATGGCTTTAACAAAACTGAACTCTAGAAGCCTGGAAAACATTGGCTTGTCTGATCTGTCTGAAGGTTGCGTCATTGTGACACATTTAGATGGCAGGTGTGTAAACACTGGTGGTGTAAACAATGCTAGCGGTGGTGTAATGGTGTGTGAGATATTTCTTTGGCATATTTTGGGTCCCTTAGTACCAGCTGAACATCGTTTAAGTCCCACAGCGTACCTGAGTATTGCGGCTGACCGCAGTACACCCATCTCCTGTTGGCTGCTCCCAGCTCTTTAACACACCATGTCACAGAGCTCAAATCTGATTTCCTACACATGAAACCGTGTAACCAAATAGCCTCCAGAGTCACCAGATCTCAACAAAATACAATAGAGCACATTTGGGAAGTAGTGGAACGGGAGATTCGCATGCTGGATGTGCAGCTAACAAATCTGCAGCGACTATGTGATGCTGCCATGTCAATATGGACCAAAAGCTGTGAGGAATGTTTCCAGCACCATAAAAGAATTAAGAAAGCTCTAAAGGCAAAAGAGGGACCAACCCAGTACTAGCAAGGTGTACTCAATGAAGTGCCCAGTGATTATATGACAGCAACCATATGTATGTGTTTCACTGCAGGTGCAAACTTGCATGTGACAAATAAAGGTTTGATTGATTGATTGATTTGATTGAACTATTAGTTTGTTATAAAGTACAGAATGTTCAAAATGAGATTATTTTGGCTAATCCGTTTAATATTTACAAAAAAACCCCAAAAAAACCCACTTTAAGTGTCTGGCCTTCTTTAAGTTGCTTGAAGACGTTTCACCTCTCATCCGAGAAACTTCTCCAGACCCCCAAAAACACTTTCCTGTAAGCCTCAATTGAATTTTGATTTGATTTCTAATTAGGTCATTTTTGCATGCTGGTAGAGCAAATTAAGCTGTGCACATGGTAAAAATTATCCTCAGAACGTTAGCACTGCTCCTGTGAGCAGACTGGCTTTGTAGCGTCTATATTAAGTCAAAGCGCTGTTTGTCTCAGAGGCTACACTGCAGGGTAAGATGTGTTTTTTTGTTGTTGTAGTTGTTTTTCATGACAACTGTGAACAAAACACATCACATGGAATCTGGTCTTTTCTTAGTCCTGAAGTGGGCCACTTCTATATGTGGTCCCAAAAGAGATACTTTCTTTCCTCTCCTCAGTCTGAACAGTCAAATAAGAAATCATGAGACTTTAATGTCATTTGTCTAACCGGAGTGTGCTCTCTATCCAAACCAGAGTCACTAACATATCTGTAGACACAGAAAACACAATATATAACCAAGAAATTACAATGAACCTTGTCTAAAATAAAAACATATCAAAAACACACCACTTCAAACTTCAGACAAAGCCTGAAAACTTGCCAAGTAAAGAAAAAAAAAAAAAAACCTGATGTCCCACAACCCATTTATGTCAAAGAGGAGAATATAGCTACAGTTTAAATTATCCGAGTAAAAGCACAAGCTGATTAACCTTTAATAGACCTGCTCTTATATACAGTACATTACTAGCAGGATAACAAAACAGGAACATTGCATGAAAGGGACCAGACTCTGAGAGAACCTCAGTGAATACGTTAAGCTGAAAGTCTGGTTCCCTTGCACCCACTTTAAATGAGTGCTTACATGCACCACTCTTCCAAAGGCCAAATAGCCTTCACAAGTGGTTTTTTTTTTTACACCTAAATAAACTCAAGTGCCTTCAGTGGCCTCTGAGCTCACCAGATTGAGGCATCAATAAACCTTTATGTGAAATCCTGGAGGGTGAGTAAGTAGAGTGTGAAACTAGATTTTCAACTCCTTCAACCTTAAAGATGTTTTTGGGTGTAGTACACACAGTTTGGGAGAGGCAGGCCTGTAGCAGCAGTACAGAGAGGACTGAAGCTTTCCTGAAGCTAGCGGTTGTTCTTATTAGTTCAAATTCAAAATGCCCTCCCTTTCCTCTTCAAAGCTGCAGTATCTTGAATTTAGTGTTATGTAGGACAAGTAGCCAGTTCTTAATATCCTGTATTCTCCACAGAGGAGATTTATGCAGCTGATCTACCACTGAGGCAATGCTTAGACCAATATAGTCAAAGCTAATTAGATCTGTTTGTCACCACCAGCAATGCTCTGCGGTGCTGTAGAGTAGAACATATTTGCTGCCATACATCCAGAACGATCAAATTAATTCCACATTGTACCATTAAAAGGAGTGTAGAAACATGATCCTTCCCACAGGTAGCATTGATTAAATTTTAACCAGGCTTCATCCCCCCCCCCTTATTTTGTGGTATTACCAAGAAGCAGTTGTTTTTATTATCTCACCCTATTATAATCTATGATTTGTTGATTATATTTTGTATCAATATGCATTATAATCCAAATCTGTAAAAAAATTGACTAAATGGGTCAAATCTGGGGGCCATGAGGGATGCTCTCTGCAACTTCTGGGTTGCAACTTCTGGCCGCTGACTCTGGACATAGCCAGTGGCTGTTTGACACCCCTGCACCTCCTGAAGCTCCATTGTTCAACTGAAGGAAAAAAGCACCCCAGACCACTGTGGCACGTAGAAAACATCTCAGGTGGCTTGTCATGCCAGTAACCTTGGAAACCATCAGGACCATCAAGGTTAAATTGTTCTTATCAGAGAATAAAACTTTCTTCCACCCTTCAATGTCCCATGTTTGGTGCTCTCTTGCAAAGTCCAAATGGTCAGTTCTGTGGCGTTCAAGGGGACGAGGCCTTTGAAGACATGTTTGGTTTTTGATGCCCAACTTCAGTCTCAGTTGCTGTCTGATGGTTACGGGGCTGCAGTCGGCACCAGTAACAGCCTTGATTTGGGTCGAGGATCGTCCAGTGTCTTGACGGACAACCAATTGGATCCTCCAGCTCAGTGCTGGTGAAATTTTTTTGGGTCTTCCACTTGACTTTTTCGTTCCATGACTCTCAGGATCATTTAAGAAATTCCAAATGACTGTCTTAGTGCATCCCACCTCAGCTGCGATGGCGCGCTGCGATGGCGCGCTGCGAGAGCCCCGGTTTATGCAGTTCAACAACCCGACCACGTTCAAAAAGGGAAAGTTTTTTGCCTTTTTCATTAGAACGTTGTGACAGTGTGACTACCTGACAGAAAATGACAACGAATCCACATTTTTGCAGATTTGGCCTTTTAAAGGCATGTGGTCTCAAACTTTTGATCAGCTCTAAAACAGCATGTTTCAGTTTAAGTGTTGTTTTCAATAAATTGCATGCTCAAAAGAATGTTTTGTCGCTCTGCCATTTCTTCTTGTTGCACATTGAAGCTCTACTTGGAACCTTGTTAAGATCTAACCATTCAAAAAAATTTTTTTTGCCATTTTTCAAGTGGTCTTAAACTTTTGATCGGGACTGTACTTCCATCATTATTAAAATAAAAACTTTTTCTTTTGTTTGCCCTACGAATCAATCAAACTTATAACGGCACCTAACTCATGGATGAAGCAGTGTCGTGACGAAACATAACAGACAACTTAGCACAGAACTAGTTATAAACTCTATCTTTAAGCACTTTACTAGCAACCTCTTGTAAAAACACATCAGTTATTTCATAATTAGCCTTTTTATCTAACTTTATGAAAAATGCCAAAGATAACATAGTTTGACAGGAATAAAAGAGTATTTTTGTACCAGCAAGGTGAACTTGGCATATCTCAGCAGTGCAGTGTGTTCTTAAAAATTCTTAGGAAATTGGACAAGTAGAGGACAGAAGTGGAGCAGAGGAACAGTATCTAATAGTCATATCCTTAAGATATCCAGCAAAGACCTGAAACAGGACCCAAGAGATGCATCCTGATCCTTTAAGTTGATGCGTCTACTGTTCACTAATCAGAAATGGTCTCAGTGGAAGTGTGGCTGCCAAGGAGAAAATCTTTACAAGGGGAAATTCAGAGAAAAGGCTGAGGTATGAAAAAGGTCAACAGGTCTTCTAGAACGACTAATCCAAATTTGAGGTTTATTGTCAACACGTGAGGAGGTCGTCAGGGGAGAGGTACAACAGTGTTTGGTGTCATGGTTTGGGGCTATATTTCAGCCAGTAGTGTTGGGGATTTTGTCAAAATGTATGCAATTATGAACACAGAGAAGTACCATCAAAATTTGATCCATCATGTAATACCATCTGGAAAGCATCTGATTAGCAAAGCTACATTGTCAAACACACTCCCAATGCAGTAAGAGTATGAGCCGTGGATTTGCCTCTGCATAGCCTGAAGAAGAGCCATGTGTGGTGTGGTACAGGAACCATGTGAATCTTATGCCAACGAGCTGTTTTGCCTTCCATCACAAAGCTGTAACAATTATCATCACGTGTGGAGCTGCAGCAGGTGAAGGCTTTTCTACAGTATGAGGCATATTAGTCAATTCTGTTAACATGCTCTACTGAGCTGGGCTTAATTTTTTTTTTTTTAAAATACATTCAATAATGCAAAGTATCTCCAAGCACAAGACCAAGACAAAATCACCTGCGGCAGCCTCTTCTTCATGGTTCGGGCAGAGCGTCTGTGAGTAATGTATAATTTTCACATAATTTAAAGTTGTAGAAATGACATCACGTTGAGTCACCGGCATGCAAACATTTCTGACTTTAAAATAACCTGAGTGTGTGACGCAGTTGATTCTAGCAACTACTCGTCTCTCTGTGCCATCTGTGTTATTTAATGTGACTGCATGCCAAGAAAACTGCACCCAGAACATCAAAACTCCTTTCAAATTTAACATGAGTCACATAAGAGTCACAATGATTTGAAGTTTCAGTGTATTTTTGCTGTGAAGACAGCTTAAACGGCTTCATTCATTCACTCAACATCGACTGATGATGATTTATTTCTTTGCAGTTTCACAGCACAGCACGATCCAGGTCACCCAATAACCGCAGCACACACCAGAACCTGAAATCCAGCACACAAATTCACACGCATGGAGTTCAAAGCATTTCTGCTGTTTTCACAGTCGATTTGTGTTTTTAAATTGAATTATACTCAGTCTGGACTGTGACGCAGACAGCGGAAAATACAGATTTTAACTTCTGTAGCAGCACTACAGCTCGGAGAACCAAATAAATGAGAATCTGATTCAAAGAATTTCAGTTTCTCGCAGCTGCTGAGGATATAAAATAATTGAATGTGAGAAAGCAGAACAGACTATCAGTTAGCTAAAAGAAAACTCTATCATCACTCTCAGTCTTTTTGCTTATGCGCAGAGCGTGGGGAAAACCTACAGCTGGGCTCCAGAGTCGAAATCCAGGTCCAGAAAGGAGCCAAAGCTGCTTCAACCTTCCTTCACCTCATATTAAGTGCCTGCATCTCTAATGAGGCAGAGTCCCTGAATGTGGCTGAGTAAGTCCGTCTCACAGTCTGAGCACAAGTTTATTTAAGTATCTTGTGGTAGGGAAAGAGGGGCAGGCCTTCAGTGAAAGCAGGAATGTCCACGATGGCTATGGCACCTTCCACTTTGGGAGAGGCGGGAAGGAAACTAAGCTTAGACACTTCACCGTAGGCTGAGCTCCTTAAATCCTCATCTTTGCCTTTTTCTTCCTGCTTTTCACCACTGCCCTCCTCATCATTCTCTTCAGCACCAAATCCCACCACCTTAAGGACACAGAGAGACGAAATTATTACAGATATAAAGTATATCATGTCCAAAACACAAAGAAAAGTGAAGAACTGTGTAACATAAACACAAAGGCATTGCTTACATGCACACTGAGCTTCCTGCTGCTCTGTCCACGATGTTCTTTGAACCAAGAGACGAGTTCATCTCTCGTCATCTGTTTCAGAGCCTCGATCTGAACACACAGTGGCACAGACCAATGGTAAGACAGAACCATTCACTGGAAATGTAACAGCTTAATTCTCAGTGTCAGAACCAAGCATGTTTTAAAAGGATAAACCACATTTTTTTTCCTATGAATTAGAGAGGTAACAATGTTGACAGTACCAAACAGCCAGTTTATCTGTCCCCAGTGGGTCAATTAGTTTTGAGATAGTGTTGTGCTTTCATAGAGCACAAATAAAACAGGTTCTGTAATACGTTTTCTGTGATCTGTTCCTTTGGCAACGTCTATCTGAGGACCTAAAAACACAAACTTCAGCTACTGAACTTTGAAAATGCAAGTGGTGTGAACATTCTCATTAATACTTGTTATTTCTCTCTTGCTTGCTGTATACTTTGCATTAACTATGTTCATATTTTGTAGAGCGCTGAGAATATATACATATAGACATATATAGCCATCATAGAAAGGAAGCGCACCCTCTATTTATACTTAAGGTTTTATGTATGAGGCCATAATTAAAGATGGTCTTTAGCAGATCTTAAAAGTGGATTCAAATAACCTGGGATAGAAAAAAACCCAAACATTTCACCGTCATTTTCTTATCAAAAACAAAAAAAGCATAAATGTAAAATCAGCGTGTTAAAAACTAAAAATATCCTTAATGTTTCCAGAGGAACTAAGAGTGTAAGTAGCAGCCAGGTGCTGTTGATAAAATGCACTTGATAAAACTGATCATCAGAAAGAGTGACCGCCTCTATAAAAGCAGATGTTTTGGCAGGTTGTAGGTCTGGTGCATTCAGGTGTGTGCAACAGAGTGCCAAGAAAGAAGACATTGACAATGATGTTAAGAAAACAACTTCTAAACAATTTGCAGTCCATTAATTCTACAGTGAGAAAGATTATTCAGTGGACTCAAGACAGCTGCCAATCTTCCCCAGAGTGGATCCCACAATGCTCAGAGAAAAAAAAAGCAGCAAAAAACCCCAAGAGCTACATCTCAGACTCTACTGGCCTCAGCTATAATATTAAATGTTAACACGTATGACTGTCCCATTTAAAAATGACTGAAAAGGTGTGGATTGTTTAGAAGGATTGCCAGGAGAAAGCCTTTTCTGTATATAATAATAATAATAATAATAATAAAAACATGGCTGCAAGCCTTAGCTTTGCAAAACGGCATCTTAACAAACCACAAAACTTCTGGAACAATGTCCAGACACGGCCCAAGTGGAGATATCTGGTCATAATCCACAGCACCACACTCGGTGAAAACCAATCAGCACATCAGCACAAACACTTCGTAGCAACTGTCAAGTACGTTGGTGGTGAGGTGATGATTTGGGATTGTTTTGCAGCCACAGGACCGCAATGAGTCAACCATGAACTCCACTGTATACCAAAATATTCTACAGTCGAACGTGAGCCCATCTGTCAGCTAACAGCAAAAGCTGGGCTCACGCCACAGGACAATGATCCCAAGAACAGCAGCAAATCTTCAACAGAATGGCTGAAAAAGAAAAGAATGCGCTGTTGCAATGTCCCAAACAAAGTCCAGACTTCCACTAAATTGGAGGACCCGTGGTAGGACCATACATGTGCCCATAGTGGAGTCTAGATGACAAAGTTGGGGCAAACTGTTAAGAGTAAGGCAACTGCAATTATGTGAGAATATACTCCCATTCAGCAGCAATACATTCATAGAGCAAGTGAATAGCATTCGTCATTCTGTTAATTATATTAACAATGTTTTGCAACCCTGTAATGCACCAGAACAAAAAGGCACTAACCCACAACCCTCAAAACCAAAGGATTTGTCCCACGGTCATCAAGGTCACGGCTCAGAACTACTTTAGCAGCACGAGCACGTCTTAAACAACATCAGAGCCGTTATTTTAAACATCGTGTTGTCCTCACCTCTCTATTGAGCCTATCGAACACATACTGCTGCGTAACCACCTCTGCCCAGTTCCTGTCCACCTCCTCACCAAGATGTGTGTCCTCGCACTCTTTGAGCTTCACTAAAGCAGTCACCTGCAGAAAACACGAGCACACAGGCTTTCTAGTCACTTCTTCCACAGTGCAGCTTCACATTTAGGCATTCAGCCGGGTTTTACATGACTCAGAAATGTGTTATTAATGGAATGAGATACAACTTTTGACATTTAGAAAATTTCTGGATAGGCAGCATTTTCTGTACCTTTTTCCATAAGAATGGGAAACTCATGAATACAATAAGAAAAAACAAAACACATTTACGCAGACCTGAGTATTAAAGGCCTCCTCAGTCAGTGCATTGAGCTTCTCTCCGAATGAAGTCAAGAACTCTTCAATCTTTAACTCCACCAGCTCGGTGCTGAGAGAGATGAGAGGTAAGAGATATATTGTAGGGTATAGAACGCATTGGATTCCTTTAGTCATTTATCACTTCCACTTGCTTCACTTTCCATGGCCACATGGATAAATTGCAGCTTGGGTTTGGATGAATAGCAAGATAGATTTACCTTGGTTTTGGGAAAAGTGTTAAGATAAATCGTATCTTGCTTTGGGCAAATTAAAGGTTTCCATTGTGTGTTGCAGACTCACTTGAACTTCGTGGCCTGTGTCTCCACTGTGACAGAGAAACCTAGAACGCCTGAGGTGTTTCTGCAGGTGGGGTAGACATGGTATCTGCAGACGGAGACAAAAAGAACGCTTTAGGATTAGAGAAAATACGGGTGAAATAAGCTGATGAAAAACTGCATTACATCTGATTTGCACTCTGTAATAAAACCAGTCTGGCAAGTATGAAAACTGAATTTCAATGTGAAAAGCATTTGTCCCAGTAGAACTAGAGCAGCTTGGCAAAGGTTTAAATATTACTAGCTCCCACATTTCAGACACACCAAACAGAAACCCGACAGTCTCTTAACAAGGTCGGCACAGACTTGTTCCTTCTAGAAGGCAAAGTAATGAAATACAATACAGACAGAGACGTGTAGGTGGAAACAGAAGGTTAGTTTCTCTGCATACCTTTGATTTTCACATAAAATAACTTCAATACCCTCAAAATGGCAAAAAAAAAAAAAAGAGGAAGAGGAAGAGAACTGGATATATTAAGAAAGTTACTTTGAAAAGTTGTGTATTTCCATATGGAGCACATTTAGGACAAATGCAAATAAATCAAATTAACTGCAGCTTTCTAGTTTTAGAAAAATATTAGCGTGTAATGCTAATTTGAATGGAAAAACTCACTGTTTCGCTTAGTTTCAGAAATTTGGTTTTAAATGAACAGAAAAATATTATCGAACGCAGCAGAAACTCACCCCAGAGTCTCTTTGGTCCTGAGGAAATCAAAGCAGGGCTCCTCCATGTGCATCTGAAACCCCCCCCCAAAACAACTCAGTCAACAATGGAGGGATGACGGCATCAAAGAGGGAGTGTGTGGAAACAGAGAAGCAACATATTGTAATGCTCACCACCAACAGCTCCATCAGCGTGTGCTCCCTTAAAGCCTTGGGGCCAGACTGAATAAAACGCAAACAGAAAGAAAATGGGAATGAATTTGTGTGCGTAAAAAAATGAACCTTCAGAGATAAAACGACTTGATGACCTGTAGACGTGCATGTACATTGTGTGTGTATACCTGGTAGTAAACAGTGACTTCCGAGTTGGCGTCTCCTTTATTGAGTGATTTGACCTTACAGATGTGGTGCTTCTGTGGAAGCTCGACCACTCTGAACATCACCGGTACCTCCGCTGTCAGCTTGGAGAACTGCAACTTACTGCCAGGCAAGACACGAGGAGAGAGGGAGTAAAATAAGTGAGAAGGTAAAGAGGAGAGAGGAAAAAAAAAAGCAAAGGCGAATCATGGACTAAACAACTGAAGCTGATGTGAATCACGGCGTATTATAGCAAACAAATCTATTTGATTGTATAGTATTGGTGTTCTCATTAGGGAGTGCATTCAGTGTAATAACTGACTTACTCTGTGACATATTGCAGAAACTGCACAGACTCCTGTGAAGGAAATACAATAAAGAGTAATGAATAGTGAGAGATAAGAGAGAAAGAGAGTGAGGAGAGGCAATCAGCCAAGCACGAGGGCAATGTCAAGTACACCCAGTAGCAACTGAGGCAAGAGTAGACGTGAACGTTGACTGATTCACTCTAATCAGCTAATATTATTGTCAATCAGTATGCTTGTCTGTGTGCTGTCTGCTGTCCACTCACTGCACTGCTAAAGTTCCCTTGCACCAGTCCCTCTGCAAAGAGCTCAGCTCTGAAGCTCCGGCTGAACTCAGTCAGCTCTTCAGTGGTCAAACCAGCTGTTAGAGCCTGATATTTGTCCACCATGGACCAGCGAGAGTGCTCCAAGATTAACAAGCGCACGTCCCTGGAGGAGAAAAAAAAAGGATGAGAGCGAGAAGATAAAAGAGGACGGTGACGACCGGAGGCTCTTCTATTTAGGGCTGTCACACATTTCACCACTAGAAGGCAACATACACTCGATAATCTCACATAGCAATGGGGAAGCAACGTACTTGCTGAGTTTCTCAGGTTTAATGAGGATGTTGAAGTAGGTTTTTTTCAGCTGCTCTGCGAACATGCTGAAGACGTCAGAGGAGGCCGAGAAATCTGCCAGGTGGTCAATGATCAGGTGAAACAGCAACTACAGACAAAAACATGGTCAACAAGTCACACATACATTACATAAGATTCTTTCTTATTCAGTTTGTGGTTTAATGTATGCAAAACAATTACACGTACAGTTGTGTTTGTAACTGTTTTGAGATTAAAATAAATTTAGCCTTTAAACACCAACAGAGTGGATTTTAAAATAAACGTATCACAGACAGACATTTTTATGGCCAGCTGAGGCCCATTTCCTGTTATTTTATAACAATTAAGCAGATCAAAAGCTGAAGCTTATTCCAATTGTTGGACTTGCATTTGGTGTCTTTTCTCTGGAATCGTCAACATGAGCTCCAAAGAGATGATTCAAGTGAAGGAGTCCATAATTACACTGAAAAACTGCAATAAACCTATCAGAGCTTCCAAATCAACACTCTGGTACATTCTTTAAAAGGAATGCACTGATGAGACCACAGGAACAACTACATCGAATAAGTCAATCCTTGTTTGAGAAAAACCTTTTCACAGTCACAAGGACGTAGACATGTCATTGACAAAATCTACAATCAAGAAACACCTTCGTGAATGTGATTATAGCGGGTTTATGACAAGGTGACAAAGACATAAGAACTGGAAAGCCAGATTCGACTTATCCAGAAAATATGCCAAATTTCTTGGACATATAAACCCAAGTTTGACTTGTACCAGAATCGTGGGGAGCCAAAAGTATGGAGAATGAAAGGAACGGCTCATAATCTGAAGCATACCACGCTATCTGTCAAACATGGTGGCGGCAATGTTTTGGCGTGTATGGCTGCCAGTAAAACTGGGTCAGTAGTGTTTAGTGATGATGTGACTGCTGATAGAAGTAGCAGGGAGGATACTGAAGTGTACAGGGCTATGCTCTCTGCTCACATTTAGCCAACAGCTTCAAAAGTGATTGGATACTGTTTCACAGTTAAAATGGGAAAATGATCCAAAGCATACTGCAAAAGCAACCCAAGAGATTCTCAAGACAAAGACATAGGCATGTACTTCAATGGCCAAGTAAGTCACCTGATCTCAACCCAACACAGCATGGTTTTCAGTTACTGAAGACGAAACAGAAGGCAGCGAGTCCCAACTAAAGGCGGGTACAGTAAAAGCCTGGCAGACCATCTCAAGTAGATTTCAGGCACTCACTGACTGCAAAGGATTTTTATCCAAGCATGAATTTAAAATTATATCGGCTTGTCCAATTAACTTCGAGCCTTTAAAAATGTTGACTATGTATAAAAATTGATATAATTCCTAAACAGTTAAGCAAAATTTTTGTAAAGCCCCTTGAATTAAAGCTGTATATTGAATGTTTGATTTAAAATCCCCTGTGGTGGTGTACAGAGCCTAAAATGCAACTGCCACTATCCAAACTGTTTATCTATGTGTGTATGTATGCTTACTCACAGGAAGCTTGTGGTTAAATCCTTTAACTTTGATGACCAGTCCGTGCTCACCAGCAACCAGTTTATACTCCAACTGGGCCACTTCAGCCTCATAGGCTGGCTCTGCCAGGTTGTGGCCCAGAATGTTTACCAGAAGGTCAAACAAGACCACACTGGAGCGCAAGAGGAAGGCGACAAATAAAGAGAATAAGAGAAAAGTGAAATAGAGAGAGGGCAGGGAATAGTACAGAAGGAGGTAAGAAGGATGAGATGGAGGATAGAGAGGGAAAAAAAACAGGCAAAATAGAAAAAGAAGGAGGAAGGACAGAGGAAGGAGAAACGTGGGGGAGGGAGGGTAAAAGTGACAAAAAGACATAAGTGGAGGCAGTGGGAGAGAGAGAGACGATTAAAAAGCAGTCATTAACAAAGGTCATAGCAAAAAACAAACACTTATTTTCACAAACTCTTATCTGAGCTTAAACTCACTTCTTAGCGGATTGCTGGATTACTGGAGAGATTAAGTGGAATCTGACGTAGGCTAAAGAAGAAGAGAGAGCAAGCAGGTGTCAACCATTCCCTAATGACATTAAAGTAACATCTTGCATGCTAATTGATGCACACAGTACAAGTACACACACACTAACACACAGTCTACCTCTTGGGATTTTGAATTTGTTATCTTTCTTGTACCACAGGCAGCCCCTGTCGCTGTCGGCTATCCGGACTGGGAACTCGGTGTCTGGGCAGTCAGAGGGCTTCAGGGTGAAGTCAGTGGCTGAACAAGTGCACACACACAATAAATCACCATTCCACTCGGTGCAGCCTCATAAATAATGCGTGACTTTCGACAATTCATTATATACAGTTTAGGGATAAACATGTAGTCGCTTGTCAACACAGAGAAAGATGTTACCCCCACAATAAATGATTCAGAAACCCTTGGGCCAGAAAGTGAAGCTGCCAGCTTTTAGTAAAGCTGGCCGCGTAGGTCTGTCACTTTACAAAGTTTGTAAGCAAACTGCAACGACAGAATGAATCAACCTTTGCATTTGGCCAGAAGTGAGCCAGAGGTGTTTTGTTTTTCTGTGTTTAAATTAAAATATTGACCTTTAATTAACATACACCGTTCAATCCATGCAATCAGCAAATATAACTGGTGCTGTGTAACCATTTTTGTGCCGATCGGTCTGAATTTACAATCCAAACTTTATCCATTGGTACATTACAGGAGCTGGCCCTGTGTGTTTTCGTTCTACTTTTAAATTAATTCACTTAATAAAATTCGTTCATTTTGTTGTAGCCAAATATGTGGTACGTTTGAAAATGCAGACAGTGATGGATTTAATCTATTTCACAGTGGAAATTTTATAACTATAACGACAAGTTGTTCAAAACTGATTTGTAACTTTTCCATAATTTTGTTCTGCTACAATATTTAAGGTGTTAGGTGTTGTATTATTATAACCTTTATTTATTAGTGGATTCTAAAATACAGTTTACCTTGTAATCTGTAATGAAATAACTTCAATTATTTGTAAAACTAATAACATCCCCCAAACTGAATCTCAATCTTGAATACTTATTTTTTTCCACAACTGTATTTTTTGGGGGGCATTTTGCTGTTGCAGGTCGAAAAAAAAAATTCCCATGCTTGCCCCATAACCACAAGCCACAGGCTTATGGTCAAATTAGCCTTACATGTCTGACCAAGCTGCAAGGCGTTGAGTTGCATCATGGATAACGTAGGCGTCTACAGACTGATTTGACTGATTTTTGATCAGATATGGATAGCAATATTTAACTAGTCTGGTTATCAAGATGCATCAATAATTCAATGTGATATTAAATGGAATTTAAATATGTCTGGGGAAAAAAGGTTATAAAACAAAACAAGCAGGAGACTTCTCAGAGTGTGTCCTCTAATAAAAACCAATCACAGGATGACACAGCATCCTCTTATATTTTGAGCCTTAATACAACTTAAAATCGAAGTTCAACTAAATGTACTCCCTGTACTCCCGCCATGAACAGGGAAATTAGTGATAAAGACCAATGTGGTGTTCTGTACCAGGCTGAAAGCAAGTGTATTTGTGCTCTAAAGCTGGTAACACTGTTTATGGCAGGGGTATGGAACTCCAGGCCTCGAGAGCCAATGTCCTGCAGGTTTTAGATGCGTCCTTGGTCCAACACAGCTGATTTAAATGGCTAAATTACCTCCTAAACATGTCTTGAAGTTCTCCGGAGGCCTAGTAATGAGCTAATCATTTGATTCAGGTGTGTTGACCCAAGGTAAGATCTAAAACCTGCAAGACACCGGCTCTCGAGGCCTGGAGTTCTCTAACCCTGGTTTATGGGGACTAACTTGCTTTTGAAGCCAGCCTCAAGTGGCCATTCGAGGAACTACAGTTTGTGGCACTTTAAGTTTTTCATTTTCCAACAGAAGCTGTGGCTTGATTTGTACAGAAAAACAAAGAATTTCTGCTAGACTACAACAAGAAAAGCCTGGAATAAAATAGTATTAAATACATAATTTACCACACATGAAATCAGTTAAGCTATACAAGGGTAAGCCAACAAAAACAGGACCATCTTTCCTCCGACACAGCTATTGTGATCTCTCAAACATTTTTCTCCATCTTGCGCTGTTGTCAAAATATGGGTTGAGCTAATTTAACACTCCACTTCTAAAAAGCAAAGTTTCTCTCCCCTGGACTTAAATTATAGGAGGAGGATAAACATGCTGTGCAACAACATTTAACTGCTGCTTTAATAACTGCCGAGGTAAGGGGGAGAAAACTTACTGCAAATGCTCCGAATGGGGTTTCAAATCACTCAACCTCCCCCAGAGTGAAAAATACCATCCTGACTTCACAAATTTTAGCTTGAATTAATACACCTCAGCTAGATCAGTGACTAACAAGGGAGCATTAGAAATGACAAAATACACTGACAAAAACACTTAGTTCCTCCAGGTTTGGTCAATATATCTGATTACCGGTATTTCGTGGATGGATTAATGGAGAACTAAAGTCCAAACTGCTGGAGCACATCTTGTCCAGATCATCGTATTGGACACTTTTCAGATACAGCATGCAGCAGATTAGGCCAGAAAGACCTACTTTTTTGCCCATAATGCAAAAAAGAAGTTTCTTCACCTACCAATGAACTTATTCTCTGCAGGAAGGTGGAGGTCAGCAGTAAGCTCCAGGTTTCTTGTCCACTGCTCCATCCACTCTTGCTGGATATCTGTATGAAGGTTAAACATCTATTAACACATAAGAAATACTTGCCAATTTGATTCAACTGCTGAATAAAGTGAACTCTCTACTTTTATATTTTAATTTAAATGCTTTTCCAACGCCATTGTTTGCCATATAAAAGACAGAGATAAATGCTGGCATTTCTACTGCTGGCTCTGCTTTATATGTGGCTGAATACCACCACACAAGGGAAAAAAAGACAATGTATTCACTGAACGCTTACAATGTACGAAGCAACTGCTACAGTCACAGTAAACACACACACACACACCCTCCACGTTGTATTGTGTGCCAAACCACTTCTCCCTGAGGGGACACTGGCCCTCATGTTCTGGTGACAACAGCATCAGGTTGGCTTTCTCAGGGGTGAGGAGAGACAGAGCTGCACTGATCACCTACACACACACACACACACACACACACACACACACACACACACACACACACAATCAAATCAAAAGATGTTTGCAGCACAGAGAGAGATCATATTTCCTCCCTTTCTAAAGAACATCAACATTAATGGGAGACAGTTTTAGCAGCCAAAAACAATGAGACAAAAAAAGAGAACAGGCGTTAACACAAAAAATATGCAAAGCCACAATTAGACTGTAACTTTTGATGCAAAATAACATCCACCAGCAGAAAAGAGGATCTCAGCTCTAAGAAATATATTAGAAACAAAATCATTAAAGGAGCGATGAGAAACACATCTATATTTTTCTACCTTTGAGTGACCTGTTTCATTAACATCTTTATCTAAAAAAAGGACATTTTGCATTTTAGAATAAAAGCCCTGAAAGTGGTTCACTCCCAGAACTACTGAACTACTTACTTCTGGATTGAACTCAAACATCAACTGATCTCCTGTCAGGAAGTCTTCTTTAGGGAACAGTTGCATGTTTTCACAAATGTCCTCCACGTACTCTATAGGATCAATCTGGCAAAGAGAAAATCAAAATCGAGAGGCTTTACTCACACAATCTCATTGATAATAACAATGATACATTGCTACATGTCCAAAACACGGCAACTCAGCGACTAATGAAGGCTGTTAGCCTTACTTGCTCCTGATAGTGAAACTCATTTGCTTCAATCCTCTGAATCTCTTCATATATCCTGAGTGCACAGACAGACAGAAACAAAGAATTACAACTTTTATTCACCTCATAAAATTGCTTAGACGCCACAACACCAGCACTCTCTAAGACAGAATAAGGAACATAATAATAACAAAAATAATAAGACCATAAATATACAAATAACAGCCAACCACACATATTATGTTGTCACTATCTCAAATAAAGCAGCATTTACTACAACTACACAATGAGTCAGACAATCAAACAGACAGAAAATCCATGTTGTATATTTGATTTCAAACTGAGAAATATACCTATCTTATATCTACCTATCTTAGTGAGGATATTTTTGGAAAAATGAGGACCGGTGGACCTGTGTTCACTTTTATAGACCCCATTTAAAGCACTGTTTAAGGGTTAAGATTGATTTGAAGGTGTGTGTGTGTGAGTGAGAGAGAAAGTGAGTGAAAGAAAGTGCCTTTGCAGTGGTCCAAGTGTCTGCAACATCTTCAGGTACTGGAACACGAGGCGAGTCACCTGTTAAAAGCCACAGACAAGCAAATTATTAGTGTATAACCACATTTATTGTTAGTAGAATTCCAGCAAAAAATGATTCCTTCCTTTCTGCAATCAATCGATATGGAGGTATTGTTAAGTTTTATGATCCATAACAATTACAGTGATGCCAAAAAGAAGTTGCCAATCATGTTAACTATGGTTACCTGATTATAGTCATTAGAACAGCTCTGAAAACTGAGTTGGAAAAAGTGGTTTCATTCAGAATACTAAACAGCTCAGTAATACATGTCTTGATCCCACTTTTAGAGAATCAGACATGTAAATGAAAATATCAAATCTCTGTTAAAGTAATAGTAAGAGTAAAAAAATAATTATTACCATTGAACAAAACCATTGTTCATCAGTTGTGACAAAGTAAAAAATCACTTACAATAACTTAAAATTAGTATTTTCTAACTCCAGACATCAATTTTAAAGGGGCCTTTTGATATTTTGAAATATGCATTTGCTTCCTTGCCCAGAGTTATAAAAAAGATTGATGCCTCTCTCATAGCAGTACACCAGGTATGAAGCTACTGCCAGTAACTGATTTGCTTAGCTAGCACAAAGACTGGAAAGTCCACTGGTTTCATAGTCTCGCTAATTAATACATAATATCTTCATTACAGTGGAATTATGCACCAGACTGTTTCTTGCCAAGACCAGCTACGAAGCAGGCACTTTAAAAATGCAGGCAGATTTTTATGGTCTCAGTCTTGTTGCAAAATCTGATCTTTTTTCCACTAGTGTCTGTACACAGTTTGTGGCACAATCCCCAATCCTTGTGAAGACTGTACAAGTAAGAAGCAGCATGCTTATTCATGAGCATATGAGATGCAGGTGGGGTGCATTCTGTTATCTTTGAATAGCACTAGAATAGCTGTTTGTCAGTGTCCATTTTTATGCTAGTCAAGTTAGCCAGCAGTAGCCTCATAATAAATACAAAAAGAAATTGTCCTTTTTGTATTTATGGTGCTCTTTGCCTGCTATTATGTTTTACTTTTTGATTTTTATATGTGAAAAGTGCTATATAAATAAATTGTACTTACTTAAATGAGAGCTGTATGCTTTCTGTAATACTCTATGGGCTACCTAAGGCAAGCTCCAAGCAAAGTTAACCCCTTATACAAATACAGCCTTAAACCTGTGAGGGAACACTTTTCTGAACTGCAGGAGGTTTTTATTGCCAGCACCAGTTTCATATTAAGTTGGCTTGCTGTGTGTCTAACAGGAGGAGAAGGCAAGGCAAGGCAAGGCAAGGCAAGGCAAATTTATTTGTATAGCACAATTCAACAACAAGGTGATTCAAAGTGCTTTACAGAGACATTAGAAACAAAAACAAATAAAAAGCATGATTTAAAATTAATTAAAACAAGCAAACAAACTAACTAACTAAACACACACATTTCACACCTGTTCGCGCGATCTGAACCCTTATCGTAAGGGGAGCTACCAGTCCTTCTGTGGACGAGCTACTTTCTATTTTAAATTCCCTGAATTTAAAATACTCTCTAGACCCAGTCTAGACCCAGTTGGGGAGCTACCCAGAGCTCTAATCCCACACCTGTTCGCGCGATCTGAACCCTTATCGTAAGGGGAGCTACCAGTCCTTCTGTGGACGAGCTACTTTCTATTTTAAATTCCCTGAATTTAAAATACTCTCTAGACCCAGTCTAGACCCAGCTGGGGAGCTACCCAGAGCTCTAAACCCACTTAACAAACAAACAAACAAACAAACAAACAAACAAAACAGTATATAAAATCAAAACAGATAAAATCAGAACAGTAGATAAAATCAGTAGTTAATGTAAGTTTTGAAATTTAAGCTTAACAAACAAACAAAACAGTATATAAAACCAAAACAGATAAAATTAGAAATAGATAAGATCAGTAGTTAGTGTAAGTTTTGAAATTTAAGCTTAAAAGTGTGGATTTGGTGCTTTATTCAAATGCAGCTGAGAACAGGTGAGTCTTCAACCTGGATTTAAATAAACTGAGTGTTTCAGCTGATCTGAGGCTTTCTGGGAGTTTGTTCCAGATATAAGGAGCATAAAAGCTGAATGCAGCTTCTCCGTGTCTGGTTCTGACTCTGGGAACTGATAAAAGACCGGATCCAGATGACCTGAGGGATCTGGAAGGTTCATACTGGGTCAGCAGGTCACTGATGTATTTTGGTCCTAAACCATTCAGAGCTTTATAGGCCAGCATCAGAACTTTAAAGTCTATCCTCTGACGGACAGGTAGCCAGTGTAAAGACCTCAGAGCTGGACTGATGTGGTCCACTTTTTTGGTCTTAGTGAGGACTCGAGCAGCAGAGTTCTGAATGAGCTGTAGTTGTCTGACTGATTTTTTAGGTAGACCTGTAAAGATGCTGTTACAGTAATCAAGCCTACTAAAAATGAATGCATGGACTAGTTTTTCCAGGTCCTGTTGAGACATCAGATCTTTTATCCTTGAAATATTCTTGAGGTGATAGTAAGCTGACTTTGTTATTGTCTTAATGTGTTTTTCTAAGTTTAGGTCTGCATCCATCACTACACCCAGATTTCTCGCCTGGTTTGTGGTTTTTAGATGTATAGATTGAAGTTCTCTGGTGACCTGTAATCGTTTTTCTTTGGCGCCAAAGACTATTACTTCAGTTTTGTTTTTGTTTAGTTGGAGAAAATTGTGGCACAACCAGTCATTGATTTCCTCAATGCATTTACCAAGAGCCTGTACAGGGCCTCGGTCTCCTGGTGACATTGTGATATATATTTGTGTGTCATCTGCATAGCTGTGGTAGTTTATTTTGTTGTTCTTTATAATCTGTGCCAGTGGGAGCATGTAAATGTTAAACAGAGGGGGTCCCAAGATGGAACCTTGGGGAACTCCACATGTGATACTTGTCTGCTCAGATGTGAAGTTACCTATTGATACAAAGTATTTCCTGTTTTCTAAGTATGTTTTGAACCAGTTTAGTACAGTTCCTGAAAGACCTGTCCAGTTCTCCAGTCGTTTGAGTAATATGTTGTGGTCAACTGTATCAAATGCTGCACTGAGATCCAGTAAAACTAGGACTGACATTTTTCCACTGTCTGTATTCAGACATATGTCATTAAACACTTTTGTCAGAGCGGTTTCAGTGCTGTGGTTCTGTCTAAAACCTGACTGGAAGGCATCGTAGCAGTTATTCTGTGTTAAGAAGTAATTGAGCTGTTGAGAAACTGCTTTTTCAATGATCTTACTTAAAAATGGGAGATTTGAGATCGGCCTGTAGTTGTTCATTTGTGTCTTGTCAAGATTGTCCTTTTTCAGTATAGGTTTGATTACAGCAGTTTTTAGTGGTTCTGGAAACACACCTGACATTAAGGAAAAGTTGACGATCTGTAACAGGTCTGACTCTAAAGTCTTTGAGACCTTTTTGAAAAAACTTGTTGGCAGGACATCTAAACAGCAGGAGGAGGAGTTCAGTTGACCTAAGATGTCCTCCAGGTCTTTGCTGTTAATAGGGTGAAACTGTTTGATGGTGTTTAAACAGCTTTTCGGTGGACACAGTACATATCCTGGATCTGCTGTTGATGTTCCAACTGCTTGTCTAATCTTTTGGATTTTGTCTGTGAAGAATTTGGCAAAGTCATTGCAGGCCATGGTTGAATGAAGTTCAGCTGCCACTGGCACAGGAGGGTTTGTTAGCCTGTCAACTGTAGAAAATAAGACCCGAGCATTATGGCTGTTTTTAGTGATGATGTCAGAGAAGTAGGACCTTCTTGCACTCCTCAGTTGTAAATTATAATTGTGAAGTTTCTCTTTATAGATGTCATAATGAACCTGGAGGTTTGTTTTTCTCCATCTGCGCTCAGCTTTCCTACACTCTCTTTTTTCATTTTTCACCAGTGTGGAGTTTCTCCATGGAGACTTTTTCCTTCCAGAGATAACCTTCACCTTAATGGGGGCAATAGTGTCCATTACATTTAACATTTTTGCATTAAAGCTATTGACGAGCTCATTGACTGAACCTTTGGACAGGTCAGGTGTTAATGGGAAGACCTGGTTAAAGATCTCACTACTGTCTTCAGTTATACACCGTTTTGTGATCACTGCTGTTGATATATTTGTGTGGGCTGAGATTTTACTTTCAAAGAAAACACAGTAATGATCAGATAAGCCCACATCAGACACAGTAATGTTTGAAATGCTCAGGCTCTTGGAGATCAGTAGGTCGAGAGTGTGTCCTCTATTATGTGTGGCCTCTGTTACATGCTGAGTCAGCCCAAAGTTGCCCAGAGTGTTACTCAGGTCTTTAGTCCCTTTGTCCTGAGGGTTGTCCACATGGATGTTAAAATCCCCAACAATAATTACACAGTCGAAATCAACACAGATCACAGACAGCAGTTCACTGAGGTCATTAAAAAAGTCTGTGCAGTATTTGGGAGGCCTGTAAACATTAAGAAACACAACTTTGGATGGGGCCTTCAGCTGTAAAGCCACATATTCAAAAGACTGAAAACTTCCAGGAGATAGCTGCTTACATTGAAATGATTCATTAAATAAGACAGCAACCCCTCCTCCTCTCCTGCTCACCCTGGCCTCACTGATAAAACTGTAGTTAGGAGGGGTCGTCTCGATGAGAACAGCTCCACTGTTATTTTGGTCCAACCAAGTTTCAGTTAAAAACATAAAATCAAGGCTGTGCTCAGTGATTAAATCATTAATTAAAAATGTTTTCCCAGCTAAAGATCTAACGTTTAATAAAGCCAACTTAAGTGTTTTAGAGGCATTACTTGTCCCCTCGTGTTTGGGAGCAGTCTGTGGCACACAAGGTATGTTTACTATGTTTAAAGATCTTTTAGAGTGCAGCTCTCTGTGTTTTGACCAGGCCACATGTCTCCTGTCACCTAAAAGTACAGAAATTTTAAAACCTTCTAGTAAACAGGGTCCCAGCTTCTCCTGGGAAAAGTCACCACTGCCATAATCCTCGCAGCCCGGACCCTCCACACATCACACATCAGACTGCGGAGACAAAGCATGAAGGTGGTAAGGAGGAACTAAGGGGGGCGAGGCTGGGCAATGTGACTTCGATTGCTCTGTTGAGGGTGGGGCTCGGTGGCGAACCTTTGGCTGCTTTGGTGGGGGGTTTATGGGGGACAAAGAGGGATTGGGCCAGGGGGTAGATCTGAGCCCAGCATTGACCCGCTCCATCATCTCTTCAGTGAATTTCAGGTGTGGGGAGGAGGGAGAAAGGGAGGGGGAGGAGGGTGATGGGGGTGATGGCCTGTCAGGGGTTTGGGGGACTGGGGAAGATCCTGGTCCTGGTCGTTGGTGTTGTTGAGAGAGTTGGAGGCAAATAGGGACCCCTCTTCTTGCCTCAGATGTCTCTCCTTTCTGAGGCTCTTCCCGGGTGGGGGCAGATGGAGCTCCTCCTCAAGGTTTCTGCTGGGCTTTGTCTGTTCTTGGAGTACTGTTTGTTCTTCTTTATGAGATAACTCCTCGTTTATCTCAGCCTTGGCTCCAAGCACAGATGGATGACGTATGGAATAAAACAAGTTGAAGGTGAACAGTTTCACCCCTGACTTGTTAAAATTAAATCCATTTGCTTTAAACAGATGCCTGCGTTCCCAAAAAATATTAAAGTTGTTGATAAAATGTGGTCAGCACATGCTGATATAAGCCATTTATTCAGTGTAAACAGCCTGCTGAATCTCTCGTCTCCTCCTCTGACCGGCGGTACAGGTCCACTGATGAATACAGCTGCATTCAGAGAGTTTACAGTGTTTAATAATCCAATAAAGTCCCGTTTCAGAACCTCCGATTGTTGTTTGGACACATCGTTTGACCCTGTATGCAGGACAATGTTTGTCACAGTTGGATATTCATCTGCAATTTGAAGAATTCTCTCCTTCAGGATGTTGACCATATCGTTAGGAAAGCAGAGGACTTTAGTGTTCTTACCGCACATGCTTTGTACATCCTTTACAGCAGAGTCACCCACAATCAGCGTTTCAGGCCTAGCCTTTAGCTTTCCCCGTGGATTTTCAGGCCTTACTTCGCTACTTTTAGATGGATGGTTGTCCGATATAGATCCAGGGTCCTTTGATAGTGGAGCAAATCTGTTCTGCAGTTTCACATTCAGTTGGGTTTGTTGTTAACCTTCCTATTCACGGTTGTCCAGTCCTGTTTCCTCTCGTATACAGGGGTAGAAGAGCTTCTCTGTCTCGTAGGAAGTGAAGGCCAGTCAGTTTCAGAGATTTCAGCTCACTGTGCCCTGCCTGTGGTACGTCCTCCCCCTTCCAGGAGACATGATTTATGTCTTGGTTTTGCACCAAGACAGTCCAAGGGGGGATTATCGCTTGAGGATTTATAATAGTGCACAAAGTCTACTTTCTTGGTCATGTTATCTGTGCTCCTTAGCTGTGTGCTAGCTTGCTCATCGCTATTGTTTTGAGTCAAAGGCAAGGTTGTTTCATTTCCACACAGTCCATTTACCTCCACGTTTACTTCTAAGCGATGAATTTTTGTCTCCAGCGCTGCAATCTTCTGCAGGAGGCTGTGGTAGTCATCTGTGGAGAGGGAAGGCATCTTGTTGCTAGTTAGCCTAGCGGTTAGCACCTTTCTAGGCTATCGAGGCTGCTCGGTGCCCAGACGCTGTAATCAGGCTTCAGCTGTGTCTAGGCCACAGACACACGGAGCGCTGAGGATAAGGTAACTATAAAAATGTTGCTGTTTCTGTTAAGAACACTTTAGTCCTAATGATCTATAAGTGTCCAGAAGCTATCGCAGGTAAGCTCATATGGAAAAAGGGAAAAAATCAGCATAAAAATCGGTAAAAATCAATAAAAGAAGCAAAGCATTTAGAGAGCAAAGAGATGAAGCGTCCACACTCAGAAGTGGGAGACATGTCACTGATAATCCAATGGCACACTGTAATTTTGATGTCAAGCTTGACACACTTTAGTGTCATCCACCTCGAGTCTGCTGATCCCTCTAATCAAGTCATTTTATTTAAAGAACAATTTTTTAAAGACGAGAAAAAAAAGCTAATCTATATAAGCCAAAGTCCGCATAGGTATATAACCAAGTGAGTGATAAGACTTTTGAAGGTTGTAAGGTTTCCCTTTGTAGTTAAAATTCCATTGACCAACAATGTTTAAGCAGCCTTTGTAGATAAGCAGTTCATATGAAGTTCAAAAGGACTTTATCTGCTGAAAAGGAAATCTTGAAACCATTAACTATTGTTTCACAAAAGCTTTATATTGGCCTTTTCACCATTTATAATAAGCAACAAGTCAACAGGAAAGTCTTGTCTGGATATCCCTCAAAAGTAAGCTTTTGTCGCCATAGGGCAAACTAACTGAAGGTGTTCCCAGATCCAGATCATCATGATTATGCACTTAGTTACTGGCCCTTAACAAAACGATATACATACTTTAGTACACTGGTATTACATATTCCTAATTCCATTGTTAGTCTTCCCACAAAAAAAACAGAAGACTAAAAAATGTCTAAACCTAATCTGACAGCAAGGAAAAACAAAAGTCGTGTGTAGTACTTCCATTACTACCTTCTGTTGAACCTCAGTAACTGACTGGATTGTGTAGTTGATCGACTTGTTCAGGTGTACCACCAGAAATATATCACTAACTCTTACACTTCACTTCATTTCATATTATTATCCATAAAACTCTTGTGAGTTTGTCAGTGAATTGAGAGGTTATTCTGCTGTTGATCCAAATAAACAATATTCTTGAGGTTGTTTAAGTATTTATACGGAAATTACCTCAGTAACGGTGAACAGGATATTTTTCCATTGCATACTTAAGAGTACGAAATGGTCCTCTTGTCAAATTATCAGGCACTGCCTTTGTGTTAAATACAAGAGTTGCCATAGCAACTGACGCACAGTGCTTCCTTGACCTTAACTGTTGTATGCCAGCTACTTCCAGTATCTTAATAATGAAGAAAACCTGACTCTTTATGATATGACAATTAATAATAAACCTTGCGTGGGAGATTGATGCTTAAACCGCTGATTAATTTAATTTGCCCAGTCCCAAGGTTTTTTTCCTTTTTATTTTGAAAGAAATGCAGAGGAAATAACAAATGTTAAGAGTTTTCTTTACCTTGTAGAAGTTTTGGAAACCCTCATCAGTTAGGGTGATGGAGATTGAAAAGATGGAGTAGGTGGTGTTTTGGTCAAAGCCAGTTTCACTGTTTCCTCCAAACAAAGCCACAGCCCAGCACCTTTGAAAATGCAACATAGAAACATAACAATAAATTACCACAAATAGGCCTTCGACTAAAGAATTACTCACTGTTGTATGCGGTAAAATGAATGAACAATAAATAGAGGGCATTCAAGACATGTCACTTGATGACTCCTGGCTGCAAACACTTCACTTTCTACTGGGTGAGTGAACAGTCACAAAAATACATGTAATATTAAATCATTCATTTGAACAGCTTACACACATTTGAGACTTGTTGGACCATAAATCAAGGTGAACACTTCAGTTGTTTAAGAGTATAAAGACATCTTTCATTCATCTGATGATGCACTTAAAGGACAAGTTTGGTTGAGAAGTCTGCTCTGTATCAGAATAGGCTACTAGGAGGAATCTAAAACCTTTCTATACTGCAGTCTTTATACTGCACTTACAAAAATGTACTATTACATGGCGTATTTCTAATGGATTTATCAATGGTAAATAATCAGCAAGAACATGGTATGATAATTTGAGGCCTCTGATCAGTAATGTTCTACAGACGGACATAGAGATCATTTCCAAATCTGACAGAGCAGGACAACATGTTCCCATTTTCAAACCCGTCTCTTGGCCCTTTTTGCTAGGATTGTCTGAATTCAATAAAAACAACCACTCCACTGCCTTTGCAGTTTGGGAATTAAGTCAAAGTACACTCAAATTTCACTGTTGTCATTTATCAACAATTGAAAGGATTATAAACACTAAATAGGAGCATTCTTTTACACTATCCAAGTGGTGCTGATGGTAAAGGGAGCATTGGATGGGCTCTTGGTAACGTGGGATGACACAAGGTTTGGTAAATCACTTCACCACTTAGCAACAAGAGGCTGAAATGCACTTGTACAGCCATATCCAGAGATGAGAACGTATGAATCACATTGTCAAGTGGGATGGCAAAGTGTATAGTATGAAGATTGGGCTCAAACACACAGGGCTGGCGCAGAGCGGGGAAAAAAGCTCATGTATACCCAGCAAATTGAAGAGCTTTTAATTGGGTTTTGGAGTGCCCTCAAATCAGAAAAACAAACAGACAGAAGCAATAACACTCACTTCTTCCTAAGCACTGAGAGGATGCTTCCTGTGCCTTCATGGCCAATCAGCCAAGAGATGTAGTGGAGAGGCTTCACTCTGACGAAAATGAAAAGTAGAAACAAAAAAACATTGATGCAATCCATCTACAATCAGGGGAAAAGCATGGTATCTTTTGACTGACCCAATTCTATATTTATATAAAGAGACATCAATGCAAATCAAATGCATGCGTGGGGAAAAAACAAAACAAAAGAATTTGATGAAATTTCTCTCAAGAGATGGAGAGCATTGTGTGACTCTATATTTGTTGTATATGTTCTGCATGGCGCTCACCTGTAGTATTTCTCCTGAGGAGGAAGAGCCCAGGTGATATTCAGTGCATGAACTTTCCCGACGGGGACAACTGTGAATGCAAACAGGTGGAGAAACACCATCAAGCACCTGAATCAAACGGACACTTGGCCTGGAGAAGTAAACCTGACATCAACAGAAAAAGCAAATGGAACCACTGATTTTTTGATTCAGAGCTCTTTCCTCTTTCTGTTACATATATTTTAAATAAAACTGCATAAAGGCAGCCTATTTTGCATGCTCTTATTTTCGTATGCTAACATTAAACTCTGCCAATTACTCCCAACTGTTCAGCCATCTAGAACACTCCGTTTCCACTATTCTTGGGTCTGTATGTCAGTGATAAATGATAACCCCATTAATGTCATCAAAATTGCTTGTCTAAGAAAGTGGATAAACTGAGCATCAGCAACAAGTCCCTGTACACAATAAAAAATATTTGTACATTCTACTCATTTTCAGTTTTAACTATGTGAAAAACTACTTTAGCAGAGTCCATGAATAAAAATATGGAGCTGGAAATGAGAACAACAAGTCCCCTTTAAAACTGCAATTTGAATCAGCTTGACAGCCTCGAGTAACTCGTCTCAGCTGACATATTACACATTCTGGTCCTCAGTGGCTCTTTTGAATACATCCGGACTCATTATAAATGTCTTATATGCATCATCACAGGGACTGAGTGAAAGCTGTTTTGGGATTAGTGTCACTTCAAGATGTGAAGTGAATTATTTCTTTGTGCTCAATAACTAGCCAGTTGGCTAATAAGCAGAGAAGCAAAGGATTTCACAGGATGTGTCCCGATCATGTCAGGGCTTCTACTGGCCCAAATGTAGAAGGCAGTAATGGATCCAATGTGCTTGTTCTAAATAAATGGTCTGAAACTGGATATGAGATTTTAAATGAGACAGTATGTTTTTATTAATGATGACAAACTACTCTGGAGACCCCGGGCTACAAGTCATTGATCTATGGAGGACCCAAAGGTCCAACTTTGAGAACCACTACTTACATAACCTGTTAGGGCTTATTTATATGTGGGAACCTGCAGTACACCAGATGTGCTTAGAGATATCCGGTAAGGTGTATCAGTACCTCTGTAGAGCTTGCTGAAAGCCGTTGTGTCAAAAGGATCCACCATATCAGAGAAATCTGGCTTGGGCAAACCACTACAAACACAAAAACAATACCATCACTTAAACAGTTCCAAGACGTAATTAAAGCGACTTCAACCCACCCTTATGTTTTAAGTAACATAGAAAACAGTTAATGGAAAAGGTTTCAAGTATAAGATTGAGGATGGATGTCTCCAATTACTGTTTACACAATCGGGGAAGTAATAGCACATTATTTCTGTCAGGCAGAGCTATAAAATCCTTTCATTCATTTAAAGCTTGATGAAAATTAATTTAGTTCATCTAAAGAAGTTAAAGTCACTTCAGGCAATTTTACAAGGATAGATGTGAGCATGTGGAAATGTAATCCTTTAATTGAAATGAAAGCCTTAAAAACTGGAGGTTATGTGCTTTTTATGTGTGTAACAGTGACTCTGATTCACTAAAAAAAGGTTCTGCAATGACTCATAAAGCATACGGAAGCGGTGCAGCAAAAAAACACAAACATAAAAAAAAAAAACACTAATTCAGCTCAGCTCCGCTTTAGGGAGAAGAGATCCCTTCCAGGTGCATCATTTTGAAGAAGAAAAAAAGCATCTGAGATGAAGAAAGCGGAGAAAGAGATGGTAAAAAGGTTTGACATTTACATTTGAGCAAAGGATATTGAGACTCAATCTATATAGCGCCAGCTTCTCATCACAGCAACTGAGAGCCTCTTCTTGAATACTCACTTGTTAGGCACCTTGCTGAAGATCTCTCTGACCCACTCCTCCAGAGTGTCCAGCTTCTCTAAAGGACGCAGTGAGTGAAGGAGGATAAATTAGAGTTTGAGTGCGTTTCAATTATTCTGGCTGAAAACAACCACTTAGATTTGGGGAGAAGTCAGTGCAGTAACGATACATACTAAAATGCTTGCTTTAAAAGAAACTATGTTACAGTGTGGCTTTACATGCTTTAATTTAATGCTAAAATGTAAATGAAAATTCACGAATTTCTGTGTTTCCAACTAAATAAGGTAGAGCCTTCTTCCTTTTTAATTATTGCTAATGCAAACAAACTAAAAGCCTACATTTAGAGCTTTTACATTATTGTATAATGAGATGCAGCTTTTGTATTTTGCATTGCAGCCTTTTTTTACAAACATTTTAATGTATAGCATGGTTAATTTAATTGTGACAGCTTTTTCCTATGCATGTTTCAAATTACTAAATGGAAGTCAAAGTTGTTTTTCAAGACTAGAGTACATAATTTTAATTCAATAACAAAGGAGCAATTGTTTACAATGCTCTTCTTTATTCTTTATCCCTTCTTTTGTGCCAAGTCAACAGTCAGTTCACACTGTTGCCTCACAGCAATATGGTTACTGGTTCGAATTTGCCAGCCAGCTGGGGCCTTTCTGTGCTCTCTACGCTTCTATGAGTTCTCTCCGGGTACTCTGGCTTCCTCACACAGTCCAAAGACATGCTTGTTAACTGGTGATTCTAAATTGGTTGTAGGTTTGAATTTGAGCATGGATGGTCGTCTGTTTCTCTGTGTTGGCCCTGCAACAGGCTGGCAACCTCGCCCTATGACAGCTAGGATGAGCACCAACTCCCCCGTGACTCTGAACCAGACAAGCAGTCGAGAAAATAGATGCATGGATGGACTCTTTAATGAAACATGATGTAAAAACCAGGTAGGATTGTTCAGCTGGGCTTCAAAACAGATGTTTCCCCTTGCTGATATGGAAGCTCCTAAAAACAGCTTTTTCAGGCAACACTGATCGATATTATAAGCAAAAATCCTTTGGCCTATAGGTTGAAAAAGTTTAACCGCACTCTCCGGTCAGATGCCTGAGGTTAATTTCACCTCTGAACACAACCAGAATGATTAGTGCAATGTAGTGACATCATAATGACCTAATGCACACAGGTGCAGACATATATTACTGCACCAAGCAAGTCAAAGCGCTAGAGGTGAACAAAAAATTGAAGCGAGCAAAGAGAAAAAAAGGTGCAATTTTATGAATATTATAAAACCTATATTATAAAACCTTGCAAGGAAAGGTGTTTGCAATCATCAGCAGTTTGATGCTTCATCATTTTCCAACAGAAATGATGGTTATAAATATTTCCGGTTGTTTTACTCCAATTAGCGATCTACTATAACACCTTTGCATCCCTCTACACTGGCAGAATCTTAGACAACAAAAGAGGTGCAACAAGAGTGAATTTTACTGAGGGCGAGTAAGTGTTTCATGAGGATGGCATTTCTCAGCACCAAATGTCAACACTTCATCATTTTACTTGTATGCTGTAGTTAATTAGCTGAGTGATATTTTCTGTGAAACCAAGAAAATACATTAGATACTTTGTATGTGACTTTGTTTTGAGTAATACAGCAATTCGAGCTGATTCGGGAATGATTATCTACAGTTGGCTGAACATGGATGAAGTGGATCCTCATTTGAGATAATGATCGTCTGAATTTTTGATTGATCCACAGATTGCTTTTTCAATGAATCGGTTCATTTGGTGTATGAAATTATTGAAACAAATTACATTTCTGTCAATCTACTAATCGGCTAGTTCTTGATGCATAATAAATGGGAATGATTTTCCTGACCTTTTGACTGCACAGCCAGAGTCATGTAGTGGGCAGAGTAGTATTTCTTCCAGAAGGCACGCAGCCGCTTATACACATTGATCTTCATTCTTTTGGGCTCCTGCTTCAGTGTCTCCGCATTCCCTGGTATTGTGACAAGTTAACAATCAAGTGACAAACATAATACATGACAGAGAGGAGCCCTAACACATGCAGGGATATGAGAAGGCAGGTAAACTGGTGCAGGTTTCAGCTCTCCTGTTTGTTATTGCTGAACATACCCCAAGGAGGCCCTGCGTGTATTATTTGTCCCAGCAGTTGTTTTTACTAACTCACCCCAGCAGAACTTGCCCATAGGGTGTCCAGGTTTGGCCAGACTGCCAAATAGCATCTCCTTCCTGTGGGAGTCAGATGGCTTAGCCAGCTGGTACTCTGATAGACAGACGGAGGGACACAGGAAAAGGTAAGATGGGACAAAAAAAATGCAGAAAATGCACTAAAACACTTTATATGAACCAGGATTAATTTCTCAGAATGCAGGAGTGATGCACATAGGCACCAAGACCCACCACTGTCAACAGCCTCCACTTCCCTGTCAATGGCATCCCGAATCATTAGGGGGCAGATGAAGAACTGTGCCCACCTGAGAACAACAGGACAAAGTGGTAATGTTCAGAAGCAGACAGAGCACAGATCAGACATAAACATTTAGATGTAGATGGACGCACATGACAAACAACATCCAATATATATCCAAGTGCACACCATGATCCACACTACATCTATCGGCCTCTGAGATCTGAATATATGACATCCAAGTTTCACTATTCTTACTTCATATCACTTACTTTATACATCCACACTGTTTAGATTGAACTAAACCCATAATTTAACTAAAACATGGAGCGACATCAGACATACCAGTGGTTTAAATGTAACTTTAAAGTTTGAAGTTATTACTAAAAGAGGATTTAGACATCATTTAAATTCAAACTGGCAGTGTCCAAAAGCATTTCCTTCGTCTCCTACTTCCCACTATAATTACCAGGTAAATGCGTCTCTTTGATTCACCCGTTCAGTTTATGAATTCAGCTTGCTAACTAAATTTGATATGGTTAGCTGATAACTTGCCAAACCACCCTCTGATCAAAATAAGGTCATTTCTGGCAATATTTGGACACAATGGTTTAACGGCAGTCAAAACTGCAATAGTGAGGTTTCAAAATGTAGAGTCCACAAACCCATGGATGATGTCTCGGTGGCTATTTCCACAAAGCAAAAATATTAGGACTGAAGAGTAAAAGCGAGCGCTAACAGGGAATATGCCTGTAACGTGCCACACATTTTCACAATATAATCATCAGGTCTGCTAGAACTTTCCTTTGGTAAATTATGCTCTAGCATGTTAAGTGCCTTACTGTTTGGATTAGACCATAGATTTTCCCTTATAGCCTTTATGAGTCTTTGGTTTCAGTCTAGTTACTAATTGTTAATTGTTCTAACTTGTCTCCGTTGCTTCATATGAGTTTATATTCTCCTTTTTCTTGTTTCTGTCTTGTGTTTACCTGTAAATCCTCACCACCTCGTAAGGATGACTGCCAAAAACGAAAAAGCCCAACTGACTCCTAACCTGTCAAGAGCCTCTTTGAAGTTTTTCCTCTGAATGTCAAACTGGAAGATGGTCCTCTCACAGTCCGTGGAGGCATTGTCGCTCCCACCGTGCTTCTTGAGGAAAGCATCAAAGCCGTTTTCTGATGGATACTTCTCACTGCCCATGAACACCACTAGGCGACAACGAAATCACAGTAAGGGTGAAAAGAGAGAAGGGATTACAAATCATCAAAAAAAAAAAAAGGAATCCAAAGAAAATAATCTATTAAAGCTACTTGCACGATGTGTCTTTTGTCGTTTTCTTATTTATGTGGACAATGAGACAAATGCAGACAATAACACATCACATTTCTGGCTCAGCTTTAATAGAATTTTGATAACTCTGTCTCAGATGAAGCCGCGTACATAACTCTAAATAGTGCCGGGAATATTTGGTGACAGCATGAGAAAAGGTTTCCTTTCAGAATGATCATTTGGAAACAATGTTCAACAATCACAATTGGTAGAGGAGACAGATAGCAATTTCTCTGCTGACAGTAGCATCAATAGATTGGATTGCAATTCTGAAGTTATGTGGCATTTTGTGCAAGCCTAGCTTTTTTTTTTTCCCCCAACTGAAAAATATCTTGCTTGCTTCCTCATAGTGAATGCAGTGATTTCTTGCCTTGTTCTTGTAGGTGATGTAAAGTTAATCTGCCAGCAAGGCAAGGCAGACATTAACCCACAGGCCCCAGATTTCCAGGAGCCCCAAAACCCCACGAACAGTGTAGCGTCACTTGGTTGGTAGTAAATTAATTATTTGCACCTCACATTCTAAGACTTTCCTTATGCAGGAATACATTAATTTTTGCTTATATTATGTATAGGAGTTAAAAAAAGGGACATTCAGTAGGAGAAAGCTGCAAATGTTCAAAAGCAACTGGTATACAACAATCTTTGCTGGATTGTTTGCTGTTTACTGTATCTTGGGATACATTATCATGCATTCTATGTAGTAAATGGGCATTTGTAAGTGATGAGTTAGATGCATAATGCACAGAGAGCAGGCAGAAAAGTGGGTCAAATAGAGCCTGAAAACTAATTTTTTGCCCTGTGGCCCCACAGTGGGTAGATCTGGTCCCTCTGGAGATGGATATTCTGGGAAATGTCACATATTGTTAACTGATACTGAACGAGACAAAAAAGGCTAAGAGGCACACTAAATAATTAAAACAAACTACACAAGGATGCATTTAAAATTAGGATGTGTGATAGGAAACATTGAAAACATATCTGAGGATGTATCTGGGGACGGAGAAACCACTGAATTAAAGAACAATGAAAACTTTTTTTAAAAAAAGATGACAATACTTGTCTACTGGATTAATTACTCACTGTGTTCCAGAAAGTGAGCTAGGCCGGGGAGATCGCTGGGGTCACTGAAGCTGCCCACACCAACACACAACGCTGCCGCAGACTGAAACACAGGATATCGAGGCATATCTGAGTCTGGCATTGCACTTCAGGGAAAACTTGAATGATACTCTGTTTATCTTGCTGCCAAAAAAGGCCATAAAGACAGAAACCAATGTAATAAAGTATTGAGACGCAGGCAACAAAATTGTTGAGTTTGATAGTTTTATGGCCTTAGCTGACAATATCAAAAACTAATCTTATCTTTTAAATGCCAAAAGCAATATATGAAAAGAACTTTCAGGTACAGACATGTTTAAAGTAGTGTTAGCTCCTGATGCTTACTGCACTGGGGTAGTTCTGATTGATCTAATACTAGGCATTAGTGGAGACCCTCCAATCATCCACCATCTGAAACAAGCCCATATAACACCTCTGATGCATAAGGTAAGGTAAAGACGCAACAACAATGCAGAGAAAACAGAAAACCCCAACAATCACATGACCCCCTATGAGCAAGCGCTTTAGCGACAGTGGGAAGGAAAAACTCAATTTTAACAGGAAGAAACATCCAGCATAATCATGCTCAGGGTAGAGCAGCCATCTGCCATGACTGGTTGGCATGAGGGGAGGAAGACAAGACAACGACAAGCTGTAGACGAGAGCCAGAGATTAATAATAATAATAACTAATGATTAAATGCAGAGAGGTGCATAAGCGCATATATGTATATGGCTCAGAGACCAGCCACATACGTAGTTTACTAAAGGCAGAGGAATTGAGAAATCATAGGGATTTGCATGTCATAAAGGCAAATATTCATTCATCTCTCCACCTACAGACTCAAAATTTAAACTATCACAACTATTTTTTATCATTTGAGAAGGCGTGCCTTCACCAAGAAGTGAAAATACAAAGCAAAGAAACACCTCGATCATCTCCTGAAATTAAGTCAAGGATTTAACACACCCAACCTAACACAGTGCATTAACATGCTTATTCATTCCGATATTGTCGCAATTACTTATTATCAGCAGATTAGACATGCGAACCTCACATCTACAGAGATGCTGTCAACAACAACATCCAGCTAGCGTTAGTCTTGTTTTCTAAAGCTCACACTTTGATAAAGACTTTGATTACATTCTCAGTTTATTCGTCAACTGCCCCAATCCAACAAAGTTAGAGCCACTTCAAAGAAAGTTAACAGCAGCTAATAGCAGCTAACAGAGACCAACAGGAGCTTCACTGACTCATCGATTTGTATCGGATTCCTTTCACGTTGTTTTACAGCCTCCTCCAGAGTAAATAGATGTAGACACCTGGCATATTGACAGCTGAGGTAAACAGAGGACCGACACCCTATACTCACTGCAGATGAACCCCAGCAAGGGTTGTCTGTCTTACAGCGGCCACTGTAGCTAAGAGTATACACTTGAATCGGGAGTGGAAAGAAAACAAAATTCTGTAGATTGCAATCTACTGACATCTAGTGGTGAGATTTTAAACATTGTAGCTTTAAGCCAACTTTCTCGTCATTGGTTCGTATCTGCAAAAGGAGGTTTGAGGAAAGGTGGGTGGAGCTTCTGAGCGTTGAGATATCCACTCCAACTTTTATGTTATTAAAATACTTTTTAAATGTGCAATATTGCCATTGTTTTGACAGTGAGTACTGCAGGGCGTGAGCAAAGTCTTTCTACTTTAAAGCTTGTAAAAAATCAAACTTGTCTTTATTTTCTTAGAAGAGATAATGATAGAACTAAAGTGTGTTTTTTAAAGTATTTTGTTGACTCTATTTACCTATAGGGGATTTTCACAAGCTTCACTGAAGAGGTATGTGCCACACTGCTAGATCTCTTGCACCTCTTTTGCGTTACCCCACCATGGAACATTTTCTAGATCTGCCACTGATCATATATAAAAACAGCTGTCTGAAACAAAGCATTTAGTGCAGTCTCAAGCCTGAGCACATACCCTGAACTCTAAATGTTTGAAACTCTGGCTGTATTTCATCAGAGTATTAGCCACTGTACATGTTGCAGAAAATATAGAAGAGCATAAAAGATGCACCTTAAATAGTGTGTGGAGTAATGGTGTCAATTTGTTTTTTACATTATTTCAAACAGTGTAGTTTTGCAAAACATAAATAAAGTCTATATGAAATGCTCTCTTGTTTCCTGTACCTGTTTCTCTGCATTTCCTTTCTTCTTTTTCCCCTCATTGTAATCATCTTCATCATCGATGCCCTCATCTTCGTCATCTTCCTCAGACCCATCCTCTGATCCATCTTCAGATTCATCATCGTCCTCCTCCTCCTCTTCTTCTTCACCTTCATCTGATTCTCCATCTTCTGTCGGTCCACTGTAATCTGAGATGAGCAGAGCTCGCAGCCCGTTTTCTAACACAATGTACCTGAGGAGAGTAAAGTCAAAGGTGAGATAACACAAGGAGAAGCACTGTGGTATCAATTGAGTTTTAGAGCCTTCACTGCTTTTTCTTAACAGCTTAACAGTTATCCCTTTGCAGATTGTATCTTATACCCTTTCAGCCCATCTTGTGCTGTGCTTTTTCACAGCAAATATTCCATCCATGCCCCACAGAGGCCTGAGGCACTGATCTGTGCTTAAAGCATGAAATCATCCCATCAGACTACAATAATATTGCACTGATCCAGCTGGATGGGAGGCTCAATATCATTTTTGGATCTGGGTTAGTGGATCTGGGTCGTTTTGTCAGCACTTTCACAGTCATGAATGCAGAACTTTAGCAAGATGTATTTCATTACACATGAAATCCTATTAATACCTTCGAGTGAGAATAACATACATAATAGAACAGATAAATCATGCAACTTTTCCTTTCTTTAAACAGCATAATGAATTATTTAAATCCTCATGGGAATCTGGTAGGAATGCTTGACTGTGCGGTAGAAGAGTTTGTTTTTTTTTTACCTGTACTGTTTGGGATCACTGGGTGATTTGATGATCTCTCTGTCACCGACATTATCCTCAGCTTCCCCCCCTCTTCCCGAGTCCCCGGCAGCCTGAATTTCCTCCCGGGACGCCGGCTCTGTAGCTTCTGCTGAAGCTCCCACTTGGACCGAGCCCGGAGAGTCAACCGCCGGGGCGTTTCTTGACTTGTTTGTTTGCGGCATCCTCGACAGAGATGACGAGACTCTGGCACTGCAGGCTGACAGCCAGGGGCGACCACAAACAACAGGACAAGTCGCTGTCAACGGCAATTTACTCCTTAGCGCGGCAGCACACCGTGTAAGCCTGGACAGAGCAATGATGAAGACCTGACATACGAGTGTGGGGGAGAAAAAACAAAGCTAAAGTTCAGCGCTCTGCGTCTAAAACAACACAGATTAACCAAGACTCTCGCTGTGGCGTGGGCCTATAGATGTGAAACTGACCTGTCACACACATATGGACACACACAACACCGGCTAGCCAGCGCCCACAATACAGCTATTCATACAACTGTCTGGTGGTTTCGCTCTATTCAGCTGGATGTCAGCTAAAATCCGACCCTGTCTCACCAGCCCGCAGCGAAACCTGAACCTATCATCTCACAGACCACCAAGAGCAAGTGGACATTTGAGAGGAAACACGAGTGAGAGAGGAAGGATTTAATGTTAACAAGCCGTGTCTGGTTCTGTTAGATGGTATTTGACACAAACAAAATAGAGCCGGAGTGTTTATTTTTTAATCTACTTCTACTTCTTCTTTTTTTTCTTTTTAGAAATACTTCACGAAGCCGGTCAAAAACAATGAAGCCATACCTCTCTCTGCCGACAGCAGAAGGGCCTCGGTGCCTGCGAATGTCCCCCACAGCAACAACGAGTGCTGTGATTTGTTGAGAGGAAGACGCGCTGAACTATGACGGCCGATGATTGGCTCTAGAGACAAGGAGGCGTGGTTTGGGTGTCAACACGTGTGCGCTGAGCAGTCAGGAGCGGTTACGTTGTAACAAGCTTCAGGCCCTGGACGGGCAACGACAGGCAGCCACCTGGATGCAAACAGACATCTGTTTATGATTATGACCAATAGATTGATAATATATCTTACCGGCCGCTTGTCATAACAGGTAAATGTCTTAGTTTCTCATCTCCTCATGCAACATGAACTCTCAGAGCTCTTTGAAGTGAATGCTGTCTTGTCAGCTAGTGACATAATAATAATAGTATCTGTACTTCAGAAAAACTGCCTCACCACACAGGTTGCACTTGTGAAGTCTTCACATATGGATCATTGGGTTAGGGACCACTAGGTGGCAGGCACAGGCCACGGGGGATAGGGGGGCAGGGGGGGGGGGGGGATTTACTCCAGATCCTTGAGGTTTATCTAGCTTTAAGACTTCCATTAGAGGACTATCCTTTAGTGTTGTTTTCATCAAATGCCAAGAGCTTTTAAGATGTGCATTAATGCATTCAGCACATTTGCAGGGAGATACTTACCACAACAGATGAGAAGATAACAAGAGGGGAAAAAAAGAAAGTTTTATTTCCCCACATTACAGCATTTGGGTATGTTAACAAAAAGACCTAAAGCGAGGGTTTACTGAATTGGTCTAATATACCTTTACTTCAAACATTATGTCACAGTCAAAGAGTTAAAAGCATCATCCTATGAATAAGCCACGTTGACATTTGTCCAGCGCTCCTCCTCGGCCTTCACTCAGCAGCGTGTTGGCATTTCCCCCCCTCCGCTCTGCCAATATGTCCTCCCCCTCACTCACCAACTCTCTCTTTTCCTCCCTGTCTGAAGCCAATCTGATTTGCCCCTGGGCTTCTGTCGGCAGAAAGAGGTGATAAACACCGCAACCATGACAACCGGCGAGCCAGACACACGCCTGAGTTCCTGGATCCTAATGGCTTCACTTGGCATCCTCTCCTCTTTTAATTCATCAGGTCCGGCCTTCACCTGAGTTGATATTAAGGCTCTCTGGACAGATGAAGGCGCCGTGATTCCGCTACACTTTGAGCTCTCTCATCCAGTCTTTTAAGATAAGAGTCTATCAGCTTGTGAGATGAAACAGTGTTAACACTAAAGCATGCACACTGCTTTAATTAGACCTCAGGAATTAGTCACTGAATAAATATTTCCTCTGTCTGGATAGTATTAACGCAAATGCAGGAATATTGATTCTTCTGACAGCGATTTTCACAAACAAATCCTACTGATCACTAATGGAGCCTCTGTGAAAACACTGTCACTGGGACAAGGCATGTGAGCACAAAGCGATTGCTCACCCAAAATTGCAAGGCCGTGGTAATAGCAAGGATAAGCACCGTATTAGAAACTCTGTGAAAGTGCCTTTATGTGTGTCTCCATGCGAAAACCTTCAGAGCAAAAATGGCAGGCTTGAGCTGGTGATCGATTGGACGGGCGTCCACAGACTGTGAACCTCACCTTTAACGCTAACACACATGGCCTTTTCCTGGTAAAATATATTGTATTCGTTTGGCTGCAACGTGAGCCATCATAATTTTCCGCCTTTTTTTGGTCCCTCTGTATGACTGAGCCCAAATTGAAGTTCACATCGGGCACCTCAGGCCTCCCCAGCAAAATGTGTCTGCGTGAAAATGGAATGTAGAATGCAGCCAGCTGAATCAACATAGGTAATATGAATGTGTCCCCCTCGGACACCTTCCTTGAGTCACGGGAAGCAGCAGCAGCAGCCTTTACCTTAAGACTCTGAGAGGGCAAGGTTCCCATAGCAACTGATTTGAATCCTAATTAAAACAGGAGATTTGATTAATTAGTTCAATGATGTGTGTGTGTGTGTGTGAGAATGTGTGAGAATGTGTGTGTGGCATGACTGTTTGCATGTGTGTGGGAGTCTGCATGTTCTCGTGAGTCACGGTGTATCTCGTGTGTAAATGAGGATGGGGAGGGGTGGTGGTTTTATATATGCCTATACGTGTGTGTTTATGTGTGTGTTTATGTGTGTGTTCGTGAGCCTGTGAGTAATCCTTTGAATCACTGCCGTGTCTCCAGCATGCGTGTGTGTGTGTGTGTGTGTGTGTGTGTGTGTGTGTGTGTGTGCTATGTCTCCCGGGAGGCTTGTCCTTGCCTGCAGTACTACTGTGTGAATCAGAGGTGAGGCCTTTGGAGTTGCCCTCTGCTTTAATCTGGAGCTAATGACAGAACCACCTGCCCTCCTGGCCATCCTCCCCCTCCTTCCAAATACCTATTCCGTCTATCTGTTGGCTCCCTCTTGCACTCCCCCCTTTACATGTTCAGCCAACCCTCACAACCTTACCCAAAATGCTCACTGTCTCCCTCCCACACTCAGCTTGTTTTATTCCCTTTTTCGCTCCTTCTGTCCCTCTTCTCTTTCACTTGCTTTCCACATCCTGCCACAGAGTGCATGATACTTCTGCCTGCATCTCTGATTGCCTCATCGCATTGAGTAAGCAGAGACTAGGGGGCAGTGCAGGCCCCAGTGAAACTCAAACACGTGTTTGGGGACGACTCAACGCTATGTGAGCAAGATGTAGCTTTAAGGAGCTCTTTCGACCAAGGAATAATCTGCGTCCTTATTCTTGTTGGTGCTCGTTCTTAAGTCTTGAGTTTGTGTGCCCTCACGCACGGAAGCCAGTCCCGCCGGAGATCGCGTGAGCGAAGGCATAATTGGAAAGAGCTGCAAAAACTTGGATGACCACTTTGTGTGATGTGTCCTCGGTGGAAAGAAAGATGGAGTGAGCAGGGAGAGGAAAACAAAGGAGGAAGAAATCAAAGCAAGTAAACCAGACTGAATTGACAAGAGCCCACAGGAGAATCAAAGTAAGAGAGTAACGAGGAAAGAAGGGGAGAGAGAAGGAAAGGAAGGAAGAAAAGATGTGTATTAAATAAGGAATAAGGAAAAGTATGCTCTGACAGAAAATAATTCACATGAGAGGAAGGGAAAGCCTTTGGAGAAGGAGCAAGCGGAGGAGGAAGAAAGGAGAAGTGGCTCAAATGAAACAGCATGACTCCCCATCCATTTCAACACTGGACAGCTCCATAGACAGCACTAGGCCAGTATAAATAGATCCCCTACTTTAGAGGCCCCGTCAACACTCTAAAAAAGTACTTTATGTGCTCAGAGCGGCTCCTGCCCCCAGAGAACAGACACACAGGTATCTGATGGTGCCTGATAACCATCTTCACTCAGTTCCTCTCCGTTTGTTTTCTTAATTTAGGGAGCCTCCACGGTTCAACAACAACACCTCTGTGAGAAAAGAGTGTTTTTCTCCCAAATTCTCCATCACGGGCAGCATTCTGCCCTGAGGTGGACAGTAATAACCCCAGGTCTGGCATCACATTACCCCTGTCACAGAGATTACAGTAATATCTCAGGACAAAAACCCCATGCGTGATTGAAGCTTATTTATAAACACAAGCATCCCTGCATGGTGTAGGCGAATTAAATGTGTGCATGCCTCAGTAAGCAATCCCCACGAATGCATGTGTTCATGTGGCTGTGCATACATGCCCCGCATCAGCCAGCCTGTTTCCATTGCGAGTGAGCGTTAAGTAGCCTTGTGGGGAAGCTGTAATACAGACTAATGCACCTGAGAGCCCTGAAATCTATAACCATCATCTACATCTCCCTGATATTACTGGAACCGTCTTACTGTTTCTGATAGGAATCTCCAGAGACCCCCCCCCCCCCCCCCCCCCATCTTTACTCCTGTAAGGAGAGAGAGAAAGAGAGAGAGAGAGGAAAGAGAGCACTAAGGGAGAAATGCACCTCTCCATTTCCTCAAGGTTATTCACCTTAATGCACGCTGAAATCAATGTGAAATTGAACTGAAAATTGAACTTTCAGCTCAGTAATGTGGAAGACATGTTGTTATTAAATCTTTTCCTATAGCCATGACACCGGCTGACTGATAGTTGAACGCTTTTGAATGCGTGTTTTCAAAACCATGGCACCATGGGGTGTTTTATTGAGACCCTCCCCTTGGTCCGCTGGAGACGCCGGGCTTCACGGGGGCTCCATAGCCGCCACTTAGAGAAAGTATCGATGGAGCATCAGCCACCTAGCAGGCTGTGATTAGCTGATGTGGGGAGCTCAATTCAGCGTTGGTAGGGGGGCTTCATTGCTCTCGATCTGGGCGGCATCTGTTGCGCCCACCACCCCCGTTTGGCAGGACAGGTGTTTTGATGTAGGCCGCGCACAAACTTCTGGGTCTCGCTGTAATCTCCGCTGCGGCCCCCCTCATAGAAGTCACCACAGTTTTCCCGACCGGTACCGTGTTTGTGTGCGCGTGTGTGCGTCCTCGAGCGAGCGCGCGCGCACGACGAAAGCCAGCTGGCACGAGTCGCCATGGTAACACACACCGGTTTCACGAAATCCGTCGGTGCTTAAGGGCAAGAGAGGAGAGATGAATAAACTAATGAGATTATAAATTATTGTCGGTATAGCTGAACAGTCGGGGTATTTTTTTTTTTTTTTTTTTTTTTTTACCGGGATGCGTAACGTGAGGAGAAAGTTTATGGGGCCCATTGTCTGTGACTCTGTTGTGTCTCCTGTAATCTGTTTATGATGAGGAACTGAACTGGCTCCTCTGGTGAGGAGGAACCCACCCTGCGCGCTTTGTGCCTCATATAAAAACTAGCAGGGCAGCCGCCTTATTGCATGATTAATTCCGGCGCCTGCCCCCCTCTTTTCCCCTCCCTTCTATGAATTACCTAGTTGTCTTTGAGATGAGGAGAGGATTCTCCATTATTACGCCCAGGTTACAACTCCGCGCATTGCACGTCTGTTCAGCAGACCAGTGCCGCAGCTCCCACGGGCTGCACTGTGGAGAAGCGGACCTGCATCCTAAAGCCAATCGTTTTTTTCCCTCTTTTCCTCTCTCTCTCTAGCTCTCTCTCTCTCCCGGTTTTTATCCTCCACCTCATTGCAGTCTTATCACGTCTCTCCCCCCCCCCACCCGCTCTGGTCCCCCCTCCCTCCCCATCCGCCTCAGCCGCTACAGGAGAGGAGAGAGGGAGCGAGAGAGAGAGGGAGAAGAGTGCGGCTGAATGTGAACGACATGTCGACAGTCAGCCTCTAAAGTGTTTTCTCGGTCGTTCTCTAATTCTTTGGCGGCGGACTGAGTGAGTATTACCCGCATCCCTGCTCTGCTAAGCGTCGCTGTGTGGATCAGAGAGGCTGGTGAGGAGAAACAGACAATGAGGAATGCAATTGGATTGCGTTGCTCTGCCAAGGATTTTCATACATAGCCTGGTAAATGTCTTAATAGGTTCTGTTAATGACTAGGCTGTTTAATTGGTCATGCCTTAATTATTCTAACTATTACAATTTGTGTGCGTAATGTTAGGGGCTAATTGATTTTCTTGAAAGGCTGTGAGCTATCCAGGCTCATATCCCCATACATTTGATCAGTGATGCTGCTGCTTGCCTGATAGTGCAGATCTGTGCTGAGAGCAGGGGCCCATGTAAAAGCCGGTGTGAAGCTTGGTGAGTGTGTATTCTGACGGACAGAGAGGACAGAGAGATAGAGACTGGAATTATGTGACATGAATAATATGGTGAAGAATAAGCAGTGACTGTCATCTCTGGTTCGCTTGCGTCAGTGTGCAGGTCTGGAGGAGAGGGGAGAGTGAGAAGAAAAAAAAAAACTCAGAGAGACTAAAGAAAGACAGGGAGGGAAGCCACACCTGTGTCAGGACGGTTTTCAGATGGACATGAAGACAGAAGGACAGAGACAGACGCACGCAGAAGCACAGGCAGAGTTCTGGGCTGCCACCAGTCAGTGCTTAAGTCCTTTCGTTTCTTGTTACCATAATGATGCAGAGCTATGCCGACTGCTGACTAGTCCACTCGGCTGATTGGAGAAAGAGGCTTGACTGTGTTTCTTCTCATTAGGTAGAGATGCCCATCCACTAAAGCAGACTCCTAACAGGATGGATCCCAGTGGTCTATCTGGACTCTGTATTGATCTCCTCTATACAGGGGGGCCACGGTCCAATAATAAACAATACATATCTAGACTGAAGACCCAGTGGGACTCTGAATGGGCAGTATTTTGTATTGTTTTCCAATTTGTCCAAAACTGTTGAGCATGTAAGCCTGTTTTCTCCTGTGAAGCACAGATGCTCTGAACACTTTCATACACTGATGACTGTTTTTCACTTCTCCTTATGCTTTCTTCCTTTAAAATCGTGAGGTTTTCCAACAAGTATTGCAGCATTACACTGGTTTGTTATGAAAGCTCACACTCATCTACACGTGTCTAGCTACCTGTTTCTGTACTTGGCAGGCTATAAAAGCCTACTTTTTGGATATGGTTTGACCTTTCTCACATTGTGTGCAACACACACGCATGAAACTTGGCTCCAGCACAGTTTCTCTGTGAGGCGGGCGTACATTGTGTACAGGGCAAGAGGAGGGCTTTGATGTAATCAATATCAGATTTCAGCTGTTTCACTGTGAGCTCTCATCCTGAGTGGCAGCCTTGACTGACTTCTTGCTGCTTATGCAATCCCACTCTTCTCTCCCACCTCACCCATTTCCTCTTCTTTTGTACCTACTCTCTGCACATTACTCCTCCTTTATATGTCTGCCTCTCCTTTACTCCTTCCCTTCCCCTTGTTCCCATTTTTCCTCCTCCTCCTCCTCCTCCTCTTCTCATTTCTACCTCTCCCTTCATCTTTTCCCCGTCATAATCATCTCCGTGATTGCTCTTCCTCTCCCGGGCGGTGATGTTTTCACTCCTGCCTCCTTGTCTAACTCGCTGATGCTAGATTATTGCTGTATGATTACAGCTACCATACCATCATGATCATTATTGCATTTCGCATGGCAGTGTTCAACACTGTATGAGCAGATCGAGATGCTTTATCCAATTTAGATCTCATTAAGACTCGAGAGGAAATATCCCCGTGCAGCACTCACAATCTCAGCTGTTTTTCGCTTTTCTTGTCTTTGTTGTTGTGCCAGGAGTTCTGCAACTCATTCTCTTGTTATTACCGCGCCGCTCTCATCATCGTCACGACCATCATCGCTATCGCCGTCAGTTCACGTCCCTGCCTGTCGTCGCACTGATTCACACCACCCCCACCTTTTGAAAATTTTTTTGAAGAGTTTTGATTTTGCAGCAAAGCTTTTCACTCCACTGTCATTATCACAATAATGATTATGACAGGACTCGATGGCTGTTGATAACCCAACGTATTTTTCTGATTGATAATATGGGGTATTTTGTGCCTCATCCTTCTGTTCTCTTGATTGCCATTCATCTTATTAAATGGAGCAGTTCATTAGACAGAAGCGTTATGAGTCTGATTTGCATTCACCCATATTCATATTGCATACATTAAAATAACACATGCGTGACATTTCGGCTTCACCCGGCATTTGAAAACACAGATGAATACATTCATCACAAGCTTTGCCCACCCCCTACCCCAGCACTCAGAAAGCCACTCGGAAAAAGGATAAAACGTGATTCACAGGTGAACTAGCCCACGTGCGTGCCTTTGTTTTGCATTTTCAATGTCAACATTTGAATTTTTAATTCAAAAGAGACATTGTAGCAGCTGAGAGATTCTTCAGCCTGTTGTTTTGTGTTGAAATCAGTTTGTCCTGGTTTTGTAAACCCTCTAAGCCTTGTTTTCCTGTTATGAATACAAGCACATGCATACATGGTTGACGGCTATCATATCATACTGTGGCCTTCCTGTACAGCTTCATTCCACTATAATGCTGTTCCGTCCCCATGACACTACACTCTGTGTGATTTAACATTTATTTTCTGACTGCTTTAGTATGCCTCTGATGTATCATCCATCTGATTCATCCTGAACTGACTTTTGCTGCTGCCTCCCTGGCTGTTTGCCCTCTGTTAACAATGCGTTTGTGCGATTGTGTGTGCGTTTGCCTCACCGTGCAGTGCGGTGAAGGCCTGATGCCGGGCTGTAGCCGCAGGCTGTTGAGCTGAGAGGGAGAAGCAGGAGGATGCAGTGGGTCACTCTGGCGGTGGCCCTGGGGTGTGCGCGTCTCTCCCAGGCGTCGCACACCCCCACCCCTACCCCCACCTCCACACACACCCCTCTCGTGGACAACTCCGAGGAAGAAGTGGACGAGCCGTGCTTCGAGCCGTGCACGTGCGAGGTCAAAGAAGGTGTGCTACACGTGCACTGCGATGGGCGGGGCTTCACAAATGCCAGCCAGGTATGGCTTTCTTCATCATTTGTCTGGCCACGCATGTGGAGCTGCACTTTACTGCACTGTCACTTATCTTATTATCTAATATATCTCCCAGTCTAATATCCTGCCTCTAATGTGGCTTAGGGCTGTTTCTAACTGCTAAATTTATGTAATTAATAAGATAACTAATCAGACCTCTAATTAATCATTCAGGTGTCACAGTCATGGGTCCGCCCTTTCAAACTCAACCTCCAGAGGAACTCTCTAAGGCGTCTCTATAGCAACGGGTTTCAGCACCTTGGCAACGCAGTGTCGATAAACCTTGGCAACAATGCTCTCCAGGACATCCGAGTGGGAGCCTTCCACGGGCTCGCCAAACTGAGACGTCTGTACCTCCACGAGAACAAGCTGGAGGTTTTCAGAAATGACACCTTCGCCGGCTTAGAGGCTCTGGAATACCTCCAGGTAGTCCCGAAGAGTTAATCCGTGTTGATTATCCACGATTGACTTAATTATTGACAAATTTGTCCAGGATTACTATAGATAGCTGTGACAGAAATAATCAATGGCTAGCAGGTGGCCTGTGTGAAAGGATCTCCTCAAAATCTCTGTGCATTTTTGCAAACGGAGAGCTCTCAGTTGAGTTTACTTTCCAATTCGAGCAATTACTCATTCGTCACATCTTTTCTTTCTTACCTGCAGGCCGACTACAACGTGATCAAACGAATTGATAGCGGTGCTCTGAGGTTCCTCTACAAGCTTCGTGTTCTCATCCTGAATGACAACCTCATCCCTAACTTGCCTCCTCATCTGTTCAGGTTGGATTCTGATTATTTTACTGCAGAGCTTTTAAATTATGCCAGGACTGATCTGTAGAAATATCAGTGTCTGACACAATTAGTCACGCTGTACTGCTGAATTAATGTTCCTGTGGCATACTATTTCATATCATCAGAGATGGATTAATCATCAGATAAAATGCTGGCTCCTCTGTGATGGAATGTGTGAATTTTATTTTACTATAACAGTGTCCTTTCATGTGAACTAGCAAACTATATCCCTCCTCCTCCTGTACCAGATCCGTGTCTCTGACTCATCTGGACCTGCGGGGAAACCGTCTGAAGAGCCTGGCATATGCTGGGACCCTGGAGTACGTTGGCCGCTCCCTGATGGAGATACAGCTGGAGGAGAATCCCTGGAACTGCGGCTGCGAGGCAGTGCAGTTACAGCAGTGGCTGGGTCAGATTCCCTACACGGCAGTAGTTGGGGATGTTACATGCGAGTATCCCTTCCACCTTCACGGTAAAGACCTGAGGGAAATCCCCCGCAAAGAACTGTGTGCCGACCTGCCAGATAAAGAGCTGCAAGCAGTGGGGAGTGGTCCATCAGCAGGATCACAACCCCAGCATTTGCCCCCTAACTCTAAACACCAACCTGGGCGAGTCAGACCAACTAAGCCCTCCTCTATGGTGCACGGCTCCCGCCAGAACACACATACTTCCTCCACTTCGTCATCCTCTTCCTCTGCAGAGCGTAAAGACAGGGAGAGGCACCCAAGGCCGACTAAAAGGCCTCGACCCTCCAGAACATCCCCCACGCCACGCAGTCTGATGCCCAACCAGAATCCCCCGGTGGCTGGTTACCAAACACGGCCCCCTATTCCCATCATCTGTCCCCTGGGCTGCACTTGCAACCTGCACATAACTGACCTGGGTCTCACCGTCAACTGCAAAGAGAATGGCTTCCTCAATGTGTCCCAGCTCACACCTCGGCCTCTCAACGGCCGCAAGCTCTACCTGAGTGGAAATTTAATACAGAGGATCTACCGCACAGACTTCTGGAACTTCTCCAGCCTCGACATGCTTCACCTGGGGAACAACCGCATCTCGTACCTTCAGGAGGGCGCTTTTTCCAGCCTGACGAGCCTGAGGAGCCTCTACCTGAACGGAAACAATCTGGAGAGGCTGAGCCCCCACATGTTTCTAGGATTGCAGAATCTAAGGTAAGAACCTTTTGGATCAGTCACACCATTTACTTCTATTCACTTCAGACATACATATTAATTAAAACCTCATCAGCTTAGGTATTTAGAGATTTGTTTATAAGTATGTGGAAATTAATTTCACTGTAATACTGGAACGGCACAGAGCAGAACATTTTGATTACCATTATGCCGGAGTTTGATTGAAATGGAAGGTGCCCAGTCTCTTCCAGAAGTGTCATTTGTTAGTCACGCTGCCTGATGCCATGCTTCAGTTTGGGTGTGAGTGACAACGTGAAAATTAATGGGTTTTTGTTGTATTTGCATACAGAGGTGTCGATAAGGCGGTGAGACATTTGGATTTTTTGCCAGGATTCTTTTTTGAAGAATAAGAAAAGCTTAAAATAAAAGCACACTGTCAGAGTGATGCATATTTATGTCATCATCAGAATAAGACAGTTCCTTGGTTAATAACCTATATCCAAAGTCAGTCATTAAACAGTGAGGAAGACAGCAGAGCAGACTGCAAAGACCTCTTTTAGCCTTTTGGCTTTCAGCTCCACTATTTTATATTTAAAGACAGGGTTCAGGAAAAAAAATCTCCATAGCCATTTATTTGACTATTAATCAATAATAAAAATCCTCTCTGGACTTTTCAAAATGTCTACCTCTTAACCTCTTGTTAGCCTTTGTTAGCGACTTAATGGTGAGGGAGCTGTACAAGTCATTTTAACCAGATCCATCACTTATTCTAGCAATTGCACTACTGGATGACTAGCATGCACAGAGAATTCTCCAGCTGTACTCTGCACATATTTCTGTTATTTAAAAAAAAAAAGAGTCCTTTTAATTTGATCTAACAAGATAATCTGATACGCAAAGGCCAGTGTTAGTAGTCATCAGTGCAAAATTACACAATTTTATTTGATAGTGATCAGTTTATGGCTGCGAACAGGGGATGAGAAGATGAAATCCAATTTCTGGTGTGACTTTGTGACATGAATATTCATTGCTGTGTTTGCCATGCACGGAAGCGGGACATACTTGGAAGTTAAATGTATGAAAAGGCATCAAAAGGAATGACTAATTTATGCAGAAAGGAAAATGACCTTAGTGCATCACGAAATGACGAGATACAGCTTAGATACAACATACCGATAGTCTCTTTGCTTGTAAAGTCTGTGACACTGCCATCTTCTCTCCTGTCTATAGGTACCTTTATTTTGAGTACAATGAGATCCGTGAAGTCGATCCCGGCACTTTCGACTCCATGCCATCCCTCCAGTTATTGTTCCTTAATGCCAACCTGCTGCGGAGTCTCCCTCTTGGTGTATTCTCCAGAGTCAATCTAGCCCGCCTAAACCTTCGAAACAATCACCTGCTACAGCTTCCGATGGAGGGCGTGCTTGAACACCTCACCGGACTGGTACAGGTTAGTGTAAATTACTACATTACTAACCGTATTTACTGAATGGCTGTGGCGGTGTGGATGCAGGTGGATGCTTGAGAACACAATTCTGGTCTGCTAACCTCTGTGTGTGCAAATGAGTCAGATACCTGGCATGAGGCTTTCAGCTAATTTAGGCCAAATAACATGTATTTTGCTGACTGACAGTTGCCGGGTGGAAAAATAGAGATTATTGAATTGGATCACCCCTGTTGATTTGCTACACAAAAATGTGCATAATTATACAGAGCGTATTTATTTCAAATGTCAGCCGATGAGATTAAAAGAACTAATAGATTGCCAAGACACATTATATTATCACAGCTTGATGAAATAAACAAAACAACCTGAAATCTTGGATCAAGCCATGGCCACGTTTAAAAACTTCTGGCAGCCCCTGGTCTCCTGGCCTCTGGCACAGCTGCAGTTTTCTCTGTCATCTGTAGCGTCTGTTGTTTTGCAGGCTCTGCTGTGGCTTGTGGGACTATGGTTGCGCCTCAGGTATTCTAATTGGAAAATTGCAATTGACTTGATTTGCATAAGTGGTCTTAATAAATCAGGAGCTAAACTGGAGAAAGCTGAACCTCTCAAGTTTTTGTGAATGCTTAAAGTACCTTTCAGTAAATAGACTGTATAAACTGCTGTTATGTGGTAAATCCAGCTTTTTGTGAGAGCTTACCTCGCACATTTGACTGCAGCTTTATGTGACTGGTTGCTATACACAGCGCACCAATAAGGACAGAAAGCGAGGTGTTACATTTTTTTTTTAATTATCCTGCTTCCTCTCACTTCAGCAAATTTAGTGTACCAGGCTTTTCTTAGACAGCCCGAGTAGAATGAGGTAAGGTGGGTGTAGATTAGCCCGAATGTCATTGTGAATTTCCATTTTTCTTTGCTCCATGCAAAATTCCTGATCCTAGGTAGTGTGGGTGAGACTGGCAGTTCAGAGGCTGTTTCTAAATCTTTGCTCGAGGAAGGGACGACAGTAGTTCACGGAGCTGGAGGAGCCATGTAAAAGTGTATTATGGGTTTTTCTTTTGCACTGTTATACACCTCTGATGTCCAAGAGCATTAAAGCATTGACCAAATGGAAGCACACAGTGGGCTGTATTCATAAAGCTCAGTGGTACGACCATTGTAGTCCCTCAAATCTGTGCCACAGTAATTGAATCCATTCATTTACCAGGGTTGTTATTACTCTGACAAAGCCACATTAAGGCTGCCCATAGACCACGTAAAATAATGTGACAATGATATCACCTGTTGACTTACTGCTGGCCTGTTTGAAGCTCGGGATGAGGGATTTCTGGGCGCTGGCGTGTGCTTTTGGAGCCAGAGTTTGCACAGAAAAAAAAAAAATCAAAGGGTAACGCAGATGGAAACGGGGTTTAGCTCGCAGCTGCAGTAAAAAGCAGTCCATTTTGTTAATCATAAAACAGCAGCATGTATAGCTTAGAGTCATTGTCACCATCAAGAGCAGGATTATACAGTTACACCCACTTATATACACTGATATGAAAATACCCTGCTGATGTCAGTGTAATTAAAAAAAAACAAAAAAACAATATTAGCGTGACACCAGGGAGAAAAATTCAAATCACTCTGGTGTTTATGATTTCTTAACTAGAAAACGAATAGCAGCTCAACAGCAGATGAACCTTAAAAGAAACTCGAGTTAGGTGACTCAGTATCTGAGAGGATGCCAGAAATAATATATGTACAGTTCAGAAACACATATGTCTTTCTCAGTAAATGCAAAGGACGTATTGTGCAGCAGAGCAGCGCTTCCCTGTCATTGCCAGCCGTAATGAAGAAACTTGCCCATGGCCATGTTTCACTTATATAAACACAAACAGCAAGTCTGTCTCTGTCCGGCGATAACAGCTGTAAAATGGCCATTTGTTGCTTTTACACTTTGGTTCTGTGTGGATTACAGAAACAAGATGTGAAGTGTTAGAGAGATTTAGAGGTGGTGGTAGGTGGATTTGCTTATCTGGACAGAGCTATGCTAGCTGCTTCCAGGCCTCTTCTAGCTGTAGCTTCATATTTAGAGGGTTTTTTCTTCTGCAGATGTAAATATGGAATCTTCTCAACACAATAACAAGCAGTCAGAATGTTTATGAAGGTGAAAACAAGTTATATTTTCTTGCAATACAAGCCAGCATTTCAACTGAAATTGCACATGAAAGGCATTTTTTTTCTTTTTTTAAATAAAAGTGAAAGCATCTGTAATCATTTTAAACGGTGCTCTGAAAAGATGTGTTTTCTGTTTCAGCACAAAAGACGTCTTTGGTCTCATTGACTGGCTAAGTACTCTGATTTAGCATTAAATGCCAACTCATGCAGGTGCGCTGTGAGGTGAAATTTCTTATAGAACAAAGGTGGGATTGATAAGAGTAATGTCGTGTTAATAGCCACTCAAATTAAATTATGTGTAGGTAGCTAAACACATAGGCAGTGTTACCAAAGAGCTATTAAAATGATTTAATGTAGTAAAAAGTTAAGTTCTTTGTCAAAGAGTTTTCAAAAGAAACAAACTGAATTCCATTATAATTCTTTTTAAACACAGAAGCTGTGACTGTGCACTTGAAACTAGGATTTTTGTCCATAATGTGTTCACATATGGAGATATAATAAATGGCCATAACTATCTTTAGCAGCTGTGACAAGCAAATTCTTCTTCTAGGGTCTACAGTCTGTTTGGAAGAGCTGATAGAACCGCTTCCATCGCTGGGTGCTCTTTCTCATTTTATTTTATTTTTTCCTCAGACCCTCATGTCCCCATAATAACAGTTTGCGGCACATTTCAAAATCAAGATATCTCATACAGCTGCATTAAAAGACGGTGTTTATTTTCCCTCCGGATAAAAGATCAAGGGCTTCTTTCCAGGCTCGCCATGTTGCGCTGATGTTCAGCAATCACACGGAGGCAGAGATGCCAATTTCTTCACCGACACCAGCCTCAGTGGACCAGAAACTCTTGCTCTTTGCTCTGTGCTATTACTACCGCTCTCTCTCCAGCTACATGAAACACAAACAGCTGGATAGAGAAAGTTCATGCCCCTTCTCGAGGGGTTGTTGAAGTCGCTCGGGAAAATATAGGAAATCGCTATCTGAGGTAGAAGTCTATGAAGGGAGCACGAGCACACCATGAAAAATAAATTACAACACTTCAAAAAATAGAATAAAATCAAAATCTGTGTGAGTGCACTCAATACCACAATCTGATGAAATATAGAAGTGTAAGTGGAGAGCATCGATACGTTAGTGCTTTGACATAATTCTTTGGCTTTCTGTGCATAGCATCTCACACTCTACCACTGTAGCCGTAAAGACAGATTTTAAATGTACACGTTTTTCAAAATAAACACAATTTTGCATATGCTGCAGGTTCTTCTTCAGTCTTTTCGTGTCCGCTCTGTGTGTGTGTTATTCAAAAGACAATGAAACCCATTCATCAGTATGGAGAAGGCTTGGCAAGCTGAAGCTCAGGGGCGTCTCGTCACCAGAGACTACAGCAGAATCCCTGCGCCAGAACTTCCAAAACCTGCTTGTATTGACTCTATTTCTGTGAACTAACTGGAGCAATTCTAATGACTGACAGGATGTTTGGGCAAAGTGATCAATTAGAAGGCACACAGCTCACTAAGAACGTTCTGAATTTCTCCCCTGATGTGAATTCTTTTGTAGCTCTCAAATAAAGTTTGGATGATTATTGCCTGATCTTTGCTCTCTGTCATAATGATAAAAACCCACAAGAGCAAATATGCTCTTCTGCGGTTAAAGCAGGGCCATTTCAGTCTTTTATTTAAGTCAGGCTGAATATATTTTCTGACAAAAGAGGGTTTCCAATATATCATCGCAGGCTGGATTAAAGCAATGAATGCTGGTTTGGTTAGTGTGCCACTTTTTATTGTCAATTTAGTGTACGTGACTTACTCCAAGCCTTTGTGTTCACAGAACGTGCATAATGGTATCATGCGCTCATATTTTCCCCGCACCTGCCGGGCTAACTGAGGGTCTATAATTTCCTGTCACAACACAAGCTGTGATTGACAAGTTGACAGCAAATCGCACACTAGGTGACCAGGCGTATAAATTGTAAACAGTGTTGGATGTGTTGGACAGATGCTTTGAAAAGAGAAGGGGATAAAGCCTTTGGGATTTGCGTGAAAGAAAACAATAAAATGCTTCAAGAATTTCCACCAGATGTAAGACTGTCATTATGAAAGGTATGAAACAGCAAAAACAAACTGACACTTTGGTCATGCAGTGTTTCTTTAAAATGTCACTTTGCTCATTCGCGCTGCGTTAGAGGCTAGATGCGTCACAGTAATGCGGTGGATGCTTTTCAGTGGACTTTTAATATGAGTGAGTGAAAACTGCAGCATAGTTTCTCTTCACCTTCCAGTTGCAATTACGCTATTATGAAAGCCACACAAAAAGCCCACAGTGGGCTAACTTCAATAAAGTGAAGGAGCATCCGGTTGTTCAGTGTGAGGCATGAGGAGGTAGCTGTATCATGGCTCCCACAACAGCAATGCTGAATCATCTCGGGACGCATCCATCTATTCCTGCAAGCCAGGGAGATAGCCTAACCGAATTAGCATGACAACATTTGTGCGAGCTCCTTGGAAGTGTGACAGAGAGAATATCAGCTTTCATTGCCAATGTCATTGCTAAAGATATGGAACAGATGAGTTCTGTAGACAATACAACGTGATGTAAGTGATTCCCTTCGTGCATAATCTGCTTTAAGCTTTTCAGAGCGCGGCAAAGTGAATATTTGAGTTTGTTTTAAGGCGCACAATCAATAGCTGGCAATGAGAAAATGGATTTGCACGCATACCTATTGGATTATAGCACAGGGGAGAGTTGCATCACATCCCGTTAAAAACAAAGTGCTGTGATACTCTTGCACGCTTGTCACAGAAAAGCTGCCGGTGAGTTTTATGAACAAGCACTAATATAGAAACTCTGAGCGGTGTCTATTCAAAACTTTTTTCTATGAGAGCCCTCGCTGCTGGGAAGAGTTGAATATTGAGGATATATCCAGCCTGGGCACCATCATCTGGTAAATGCAAGCACTTTAGTGTTTTGATGACCCTATAATGAGAGTATTTACATAATCTGTGCATTCATCACATGCATATTTTAAAAATAATTTGGAGCTACTGGTCAGTGTGGAGAGCCATTATATCAATTCTGAAAAACTCATTTTCCAAACCTTATTACTTGGAAAGGGTTAGAGATATCATTTTTCTGGTTGTCATCTAAATAGGAGTCGGAGCCATCGGCCCATTCTTCAGCACAAAGTCAGGGAAATTATCTACTGCACGGCAGACCAGTAATTACACTATAACTACACAATGACAACACACTGTATTTTTAATGTATTTCTCCAGGTGGACCTGCAGCAGAACCCATGGGAGTGCAACTGTGAAGCTGCTCCACTGAAGCGTTGGCTGGAGGGGCTCAGCGCTGTGGTTGTGATGGGAGAGGTAGTGTGCCATTCCCCGGATAAGACCAAAGGTGTAGACCTGCGATCCCTCTCCATGGAGCTGCTATGCCCTGAGCTGGAGCCTCAAGAGGACCAGGACCAGGAGGAGCAGACGGCCACCTCCACGGCTGCAGACAGAGGCGTGTCGGTTGACTACCCCGGCTCAGGCGTCGGTCCCCTTCCGGAGAAGAATTCAATCCCTCTGTCGGTCTTAGTGCTCAGCCTGCTTGTGTTGTTTGTCTCTGCTTTCTTTGCGGCTGCAGCACTAATCGCCTACGCCCTGAGGAGGAGAGACAAGCTGCCGTTCCGCCGCCAGGGAGAGGTGGATTTGGCCGGCATCCAGATGGAGTGCGGGATCTTCACCGAGCAGACGCACCACCATCATCATCACCACGGCCTCCCGGAGACGCCGCCTCTACCTCCGCCTGAGCACAACCACGTCTACGACACCATTCTGCCCCCAGAGGCCGCCGCCAAAGGCCCTAACCCTGCGGCGGCATCGCACATGTGTAGCAACCCCATCTACAAAGATGAGCAGGACGCAGCGGTGAAACAGCGGCCGCAGCAGCAACAGACGTTTGCAGCTTCGAAAGAGTGCGAGGAGGGTTACTGCTCTGCAGCAGAGAAGGAGAGGGAGTGGGCTCTGGAGGTGTCCTCGTCACCCATCAACACTGTTACAGGAGCCATGGGACCACTCGCTGGCCTCCACGGGAACGGCATCCTGTGCCCCACAGTAATCGACAGCCAGGGCCCCACTCCTAAAGTGGAGCTGGTGGACTGTCTCTTCAGACTCCCAACTCCTGAGTTCAGAGATTTGCCAGATAGGTATGTGAGGCCCCCGCCCCGCTACCCTCACCCCCAAGACTCCAAACAGGACACGAGACCCGACCAAACGCTCGTGGTCACCACCACCACGAGCTCCACTCCAGGTGGTAGCAGTCAGAGCGAACAGGGAGCTGGAGAGCAGAGAGCCAGACTGAGGACCACACCAGACTACATGGAGGTGTTAGACCGCTCTTACCAGTTTTAACGGGCCTCCTCTTTCTCCCCCTCCTCATCCTCCTCTTCCTGCTACCCATCTTCTCTTGTCTCTTCATCATCTCTCTCTCTGGTGGTGAATCATTCAGTAACAATGACTTCTGTACAGAGGTTGGCTTTGAGAGGAGCCTGTGGGGGAGCGGGACTACACTACACGCTATGTTTATTCCTGGATAACGAGCTGAGGTCACTTTTTGTATTTTCCCCACTACTGGCATATAGGTTGGTTTTTTGGCAAGGAGTAGCTGATCACAGATCTCTGCCTGGAGGCAAAACTTCAGCTGCAGCTACTACAGTATCCTTTTCTTTTTCTTTTTAAAGTACTGAGGCTCGGCTTTTCTACTCGGCGCCACAATTAGCGGGAGACGGCATGGTGGTGGTGGTAGTGGGCGTTGATGCTCATAATATTGCTCTCAAAAGACCTGCATGGAGGTGAAACACACCAGCTCTTCAAAGCATCATCAAACACAGAGTCGTGAACTGTGACAGCCTCGAAGTTTAGAGCGAGCTAGGTGGACACGTTAGGATGGAGACCAGACAGAGAAAAGCAAGAAGAAGAGAAGTAACTGAAAACAGCCAAGTGCCTTAGCAATGAACAGCCAGCAGTGTGGTCAATGCTTATTTTTCTATGAATACAGATCTATTTATCTAAACAAAGAGGTTTGACTACCAATGGATGGGACGCTGATGGACGACTGAGACTAATCAAAAACCCGCCGAGTAATTGCATTCCCCTGGATGAGCCAAAAATAATAATATACCCAGTCAATATTGGAGTTGTTTGTATGCAGTTCTGTTCATTTTCATCATCTCATCCAGTTAACTTAATTTGCTTAACCGGTTGATTTTTTTTACAGGGCTACGATGATGGACATATCCAGGAATAGTCGTTTGCTGTGTGAAATTATAAAAAGGTTCTGGTTTTATGGAGAGAAAAAAAAAAGATACAGATTTTTTTTTTCTTTGGTTTGTTTGACTGAAAGACAAAAACAAAGGAAATTACAGAAGGACATTAAGGCAATGGATGCATCTTGGATTTCTTAATCAGCCAGACTTAATGGGGCCAGGAGGACCTCTGCTGCACATTTTCATTTTCATCGGACACAGGCACAGAGGTTATTGTATTGATTTTTAAGTATTTCTCAGAGGAAAATTGAATGGCAAAAAAAGATCAATGGACAAAAAAAAAAAAAAACAGGATGTAAAAAAGGCATTTTTTGTCTAAAAAAAACAAAAGAGACAGACACTTCTATCAACTATCGATTATTATCTTTTACAGAGGTACCTTTTTATGCTTTCATCTCTTACCAATAGTAGAGGCAGTTGTGAATATATTTATTCTTAGTTTTCGCGTGTTGAAGCTCTCCTGTAAGGGATCATGTTATATTAATGTATAGGATGGTTCTGCATCTGGTTCAGCCTTCTTACCGCCGACCCACGAAATACAATAAAGGGTGCTACATAAAAAAAACTACTGTGTAACCGCTTCACACATACATACACTTGCCCTGACCCCCATAAATGCACACTCACTCTCCCTGTTGCTTTAATAGTGTATGAAAGAGACGGCTTGAGGTATGCTAAGCCTCTAAGCTTGTCCATGCAGCGTGTTGCGGAGATCAGATGAGAGTTGAGCAAAGCTGGCTCCCTGCAGGGTTCCTCACACACTAAAGGGTGGAGATAGAAGCTAATAGTGTGAAATCTACCACATTAACGGTATAAAATAAATACAAGTCCATTGGGTGAAATAAGGACATAACTGGGGGCCCTGTGGCCAAGGTCGTGAATTGCTAGTGTTTCTTTCATAATGATCTTCCCTCTCTCTTCTGCTTTCATCTTTCCATCTGATTTGCTCCTTTCTCCCCTTTTCCTCTGCTCTTTATTCCTCTGCTCTCCTCCTCACCTTTTCCTTTTGTTCTTTCTTCTCTCCTCTATTTCCCCTTCCTTCTCATTGCTCTGGCTGTCAGCTCAGCCTCGCAGGATGGACACGGAGAGGTGCTGTTCAATATGCTGCTCAACACACAGGTAGCTCACATTCAAGTGTGTGTGTGTGTGTGTTTTGTTTCTTTCTGCTGTGCTCTTTCCATCCTTCGGTGATGAGTGCAGTTCTTCAGACGCCTCCTCACTCTCAGTGTTCAGAACTCTGTTGCACAGATAATCCCCCTGTGGGTGCGTTTGTGTGTGCGTGTGCGCACAGTCGCGACTTTGTGCATTCAGAGGGGTGTGCCTTTGTTTGTAGGTGTGTGTGTGTTTAAGAAAGTGTGTGAAGCCGGGCGTTTGTGCGGCTCGTCTGTTGGCATGTGCATGACGGGGAGGGTGAGTGCAGCGGCACAGCCTCAGTCCAGCCTTAATCCTCTAAGCTGTGTAGTTCACTCATGCCACATCAGCCCCATTGTGTCTACAGACAAAGAAGCCCAGTTAAAACTAAATGCCAGTTAGAGCAACAAACGACTAATTATAGCATCATTCTCTCCGTCCTGTTCGCTCGCTTTCCCTCACTTTTAATGCTTCCTTCTCACTTCCTCGACCATGAGCATGTCTAATTTTTGCAGCCCTCTCTGCTCTGGACCCGTTTCAGAGAGTGTGTGTTTGTGTGGGTGTGAGCGTGTCGACGTGTGTGTGTTTGGCTCTTGCGTTTCCCTGTATGCTCGTGTATGTGTATGTGTCTGTGTATGTGTGTTTGACTATCTGACAGCTTTGCCATGGTTCATGTGTTTGGGTCCTGTCAGAGCTGTCCTGTCACTGTGTGAAAAAAATCATTCATTTCCCAGAGTCGAGGATGAAAGAGTCTTTAGACTTCAAACGCCTGTGGGCCTCTGTGGCTTAGATTGCCTCTCGCTCTTCCACCACCACCGTGTCATTTATTCCTTAAAAAATACACAAAAAAAAACAGTGCGGCTGTGGCATCGGTTAAGTAGAGATGGCAGAGACGTGGCGCGGAGCTGGACAATTAGCCTGATTAAAACACTGTCATTTTGCATAATAGATTTAGCCTGAGCTGCGATAGGCGGATCCTTCTGAGTGAGAGTGTGTGTATGTGCGAAAGCATGAAAACATATTCTTCTCTGCATAAACATGCGGAGTATTAAAAATGCACAGTTAGGCATGGTTTGAAAAGAGATCTATTTAAAAGTCATGGTGCATAGCTGCACAAGCTTTGGTGTTTGGCCATGACAAATAGTTGTGGTTGAGCTGGTCATCGCTTGCAAACACACGCGCGCCACACACACACTCATAAACATTTACATCAATATATCAGCGCTGCAAATGTGTGCACACTTTCTACATACAAATACAAGTAAGCACGAGTAAACAAAGTCCATTTATATATGCACATAAACTGTACATACAAGCACATATACAAACACAGCGTCTGCTGCAGCGCTGTGATGTTGTTTGGTTGCTCTGCATTGCAGTAATCGGCTCCGCTCTTCTCCTCTGCTCTCACCCACAGACAATCACCGGCTCTCAATGGACAACATCAGCAAGGGAAATACCTACAAAGAGTGCGAGAGACATAGAGAGAGGGTGCAAGGGGGAGAGAGAGAGAGAGAAGGGGGGGACAGTGAAGGGAGAGTAAGGAGGATGCTGGAAGAAAGGGGATGATGAGAAGGTAGGGAGGGAAAGATGGACTAAAGAAGACAGAGAGATTTAAGGGCAGATGGGGGAAGATGAAAAGAAGGCGAGAAAGATCAGCAAGCGGGTGTTTCCAGGCTTAAGGCTGCTGGAGGACTTGTCATTTGCTTGCAAGAGGAGAGTTACTGTAGGCAGCAGGGCAGTGAGAAGAAAGAGGAACTTAGAGTAGATGTGCGAAACAGACTCAGATAATGTATCTGTCCATTACGGGGGCACACATTTCTGGCTGCCTCTGCTTTGTGTCTGCTCCTTGGCACGCGACGCCACCCACGTGATCTCTGCAAAGACCTGGAGCTCAATTACAAGTCTGCCAAACAGTTAAAAGATGAAGATTTTTGAGTCTTCTAGTGTAAAATGACAATACTTATTTACAGGCCTGTGAAGGAAAATGGCGGATTACTCGGCGTGGTGGCTAGGTGTTATTATAGTAAGCTGATATGTGTCTGTTACTGTGTCATTCTGCTGTTGCGCTAAGCTGGTATGGAGACACTAAGATGGCAGGGACCGGCCCGGTTGACGTTGAAAACATCACGCAGGCTTTACAGGGCCTTGTCTTGAAGAGTTTGTGTGTGCGTGCAGGGTCTGCGTCTTGTCAGTTTTAAGGTTTTTGTGTGCGAGAGATGAAGAACAGACAGAAGAAGGAGAATATGGGTGATCTTCACAGAAAAGCTATTTTAAGGGAAGTTGGTATCATTGAACAGATTTGCACCTGGATTTTAAGTCCCCATGCAACCACAAGGTTTTGAGTTTCCTGCTGGAAGAAGACACCGCTTGCCTCGGGTTCCTAGCAACTCCCTGAGAACGCTGCCACTAATAGAAAGCGAACAGAAACGTAATTATGCTCGAAATGGCATTTTTGAAGTCTGATTTTCACTTGGAGATTGGCATTATTGATTTTTTAAATCCAATTTTCCATTTTTAAAAATTGACTACATACCAATTATTCGCTGGATTGAGACTTGGAGAAAAACTACAAAGCCTGAGGATCACTGTCTCTCTCTGAAACAGTGTTGACGCCACCATAAATTCTGATTTGTGAACGTGTCTCCCTGCTGTTTCCTTCGTAGTCAGAAGCGAGCCAGGAGCAGAGGATTAGAGCCTACCTCAACACTGGAATGCCTGGTGGCTGCTACTGCACAGCTCCCAACGCTTCCTAAATACCCCAGCTGGTGGTTTTTAGTTTTGAGAGGCAGTGGGCCACACAACTGTCGACTTTGCACTTCATTTATGATAAACTTAAGTCGGTCTTAATCTCTGCTCGTCGCCGTGTGTTGAACCAGTGTTTGGAACAACATGTTTATCTGGCGGGGAAGGCGAGTGGAGTGGGAGCCAGGGGAAGGCACCCGTTCATAGAGATAACCCAGAATGTCTTCTCTCCCTCCAAGTGAGGCTCTGAAACTGGGAGTGCGATTGTGTTTATGTGTATGTGTGCAGGGCCGTAACAGTGATTTATGGGTCCTGTGCACAGAGGGGAGTTCTGGACCGTGGCTTTACTTTTTCATCACTGCAGTTATGGCATCAAACAACTAAATCCAACCAGCCACAACATAAAGTTCGCACACTTTGATCTCCCGATCGGTTACAGAAAAATCCTCGGGGAATCCTTCAAAGCTGTTTTCACACATGAACCCCCAACAGTGTTGGGAGAATCAGACTGGGGATATTGTCCGGAGTCGCCGTTTATCACATGTAGCACACCGAAGATTTTTGAGTCAAGCCTGCACTCTCTGATGGTTTCAACAATGACTTTACTTGGGCAGAGCTTTTAGCAGGCAGGACACATGATACCCACTCACCTGCCTGCTCTCAAGATAGTTAGCTGTGCTATTCCCACATGGGCTTAATTGGACATTATCCAACTTCATTCTAGAAAATGAAGTTATAGACTGTTAAAGGGGATCTACCCTTTAATTGTACCTCTATAATTTCAATACTGGACTCTACTAAAATAGATTTGTTTGATTCGCTGTTCAGAATAATCCTTATTTATCTTATACTGAGCTGTTGGTGCACATCGGTTCATCCTCTGTTTGAAACAAGCTGGTTTAGCTCTACTCCTTTTAAGGCCACCTTTAATTTCAGTTTGGTTTTCTCTCACTGGCTGCCCTTCGCAAACAGAAGTTTTGAACAGCATGTAGGTGTGGCTTCCATGGTCACATGCTGCGCTCACTGACCAATTCATTAGGTGCATCTTGCTAGTATTGGGGCACACCCTCTTCTTACATAGATTTAACAGCTTGCTGGAATCATTCCTCAGAGATTTTGGTCTATTTTCACATGTCAGCATCATGTAGTTGCTGTGGATTTGTTGGCTGCACATCCATGATACAAATCTCCCTTTTCAGATGTGTTCCTGCATTGAGATCTGGGGACTATTTGGGTACTTGTCATGTTCAAGAAACCAGTTTGATCTGCATTCGTGACATGCCACAATATACTAAAAAAGTAAATGATGTTCAGTTGATACTAAGTCACTCTGGTGCTAAGAACCATATTACGCCATTACAACCATCCTAAATGGTTTCTATCAGGCTGGATGGATCCAAGCTTTCATGTTTTTATGGCACATTCTGACCCTACTAAATGTTGCAAGAAATCAAGACTCAACAGACCAGGCGTGCGATATTTTTCTAATCTTCTATTCTCAAGTGTTGCTGCGAATTGTAGCTTTAGTTTCCTGATCTTCTGTATACTTTGTTGTAAGGAGTGGGTTATTTGAGTCACTGTTGCTTTCCTATCAGCTTGAAGCTCTATGGCAATTCTCTTCTGACCTCTGGCATCAGCACTGTATTTTTACCAAGAGAACTGCCGCTCCCCTGGATATTTTCTCTTTTTTGGACCATTCTGTGTAAACCCTAGAGATGGCCGTGTGGGAAAATCCCAGTAGATTAACGGCTTTTGAAATATTCAGACCATCTCATCTGGTACTAAGAACCATGCCGCATTCAAAGTCACATAAATCACCTTTCTTCACCATTATGACACTCGGTTTGGACATTTAGCTCTTACGTTCAGCTCTGCCAGTACATGTCTGCAAAAGTTCAGGACTGCAGTGTGGGTGAGAAAACAACTTAAGCTCTCGAGAATAAACTTGAGAATAAACAATTACTATTACTGTGCACATAAATGCATAAAGAAATCAATAGTGTTGCAATTTATGCCGATGAATGGTGGAAAATGCCATAATATTACTTTTAGTAAAGGTTATAACATTTTTGGTGCCTTAAATTTCACTGGAAACCAAACTTACCTTAATTCATTTAAGCTCAAGTCCAGTTTTTTCAAAGCAAGAAAGTGATAGAGAATTTTAATAGATCATTAAAAACTCATGAGTTAGCCTTGATTTGATGTAGTAAACAGAATTTGACTAAAAAATGCAAGGTTAAAAAGATTGTCGGGAAAAAAGACGAGGAAAAAAAAGAAAATATTCATAACAAATTTTCTCTTTTATTTGTATGCGTATGTGTGTGAGATGAACACGGTCATTCTTATGCATTATATATGCTGTCATTGAAATTTTAACACTTTAATAATTAATGCAAGCATTTAATGTTTAAGAGTTACGCTTAAATGTTAAACCTGTGCATAACTCAAACTTGCAGTTAATTCCTTTTGCAATTCAAGTGTTGGTGTTGCTCTTGTGCTGGATAGCATTACAGCATGCGCACATCCTTCATACTTTGAACAGTTAGTCTTCAAAATGTAACCGAGGCAGACAATTTTTAAGGCTCTTTACAAAAAAAAGCCCCCTGATTTTATTTCTGACGGTTCCACTTTGTCTCACACAACACTTGCTGTGTCGTGCATTGTATTTGTTTGCGGTTTTGATGATTTTCTGGGTTCCATGTTTCAAAAACCAGAGCAGTGTGAAATAGAAGTGTAAAATCTTCATAAATATACACTTGGGGATGACAAAAGGCATTTTAGTTCAGACAGTTTTGAAACCATAGCTCATCCCGGGGAGCTGCTGTTTAAATAAATACAAGCATAACAAATGTGTGCGTGTGTTGTGTGCATGTGTTTTGCTGAGTGAGAGCCCTCTGGTACGTGCATGTGCCAGTTCTTCAGCCGTGGAATGAATCAGATCTGCTCTCAAGACTGCGTACCTCTCTCCAACAGCGGACTCGTAAAAGAAAGCCCTACATGAAATCCATTATGCTTAATTCCCCAAATCCATAATACTCTCAGAGGTCTTAATCTCCATCCCATTCTTATATAAATTAGCTTCTTCGTCTCTGGCAGACAGAGCTCTCTCTGTCGACACCAAATGCCCAGACCGCTCTGCACTCAGTTGGGAGAAATCACTGCGACTACAAGAGACAGCCATGATCTTTTCTGCAAAAGAATAAACCTTTTGGGAAATATGCTTATCCACTTTCTGGCACAGAGTTCGAAGAGAAGATGGATACCACTCTCATTGCATATTATGTTATCTTTGCCTAGCAGAGAGGCAGGAAGCAGAGGGAAACCGCTAGCCTGGCCCACGGGGATGTAAACAGGATTGCACGAGTTACACTGTGAGCATTTTGTTAACCTTATGTTTAGTTCATTTCACATCAGAGATAACAAGTGTAAGCCTTAATGAAGCTAAATACTGTTCCAGATTTGAGCTGCACCTCTGTGAAGAGTAGTGCTGTTTCTGATGCAAACTGCGGCAACTGAGCCCTACGCTAAGCTCTCAAAGTACCTTAATTGCCTCCATGAGCTGTGTGTCACAGCCGCTCCAACTGCTCACAGTGTTGATAAGCAGGCCGAATCAGCAGGCCGAACCACAATAACATCCAGTTATTAATGGAACATCGGCATGTACACACCTGTCCCTTTCAGCTCATGTGGTATCTCTGCTTCACATCTCTCCCCACTCCAATCACCCCACCGCCTCTGGATTAGACAAATGATTAAACAAAGGAAATATTACCAGTTAATTACAGAGCTTTAGAGTTGCTGCTAGGCAGATTTTGGTGGGCAGAGCGGGGCTAGCTATTTCCTGCTGTTTCCCAGTCTCGGTGCCAGTCTAAGCCAACTTGTGGCTCCATATTTTCTGCACTGAGGGAGGAGTGCTATTGATCTTTCCAACTCGCGCTCTCTGCCAGAAAGGGAATAAACGGAATAATTTCCCAAATTGTCAAACTTTTGCTTTAAGAATAGAGGGACATCTACAGGAGGCCGCCATCCACCAGGAAACAGAATGAACTTGCTATTTTCAGGCCATGCACAAGGGAGAGAAAGCGACACTTTGTCAGGCTCAGATCTATTTTTTTTTTTTGCGGCCTTCAGATTCTCTTTTTGTTTAGGGCATCTGTCAGACTGTTTTCTCGAAAGTGGTGGTGCGATGAGGATGAGTGAAGCGTTCCGACTCGCGCGCGCGCGTGTGTGATGCTGGATAACCGGGGGCGATGCACCGCAGTGTGGAACCAGGAAATAAAAACAACATTCCAAAGAGAATAATGCAGCAGGAGGAGGAACCTAGTTCTACCGAGGTCCCCTGGCATCGCTCGCTAGCTAGCGTGTTTGTCTGCACGCGTGTGTTTGTGTGTGTCTGCCTATGTGCCTCTGCCAGCTTTTGTGCTTCTCCGTGTGCTGGTTATGTACACATGCTTGTCCTCCAGCACTGGAATGAATCACACACACACGGAGTCACATAATTAGTGCTGGGTCCCCACAGTGAGAAATTCCAAAGATTCTTCTCCACAATGTTTTTGCTTCTTTTTTGCACAACATCAATCAGAGGGAAAGACTTTTACTGTTTTTCAGACCATTTTTTTTACCCCTCTTTTCTTGCATCTTTACATATTCTCCCTAACTCTATTACCCCTCCCTCTCCTCCTAATCACCCCTACTTTCAAACACCTCCCTCCGTAATTATTTCTTTCTTGTCTCCCCTCATTGCCCTCCCCCTCTTTTTATTATTTCTGCCTCCCCCCTTCCTTACTTCTTATTTAATCTCAGTTCATTTTTGCTCCCCCCCCCCCCCCCCCCCCCAACTCTATCCCTTCCCCTTTTCCTTTTCTCTCTCCTCTGTCTGTCTCTGTTAAATGGGAGCAGTGACCCCATTACGGAGCGTCGGTGCTGCAGAGCGGCGGAGGAAGAGGAGGCGAGGGAAGGAGGAGCAGGAGGAGGAGTGGATGGGAGGATGGATTGCGTTCTGTGCGTTTGAATGGGATGATTAATGAGCATCGCCTCCAGAGGGTGTTATCCCTGCTCTGGACCAGCAGGGACACCAATGGGTCACCTCTGGTCTCAGGCACGCGGCTGTGATACACACACGGCGCACACAGAGGCTGGAACGCTGTGCAAACAGACGCGCACACACACACCTCGCAAACCCATCACCGCTGACATTATCATTAACAATGGTGGGACAATGGGATCGGGGGCCACAATAGCAAACACAACCCAGAGCCTGAGAGTGTTCATAGTTCATGAACGAGTTGTTTCGCAGCTCCAGTGCTGCTGCTGCTGCTGAGACAGATTTTCTTCTCAGGTTGCTAACTCTTTGCTGTCGATTCACTTGCAACATGGGATCGATTTAACATGATGAATTGAGTACACGCTGAATCTAAATATTGAAGTCGTGATGTTGAATGTTCAGTTTGTCGTCTCCTAATGATTAAGAACGAATGGCTATTTTTAGTATTGATGTTCCTGGTAATTATTTTTCATTAATATCCCATATTACCGCTGCTGTTGTGAGGGTCTTTTTACTGCTATGTCTTTCTTTGAAGGGTGAAAAAGTCATTCCTCGCCACCAGAGATGGGCAGTAACGCGTTACTTGCAACGCGTTACTGTAATCTGATTACTTTTTTCAAGTAACGAGTAAAGTAAGGGATTACTATTGCAAAAACGGTAATTAGATTACCATTACTTTCCAGTAGGAACGCTGCGTTACTGCGTTACTAAAACCGTGATTTTTTGCGAGAATGTCTCATGACAGTGACGTAAGCGAGTGCGCCGTTAGTGACAACGGCTGTGTGCAGATCAACAATGGATCACATATCGATTGTGGGAGAGAGTATGAGCGTGCAGCGTTTAAAGCGCAGAAGTACTGACCTTAGTTTGAGTTTGATTCCATAAAAAGTGACAAAAACATTAGCGTCCGTTGTGCGTGGGAAGAAAACTTCTTTTTACAGCGAAAAAAACCCTAAACTTCCAAGCAAGCACCGAGTGCGCAACATAATGGGAAACTCTCAGAGAAACTCGCGGATTCTTCAACTGACCGCTGCGGCACACCTGCACCAGGGTAAACCTCCGCCTACCCCACTCCTGCTTTACAGGTGAAAATAGAGCAACAGGACCGCTGAGTCTTTGACTTTATTTATGTTCTGCTGTGTTTTACTTGCATCTATTTGAAAGAGTGAGTGTAAACACAATATTTTATTTTATGTGCTGGAATGTGCAGAAAATAGGTTTAAATGTTAAACTAATTTATTCAAGTCAGAGAATGTTGCATATAATTACATTTTTGCTTGATGCATAAAGTTAAAAGATTAAAACTGATAAAACAAGTAAAAAAAAGAGACTTTTCCATTTGATTACATTTTGTATGATGGATTATGCAGAAAAAGTAGAATTGGGCTGAAAGATCTATCGCTTTATCACCTCTTCAGGTTGTAAATCGTGTTTTTAAAAAGTAACTAAGTAACTAAGTAATTAATTACTTTTGAAAATAAGTAATCAGTAAAGTAATGGGATTACTTTTTTGGGGAAGTAATCAGTAATTAGTTACTGATTACTTTTTTCAAGTAACTTGACCAACACTGCTCGCCACACACTGTACTAATTAATGTGAATCATTACACATCACATTACGTATTAATGCAAAAGTTTATTATCTAAAAGAGCTCCTTATAATCCCTAAAGGGACCTATACTCATCTATAACTACATGTTTTTATTCTTGGATTTCACTGAAGTAGGTTTGCGTGATTCAGAATTCAAAACAATCATTATTTATCCTACACCCAGCCTTGGCACAGACCCCAGGTTTTTAGCCTTTTTTCTTTTCTTTTTATATGTTTCTTTCCAACCCCAACTTTCTCCTTATCAGCTGCCTATGATAAACAGAACCCAATATTAGGAATAACTGCCCTCACTGACATTATAAAGAGCCAAGAGAAGAAAAACTGTTTAAAACCTAGCGTGTGCAGCAGTATGACGCCTGAGCATTTAGATCACAGGGATTAGTTGCACATCCACGATCTGATATCCCTGTTTTGCTGTTATTTCAACATCATAATATTGTCTGGGTATTCAGTTAGCATTAGCCAAGAAGTTAGCAAGTAAACCAACACAAGTAACCCAAATTTGGCTAACAGCAAAGCTAACTTGACAATATATTTGTTATATTGAATAATCTAATAAAGAAAATACTTGCTATTTAATCCAAAAGACCAACAAACACAAAAACACCAGACATTATGATACAGACTTATAATTTGCACCGATGTTTTTTTTTTCTCGAAATTCTATACTCGAAAAGTGAGCGCGAGAGCCCTCGGTGTGCCTGCTCGGTGCTGAAGTCAAAGTAAACTTTATTGTCATCTCCGCTACATACAGTCCAGTATATAGAGAGACGAGACGACGAGGCTCCAGTTACAGCAGTAAACAAACAATTTATATATAAGAAGAGTAAGAAAGTAAATATACACTTTAGGACTCGGGGTAAAGGGATCAATAACAATTGAAAATTTATAATTTACAGTTTGATGATTTAAAGTCTCACACACAAGCTGTCGAAAGGGGAGGGAGACCTGCTGCTTCCAGATAGAGCACATTTCATTCATAATGATGTAAATCCAAGCCCATTATGTATTCATGATTTGAACCTTGGGTTGTGTGAAATCCCAGAAATAAACCTTAGACAAAGTGAATCTGTGAACTAAGGTGTAGGTCTATTAGGTTATGTTGTGGCGATCCTCGAGTTGGGGGATTTGTGTTCATACTGGAGTGCAAAATTAAAACCAATGTAAGATGGACAAGAAAAGTTCAAAGCCCATAATGGGCCATAACTAGAAAAGAAGAGGAGGAGAAACGAGCAAAAGATGCAGGTAAGCAGATGTGTCATTGGATAATGGCAGGACACCCTGAAACAATCAGAATCAGGATACTTTATTAATCCCCAAGGAAATAATGTGGATTACAGTTGCTCCAAAAAGAAATGGTAAAAATAGTAACAGTAACAGACTAAACTCCAAACATTATGTTACAGATTTTAATATTAATTAGTCAGTGTCAATTGTTGATTTGTCCTGTTCTCATTGTATGACGTATTATGATGGCTGTTTGGTAGTCGTTTGCATACAATGCATACTCTCTCTCTCTTCATATGTGTGTGTGTGTGTGTTTCTCTGGCGAAATTCAGTATGGTTCCAACAACAGTTTTATGTTAATGTATAATCCTTAATATGTTTTATGTGTGTGTGTGTGTGGGGGGGGGGCAGAGGGAGTGTTCGCCCGGGCCGCCAAACAGGCTAGGACCGCCACTGATAATTATGACGATGCAAGAACAGCGCCGTGGGGATACCACATACACTGTTTGCACAGAAAATAAGGACAAAGCATAATAGTTTGGCTGCAGTTTGGCTTTAACTCAAGCCTCATTTTAAGTAATAAATGTGTTTATAGTCATTTTAATACATTTACATTTAGTAATTATTTCAGTCTCTCTCAGGTTGTGTATCTAAGCACAGGGGGATCCCAGGATGGTGATACAGCGATAAAATCCTGCACAGATTTTTACAATTAACAGCTACACTACTGTCTGTTTGCTCTTTGTAAGTTACTGCTAATACTAATAAAACGTCTAATTCCAACATTGAAAGCCTTCAACTGCAAGATACAGCCTAGCAGGAAAGCAGATTGTGCACTTAGCCTAAACCTTCTCCACATATAAAGTATGATATATATTTCTTACGTTATCCTGCTATCGGTCACTGCTGGATCAATCAGATTAAAACCTGCAGGTGAAATGCTGCAAGCATCCACTTACTCACTGAGGTACCCGTATTTTCTGGGTCCTGCTGATATGTGCTGCGTGCAGCATCAGAATGTTGTAAAATTATTGAGTGACTTCCTTTTTAAATCAGTGTGACTGCACTTGGCTGCTCTGGTAACAAAGGGTTAAGGTTCCTCTTCAGTTTCTGACAAAGTACTCTGACGTGCTAATACACGGGAAAATGTAAGGATGACAACTTGAACGTCAACAATCTTGTAGTGACATATCAATAACCTGATAACAGCTGTTTCCTTTTGGTTTGCATGAGGTTAGTAAAGACTGTTTAAACCCACCTTTTTCAAAATTGCTCTCCCTCTTGCAGCATTTATTATTCTTTTTTCTTAAAAACAGAAACACTCTCTTATTTTATTTTTTTTCTAGACATAGTTGACCTTCTCTGTGATCCTAACAGTGCACTGAATTTGTGCACATTAGTGTTTGTGTCACAGGTGAACTAATCTTTTGGATGAATAAGCTGAACACAGTTGCTTCTAGAAAGAATCCATTCAGTTCTCAGGTCCTTTTAGTTCTCACTCAGTTGGAAGCAAACGTGCATGGATGCACACTGAGTGAGTGATTCAAGTCATCCTTCTGCGGGGATCCACTTGCATGGAAGCCATTCTTTTCTTTGAGTGTGTGACTAGTGTTGCTGGGAGCTAGTGCAACATAATCAATGGTGCAAGATGATCAATGGCCTATTTTCTCACGTGGCTGCACATACAAAGCCACAAGAACACAAAGCGCATCTTTAAGTTTTCTGTAATTTCAGCAAACTTCCCGGATAAACATGTACACAAAATATTATGCTGGCGAGTATAAAAGAGAGTGCGAAGACTCACCAGTGCTACTGCAGCTTCAATTCAGTGCAAGGGAGAACTCCATGTTCAGTTATTCATTCACTGATTGTACTCTGTGAATTCATGCAAGGCTAATCAAAATTCAAGAGTAATGCTGAAGTGTAGATCAGTTAAAAAGAGTAAAAATCATATCCATTAATCAGCAGGAAACCGACTCTCTGAAGTCAGCATACACTCTGCTTGACCATCACTCTGGGCCCGGGGGTATTTTCCTACTAGCTATGACTTACCATCTTCCCAGGGTGCAGTGTGCACTTCCCCATCACGTGTTTGCCGTTTTGCACAATAAATTCAACGTAATTCAAAGTTTTAGACAGTACTCCATTATTTTTCAGTCCTTGGCACAAATTGAGGACATAAATGCTTGATTGGAAGCTACAACTAACTACTCAGTGTAGAAACAGTAATGCAACAGCATATGATTCCGTGTTGCTAATATATTATTTTCTCTTACACATTTCCTACACATTTTATGTAATTTTGTGAACCAAAATGACATTCGGTATCCTAAATATCGGTTTCTTCTTTTTCATGTGGAAGCACGGCTGTGATCTTTTCAAAAGTTCAGTCTTTGAAATGTCAAATAATAATAATAATATAGCAATAATATTCTTCTTGGTTCATCCAGCAAACTTTTAAAAACTACTTTTTACATCAAACTCTGTTCATTCAAATTGTCACATTTGAGAAACTGAAACAAATTCTTGCAATTTTTGCATCATTATTACATTAAATGATTAACTAGCTATCAAAACGCTTATACCTAATAATTTAATCAACTTCTTGTTTCGGCACTTTGAGGCACTTAGGAATTTGATGAATTGCATGCATCTTGATTACACCGCTATGAAGAGAAAAGAGCAATTAGAGTGAAGGTGCTGTTGTAAGGTGCAAAAACCTCTGTTTGAAAAAAAGCTTTGTGGAGTGTGCTGTGTTTGGCCTCATTTTTATTTTCCTCTTTCATTCTGTCACTCCACGGGACATTCTTCTTCTGCCTCTCCCCCACTGTTTCTGCCTTTATGGAAACAGCTCTTGTAAACTTCAACCACATGTGGACAGTTGATGGCAAAATGAATTTCACTCATTCCCACAATGATGAGAGTCGATAGGAGACTGGGGCGCCGCTGATGTCGACTGCAGCAGTTGAAGATGCTGCGGTAAATCATTTCAAAATGTATTAAGCCGCCCAGATCCCGACCAAATGCTGCACCGGTCTCTATTCTGCATTTTACAACCCCAACAAAACTTCTTATGACTGTGAATTTGCAATTGTAAGTAAGATTACCCTGCGAGTTTGCAAAACGTTGGAAAGCTGCTGCAGATACCCAATTGTTGAAATGAATAAATACCCAGCAAACTACCCCCAAAAAGTGCACAGCTGAGCAGACTCAGCAGAGCAGAATGTGCTGCTCTGTTCAACTTATTCGAGGCCAGAAGGGGTTTTTAAATATTGCAATGTAAATGCAGCATTAGCACGTCTACAGCTGTGGGCCTGCCTGTTATACAAATAATGGGCTGGGTATAAAACAACAAATACATACGCATAGCATCAGTTTTACCAGTTGTTGCAAGAAAATCACTTATTTCAGAGGCTTTTTTTGTGTGTTCCAGTTGTACCCATCCAACCATTAGCTGATTATTACCTTGTTACACCTGACAGCCTCATGGGAACACAGAACGGTACCCACTCTTCGCCTCCCTCCTTCCATCTGCCTCGCTGTATTTACATCACTGCTGAGCACCTGTTTAAAATTGATCTTGAAGGTGAGAGGATCCTCACACTCCAGATTGGACTGGCTTATTTTCTTTAACTGACGCTTGTAATCCACTTAGCAGCACAACTTTTCCTCTCCTCGACGTCCTTGACTCCTTAAAACAGCTCTCACTCTACTCCACAGAAATGATGGTTTTTGTGTAAATACGAAATGAGGCACACAAAAGTTTTTTTCTATTGCTCAAACAGGTGCTCAGGTCATTTTCACTGTGCACAAGGCTAAATGAGGCAGTTTTTTGCTGTAGATGGTCCAGGTCAAGTTTTTATAATGGTTTATCTTAATTTATGCAATCAAGAAGAGTATAAAGAAAATTCAGTTGTAACAACTTGAAAATGAAATAGAAAAAATTAAAAAGGCTTTTCATTGCAAAACTGAAGGCAAATGAGAAGACCTCTGGACCCGAGTGTTGGAGCAGCGAAGACAGTATAGAGAATTTAAAAGTAACTGACAAGAGAGGCTGATACTCTTTTCACTGCTTGTATTCATCACTTGTGAGTTTTGTTTGCTGGAGATTATACAGTATGTGCAAAAGTCTTGAGATGCTCCTTATTCCTTTATATTTTGCTAGGAGACGGGAAATAAGTGCAGTATACAAGATAGAAAATCAATATTTGGTTTGACCACTTTTATTCTTTGACACAGCCTGAACTTTCTTAGTCAAGCTATAGTTACTTTAAGTAGTCTTCAGGAACAGTTCTTCAGGCTTCTTGAAGGACATTCAAGGCTCTGCTTTGGATGTTGGCTTCCTTTTAGTCCATTCTCTGTCAATGTGATCACATACTGCTTCGGTAATGTTGGGGTCCAAGCTCTGTGGAGGCCAGTGCACAACTGGTATGGCTCCACTGACTGTTTTCTGTGTATGCTTTTACTGCACTGGCAGTGGGTCTGGAATCATTATCATGCTGAAAAATGAAGCTTTTGTCTATCAGACGCTTTCCAGGTGGTATTCTGTTGCTGATCAAAATCTGACAGGACTTTTTGTGCATTCATAATTTCATCAATTTTGACAAGATCTTTGACAACACCACTGACTGAAGTGCATGACCAAACAATTACAGAGCCGCCCCCCTTTTTTTACAGATGGTTGTAGATACTCATTGTTGTACCTCTCTCCTGACCCCACTCATGCATACTGATGATGCACACTGTTGCCACTGATCTTCAGTCCAAATCTTGTTTAATTTGGCATACCTCAGTCTTGTCTTTCTGTTTCCCTTGCTTAAGAATGGCTTCTTTTTGACAGCCACACTTGCATTTATAATTTCTGGTGAGGCTTCAGTAGACGGATCAGCTGAAGGCACAAATGTACATCTAAGGTCCTGTGCAAGGTCTTTGCTGTTTTGATACTTTTTTATTACATGGCTTTCAGATACTGTTCATCTGCTTCTTTTATGAAAGAATGTCAGAAAGCCCGGAGAACTATTGCTCATAAGCAGTTTAAAAATACAAGAAAGTCTTGCTCCTGGGAAGCAAAGCATAAAGAAATGATGGGTGGCTTGAAGATTTTGCAGAGTACTGTAGGTTTTCTGTAAAAAGTTCTTTATTTGCATTATAAATATGAAGCTATTACAGGAGCTATTATATGAGCTATTATATTTCTATTAGATTTCTGTTATAATGTAATGTGATTATTATTCTACTGTAAATTATTCTAATACTTCAGACGGAGCTCTAGTGTGCATTGTTTCTTAGCTTCTCACGTCTTGGCCAGCTTAAACGATTAAATTGCAACCTTCAGCAGAAGTGCTGAAGATCTGGGTATCTTGATGTTTGGATTTGTTTCCATTGCATGCCAACATTAGGAAGGAAATCTGCTTGATCCCAATTCATTTTTCAGCAGGACAACAAATCTAAACATGCATCAGTAAGAACTGTGTGCAGAAAGAAGATGGGCAAAGAGTCCCACACAACATGATGAAGTCAGTCTGGGGTTTATCTGAAGAGACAGAAGTAACCGAGAAACTCTAAATCCACAGAAGAGCTGCAGAAAGCTCCGGAAGATGCAAAAAGAAAGGCACCAGTTATTCTGGTTTACTGCACTTTGCATGGAGTTAATTCAAGTGACAAATTAAAATTATTGAATGTGTTCATTTTAAAAGCATTTTCCTTCGACAAATTTCCCTTCAGGGACAATAAAGTTAACTTTTCTTTCCTAAAACATTTGCACAGGGCTGTATCTTCAGTACATTTTAGGAGACTAAAGTAGCACAAACTTGGCGAAGAAATCGCAGCAACACTGCTTCTTATCAGTGATAGTGCAAGCTAACTTTTTATAGAAAATGGCAGCCAACTAAACAAATCGTTGCCTGTCAAAGATGCAGCGTGTTAACAAGCAGCAAACATGTCTGACACAACAGAAAGAACCACAACGACGTTAGCTCAAGGCTAAGTAAGAGCTGAAAGCACCAACCTGTCTGAATGTGTTTTTCTCTACAAGTCTTTTAAGTTGAATGTCGTTTTGGTCTTTTTCTTTCCACCCCACATGGCGTGTATATAACACATTTTTCTGTGCAGTCTAAGATCTTTTTTTGAGTCACTGAATGCAAAGGTTATGACTTAGACAAATCCAGCAGAAGCTACTCTAAAAAAAACAGACACCGCTTTAGATTGTGATTCAGTGCCAGACACATGTGGCTCAAAGGCTCACAACTTGATCTGTGACAGGGTGGCGAAAGATTTGGAATAAATAAACTCTCTTTTGCTGGAAGCCTAACCAGTTTCTGAAAGACTGGAAAATTCTTATTCATATTTGGGTTTAAATTTGAAGAAAGCAATAGACTAGATCCAGGTGTAAAGCTAATGTATTTACTACTTGAACAAAACTTGAGTGCTCCCTAAAGAATACAGGTGTGTTATTATTGTCCAGCCATCCACTGTCTTCTACTCACTTCCGGGCTCGAGGTGCTGGAGCCTATCCAAGGTGAGAGGCAGGACGCACCCTCTAACTCAGGCTATCACAGACACGGGCCATTTAAAATCCCCATGCACGTCTTCGGATTGGGAGAGGAATTTCGAGTAACCAGAGAGAATGCACGATGACACGGGGAGAACATGCAAACCCCACACACGCTACCTTCTTACTGTGAGGTGACAGAGCTAACCACCCCACCACCGTACTGCCCGTGTGTTATCATTGTAATGTGGTTTGTTAGCACATAATGTAATTATTACATGAAGTACTTCACTATCTCATGCAATCATTTTTTATGCTTTCAGCCAGGATGAATGTCTTCAAAAAGACATGAAAGGATTTTCATTAAATTTGAAGGACAGACAGGCCTTGCTTAAGCAAACTGGTGATGGTAATTCAAATCTATTATGTCGATAATAAAATTTAAAAATAGATATTTTTAATAAACCATTTTAAGAATGGGTTTTTCATCGCAACCCTGAATTGGATAAGTGGAAGAAAATGGATGCATGGATGGATTTTATGACCAAAGATGAGACTTGAATCCAAATACTAAGGCCAATACTAAAGTATAAGGAGGCAATTAAGTGAAAAACCTAAAGCAGATATAAATAACTTCCCTGCGCGTCTTTTACAGTATATATGTAAGTGTTGATTGCATTAGGTTAACAAGCAGGCAGGCTTTGGTACTTTCCAGATATTTAAAAGGTCTAACTTAATGTCACTTTTGAACTCTCTGCATGACTCATGATTCATTCTTGCTTCACTCTTGACCATTTTAACTACTGGACAACACAACCAATTGCTCCTAGGGAAAACAAAACTGCTGTCCTTTTCCTGACGGCAGACAGAATTGCACAGTGAAGGTTTGAGACTGATTTAAGCACATCTAGAGTAGCCATAGTCTAAAACCATCATTTATTTAAAACGGTCAGTTAATACAAAGATTTTGTCTATGGTTCCTTAAGTGATTTATTAAGTGTACCAATCTGTTTGAGTTGCACATAAAGTGGGGTCCCTAAGTCTGGTGATGACTGGGAATATTTGTATTTTGTTTGTTAGACTGCCATACAACATGGTGCATTAAAAAAATATCAGCCTAACAAATATTGTAATTTTAGCATTTGCAATCTTTTGCTTTAATGACAGCATGCACTGGAGCTGGCATGGACTCCATTAGTTCGTTCATCAGCCTCTCTTTCCACTTAGTTTGTTGCCGGCGGCTGTCTGCTAGCCTTCACCGCTGCTAATTGGAGTCACTGAACTAGACCTTTCAACTGTGTGTGTGGTACTGTTGCTTTTTTGGAGGATTTTTAATGTAATTATCTGACAAATATTATTTCCTGTTGTGTGGTACAGACTGTCCAAGAAGTCAGTTCTTCAGTTATGGTGAGTAAAATTCTAATATTTTATTTATATGTTACTTAGCAAGGATTAGGTACTTTCTCAGTGCACTGCAGTCTACGCATGCAGCTTGCTAACCACGTCTCTCCACGGGGGATTCTGCTTTAGAAACATGAAAAGGTATTACTTTCATATTTTCTATTATTGTAGGGCCTTACAATATAAAGCACCTTGAGGCAACTGTTGTTGTGATTTGGTGCTATATAAATAAATAAAAAACAGGTAGAAACAGCCTGTCACCTGATGAAGTTTAGCGGCAGCTGGCTTAATCGCAGTTCACAAATGACAGCTCACTTGACCGGATCAGCATTCACTCAGCTTTAGCGTCGCTGCAGGTTCTTGGCTAACTTAGCATTAGCATGCTATCTGTACAGGTGCTTGCAAAGAGCGGAAGTTGTGTTAGCGTCACAATGCAGCCGCTTCTGTCCTGGATGCGGTTTGCACTTTACCATCGCGCTCCTATCCTTGTGCAATAAAAATAAAAGTTATGTCCATACCCACGCTGTAAACTGTCCTATTATTTTCTTCTTCTCCTCTGATAATTGAAATCAGCTGATTGTAGCACAAGTGCAAGAATCGTTAAAAGGATGGTTAGTCAAGCAGGCTAACAATTCGACTACTAAGAACTGGTTCTCGATTTTCATCCCTGTCTGCATCTCAAGACCGAACAGTTTGTTCACATTCTCACGTCATATGAGAGTTTATTCACTAAGTGTGCAAATTCAGTAATCTTAGATCCTCTTCAAAGAAAATATCAGCAGTGCTGGCTAACAGCAGCTAAGAGTGGCAAAAACAGCTTACCGGTAGAAAAGTTCAGGATATCTGCAAGAACTGACCCGAGTATCGCTGTCATCGGTCAAAAGTGAGCTTCACTGACTCATCGATTTGTATCTAACCCTTTTCAAAAAGTTATACAGCCTCCTCCAGAGTAAACAGGTGTGAACAACTGGCATATTGACGGCTGAAGTCAGACCCTACACTCATTACAGATAAATGACAGGCAGAATTGTTTGTCCCAAGAGGCCAATGTAGGTAGGGTTATGCACTTGAATTTTGAGGGGAGATCGCAGTTTTACCGCAATCTGCAATCTCCTGACAGAGCATAGTGATATTTTACACACTCTAACTTTAAGCCATAGTGGCTACAGTCATTTTTGCATGATCCGACAGTGTTACAAAGAGCTTTGTGTAAAGTCGGGAATGTTTGGCTTTCTCAGCCTTCAAGCGCCTCCATAAATGTTTTATGGGGCAGAGGTTAGGTAATAGAAGAGCTCCTTTATCTTTTTTGTTCATCAGGTTCCCTGCAAAAACGCAAAACTAAAAGTGTTACTTCTCCTATTCCAATGTAAGCAAAACACCTCCACCCCCACCTATATCTTATTCCACTGTTTTCTGTTCATCTCTTTACACCCATCCTTCTTTTACTGCCACAGGTCTCAAACTTGAACTTATCAATAGATTTTTTTCTGTAATCCACTGCGGAATATGTCTCAGCAAGTCCCACTCCAGTGAAGTGGTTTACAGACCACTTCTTATCCCGTGAGACCACTATCAGACAGCCTTCTTTTGACAGGACTTTTTCTTATTGGAATTGTGTGTCCTTTACTTAGCAAATCCTTTTTTTTACTGCAATGAAGTAAACAAACTTTGATGTATTGATCTTTTGATGGTGTGGTCACTTCTAGTCTGTCTGATCGTTTTTCAGATAAAACTGAGTTTCTACAAAGCATGCACTGCCTTCTTAGAAACCTTCAATCTCGCCGTGTTTTGACCCCGAGAAAAAACACTCTCCAGTGCTTTAACAATCTGGCTTTAGATACTTTCTCACTCACTATTAAAATGCTACTTGATAAACAACGTTCTGCTGGCAACAAGGAGCACAGCCGTATTTAAAAAGTGGACAGTGGCTGCAGGTTGATTTATTTGAGCAAGCCTCGCATGAGCAGTGTTGGGTAGAGTTACTGTTAAAAGTAGCTTGTTGTGTTACACTATTGCTTCTTTAGAAAGGTAATTTATCAAAAAATGTTTGCTTTGCAAAAAACGAACACCCCTTTGCAACATCTTGCCCACGTTTGTTATATTATTTACGATGTTTTTAGCCTTTTGTAAAACTACTAGTGTTTCAGCTCAGTGCATAGTGAGTTGATAGGCAAAAGATCTCTGTTCCACCTTGGGTGACCGGATCCTAATAAAACAAATGTGGGGCAAACACTGTTTGTATCTCAACAATGCTGGAAGGTACTATGAAATATTAATATCTAACTGAAAATACAAATACAATAAATTGTGCATTTTTGTCACGTAGAGGCCAAATATATTTCCAACTCTGTTCCTAAGTAAATACAACAGGGAGAAAAGAAATCTTAAGTTGGTTCCATGCAATAGTCATATTCTCTTTTATTTCACTGCTATTTCACCTGCTTTTCTGTCTTGTAACAGTTTTTTGGTTTCAGATTGGATGGATCCACAAATTGTTATATCCTTTCTGAGCTATAGCTGACAATTTTAGCAATTTTTATCCAATCATGATACATATGCTGTGTCGCTTTACATCATATTCTCCTCCGTGTGAAATTGAAAAATAACAATTTCACAGAATAGACTGCCGCTTCATTTTATTTGTCACAGTTTCCATCATATTCACCAAAATCTGCAAAGCTTGTGACTTTTTGGTGACTTACAACCTTCCCTGATGAGTAGGGCATTAGACGGGCAAACCTTCTTCTGACTGTAATAAAAAGCCTTGCCTTTCATATACATTGGGTAAAAGCCAGACTTTAGGAAAGTGCATGTTCTGCAGAAATAGTCAAAATGTGGGACATTATCTCAAGATGTGGGAGGTGGGGATGAGGAATAAAAATGCAATGCAGTCCCACATAAATAGGGACATCTGGTCACCCTACTGCCGCCATGTAGCAAGCAACAAGCTCATTAGTATCCCTTAGAGTGACAGCTTTAACCAAACTGGAGGCTGTTGCTGTTTCAGCATACTTTCCCTGCCACCGTGCTATGGAGGCTTCCTTGCCTCCAGGGTCTTCCTTAAATGTGAATTAGAGCCCTTTACAACTAACACACACACAATTTGTATTTTACTCTAATGTTTTCCCCACAAATGCAAAATGATATAGTACTTCCCTATTACAAAGAGACTTGACTGTCATGTTGTTAGCCTAATAGTTAAGAATTTTCGGTCATTCTTCCAGACACATTTGTGAGGTCAGACACTGATGTTGGATGTGAAAGGTCTTTATGGACCTTGCTTTGCACACTGTTTCACAGTCAGGTTGGAACAGGAAGGGGTCATCCCCAAATTGTTCCCATAAATTTGGGAGCATGAATGTCCTGTTTAACAGAATTAACAGCTCCACACCATAATCCCACCTCCACCAAACTTTATACTAAGCAGTCAAGTAGTAGACAAGTATCATTCTCCTGACAACTGCCAAACCCAGATTCATCCATTGGATTACCAAATGGATAAGCATGATTTGTCACTCCAGAGAACACGTCACCGCTGCTTTAGAGTCCCGTGTGGTGTGCTTTACACCAGCGGTCCCCAACCCCCGGGCCACCAACCGGTACCGGTCTGTGAGTCGTTTGGTACTGGGCCGCGAGAGCTGAGGCTCGGGTGTGAAATTCATGGTTTCCAGGGCTTTTATCAGTTTTTAGCGTTATATTTTTTAAACCTTTTTATAGTTAACTCGGTTTCCTTGGGTCTTTTTCCATGTGTTATGAATAAATCTTCTTCTTTTTTTGTACCAGTACTGGTTTTATTTTGCTGTATTTATCCGCGACACCTTAAAGGCTGGTCCGTGAAAATATTGTCGGACATAAACCGGTCCATGGTGCATAAAAGGTCGGGGACCGCTGCTTTACACCACTGCATATGGTGTTTTGTACAAGCCTTGATGTTAGGCTTGGATGCAGCTGCTTAGCCATGGAAACCCATTCTATGAAGCTCTCTGCACACTGTTCAGCTGAAGATCACATGAAATTTGGAGGCCCGATGGTGCCTCCCGGCACTGAGTTGTTATCATTGCCAGTCGTTTCCAGTTTGTTATAATACCAACAGTTCACTGTGGAATATTTAGTAGCAAGGAAATTTCACGATTAGATTTGTTCCACGGGTGGCATCCTATCATGGTACCACGCTGGATTTTACTGAGTTCCTGAGAGCGACCCATTCTTTCACAAATGTTTGTAGAAGCACTCTGCATGCCTAGGGGCTTGATTTTATACACCTGTGGTCAAGGAAGTGATTCCAACACCTGAATTCAGCGTTTTGGATGAGTGAGTGTTACTTGCATACTGCTTCAACAGAAGGATGGAACTTACGGAAATCTCAGTGCCACAAAGTTGCTTTAGTCATGTGGCTGACCCCCAAATAGTGCAGAAACTAAGGTATTTCTTCACCTTACAGACTCTGATGTCTCATGTTCTTAAATCTCCTGACCTTTTGAACTGGTTCTTGCTGATGGGAGATTGTATCCATAAATTCCTTTAAGTGTGAACCCAAAACGTTGACCCACCTCAACTCATCTCCACAACTATTGGATGGTTTGTAACCTAGATGATATCCTGGAATGGATTTAGAAACACATCTAGTAAACTGGTAAATCTTAAGCGAGACTGCACTCTACTAAACCTGACTGCGAGGAGTGGTATGGTCAATAAAAACATGGCAAAAGGACAAAGGCTAAAAGCAGCAACAAAAAAAGCCTTAAAGGCCACATCTGAAGTTTGCTTCACTAACTTCTGGGGGACTTCTGGGGGAGTAACTCGAGCACTGAAATGCTGCTATTTCTTCCTCATTTTTGTTTCTTTTTCCATTTTCGTGCAAGCACACACTGCTCTCTCTCTCGCGCGCGCTTTCTCTGCTGTTGCAGTGCAGTTTGAACTATAGCTGTCACCGAGGTGGCAGCAGCAGCAGGCGAGGGCAGTCTGGAGCTGAGGAGGAGAGGTGGAAATAGACGAGGAGCGGCACCTGAACCTCATTAACCCTCTGTTTTTTTATAGCCCCTTGGTCAGTGTCAGCAGTTAGGGGAGTCTGGTGCGGGCAAACACTATGAGCTGCGGGAACAGCACCTAGCGAAAAAAAACCTTCTGTTTATATTAGAGCCAAAGTGTCTGTTTGTATTATGTCTTACAAGTCGGCGTAGCTCCCAAAAGGCAAACACAACTCTGTCCCTCGACTGCACTCTGCATTGCTAAAAAGAACAAGCACTACTGTCGTAACTGTAAATGCATTATCATGCTTTTTGGCATACTGTGGGTTCATGTTTTATTTAATGGAGAAGTTGCTTACACTTGATCCTCATTATAGCAAAAAATTGGTAAATATCATAAACATTTGGAACGGAATAAACAAAATGCACAGAGTATACAGCAGCCTTATTTTTATGTAACTTACCTCATTAATTCATACCAAGAACGGGGTTGGTTCCTTCCTATTAAGAAGATATTTTTATCCTCTTGACATTGAGTTTTTCTCTTTTTGTTCCCATACATATGTGGCTTCAGAATTATTAATCATATCCTTCAATTGCCTATGAGGTCATTCCAAAAGTGTTTTGTTCTTTTGTTTTGTTGTTCACCAGTCGCTTAAGTGGAAATATTTTCCAGAATTTTTACACCCTTTTATACCCGAAAATGCAGTCTGAAATAGCTGCTACTTTTCGAAACCTTGAGACTTCTTCAGATTTTATAAGAGCATACTGGGGATATTCAGAGATGTGTGAAGGTACAGCAAATTGTTATAACTGCAGTAACCGCATGTGGACTGAGAGAGGCATTAGGTACAGAAACAAGCATCAAGCATGACATCTGCTTGTGATATCCCAGCAGTGTGTCATGTGGCCATGAAAGACAACCAACACGGCAGCTGAAACACCTCACATCATGCTGAATGGAAAAAAAAAACATCTTGCCTTCTCTTGTCTAGTTTGACAGATTCTGCAATGTTTGCACAAGTGCCCTGCAGAAGCACTTAGCAGGAGTCACACTTTTAAGAAGCCAAATAAGGGATGTTTCGTTTTATTTAAATGGCAATTTAGCAAGGCTGGTAACACAGGATATATCAGCCGAGTCAACATGAGTGACTTTGCAGATGTTGACATTACCTTCAGTGGACCAGACATGGGTTTTTTGGGGTGCTCTTGAGCACTAACTATCAAAGCTTTCTGGAAGTTTTTCTTTTACTGCAAGAATTGGTTTTAGACTGCAACTTTAGGCATTTTATTATTAGCAGCCTGTCATAACAACACATCATTTAATTCCTTTTTTGTATTTGATTAAAAAAAATGCCAAACATAACACAGTTTGAGAGACATAAAATTGCACTAGTCATTTTTGCACCAACAGGGTTAGCTGAAAATTGTGCTTGACAGGGCGGGTGTGACTCAAGTCGACCAATCAGAAGGTCTGTGGATTGATCCCTGATTTCTCCGGTCCATATGTCAAAGTATCACTGGGCAATACAATTCCATATGGATTAGCTATCTGAAGAACATGGACTTCAACATTATTGAAGGAGAGTGGGAATATCTTGAAAGAGAATGGAATAAAAGGCAAGGAATATCCAACGAAAAGCTTCGGAAAGTCTATCAAGAAGTCTGGAGAACTGGTCTATAAAATTATTTGGAAGATTTACTATAAAGCTTACCTAACAGAGCTCAGGCTGTGTTGAAGAACAAAGGTAGTCATACCAAATACAGTGGAACCCTGACTTACGAATACCCCATTTAACGAAAAATCCAGTTACGAAGACAGTTAACGGCAATATTTCTGGCCGTGTTACGGCAAAATGCCCACGTAACGAAATCCGCTGGCTCTGATTGGCTGAGCCCAAAATGCCTACAATGCCTTCCGAATCATGTGACAACCCCCTTGGCTTTCGTACTTGTGCTTCACTGTTTCACTTGAACAACGTATTGTTGTTGCAGTTAGTAATTAGCCTATAGCCTATCGTTCACTCAAAAGGCGCGATGGGTGCTTCGACTTACGAAAGACCCTCGGGAACGAATTAATTTCATAAGTCAGGGTTCCACTGTATTGACTTCCTTTATTCTATATACCATGTTTCCATTTATGTTTGGACGTTTCAGTAACTCGCTGCACTTATTTTCCATTTTCCCAGAAAAATATAGAGAAGGTGCAAGTTGAACCTTACAGTACATCCACACATCCCACAGTTTAAACGTTGACTGTTGGACAGCCAAGATAAACTTGACTGGAGTTCCCATTCCTGCACTACTGGCTCTATTTTAGCAGCATGAGGAAATCCTTCATCCGGCTCCTTCATAAAATATTAGGTATTTTAATGATGGTCATATGCATAAATGTATGCAAACACAAACACACACACACGCAAAAGTGTGTGTACACTTTTAATGACAGCCAAGCACCAGCATTCCTTTTAATATTCATATCTTTTACGCAACCTTTACGTAACTGTGGGACATGTGTACACATTTCTACGTGTGTGTGCATGATCTGTGCACGTGTTTGTGCACGCAGGAGTGTTTGTGTGTGTGTGTATGTGTGTAGTTTAAGTCTTTTCTCTGTAGTTTCCCTCATTATGAGAAAGCTCTTTAATGTTTGTCTCCCAGTAGAGAGGGGAAGGGAGTGTGAAACTGTTATTGCAGAGAGTGAGAGAAAAATCTAAGGGAGGGAGCCAGACAGGCACTCCTGCTCATGCGGTATGATCTCTGAGTTGATGACACCCATATTTGCCTCACTGGCATCTGTGCAGGCACCTACGCTGTGTCTCTATGTGACCTCAGCAATATAGTTGCAGATGACGAGGAAAGAGTGATTGGGGTGATTTACTTAAGAGGATAATATAGGGCGGGGGGGGGGGGGGGGGGGGGGAAGAGAGTTGGAGGAGGTGAGAGATAAGAGGTGTGGATGAGGGAGGCGAAGAGGTACAACACGGTGAATAAAGAGGCTAAGGAGGGATGATGGCAGGCAAGGAAAAGGCAAAGTCTGCTCCCATCAGACTCTGACTGTACATAACAGTGACTGGAGAGCCCTCAGGATTGTGTGTGTGTGTGTGTGTGTGTGTGTGTGTGTGTGTGTGTGTGTGTGTGTGTGTGTGTGTGTGTGTGTGTGTGTGTGTGTGTGTTGCTGGGCATGCTCTGTTGGCCACTGATAACCCCACAGCACAACTGTCACAGTCACGCTTTCACTCACAGTGTGGGTGCAGTCTGTGTGTGTGTGTGTGTCTGCATGTATTTTTCAGTGTGTGTGTCCATCTGCCTTTCCCTGTTGCTCTCCGCCTGCCTCAGCGTCAGTCTGTTTCTATATTCCTTGATACCTCTCCAGTATCAGAGGCCACGATTTAAAACGGCTCAGTGGCCGCGTGGGGAGCCCACAGATCGGGGAAGAAACTCAGAGTGTAGCACACATCTAACAGGAGCCTCGTGGCCATTACTAGTGCACAATAACTGAACAGCCAGCTGGAGTGCCAGGATGCGTCTTGGTGGGCTGTCACTGGACCAAAACAGAAAAGAGAAGTCTGAAGTGACTTTACTGCTCGCTCAAGGCAACTGAAAATGGGGCTCAAAACTGTGCTGCGATTTCAGCAGCTTGAAGATAACCCCATGTGGAAACATGTCACCATGTTTTTGATCTTTAAATCTATATATGTAAAGAAACTAAAGTTCTCTTTTGCGCGTCCAACGGGTCTGATAACTCGAGGCTAATGAAAAAAGTGCAAATGGCATCATTAAAGAAAAACATCCAGTTGTCAGAGGTGCTCATTACAATCATTTTTCTGCCCTGAGCCTGGGGGCAAATTTGATTCCGCTTGCAATTTTTTAATTCACAAATATTAATAGCAATTTGTGGTGTGCCTTGTATGTTGATTTCTAACTGATGTTTTAATAATTACAGATCCAATGAAATGCCTAACAGTGAAGGATTCTTTTGGAGAAGTGGAGGACATTAAATTACACACAACTAAAGCAATGTCAAGGATGAATGCTTGACACTCATTTCCTCTTTCAGTCCTTTGATTTTTTTTTTATTTAACCTTGTGCACAAACTCTCAGAATCTACAATGGCTTTTTGAAGACAGAGCGGCAACACTGCCACATAAAAAAATTACTGTATTGCCATCCTGCTAGCTACACAGTAGAATGTTAACCTGCCGATTTACATATCATTAGAAATAATTTGACAAAGCAACATGCTATTGTTTGCTTATTAGCATTGAAAATCAGCAACGCTGAAGTAAATGAGAATAGCACAGGTGGTTATTGATGCTAAAATTTACCATCACCAATGTGTTGTTGCTAAAAAAAACAAACTATTGCACATTACTCGTTGCTATTCCTCAAAAGTGATGCATTACGTTACTTAATCAGTCACTGAAGAAAATAATTTGTTCCACTGCTCAGCATGTGTGTTGCTCTGTAACAAGGCCTAAAATGCATAATCGCATAATTACCAGCTAACCCCCGAGATTATAGTCCCATATGCTAACACAATCACAATCAAGACACACAATTTTTTTAGTGTTTAATTTTGAACATAAAGCTAAAAATGCAAAGCAGAGATCCACAGGAAAGAGACTTCAAGGTGATTTTACTGAAGTTACATGAAGAGGTGCTACAAGTCTGACTATTCAACACTGCTTTTGTTACCTGTTCAAGTTCTTGGTCTGGCTCCTGGGCTGGTGTTGGCAGACATGCAGCTTTAACATCATTCTGGGTTCTTCACTACCTTTGTTTCAGCTGCTGCCTGTGCAGATATTTGCAGAAAGCATAATGCAGTTGTTTCTTGCCTGGGTGGAATTTCCACTTCAGCGTGGGGCCTTTATCATCTTGTCCTTTCGTATAATAAAAACAAATGTAATGTTTATATAGATCCACTTCTCAACAGCTGTGGATCGCACCACCATTTTCCTCTTTCCTACTCATAAACTGATACCAGCTGATTGTAGGAAACTGCAGAATGAAAACGACATGTTTTTCTTCTTTTTGCTGTAGTACAGCAACACGTTACATTACTGTATTACTTTGGAACACGTTACACCCAACACTGGCTACTATCACATGGCACTGGAAGCAGTTAGGAGCAGTGTGTGGTAGACAACCTGTGTGGTAGACAATAGCAAGTCAGTGACTAGTGTTTGAAGGGACTGCCACTGAGAATGAAGGATACACAAACATAGGACGTGAGTGTCACTGTGTACCAACATACGTAACCAACTCACAAAACAGTTGTCATTTAAAATAAGGCAAGGCCATAGCTTTGAAGAGCACAGTTTATTCATTTTATAGGCTTTTTTCTCACATTGTCTGAAGTTGCTGTTTCTCACAGATAGAACACAAGAGGAGATACGTCGCTTCAACCATGTCCAGACTCCTGAAAACACTTCTCATGGAGCTGCCTGGGAAGCGTGTGCAGAGGGCAATGCACATGAAACTGACTCACTATATGTATGCTCTGCAGTATTCTCACACGGGTGGAAGCTTGAAGGTTAAAGACTGTTTGATCCCCCGATATCCAGTCAGTAATGCCTAGATAAAATCAGGATTGCAGTGAATGTGTGAAAATGGCTAAAGTGATATTGGATATAAAAAAATATCCTAATTAAGGTGTTCATATATGGCTTCAAACTACAGTATCCTTCTAGCAAACATATTTCTAAGGAGATTCACCCACTAGACATATATAGCTGATTTAGATCACAGCAGACTGGTTGATAAACAGTGACATTTCATGGGGAGACCACCACAATGAATGTTGCAAAAACCTTCACAGTATCAGCAGCGAGTTTCCTCTGCTGAGCGCAGAAATACAACGGTGAAACTGTCAGTTAATGGGTGTACTGAATCAACTTGTAGCATTGATTCTCTTCATTTAGGCGACCTATTGATTAACTGTGGTTGCTGGATTCATTGTTACAAGTAACAGAAACACTTTCTATAATAGCAACCTACAGAGTAAACTTTTAGCCACTGGCTGAAACATCAATAAATGGCTTGCCATGAAATTTCACTGGAGATGTCAGTTTCCCCTCTACCTCTTTATTTCTTTTCATCAAAAGTAGTCAATGAAAGCTACTTGATGGATTGCCATGAAATTTGATAGTTTGGAAAATCCTGAGAATGAGTCTTAATGGCACAGCTTTTACTCTCGTGCCACATGGTTGCACCTTAGACCAAAGATTAATTTTAAGTTCAGTTAGTCTCAGTAGTATTTGTGTTTGGTATTAACTAGCCAATGTTAACCTGCTAACACAGTACCAAACTAAGAAGGTGAACATGGAGAATCTTCTACATGTTAGTTTGCTTATCATTTAGCAAGTAGCTGCACAGAGAACGTGAGTTTGCATAGCTCTCCACTAACATACAAAGGATTACCCAAGACAAAGGGCAGCCAGACGGACTTGAGCGCAGTCCTCCAACAAGCAAACAGCGCATTGTACGCTATGTGTGCACTAGAAGCACTCGGATTCAGTCCAGTCTAACTAGTTTCACTTTTGTTTTCTTCATGGCTGGGGCAAAGCTAAGGACCAGTAACAGCACGAATTGGAGCAAGAGCTGCCAGCATACACAGTTGGTTTCACATGTTTTGGATGCTGCCCACATGCATCTGCAAAGCTCTGTGTAGCACCAGGAAAAAAAACAATACAATACAATGCTGAGGCTATATTCTTGTTTTTATCATGTCACATTTTGTAGGAGTCAATGATTTGAGTTGCAACCTGGCTATTCATAGTAGTTTTGAGAACAGCACTTTATAGGACACTATCATTGGGGGAGTTTGCCACAGAGTATGTCTGTGGTCAGCCTTCAGAATAAATCAGTTCATGTCTGCTCTGCAGCAAAACATATGTGCCCCCCAGTCTTGCTGCCTGTGTGTATCTTTTCAATATAAGACATACATGTCGTGTCACTGGATACATAGCTAAACATGTCTCCTGCCTCTCCTTTTTAGGATCCGTGGTTTTTCTCTCAGTCGGAAAGAGTAAAGACAGACAAAGTTGGAAATGAAAACAAAACAGTTAACAGAAGAGAATGCAGCCAGTGAAACTAATGATAAGGATCATTTTGAATTACATATACTGCAGAAAGAAAACGTGTGTCACAGCTACAGATTAGGGTTCATCTTCCCTTGCCTGACATATTCTTTGTATTATTATCTGTATTTAAATCCTCTCTTCCAGGGGCGATGCTAAAAAGCAAAGTGCTGCACTTTAAAGATGACAAATTCAGATCAAGCTCGATGTTGTCAGAGCTACCTAGGAACGCCATCTGTGAGTAATATTTTAAATAGAAGATAAATGTTGATGAAGCATGTGTCATTCGCACTTCAGCTTCCGCGCCACAGAAGTTATTGTTTTTGTTGCGTCGTGAAATAGTCTTTTCTTTATTTTAAACACTCACTCATCAAGCAGATTTGCCAATATAAAGACAGCATAATGAAGCATTTTGTCAGCTTGAGAATAACACATATAATTACATGTAATTACAATAAAAATGTAATTACAGTTTTGTCAACGCACAATAGGAATAGGGTTGAAGAATCAGACTGCTTGGTAAGATTTGCATTTAGTTTAAATTTTGTTTTCTATTACCTTCCTGATTTGTGGGTGATTAATTGTTTTCTTCACTCTTGCATAAACAAATTCATTTCAGGGTGCTCTGGAACGTTCATGCACTACAGTTCAGGAATATTAGGTGCAGGTACTTAGATTTGAGACATGTTCATTGTAACTAAATGGTTATTTTCTTTCATATTGAATAATAGCTTAAATGATCCTGCACTCATTCCGCTTCTGTGCAAGCTGCTCGCCCGCCAGTGTCTTGCTCAAGGACACTTCAGCATGGAAAGGGCAGGGAATCAAATTGCAGACTCTGCAATTAGTAGGGATCCTTTTCTACCACCTGAACCACAATCACTCAGATAAAGGCAGATAGTTAGTGAGCAGAGTTCCAGGAAAATGTTCATCGGATTTTCTTTGTCTTTCTGGTAACAATATTATCTCATTCTGTACATTTTTGCTGACAGTCATCATTATGTTTCCTGCCCTGGTGGGATTAGTGCTATGTCTCTTCTCATGTATTATAAATCATCTTCATTTCCGGAGTTACTCTCCCATGTTCGGAGGCCGCTTGACAAAGCATCCTAATGTTTGAAACAGTTCAGTGATTACCAAACAGCCTGACAGCCCGGTGGCAGCAGCACAGCCCGGTGGCGGCAGCACAGCCAGACGAGCCCATCTTCCCGCTCTGCTTCTGGTCAGAGCTCTGCAGAGCTGATTGTTGGGGAACTGCAAGACATTTTTCAGCCTCGATGGCTGCCAACTTCGAAACAGCTCCCTGCAGTCTAAAACTGATGCAAGGTCAATTTAGTGGATCTAAAGGGCTCACAAGGAGCAGGCCTTGTCCCTCTATGATTTTGTAGGGTAGAATCTCTTCACCAATCATTTCAGGATGTTATCCTGTGTCTACCCTCACCACCTCACACTCTATACTCTATCTATTGACCTACAAAGAAAGAAAATTATAGCATGAAAATTAAAGATAATTTTCATATTTTTTCCCTTTACTCGTCCAAGTCTACATTTAAAGTATATATCATGAGAGTTAATTCACCTGAAGTACAGTTTGTCAAAACCTGTCGTCTTCAGTTTGATTTTTGCTATTAGGGTTTTTTTCCAATGTTTGCCGTTCCAAAAATCTGCTTTTGTCCACTCGTCAATTTTAAGAGTTGTGATTGCAAGGAAGGTGTATTTTGGAGAGCGTAGGAAGCAGGAAGCCAGAAGTCAAAACTAACAGAGGGTGAAATGTTTTTAGAAGTCCCATTTTTATCTCAGCTGCACAGTTTGTAATTCTTCTTTTACTTCTGCTTCACTGCTTCATATGAGAGCTGGGAGATATGCTATCTGAGTATTATAGCGGGAAAAGAGTCTGAGACAAGATATCAAGTGTGATTTTATACTGATGTTTGTGTTTATGTATGTGTGACTGTTTAGCTCAAATCTTGGGTATTATATTCACATTCTATTATAGCCACCAGTGATTCGAGTTAAATTGACTGGCGAATAAACCTGCCCTTTTGGAGACAAAACTGTGCGTGTAGATCTGTGGCAGTTTTCTAAAGCGCCTTTTCAAGATGACAGAGTCAGAGAATTAGAGGTTGTTTGTCTCTGGCTAATTGTCAAACCTCAAATTCAGGAGCCCCAGTGTGGATTCCACCCTACCCATGAAATAAGCTTTTTTACCTTTGTAGAGTTTCTAAGGTGGTCACAGGAGTTTGACTATGTATGTGTGATTTTATGGATTTGAAGAAGACTAAACTTGTGCAACCTTATGGGAGTCTTCCAAAAGTATGAGGTGCTTTGGTGTAGACTGCTAGCCATCTGGTCCTTTTATGATCAAAGTGAGATCAGTGCGTTTCTTGGCACAAAGTCAAGAACATTACCAGCGGTAGTCCTTGTCACCAATCGGTTCTGGAGGTTCAGCCGGGGGAAGGCTGACCTGTTTTGGGAACCTCAGAATCCCCTCTCGCCTCTCACAGATGACATGGTTCTGCTGGCTTCATCAGAACGTGACCTTTAATATGCACTGTGGCACTTTTCAGCCAAGTGTGAAGCAGTCAGGATGGGGTCAGCACTTCAGTCTGAGAGTATAGTTCTGGAAAATAGTGGAAATGCTCCCTCTGGTTAAGGGGTTAGGAGCAGCCTCAAGCAAAGGAGCTAGTGTGAGCCGTGTGAGATGGAGGGGTGCATTATTGGAGCCGTTGTGCCTGACAGTTCTGGTGAAGAGCTGGATGGCAGATCTTACAATTTACCAGTTTATCTGTGTTCCAGGTCTGGCCAGTGGTCATGAGCTCTGAGTAGTGAATGAAACGGTGACTGTTACAAGAGTTTCAAAATGAGTTTGCTCTGTGCTGTGGCTGAGTTTAACTCTTGGAGGCAGGATCAGATGCTTGATATCTAGAGCTGCTGGTCCTTTGCTTCTAAAGAAATGTTTAGCTTAGGTGGTTCAGGAATCTAATTAAGATGCTTCATGGGCATTACCGTACCTTAGAACCTTAGAGGTTCTTCCCTCCACCTGTGAGGAGACGCAGGGGCACCACCAGAATTTGCTGGTGGGATTACAAATTTAATCCAGTCTAGAAACATCTTAGAGGGACTGAAAAACTGGAGAGAGAGGTCTAAAGACTTGGCTGAGCCTGCTGGCACCGTGACCAAACACAGCTTGGGATGGATGGAGAGCAAGTTTTTATCAGCAGCAGGTTTTGATTTATGAGCTTCAGTCATCAGTTAAAAGATGTCCTATGGATCCTGTAAGGTCAAGAAAAGATGTAGGGTAGAAAATATAAGGACTTTGAGAGAATCACGCTGCATTTATATACGAGTCTCCTTAAATATACAGAAATCGATATTATTGGATCTGTGTTCTTAAGATGTTGTTTTTTCACACAGGCAATATAAATGTGGTTATCCCTGTGAAAAATCTCACTTAATTAACAAGGCTCGGTTGGTCTTTTTCCCTTTTTTTTGTTCTTTTTTTAATGACCACAGGCTGCTGGTCACACAAGTGAAACTAAATGCTTAGCACACTGGTTGCTTGCCCTCCTATCCACTCATATTCTCTCTTGCTAAAGAGACGATTTAGTTTAACCTTTGTCTTTATTAAGACTTTAAGCATCTGTGCCTTAAGTAAATTAATTAATGATAATCCTAAAGACTGGCAATGCAGCAAAGCTTAAAGTTAGGGCATAATTTATGCAAACTGAGTTAGGCTACAATGTGAACTTTTACTTTGATCATTTAAGTAACGCAAATATTTAATGAAGAAGTGTTTTTCTGAATTTTTCTGTTACACAGTGCGTCCAAACAAGCAGATTTTGCCACCTCAGCGTAAGGTTAAGAATTTGTCCTGGTGTTTAACATTGTCTCAAACTTCGTAACACATCAGCATATTGGAAAGCTTCAGAATAAGATAAAATCATGTTGAAAGGGTTATTTTTTTTCTTCTGAATGGTGGAAAGGTGTGTCAGCATTATCTGCTTTCCTTTTGTAAAGACAGTACATTGTATCTGATGCTAAAGATGAACTAAAGCACTTTTCTTTTGCATTTTTGAGAAATCAAGCAACTCTAACCATATCTTCTGCTTAGACACTCATTAGTTAAGAACCTTTCCAAGCAAAAGAGATTTTTCCCTCTCAGCCATAGTCCAATAGCAGATTTCAGCCACTGATCGCAGCCACACAGCAAAGACAAACTGATTCATAATTTCGTAGAGGCCATGGCCATCTTCATTCAATTACCCACAGAAACGGTGTTTGCAGTGTCTTGTTAGCTTTGCCCTGTGAAGAGATAATGAGAGTGACACTAACAGCACTAGAATTACATCCAGGTAGCTTCTATTTGTCTCACTACTGGAGACTACTGCATTGCCATGCAGCCTGTCATACAGAACAGCGGTCACAATGGGTAAAGGTTTCCTGCGGTGAAGGCTTCGCTACATTTGTGTTACTGTAAAGGAATGATGAGTCTTTTTTCTGCTTGCCTGATCACTGTCAACAATATATTTTATAGTCCTAGGGAATACATATTTCTGAGGAAGCGTGCCAGCTATGGTGCAAACTCTTAATGGAGAACTATACATTTTTTCTCAACTTTAAAACTACAGTCACTGATTTTTCCCCCCAATTAGGGATAAGTGGGGGAAAAAAATGTTGTGGCCTATCATCACCTTTTAAGTTGTTACACTGTATGACTCTCATTATGCTCTGTTTTCACTCTCTCCAAGTCCTCTGGGAAATATTTGGCTCTCAAGCTGCTAAATGCTCCAAATAGCAGACTATACCTGTCTCCTGTTCGGTTTTTACACGTTGTCATTTGAGTTTGTTATTGCCTGTATAATATATTGCTGCTTTAAAAAGAGATAAATACAGTATGTAAAAGCACATTTAGCTTCATTGTTACAAGAACTAAATTGACAATAGCAGCACTGTCGGTAGTATTCAATTATGCATATGAAGACACTGAACATCTGAAAATTCCTCTTTTTGTTAATTTCCTCATGTCACTTGCTATTATGAGATGTGATCTTAAGTACTTTGTCTTTTTTATGCTTTTCATTTCTGTCTAATTTTAGCGTATCCCCTACTATGTGATGCCTCGTCTTTTTTAGCTGTGCTGTACAAAGTGCTGCATCTAAATAAAACACTGGAAACGGCCAGCGTGTCAAATGGACTGCAAGGTGGTGTTTAGCTGGACAAGGACTTCCACCCACCTTGTGTTTTTTCAAGTCAGAATAGTATTACGGAAGTGTCGCCGCAGGTCAGGCCGATGATGTCCACTCCACAGGCTAGCCACTGAAATGCCGGGCTCGGTGCCATCAGATGAATGTCAACCAACAGTGGAGCGGGTATTCAAGGATAAGAATCTCACTCTCGGTCACCTTTAGTGGTCAAATTCATACAAGGAAAGTAAAGTTGCCCTTAGCCTCTGGAGACTGCAGAGGCAACACTGTTATCTGGGGTTCCAGATTCAGCCCAAGGGGCTGAGAGTCGACGCCTGGGATGTTGTCTTCTTGTGTGGTTCAGCTCATGGTTTGTTTGGTTTGATTATCTGATGACACCTTATAATCCTTCACACAAGTCTGGTGTCTTGTACAATGCTTAACTTAAAAGCTTTACAGTGGATTACACTAAGAAATAAGGTTGGTAACCTTGCAGCTCTTAATCTCTACAGTGTGAGCTTTATGGAGCCATTTCCTACTTTTAGAGTGCATGCGTTTCCAAAACACTACAAATCCACTTATAAAAGCTCTTTGTGACCTGAAATTTATTAGTTAACAACTCCAAAACCCAGGCGCTCTATCCTCTAAAAGATTTTTTTTAATATATATATTTTATCTTAAGTGTGACTTTTAATTTTGATGCTAATAAATTTTGCTCTCATGCCAGCAATTATTTTTGTGCGAGTGAGTGCCGATTGTTTCCATTTGCACATTTTAGCACGCACATCTCCACAGGAGGTCATGAACAGCCAACCAACGGCATTAACAGCACTCAAGTGCTTTTCCTTTGAAGTAAGAGTACTTAAAACTGTCATATATTTCAGAAAAATGTGGCAATTTAGACTCAGAAAATAGCATATAATTCTTCAGTGTGTGGCCATTTCTAACAAAGAGTCATGCTTTTACTTCTGTTTCATGCAACAATCTATATTAAATGCAAAGACGGGGGGGGGGGGGGAAACCTGAACAAAGGTGGTTACAGCTGATTCCCAAGGCTGCCAGTGTTGTAGGTTGACTGCTCTTGAGTTCCTCTGGATGTGTTTGTGTTTAAAAAAGCACTGAAAACATCCTGCTGCTGTGAAAAATCGCTTCAAAGGGGCATTTCAGCAGCGTTGACTACTGTAAAATACGTCCTAAAGAAAACACTTTCTTTCTGTGATGGATCTTCGTAGAGGTGCATCCAAAGAAGACAGAAGAGGCAATATGTATGAAAATGAGCAAAGCAATGTTCCAAGGGCTTCAATACTTACAGAGAAGGGATGTTGCAAAATACAACCCCCCCTCGATATTATTGCTTTGGGAGACACGTCTCTCGTCATGGTTCCCAGCAAGCCTCCTGGTATTAAAGATCTGTCTCTGTGCAGCAGGAGGAACAACAACAATACGATCAGACACACAGATACAGACAGATGCATGTATACACAAAAGCAAGCAGAACCAAATATATAAACAGGGGCACACAGGATCTTCTTAAATGCTCTTATTAGTCAATACTACCCTGAACAGTGATTTTTCCAACTATAATTTATCAAAGTTTAACTAAGGATTAAAGAGTCAGAATCAGAAAAACCCAGAGGGAAATTGAGTTGTCACAGCAGCAAATATACAACAAACAACAAGAACTCATACAAAATGAGAGTATGGATGAAAGTGTGGAGGTCACAAAGGTTTCATCTATTCTAACAACTAATATTAGCATGCCAGCTTACTAGCCCACAAATGAAAGTATCATAAGTGGGGATGGGGTCATATCATCTACACTGCTTTCTGAGCTGTCAGGTTACAGTATAATATCCCTGTTCAGAAATGATCCTTGTTATATTTGTTTTATTTGATGGTTCCTTTGTGTTCCTAATTCTCTTGTTTCCTTCTGGCTCGGTTTTCTTGCTTATCTCTTAGTTTTACTTCCTTTCCCTTATCCGCTTCCCCTATGCTGCACATTACCCAGAACAGATTTGCCTTAGAAATTTCTTGCGTGACGTCACGCACACATTGCTTGAGAGTTGTCCACAATACTGGATGTGACACAACCAGCTGTTTAGTCCCCAGCTGGCAGGCGAGTAGTTCCTGGAGCTGCCGACTTGTCTGCAAACACTTGCCAACTACTTGCTGAGCTGTAATAAATCTTGAAAATGATGTAAAGCGTTTACTTTTTAAAGTATTTGCAGTTTTACTACTGCTCAAGCGTAGTGGGCGAGTGTTTGCAGAGAAGTCGATGTGTTCTGTGCAAACTACGGGCAAGTGTTTTTTGCCTTGACGATTTATAAATGAGGTGTTGCGTCAACTAGCCATTTGTATTCATAAATAGATTTTTTTTTTTTAAAGATAAACAGTTGCATGATTAAACTGATTTTGTGTGCACTGTGTGTTCTGTTTGCATGATTATAAAATGGTACCAAATCTGTCACATTGGAACAATTTAATTAAAAGTAGCCCTAAATAAAGAAATGCCATTAACACTTTACACTATTGTTTACACTTGAAATGAGTGAATAGCTGCTTCTAGGCCTTAACAAGATCATTTATGAGTTAGTTGTTCTACATCATATTTTTTAACAGTCATTCCTTTTAAAAGGACTGTGCCAAGGCAGTCATTTTAAATGTCTTGATTTGTTAAATACTTGTTGCTTGGTGTCATTTCTCTTCCTCCAGTCACATCTTTTGTGAAGGGGACCATACAATACCATGCAAAAGCCTTGAGTCACCCTTAATTTCTTCATATTTTACCAATATGAAAAGAATCAATAATTAATGGAGACATCTGTAAACTTACATAGAAATACAATATATATATTTATAAAAGTCTAACAAGTTAGAAACTGAAATTTATTACAGCACGGTGGATCAGAATCTAACCGCACTTTTCTGCTTTTGTGATTACGTCAAGTTTGACAAGATCCCCTGTCAGTGTTGGTCAAGTTACTTGAAAAAAGTAATCAGTAACTAATTACTGATTACTTCCCCAAAAAAGTAATCCCGTTACTTTACTGATTACATATTTTCAAAAGTAATTAATTACTTAGTTACTTTTTAAAAACACGATTTACAACCTGAATAGGTGATAAAGCGATAGATCTTTCAGCCCAATTCTACTTTTTCTACATAATCCATCATACGAAATGTAATCAAATGGAAAAGTCTCTTTTTTTTAACTTGTTTTATTAGTTTTAATCTTTTAACTTTATGCATCAAGCAAAAATTTAATTATATGCAACATTCTCTGACTTGAATAAATTAGTTTAACATTTAAACCTATTTTCTGCACATTCCAGCACATAAAATAAAATTTTTTTTGTGTTTACACTCAGTCTTTCAAATAGATGCAAGTAAAACACAGCAGAAAATAAATAAAGTCAAAGACTCAGCGGTCCTTTTGCTCTATTTTCACCTGTAAAGCAGGAGTGGGGTAGGCGGAGGTTTACCCTGGTGCAGGTGTGCCACGGTCAGTGGAAGAATCCGCGAGTTTCTCTGTGAATTTCCCATTACGTTGTTGCGCACTCGGTACTTGCTTGGAAGTTTAGGGGGTTTTTTTCGCTGTAAAAAGACGTTTTCTTCCCACACACAACAGACGCTAATGTTTTTGTCACTTTTTATGGAATCAAACTCAAAGTAAGGTCAGTACTTCCACGCTTTAAACGCTGCACGCTCATACTCTCTCCGTACTCGATATATGATCCACTGTTGATCTGCACACAGCTGTTGTCACTAACGGCGCACTCGCTTACGTCACTGTCATGAGACATTCTCGCAAAAAAATCACAGTTTTAGTAACGCAGTAACGCAGCGTTCCTACGGGAAAGTAACGGTAATCTAATTACCGTTTTTGCAATAGTAATCCCTTACTTTACTAGTTACTTGGAAAAAGTAATCAGATTACAGTAACACGTTACTGCCCATCTCTGCTTATTGTTGTGTAATTTGGAATAACTCACCCTTTTCTTCCTGTTTACCTTCTTTAAGAATGACTTCTTGACAGTCACCCTTCCAAACCATTTGTGATGAGGCTATAATGAACAGCAGATGGATAGCTGAAGGGACAGATGTATTTCTTAGGCCTGGAATTTAGATGCAGTCCCCCTGCTATAGATTGTTTTTTAGGCCTACCACTTCTTCTTTGGTCCTTCACTCATCTCAAGTTTTTTTAAGGACACCATTACTAAGGTATGCCAGGTTTTCAGTTAAAAGCTCTTTGGGAATCACCTTGTGGGTGCCAAGATACTAGATTCAGCTAATAAAGGGGGAATAAATTTTGTTTTTCTGCGAAAGGCTGCTAGTAACAAAGAGCCCAAAGATACAATTTAAATTGGTTCTTTGTTAAGTTGCCTGGTATGAGTAGATGCAACGGGGCTGCATCCCATGAGTTAGCTGCCTTTTCATATTTGAATGATTCATAGGTCAGTGTTAAGTCCTTCAACACATACACATGTAAGAAAAAAGAAAAAGAATACTTTGGTGAAAATGGCCACGCAGAAGGACTGGAGAAAAAATGATTAATGTCCATTAATGTCTTTGAAAGACCTCCAGAAAGCCCGGAGAACCTTTGCACAAAACTATTTTGAAAAATGACAAGAAAGTCTGGCTTCTTGGAAGCTAAATATGAAGAAATGAGGGGTGATTCAAGATCTTTGTACAGCACTGTAGGTGTGAGCATGAATGGCTACATGTGTGTGCCCCGTGATGGACTGGTGATCTGCCCTTCACGCTGTGACCACCTCCAGAAAAAGCTCCAGCTGTCTTTCTGAGATGGCCTCTTGCTCTGCTTCTTGTTTTCTGTCCTAAGCCTTATATATATATATATATATATATATATATATATATATATATATATATATATATATATATATATATATATATATATATATATATATATATATATATATATACACATATATATATATATATATATACATATACATATATATATATATATATATATATATATATATATATATATATATATACACACACGCACGCACGCACGCACGCACGCACGCACAACACATACATACGTATATATATATATAAAGCCTGCCAGCTTTGGCCAAACTTGCATTGAAATTGGAACATACTTTAATATAACGAAAAGATGCATTACGTTAAATTATTAAAAATTTGTATTAGGCTACATTTTAACTTCACTACAGGTGGACTCCAGTGCAGTAACACTGTCATCTTACAGTTAGTCACACGGGTAACTCCTGTTCCAGCTGTAGCTATATAAAAATTTAGTCAGTTTAACAGTTTTTTTAGCTTCTTGAACAAACTCATATAGCTTAAGTTGGTTTAGTAGCTGATTTTTGTTGCTTCCATAGAAACGGAAAGTCCAGCTGTTCAAAAAGTGAGTGTTAAATTCTAGGTTTCTCTCCTGAAGTCTCATCATTATAAACGGGGTCCTGTGAGAACAAAAAGCAGGTGTTGCAAGAGTAAGGGAGGCGGAGCTCTGCTAGTCAATAGGAGGGGAAGTCTGATAAAACTGCACCTTCTGTCTCTTTCTCTGTCCTCTCCCAGAGCACGGTTCTCTCTGTCCCATTTCCCATCTCACTCCGCCTCTCTCTCCTTACTTTCTGCCAACCAGGATGCTGACAATAGCTTCAATAAAGATGAATTGAAATTGGCTGTGGCTGGATTTGGCTTTCCAAGACGTACAATGGAAGGAGCAGTGCAGTAATTATTACTCTGGATTCCAGCACACTGCACGGCAAACTCATTTCCCTCTGTTCTTCCCCCTTTTCTCTCTGTCCCTGCCTATCTGTCCTTTTCCAACTGATTTTCTCCGCCTCTCAGGTAGATATTTCTCATCGCCTCCCTCCGTGTCTTCCTCGTACTCCATCTCGGTCCGTCTTTGTTTCGCTTTAAGTCCCTCCATCTTTTTCTCGCCCTCTTTTTCTCCCTCCATTTTCCCCCCCTGTTCAGCTCAGTACAGTCCATTATTGTTGTTTGCTAAAGTAGAACTATAATTTCACAGCTGAGGAGCCAGATCAGGTCTGGAGTAGTGATTAATAATCTGACGGTGAATAATGATTTCATCCTCCATATTCAGCTGTGGGTAATTATTCGCTGTGTAATCGTGGAATAGATTTGCTCAGGAAAAACAGACTTATTCAAATGTGAGATAGAAACTGGAGCGCCTTGGGTGTGTCGAGGCATCCATGAAGCTAAATTTACATGGGTGGGCTCCAAATATAGGCCCGAGAATAAGATTAGAACATTAGTGTGGGCGTCACTTCAAGCCTCTAGGGTCCCAGAGTCTTACTCAGTCCTGCGTTAGCCGCTGACGTGAGGCACACTGCCTCCCCTAGCCTGCTAATCACAACTGTGATGAATGTGTCAAAAGAAGTGATGCGAGGCATTTCATTCTCTTTGTCCTTGTATCTCTTCTTGTCTATAATGATAATGGATTGCATGTATTTTCCTGATGGAAGTCGGGGGATCAAGAGGTGGCGGGCGATGCGACTGACACAGCATGAGGAGGGCTGCAAAACGGAGTCCTAATACTTGGTTAAATTTGTCATGTTTTGGTCTTAAAGAAAGTGTATCAAGCTGAAAACTGTAATTCACAAGGATTCAGACGCACAAAGAGGAAGCACTTGCTTCTGTGTGCAGCCACACATATTTAAGTCCATTTAAAGCTCCTAACAAAGCATTATTCACACTTTGCTTACTTAATGGAGGCGTCTTGATTAACATTTCTGTATAATGTGTCTTTCTGTTTGCACAGCTTTGGTTATTTTGGATGTTGCCGAGGATGCTAACGTGAACAAAACTGTACAGATGACCAAAACAAAGGTCACAATGTAGTTAATCTGAGTTTTCATAGCATTGCTTTGCAGTTTTTGTGTGTGTGCGTGCGCCCGCGGGTGTGTGTGCACACACACGTATATGTGCTAATGTGGAGGTGTGTGTGTGTTTGCTCAGGTTTGGTTATTTTGGGTGTTGTCAACCAGAGAAATCATTTTACTGTAGGTACAAGTTTCTCCATCTGGTTGCCAGGCAACCAAAAGCCTTGAGTTGGTCCAAAAAAGGCTTGTGTGTGTATGCACATCCAGATGTACGCTTGCACACACACACACACACACACACACACACATGCATATTAGCACACACACACACCTGCGTGCTACTGTGGTAAACATCAAGCTCTATCAAAGGATAAACAAGAGCTATCACCCCCTTCACAGTGTCCACTCTGGGGCTTGTTCTCACAGATCGCATGCCAGATCACAAACAATGTGTGAGCCTGTGTGTGTGTGTGTGTGTGTGTGTGTGTGTGTGTGTGTGTGTGTGTGCATGTGTGTGTGCACGCGTGCGCGTGCGCGTGCATCAGGGGGATTTTTAAAGTGGCATTGTTTAAACCATCCAGATAGTTTTGCCTGCCAGAGAATGAACAATCCTCTTCTGTACACACAGCACTACACTAATACAGATACGCATGCATGCACTCCCCACATACTGTACACACGCTTCACATGTTTGTGTATAAAGTCACACACACTGATGAGAAAATGCTCGTTACCACCCAGGCGTGGGAGACAAGCGTCAGGTAGGGGCTTTTTTTTCTTTTTTTTTACCTCTGCATTTTCTCATGATGACAGGTGGGGTAATGGGCCATTAGATTAGCAGCAAACTGAGGGGGTGCTTTCAAATGTTATGTGATGCTTTGTTGATAGAAACCAGACGCTGCTCTCTTCCTGACTTGGGCTTTTTTGCAGTATATGCCTCCGTGCGGTTCGCTCAAAATAGGGCCAATGATGATAGAATGAGGCAATCTCTGCTCTTTAGTGTGTGTGTGTGTCAGAGGAGAAAGAAAGGCACAAACACGGGGGAAAGAAATGGAGTTAGAGAGTATGTGTGTATGCATGTGTGGGTGTGTGAACGTGTGTGTGTGTGTGTGTGTGTGTGTGTGTGTGTGTGTGTGTGTGTGTGTGTGTGTGTGTGTGTGCTCATTAAAACAGAAAAAGAGGGAGGGAGGGGGAGAGAGAAGGGGGTGAGGTGGGGGGGGGAAAGCTTGGGAGAGACAATCCTCTGTGCCCATCAGCAAGGATTTACTGATGGGTCTCTCATCTCTCTTTAAGATGTTCCCTTCTCAGCCTCAGCCTTCCTTACTGCCTTTTGTTAATTGCCATTGTTCAATACTGTAAATTCCCTTTGTCAGCACACACCCTGTGAAGACAGAGAAGGTTAAAATTCTGAACAATTTCAAAGAGAAATTTTGTTCTGTATTCTAACTGTAGATAGAGGCTTCGAAACTTGTGCGCCTTCAACTGCAACTCTGTTTCAAGTTGAAACAGATCGTCAGACTGCTGTTGTGCTTCTGCAACAGGTCAGACTGCACGACTAGCTACGCTAAGTGATAATGACTTGTAAAAGCAAGGTGCAAAAGATAAACAACACCTTGACTGGAAATAAGCAAAAATTATTCTTAAAACCACCCAGGAGTTTGCCTGCATCCGTCATGAAAAGAAAACAAAGTCAAGAATTTGTGTTAAGAATGCCCTTGAAAATGGGATGCTTGAAAATAGCAAAGGTAGAACTTTGGCAAAAAAATAAAAAAATAAAAAATTCAAAGCAAACACAAAAGAGGCTTTGTGTAAAAAGTGACTGCGTTACCGTGGAACTCCTGAGTGTTCGATACCAAAATCCCTCTACACTCAAAAAATGTATTTTACTTATTGTCATTTCAATCAGGTGTTCCATCTTCACTGTGCAGAATTTAACAAAAGAGGCTGTTTCAGCATTCGTCAGCTGGGGGGTGGGGGGTTGTATTCCAGTGCTCAGTTCAATTCTGGGCTTGAAACCGTATTTGTGTGATTTTTGCGACATTACATTCAGTTTGAAAGTCAGATGAGGTGATGTCTACTTTCTGGGTTAAAAATATTTTCATGAGGAAGAAGTCGTAGATGCTGTTTAGCAAACTCTTAAAAGATAATTAAACTTTTTGGTGAAACACAAAGTATAATTTTTGGCACTATGTGTTTATTTTGGGGATGTAAAATTGATACAAAAATGTTCATTTATTCTTATTCCATCATTTTTGATAATTACCCTTCTGATGGTCACATAATTACCATATGCTACTGTCTAGTTGTGATCACAAGTTTACATACTGTTGGTCATCTTGGACTTTCAATGATTTCTTTGGACTGTTCTTTTTCCAGGGTAGAGTGATTGTGCAGTGTACATCTTTGTGGACTTTAAAAAACAGGAATTGAGTGCACAAGTCTAAATTTATTTAGGTTTCTCTCTAATTCACAGAAAGTAAACATATAGATTAAAATTTGGCAAAATGTCAAGTTGCACCTCTAGAGTTTTGTTAGCCGTCAACAAGCTCCTGGCACAATCCTGGCTGGATATTTGCCCACTCGTAATTTGCAGAGTTTATTTAAACTGAGCTGGCTTTTAAGAATAATCCACAAATTTTCAATAGGGTTGAGCTTGGAGCTTTATGGAGGCCACAAGTTTAAGTTGAAGTTTAATTTTAGCATGCCAAAACCTATTATGATGCGTTCAGGATCATTGTCCTGCTCAAAGACAAAACTGTATCCAAGTTCTAATCATCTAACTGTTGATTTGAGGTGCCTGAAGAATTTGGAGGCTTTTCGACTTCTTCACTGTTCCTCACACTTTGTGCAATGTACCAGCACCACTTGCAGCAACACACCCAGAGTATGATGCTGTCACCACCACCATGCCTTATAGTTAGTACACTGTTCTCGGGTTTGAAAGCCTTGTCTTCACTCTTTCAAACCTACCTCTTGTCTGTCATACTGGTTTTCCATCAGTTCCCAGTTGATAGCAGGCCTGAGCCTTGGTGGTTCCTGGGTTGTTCCTGAAAAAGCTAGCAGTCACATGTCGGCAAAACATTAATAAAGGCAGTCTCCACCAGCTGGCAAGTCAAAACAATGCTAATTTAGGCTGCATTCACAGTGGTCAACATTAATTCACTAAGGTTTTAGCCAGTCATACATCACCAATCTCACAAGACCGATTGCCAAATATTCCCAGGTAGCTCCTATGTATATAAAATATATTTAGTTAATTGAGTGAAAAGAAACACAATAAAATCATGTTATTAAACAAAGGCTACATGCACACTACTGTGCCACGCAGGGCTTAGACATAGAGCAGCATCTAGCTGGATATAATTCAGAGTAGATTTAGCTGTGTCGTGTTCTAGGAGAAAGACATTTAACTCTGTACAGAGTAAAAAGATTTGCTACCTCACAACTCTGGTGGCAGTTTGTGGCAGCCAACTAAGAACTGGGAACACATGTGAATGGCAGACAATTCACAGGAAGGCTACACTTTCATGAAAAGTGACATTATGAAATAAAGTTTGACATAAAATAAAAACTGCATAGGGAAAAATGCAATGATGAAGTATGAACAGACACCTGAATAAATAAATGTTGAAATAAAAATGATGCAACAACATTAAAGAATAAAGTGCTCACTTTTTTTAATTTAGGGGGGTTTTTTTTGTACTGTTCACGTGTCTAATGCTTTATGCATTACACCTTGAATCCTGTACAAATGACAGACATCTTGTCACTGTTACAGGCAGGGACACTGCCTTAAACTATGGGTCCTATGACAATAACTCAGCAGCATCTCTGACACATTATCTATAATCCTTGACATGTTCTAGGGCCCCTGTCCAGCTCTCGGTGAAAACTCTTTATCTCCACAATGTCAACTTTTCACAGGCTAAGAAAAACTAGTTTACTTTTGGCTGTGTGACAATTCATTTTTGACATTTTCCAGTGGGTTTCTGAGAAGGATTCGTGAGCCGAGGAGACATGAAAAAATAAAATACATAACTACAGCGTGAGCTGCCAAACTTGGACCTGAATTTTTAAAGACATTTTATACTACATACTGTAACTGAAGTGGATGTCTAAATGACACACCTTCAGATAAAACTGGATAACAGTTGAGGCTGGTAATTGCTTGAAGGTGAAATGAAGCCAGTTTGAAAAGAAAAATGAGAACTGAGCCGAGGGTCGGCTGCTTGTGTTTGCTGCTTAGCATCATCGCAGATCAAGATGACTGAATGTAAGTGAGCTAGTCAAGGCCAAGACAAAGAAGCAGAGAAGGAGAGACGCAGTGTAGTGAAAGGCAGATCGATGTGCAAACAAGCCAGCCTCGCAACAACCAAGAAAACTCTCATTTTAAGTCAGGGCTGAAAATGTGTCTCTAATAAATAATAAAGTGAGAATTCCTCTAAGCATCTCTATGTTGGTTGGTATGCACTTTTCTTTCCTGGGAATGCTAAAAGAGATTAGTCTTTGTCCTTGTATTTCAGGGAAACTACCAAGTTCTCGCTGCCACTGTTACTGTTACTGATTTTCATTAATTATAACATAAAAGCGGGCATTTATTTGCGCTTAAAGTTTAAGGCTCATCCTGACTGACTGGATAGAAGGATTTCTTCTTTGAAATTGTAAAACTTATTTGCTTGTTTTAATCAATTTTAAATCATGCTTTTTATTTGTTCTTGTTTCTAATGTCTCTGTAAAGCACTTTGAATCACCTTGTTGTTGAATTGTGCTATACAAATAAACTTGCCTTGCCTTGCCTTGCCTAAATTCTTAAAGCCGACTGCTTAAGTGCAAAAGGAGTGCAATTTAGTCTTTGTGTAATTTCACCTTTGCTTTCTATTTCTCTTCCTTCTACTCTACATTTCCTCTGCGAGTCTCCGAGGCTATTTTAACATCCATCTCTCTCCCCTTGGCCACAATAGAGAATGATGTGCTATACAGCAGGCAGGCTGACTGAAAGAGAGTTACTCAGACAGATTACCAGACAGATAGATCAGGAGGTGGTTGAATTACCTATGCAGAGAATCACAGCAGTTACAACTTGTGATCACAGAACGAACGAGAGGAAGGGAGACAGAAAGAGTGACAGACGTAGAGCGCGAGAAAGAGCAAAAGCAAAAAAACAGGTGAGGAAGAGCCGAGGAGGAGGAGGTGTAGTTGAAAGTAAGAAGAGAATAGAGCGGTGGAGGGAAATCGATGTTCCCCATGCGATCTATAGAACTCTCAATTATCCTACTGCAGCCTGTCGACAGCAGCTCTTGAGGAGATGAAGAGGGGAGGAAGAGGCGGCGGAGGAAGAGGCGGCGGAGGAAACGTCAGCGAGAGGGGGGAACGGTCGGGAAGGTGCTTCTTATTTCAGCTGCATCTACTCGCAGTGCAGACTGTAATGGCGAACTCTGTGTTGCAATGCAAATTTACCGTCCTGTTTGTCTAGTGGCACTGGCTGCAGAGGACGAATACACAAGACTCAGGAGAGGAGAAACAGATAGAGAGGCAGAGGCGAAATGGAAATGAGACACAGAAAGATGGAAAAAAGAGAGCAGAAAGAAGGGAGTGCAGGGCAGTCAAGGAAAAGACAGAAAGATATAGACAACCGAAGAAATGGAGATGGATTGTTTTTAAAAACAAATAAGAGATGTGGATATTGAAGAAGAAGACTAAAAGCAGGTCTTCAAAAATCCAGTAGGAACCTTCCACTTAGAGCAGCTGACTTCCTCCAAGAAAATCAATGCTGGCTGTAGCCACAGTCCCCCAGGCCGAGGAAAAAAGACCCACTCTGCATGAGCATTTTCACACTTGCCACACATGTTATTTAATCTACCTGTGAGGACACTGAAATGACTCACAGTTCATTTGCTGGAGGTTTACTAATACCCCTGAACCTCAAAGACTCGTGATTTAAACCTAACCCAACCTAAATCCACCTTTAAATCCTAATCATGCTGCCACTTTCGCACACTTGGACATGGTCTCTGTGGTCTGCTTTGAATGGGTTTGTGAAAAATGTGATTTAAAAAAAAATCTGTCACCATTAACTCCTGGGGGAAAAAAGATGCATCATCATACTTTTAGCACCTACACCAACAGGAACTAATGATTCTGACGTATTAAAAAATGACTCACCCAGGGAAAACAAAATGATTGTACTGATAATATGTCCCTTTGAACTCAACATACTCACTAACACCAGCTCACGCATTAAGATTCAGGACAATCGGGGGGGGGGGGGGCTCAGTGCAGCTCTTTAAAACAGGGTGATTGCAGTTGAGCTTCAGAGGGAAATTCAATAGACGGAGAGCACCTGGCTCACAAATGCCTGCCAGATTTGTCTGGCTTTTGGGTTGCAATCTTGGGCACAATTTAGATTAAGCATTACAACTCAAGCAAGCCCAGATATAATTTGGATAAATCTGATGTGTCATTTTTCACAAGGAAAGCGCTATGAGGCAGTAAAACAAAACATAAGATGGAGACATCTGGAAGGTTGTTTGTGAACGTACTTTAAAATAGGGCTAATTTCCAATTTAGGACTGAAAATTGGCCTCAGGTAGATAAATCAATGTTAAGGCGCATATTTTGGAAAATAACTCTTCTGTATTTGACCTTTGAGAGTGGTTGCAGCATTGTGTAGGAGCCTCCCCAGCTGAAGCAAGCCAGAGTAAACACTACACACTTCCTTGCCAATTTCATAAGGCCATGTAATGTTAGATATACACTCATCAGCCAGTTCATTGGGTAACTGGTCGTTCGCATCTAATTAGCCAGTCACATACCCAGTGTATTTAGTCATGCAGACATGGACAGGACGGCATGTTTAAGTTCAAACTGAGCATCAGAATGGGCAAGAAAAGGCATTTAAGTGACTTTGAACATGCTGCTCTTGTTAGTGCTTGTTAGATCAGCGGTCCCCAACCCCCGGGCCGAGTCGTTTGGTACTGGGCTGTGAGAGTTGAGTCTCGGGTGTGAAATTTATGGTTTTTAAGGTTTTTATCGTTATTTTTTAAATAATTTTTATTGTTAACTCGGTTTCCCTGGGTCTTTTCCCATGTGTTGTGAATAAATCTTCCTTTTTTCGGTACCGTTACTGGTTTTATTTTGTCGTATTTATCCACGATACCTTAAAGGCCGGTCCGTGAAAATATTGTCGGACATAAACTGGTCCGTGGTGCAAGAAAGGTTGGGGACCGCTGCGCTAGATGGACTGGACTGAGTATTTTGGAAAATGCTGATTTGTTGGAATTTCTACACACAGGAATCTCTACAGTTCACAGAGATTTGTTCAAAATACAGAAAATATCAGTCAGCGACAATTCTCCAGGTGAAAATGTCTTGTTGTTGCAAGAGGTCAGAGCAACTCAATCATCCAGTCGAAACAAATAATGTTAGCAGAAGAGCACCTCTGAATATGCAACGCATTGGACCTTGATGCGTGTTTGCTAAGGCAGCAGAAGACCACACTGGGCGGAGGCACTCCTGTCAGCTAACAGAAAACCTGGGCTACAATTCACCAAAACTGGACAATAGAAGATTGGAAAAACGTTTCCTGGTCTGGTGAGTCTCTGGATCCATCTACAAACAAACAAAAAAGGTTATCTGTTTCTCAAAATGTACCGACCAAATTCCTCCTCACGCAAAACCACTTGTGAGGAGATTAAACGCACACAAACACATATCGTATCTCCTTGCCTAACAAATAATAAATATTCATTCAATTATTACAATAGTTAATAAAGGTTAATAAAGGTTTCCTTGTTTTCCAAATTGTCATCTAAAATCAATTATCTTACAATGATGGAATATTTGATATTCTTATAACGCCGTGAACTTCAGTGTAGTTTCCCCACATCAGGCTAGAGAGTTGGATTTGGAGTAGGACAGGAAAGACGCCTTTGTAAACAGCATATTCAATTTGTCAGGTTTTGTTGCTTAAAAGCATTGTAAAGTAAAATCTCAGATGCAGGCAAATATTACAGATTCCCATGTAGTGTAGTAGCTGAGACGTGTTTGTGAAAGAAAGAAAGAAAACACTGTTTGAAGAGACGGAAAGAGAAGAGATTTTTGACAATAAGAGTTTTTTCTGCTTCTACAACAAGCGTAAACTTCATCTTCATCTGCCAGTGTTTGCATGCACGTCTGTGTCATGCACTCGTACAGTTCAGCCTATGTGTGCATTTATATTGTTTCCAAACAATAGTGAGGCGCTAATTAGGGATATGCCATTTACTGTCTCTAAGCAGTATTGTCTCTAAAGGTGTCTTTGCTTATATGATTGATGTGGCTTTTATTTTGTGTTTGTGTGTTAGATTGAGATAAAGGGATATTGTACTCGGACTCAAGCTGTGGTGAATTGAAAGGGGGGTGTACTGAGTCATTATGGTCAGTAAGACATCCATTGATCAAACTGTCAAGTATCTATGTGTGTGCGTATGCGTGTCTGCGTTGTTTCAAGTGTGCATGCACTCGCCTGATAAGGAAATTGCCCCTTGGCCAATGGAAACACAGAGTCTAATGGCTCAGAAACATCAAGTCAATTAGTGCATATAACAACAGGCAAAGATACAGTCACTCACTTACACATTTCCACTCATCAAACACATTATTCAGCTCCCTTTGTTTGTTGTTGTGTTATTCCTCCTTTTTTCTGTTCTAGTGTATACACCTACATACAGTGTGATCTTAACATGCATTTACCGTGTCTCATCGCTTACAGACGGCAACTAAAAATGAGGTTAAACCTCATGTGAAGAGATCTGATAGGTGGCAATTCTGAAGGGAATACATTTACACATGTGAAGCTTTAGTTACATATGGCTACAGATGTTTGCCAACACATTCATTTATTCAGCCTAAAAATGGCGAGAGCTTCTGAATCCCTTCATCAACACTACGCCCTCAAATCTTAACAACACATGAACGCACCCAGCCAGCTCACGCATCCACATACATGCGTTTTACACATACACCCACAGAGATCTCTCACACAGAGGTATCCGCAATAAAATGGGATTAACTTTGGCTGCAGCTAATCCTGTTTGTTAGTCTCATTTTTTCCCCCGCTGCACTATATTCACAACTAGCTGCGGAGTCTAAACCCAAATCTGTCAATTTCCACTTTCTCAGGGAAAGCAGGAGGGCACTTTACTGGTAATATCCAAGTGAGGCGCTATTCATTATTATATACTTCCATCATTCGAAAAGGAAATTGCGATCTTAGAAAAACTTATTATTATTCCACAAATATTTTTTTTTACTGTTCAGCTATCTTTAAGGTAAAAATTTGAGACAAAAAATTCTGGTTCAGCTCCCAAGGTCAGCTTACGAAAAAGTGCACTCTGGAAAAAAAAGAATGAGAGAGGCAGTTAGCACTCACATGCTCCAGTGGAGCTGCTCAGCAGTTGATGGTAGCAGACAAGGGTTCTACTCCCAGGTGTGAATGTTTGTAAAAGCAGTTACGAGACACCAAATTGAACTTGTGTAAATCCAACTGCCATTCATCACAGTACAGCCAGCACCATCTATTCTTCAAGATGCAAAAAGGCATTAGATAGATAGAGAGACAGACAGACAGACAGACAGACAGACAGACAGACTTTAGTTACATCTGCAAAAGTATTTGACAGGTAAAAAAATAGTATTTTTGCACCAGCAAGGTGATTCCCAAAGAGATATTAGATGAAAATGTGATATATTTCAGCATGGTGTACAGCGTGTCCTTAAAAATTTAAGGAAACCGGACAAGTGAAGGACAAAAGAAGAAGTGGCAGCATCTACAGCAGATGAACAGTATCTAAAAGTCATGTTCTTCAGAAATAAGAAAAAGCCCAGCAACAAACTGACATCGGACTAGAGAGATGCATCTGGTCCCTCAAATGATCCACTTATTACCAGCATCCAAAGAAGAGATTTGAATGTCCTTCAAGAAACTTGGAGAACTATTCCTGAAGTCTATTCAAAGAAATTACAAGGAAGCTTGCCTAAGAGAGTTCAGGCTGTGCTGAAGAATAAAGTTGGTTATACCAACTATTCACTTTCAAGTGCGTTAGAATTGTACAAACTCTGATTTTGCCTAACCTTCTGTGTATTTCCATGTAGGTTAGCACACGTTTCAATAGATCACTGCATTTATTTTGCATTTTCCTTGCAAACTATAAAGAAATGAGGGGTAGCACTCAATTTTTGCACAATACTATATTTCTTGTAGTTTGCCTGTAGATATGTTATATGTTGAGTTGCACTGGATTCTGTAGAGACAAGATATCCTCCAACTATGTGTGTGAAATGAATAAATCTGTTTGAGAGAGCTGTATATGAGTAGCAACTGGCAGTCTGCGCTGCACTGGAATAACTACGATAGGTTGTTAATACCTACACAGCTGGTAACCAGCCAATCATTGTGAATCATGCTAGAAATCTGAACCGATCTAGAAATAACAAAGGAAACAAAGGTCATAAGCACAAAAGATTAGATCGACACAAAAGACAAAGATGAGACAACAAAGCTAACAGTGCAACACAGTCAGTGAATTTTAATGATTGTGTTTTTCTGCATTTTGCTTGTTGGCTCAGTGTGAACCATCACATTTTTAAAACCTGCATATTTAAAATAAAGGTTAGAATGAATGCATTTGAATTAGCCAGTGGCGTATGCATTTCTTTTGGAAGAATAGCCCTTTAGCATTGAATAAGAAATCTATATAAACGCAGCTTCTCTCCCCTGTTCTGTTTGACCTGATTTATCTAACTTCTGGCTGGCTAAGCCTTGCAGCTTTCTCTATGATCTTGTCTAAATTTACATCTCTCTACATGCCCCTCTAATCGTGACTGAGGAGAAGTTCTCATTGCTCCTGATGAAAGAGTAAGAGGTCGATCAAATGCAAAACAGGCTCTCTTAAGCTTCCTTTGCATCACACATTGCTCTCTCTTTGTGGCCTCCAGCTTAAAACAACACAAGGATGGTCTGAATGCAGCACTCTCATGAAAATCAATGATCAGATTCTGGCATTCCTCCAAAATAAAAAAAGTTTAGGTAATTAGTGCGTATGAGTGATTGTGTTCAGCTGTAATAATGATAGCAAGACAAATCTGTGGGTTGGTGCGTCTGGGATTGAGGGGCGTGTAAGGAAAAACAAATTCACTGGCTGATAGTATAGAAAGATGTTTATCCTTTAACGTCCCAGATACATTAAAGATGTGGTATAAAATATGTTTGTCAGCATAAATCACTGTCAAGTTTGATGCATGCTGCAATAAAATCCAAACACAGTGAGTCTTAACTGGAGTAAGAGATTATAGAGAAGTAGCAGCTATCAGATCCACCAAAACCACAGGTTTCACTTTAGCTTGGTAAGCACAAACTTTAAACCGGCTTCCAAGAAAACATGCCGCACTCATTGATATTCTGCATTTAAAGGTACCATGCCGAGTTTTGGAACAGCAGTACTAAAACAGAGCAAGCAGCATGAAGAGCTCTTGTTTTGTTCACATGGTACCCACATCATATGAATGAGTGAGCAGCACAATAGCCGCTGCTCTTCTGTGAAAGTCAGTGGCAATAACTTAAAAAAAGCAGTCCTCTACCCACAAATGCAGTAAAAAAAAAAAAAAAAAAAATTGCAAGCTAAAATGTAGCTAGAACATAAACAAGGCTGAATTTCTCCAAATAATGTTACTTTAACTTTAGTTTATTGACAAGAAAACTACACACAGCAGCTTCAGTTTCATAATCTTGTTGAAAGTATAATACAACCTTTTTATAAGTCTAATGTTACCAAGTTAGAATCTAGCTCTATTTCAGTAAAGTGATAGTTTAAGTCAAGCTAGTACATCAGTTCCAGTGTCCTATGTAAACTTCTTTAACCTGCCTACAGATGCTGTTGCTCCTGCAAGCCACTTTGTAACCGACTTCTGTTTATTGTGAGGCCTTTCTGCTCATCTGCTTTAGACTTTCCACGCGTATACATAACACGGGGGAAACAACCCAGAACAAAACAGAGCCATATCGTCAAACACAAATAAGCATCCTTTGATTATGGTGATTCTAACTGAAATGAAATGGTTTCAGTATGCATACAGAGAGAAATTCATGCATCTTCATTCAGCCCTATGAAAGCTTATGAAAGCAAGCTGTCAAGCTCTTGTAATGTAAATTGAGTTGCATATAATGATAAACTCAGAAAATGAACATTCATTTTAGGGAATAGCTTTTAGACTGCGTTCCATCATTGTTTTAGTTTTTAGCCTGTAATTTTCTTATTTATTTTAATATTGTACTTAAGCATTTTTCTTTTTTAATGCCATATATTGCTGTTGATATCTTCATATTAACTTTACAACTTCGTATGTTTACACAGATCATCTAATGGTGACAAACTGAAACAGAAACAAAATTACAAACAAAATTTATGGTTGCAATATATATCTACAATATAGTTGTACAAATTTATGCAATGTGCAAAAACAAAAAATCTTTTGGCACCTAAAGTTATCCTAAAGAGAATGAAGCTCGTTTCCAGCAAGTGTCCATCCTTATTTTTCTCATTGATAGCAACAAAATCAGCATTGTGTTTACATTCTGTCTAGGCCCTTAGTCCCTCACAGATGCAGGCTACTGTATATTAAAACCATTACTTAACCTTTAATATTCAAAGAGGAACTGTATTACTTACTTCAACGAGCTCCTAATGACTTAAATGGTTGGATGCTTTGCATGACATGCTACTTTAGGGAGCTCTTGGAATTTGTTTGATTAATACATAATGTGCCATGATAGGCTCTTTGCATAGCATCACTAAAGTTTGCATGGCTGGGAGGGAAACAGTAGCTGTATCTGTATACAGGAATTGGAGAATACCAGTGAAGTCTTTTGTGGCTGGAAAGGGAGCTGTTCAAACTGATAAATTTCCTCAAGTGATCCTACATCGTCAATGGTGCTCAGGGAGTAAGAAAAAGCTCAATGGAAGCTGATAAACAGCCCTCATGAGGCTAGAAGCGTGAGCTCTAATAAGACACTATTAACATAAACAAAATCTCCAAAAGAACTTCTTTTCAAGTTACGTTGTTTATTATAAAGACAATGGGTTTGACAAGGAAAGTAACAGGATAAAGAAAGACCTCACATATGGTTTTGGAAATTTTCTCCATGTTCTCCTTCATTAGCACTTAGCTAATACCAGCACTAGCTAGCTAGCCAGATTCTTCACTTCCATCCCTTTGCTCTTCATTTTATTGTGTGTCACACAATCTGATTTGCTAGTGGCATCTACAAATTAAAATCTGATTGAAGTGACATTTAATATCAACTTCAAATTTGGTTTGGATCCAGTATGCAAACATTGCTGGGTGCATAAAGAGACGTTAAGTAGATCCTCAGCTTATTAAGAAGTGACCTTCTGGAAAAAGAGGTATTGTGATCAGTGAAACAATCAGCTCTTTCCTGTAACTGCGATCAGGAATATAAAAGGTTATAAAAGGTTGGTTTGAAGGCTGTTAGGCTTAGCACTGAAAAGACTGCTTACTGCTGTAACTGGAGTAGCTGTAGCATTTGCTGTGCTTCATTTCTCTTGCATCAGATATGGTAGAGTTGCTGCTGAGAATGTTCAGAACAGGTTCATTAAAAACAGTGTTTACTTACTCATTGATATAAGGTTGTTATTTTACTCTCTAATTTCACTAGGTGGAATTAAAATTGTAAGTTGCGGTTGAGTTTTCTAATCTCCCTCTGGCCTTGTGATAAGGATAAGAAGACTTATTGTATTTCAGAACTCTCCCATGTGTCTGTTATCCATAAAGCCGAAGGTCCCTCATTTTGCCTCGTGGTTTTGCAGCTGACACTCACTAATTTTTTTTTCTGGTAAAAAAAAAATAGCCTTAGGTTTATGGAGGTAATGAGGATGTGCATGTTCTCTCATTTTTTAGTAGGAAGCACCATGCAGAAATAGAAGGTACATGTAATAGCTGGGAAAAGCTTGCTTTAGTAGAAATGGCAGAAATGTTTAGTGCAGGTTCTCATTATAGTTTTTCTGATTGCTCAGGCAATCTCTTTGAAAATATAAGCAATTTTTGCAAACCTTTATACACTAACCACTAAACTTTGCACATCAACAGTGAAATATTATCCAGCTCTTGGAAAATCAAGCAATTGCTGGAAAAAGTGCTCGAGCTCTTGGGGAAAAAAACAAAGCAAAAAAAGCATTGTTTTTGCATCAATATATCACACACAAACCACAACAAAACATGTGGCTTTTGCTTTTTCTGTGTGCTGCAGCTTTTAATAAAGTTTTGGGATACAAAAAGTAACACGCAGGTATCAAAATGTGTGACATGGACATGTGTGAATGTGTATTTCAAAATGACTCAGTATCACTGCAAACGGGGGACAAAGACATCAAATATTTGTAGAAAAAAAGTATGTCAAAATGTTGTAAAACTCCTTAAAAAGGCACCTAAGAAAACCAAATTATGAAACTATTATTATTACATTTTTATTATTCATTTTGCAACAGCGGCTTACTTTAGATAACCTGTAATAAGTTAATGAACTGCTCAGGAAATTTAAAAGAACACTCTGAAAACACATCAGATGTGAGAAAAAATATCATGCAGATATCTATACTGATATGAACCAGGTAATGTGTTACGAACAAAAGAATGTCACATCACTGGATAGAAATGAAAATGATCAACCTACAGAGAGCTGAATGCTGACAACCAAAGTGAAAAAATTATGTGGCAGACTAGTCCATTTTGCAGCAACTCAAAGTGCCTGATAACATCAGTGTATGCTCCTAATGAGACGACAGATGGTATCCAGAGAAGGGCATCACTGAGTTTCTGGACAGTCCAATGTGTAACCTGATGGCGTTGGATTGACCAAAACATGACATCCCAGAGGTGTTCTATTGGATTTAGGCGAGACAAGCCTGGGAGGCAGTCAGTGCTATCAATTCCTTCATACTCCAGGAACTGCCTGCATACTCTCGCTACATGAGGACGGGACTTCACAAGGAGGAACCAAGGATTCACCGGACCAGGATAACTAGAAATGGGCCCAAAGATTTCATCTTGTTACCTAAAGGCAGTCAGGGCGCCGTTCACTAGCCTGCAGAGGTTTGTGTCTCAATCCACACAGCATCATTAACCCACCACCCAACCAGTCATGCTGAGCAATGTTACAGGCAACATAACATTCTCCACAGTTTCACGTGACCGTGTCTGTCACATGTGCTCAGAGTGAACCTGCTCTTATCTGTGGAAAGCACAAGACGACAGTGATCTACATACCAATTCTGGTATTCTATAGCAATTGGACTCAAAGGTGCCTGGCTGTGAGCCCAGGGCCCAGTAGAAGGTGTTGGGTGCTGTTTCTAATTCTGTTTCTGATTGTTTGATCAGAGGCATTCATACCTGTGGCCTGCAGGAGGTCATTTTATAGAGCTCTGGTAGGGCTCAGCCTGTTCCTCCTTGCATCCTTGTCCCATCCTGCTGATGAGTTAAGGACCTTCTACAGCCATGTCCAGCTCTCCTAGAGTAACTGCCTGTCTTCCACATATTGACGTGCTATCCTGGAGGAGTAGGACTACCTGTGCAACCTAGGTAGGGTCCAGGTCATCTCATGCTACAAGTAGAGACACTTGCAAAACAAGTGAAAAAAAACAGTCATAAGCATGAGGAGGAAAACATTTCAGTGGCCTCCATCTGTAAAACCATTTATCTTTTGGGGGTTGTCAAATCAAATCAAATCAAATCAAATCACTTTTATTGTCACATCACATGTGCAGGTACATTGGTACAGTACATGTGAGTGAAATTCTTGTGTGTGAGCTTCACAAGCAACAGAGTTGTGCAAAATACAATAACATAAACACGCAAAATATACGAATGGCTAAATCTGAAACTAATAAATATATGTACAATATATAATAGTATATGTGCACCTGTTGTTTATTTTTATGAACACCAAAGCAGCTGAAACTGATTAACAACCCCTCTGTTACTTAACTCACAGGATCCAAATGCCAGAAGTTCAACTGACTTGATGCTATACTCTGATTAAAAAGTGTTTGTTTAATTATTCTGAGCAGTGTATATTTAAATGGCTGGTTGGCTGTGGTTTCTGTGCTGGTTTGAAATCAGTTTTAGATTGAAACTGAAAATCACTCAAGCAAAACTCAACGACTTCTTTTCAGACTCTTCAGGAAGTGAACTTTGTGTACCTACATTTAATATTGATAAAGCTTTCCGCCCATGCTCAGAGTATTCTGACTGAGGTGAAGCACACTATATAATAGGTTCAGACCATGCAGAAATGCTGCTCACACCATGCACTGTATTAGACTGGACTGTTTCAGCCAGTAAGAGCAGAGAGAGGAGATTACAAAAGAAGTACAGAACTTCCTCAAATGTCTTTACTTCAAGGATTCTGCTCCCTAAAGTTTCTCTATAATTTTTTTTTTAAATCAAAACAATGTGTCACGTTAAAGTAGTTAATAGTGACAAGCCCACAAAGGGCCTTCTGTCTCCCTCCCCACCACCTCAGTTTTTTAGAGTGTCTGAAGTTTGCTTCTTGTTTCCAGCTACAGACAGATGTTTTCAGGATTTAAAAAAAGCTTTTGAAAACCCAAAAGTTACTATACTGGTTCATGTAGCAGCCCACAAGTCAAATATTTTCAGCAGGACTATAGAAGATAAAAAAGCAAAAAGAAGTCTAATTAAATAAAAGCCTTTTGGCTCACTTGATCTATGACCTCATGAAACATTTACTGATGTTGCTAATTTTAAGTTCAGTTAAATACAACAAGATATTCATTTTGTTAAATAATGATGCCACTACAGTTAGTGGCATCATTATTTAACAGGCTTTGGAACATGTGCGGACACGGGAAGCAACATGCAAACACCACACAAAAAGGTCCCAGGTAAGATTTGAACCCAGGAGCTGCAACACTGCGCTGCCCATAGTGGATATATCGTTCTTTTATATACTGGACATGATTAGGACTCAGAGCTTAAAAGAGAACTATTACCACTTATTGTCACCAGTGAAATGTATGTTACAGTTTTTCTCAGTCGCTTTGGTGCATTTCTCACAACAGAATTAAACATTGCACAACAGTTAGTTCAACCACCACAACATGTAGTCGTTTTGGCACAACCCTGTGGCGGTTTCACGTTCACTGCGTCCAAAGGCAAATGCCTTTGGACATGAAGCAGTTGAGTGAGTACAAATATCTAAAGAATGGTCACGTTTGACTTCCTATTCATCACTATCTCCTTTCTTTCATCATGAATGTCACAATTATTCATACTTGTACCGGCTGAATAGTCATTGTCCTTACAACTAATAGTCTTCATTGCATTGCTTGTGTCAGTGCACTCAAAATTGCTGAACAGCTTGTCAAACGATTCATACACCCATTTTGAAAACCCTATTTTGGAGGAGTTCCCATGAAAATCTCCATAAACTACATGTCTCAGGTGAACCTTATCTCACACTAATGAAAATTGGTGTGTGTCACTCCTACTTGCAACCAATGAAAAGCCTCTCCTACCCAGTCACAGGTGAACCGCGGCACAGCATCCCCCACTCCACAAGTACATATATACTGCAATGTAAACCAACAGACAGGATTGGCATGAGGTGCATACTGAATCTACAAAACAGCAGAACATGGAACGTCAGCCTCGTGGAAGAGGAGTGAGGATCGGTGGAGGACGAGGACAAAACCGGGTGAGAAGAGGCCAACCACATAGACACGTTCCTGACGAAATCAGGGCAACACTTGTGGATCATGTGATAAACCATGGCCTCACAATGGCCGAGGCTGGTCGAAGGGTGCAGCCAAATGTTGGGAGAACTACTGTAAGTTCTATCATCCAGACATTTCGTCGGGAAAACAGGTGAGCACACCGTAATCTAGTTACAGTATGCAGCACAAACTAATTTGCTCTGCACTTTCATAGTCATACAGGAGACTTGCATTAGGACATGACCTTACAGATCCTTACACATAGACGTACTGTAACTGAAGCGCAGACTTGGCCCAGGTGTGGCATAGTGTGCTGTGGTACAATACAGTAATGCTGTAAAGAAAGGAGTTTTGAATGATAGTCCTGTGACAATCACTGTAAGCATGTTTGCGCTTACATGTGTGTGTTTTCCCATCTGCATCTCAAAAAGGACTGCCAGACAACCTAGAGGAGGTGGAAGAGGTCGACTTATGACTCCGCAGCAAGAGGAAAGAATTTGTGCAATGGTGGCTGCAAACAACGCTTTGAGACTGAGAGAAATACAAGAAACTGTCGTAAACGATGACACCATCTTCGGAAATATTCAGTCAATATCAATTTCCACCATAGACAGAGTCCTCAGACGGAATGAAATGTCCATGAAGCAATTGTACAGAGTGCCATTTGAACGGAACAGTGATCGAGTGAAGGAGCTCCGTCACCAGTATGTACAGGTAACACATGTTCGCATATGTACCTCTGTTCACTGTAACAGTTTAGGCCATGTACTCAACCTACATTTATGCATGTTACTGTAATCCTATGTACAATTCCAACTGTACAATCTGTTCTGCCAAATGCACCATTACAGACCTGTCTGATTCTCATCCTTTGTAAAGCATATCCTGGAGTTGGAGGCCAGGGAACCCCTGCACATGTTTGTATATCTTGACGAAGCGGGATTCAATCTCGCAAAAGGCAGACGGCGTGGACGGAATCACATTGGTGAAAGAGCCACCATTGATGTCCCAGGCCAACGAGGAGGGAATATTACAATGTGTGCCGCAATCTCAGAGAATGGTGTTCACACCCATATTCCTCGTATTGGTGCATACAATTCACAACACCTGTTGGCTTTTCTGGATGCTCTTCATAGGGACCTGATCCCACAAAATGGAAGGGATGATCCTGGTGACAATCGGACAATGTATGTAGTGGTTTGGGATAATGTAAGCTTCCATCACTCTGCTGTAGTCAGGCAGTGGTTTGCAGCACACGACAGGATGCTTATGGAGTTTCTTCCTCCTTACAGTCCATTCCTGAATCCAATTGAGGAGTTTTTCTCTTCCTGGAGGTGGAAGGTATATGACAGGCATCCACATACCCAAATGACCCTGCTAGCAGCTATGGATGCAGCTTGTGATGACATCACAGCAGAGTCCTGCAGAGGGTGGATTCGACACTCCAGAAGATACTTTCCCCGATGCATCGATAGAGCTGACATACGCTGTGATGTTGATGCAAATATGTGGGCAGACAGACGGGAGCGTCTAGATATCAATGATTGATATGCAGCAGTGTCTGTTTTTCAGTTTGTTTTTTTTGAGTCGTAACTACTGCAGTGAGGTTTACTGTCTAGGTGAGTTTGTTTGCTGTAAAATGTTTGATTTACTGTATTTCCCCAGTTTGCACAATGCTGTGAACAGTTTCAATTAAATATTATCAAGAGTGCATATGGAGTGTCTTGATTGTCCTTTACAATTTATGGTTTTCAACATGCCATGCATGCGGTCCGGACTTGACATGTCATTGGGAAGCACCTACAAAGACATCCGTCACAATGGGAACATGTTCAGACCATGTGATTTTGTGACCAAAGGTGCTGGTCTAATGACTTGTAATTGTGACAGCCCTGACACTTTGTTTGGTATCAGTACTTGCTTTTGATGAATGTATTGTCTGTTTTGCTCAAGGGATTTGTTGTTGATGCATTGACAACTTATTTTGGACACCTGACTTTTCTTTTTGATGGAGTGACTCACTTTTGCAAGTTATCCACCATGTTTTGCAGTTTGCACTAATTGTTTTGAGAAGTGCCTTAGTAGTGGTGGAGAGTTCAATTCTGTTGTGAGAAATGCACCAAAGCGACTGAGAAAAACTGTAAATCCTCACACAAGCCTAGAAATGAGTGTGTATTCCATGACCAGTTGGCAGATAGTTGTTGTCACAATAGGTACAATAGATTGAACACTTCCTTGCGATTGCTCCAGTCACTAGTAGTTAGCCCTAGTTTGCATGGCAGGCATCAACTTGGCTATCAAAGTTAAAGTTGTGCTGGTTAACTCGGTCATGGGGGCCTAGAGATGAGTTAGCAACCATGTGGCAACAATCATTGGCTGGTGAAAAATGTTGATTCCCTTGAAAAAGTGCAATGTAATATGTAAAAGCTGCACCTTTTGAAATGTCCTCCAGCACAAGGACCAGCTTTTACTTGAAGAGCAGTAGTTCTCCAGTTTGGTTTGCATCACACTTTTTCAAGTTTCACTACATCTTGGAGAGTAAAATAACAGACAAGTCATTTATGCGAACTACAGTTAGTTGTGGGAATCTGTTTGCAACCAAAGCAATCACAAGGCACAGCACCCTCTTTCCAATCAATTTCGCCCAGCATCAACCAGCAACCGCTTGCAAAAACCCATACTTGCCAGATGGTTGCTAACTGGTATCTAGGCTACTGTAAATGAGGCCTTAGACAGATATGAATAGGAAATCAAATGTTTCCTAATGTTGTATCTGCTGTTTTGCTGGTACGTTAACGTGTTAACATAAAATAAATAGAGGAAATAGCTCTTGAAAACCAGCTCCTTAACACTGTGAGAGTGACCATGTTTTACATGTTATTATATAATTGCTTTTGAATTTTTTTGCTTGTTATTTTACAGTGCTACGGGCTAAATAATAGCTCTAGGCTAAGGAGTTAGTAGAGTTAGTATATAGTGTTCATGTGAAATCACAAACATAAAGCAAAAAATGCATGGTGATACTTTATAAAAATGAAGTTTTGATGTTATTTATAATGTGTTTTGGGATTCAAGAAATGGAGCACAAAGAGTGGCTACTGACAGCATTACATATATTTAAATATGTCAGACAGGAAGACAGGAGCACGGCACAAAGCAAACATATAGTGCACGAGAGACATACCTGAGCTGGAAATGAATCTGTGTGCACACATCCTACACATTTGTAGACATTACATATATGACTACTTGGCTCCATGTGAGAAAATAATTGTCCTCTAAATCTGAAACCTGTATTATAAGTGTGACAAATATACAAAAAAGGAAATCAGGAAGGAGGCAAAAACTTTTTCACACCGCTGTATACACAGCCTCAAATTAGGTGCATTCATGATATGATGACGTGGCCCCTTAGTGTTGAGCGTCACCATTTCAAAATCTGGTTTTAAGACCTTAATATTTTTAAATCATATTATGCTGATGGTAAACACATTCACAAATAATGTTCTGTGTAATTAAATTCCCACAAGCTAACACACACAAAAAATTGCTAGGTTTTCTAGCATAAGAGTGCTGGTTATAGTCTCTAGGCAAATAATGAAGCTGCCATTTATAGGTTGCTGTGTGCTCTGTACTAGATGGGCAAATACAAGAATGGGGAACAACAGAAGATTTTCATTCTGGTCCTCCCTAATATGGATAATCCAGTCATGAATGTTTCCTTTATAGTCTTGCAATAAAATTCAGCAGGGAAATAATGAGTGACTTCAAAGAATAGAGGGAATGGAGGAATCTAAGACTGGTGTGGATTCCCAGTTTCATGTGCATTTACAGTATACAATGTATTCACTCACAATCCATCACACAGCTCACATCTTACAGTGGAAATCCACTTTTATGGAATAAGAAATATTTTTATATTTCACAACAAAGATGGCTTTTTAAAGTGCCATCTGCCATCCTGAGAGAGCAACTAACTACAATGCAGCCAGGCCCAGACAGACACAGGAACAGACACGTTATTATTGCTACTGGTTAATTGTTGCTCTTTGGTGACATCTGCTGGTAGAAACAATAAATAAAGAATGAAGAAAACTACAGGGTGGGCCATTTATATGGATACACTGTAATAAAATGGGAATGGTTGGTGATATTAAAGTCCTGTTTGTGGCACATTAGTATATGTGAGGGGCAAACTCCTCAAGATGGGTGGTGACCATGGTGGCCATTTAGAAGTCGGCCATCTTGGATACAACTTTTGTTTTTTCAATAGGAAGAGGGCCATGTGACACATCAAACATATTGGTAAAGTCACAAGAAAAACAATGGTGTGCTTGGTTTCAACGTAACTTTATTCTTTCATGAGTTATTTACAAGTTTCTCTTTGTTCACAGCCATTGAGATGTCGAAGAGGTTAACACGTGAGGAGCGGATCAAAATTGTGTTGATATCTGGTGAAGGCAGTAACCGGGTCATTGCAGCAGATTTCAATGCAAGACACCCTACGAGACCACCCATCTCCCATGCTACAGTCAGCAAACTGCTTGCTAAGTTTCGTGAAACTGGTTCAGTGTTGGATTTGCCAAAATGTGGATGCAAGAAAACTGTCACTAATGAAGAAACATCAGTGGCTGTCCTAGCTTCATTCAGCAAGAGCCCACAGTGTAGCACTCGCCGCATGTCACTGGAGAGTGGCATTAGTCGAACATCCCTTCGGCGGATATTAGCTACTCACAAATGGCACCCTTACAAACTACAGCTGCTGCAGCATCTCAACGAGGATGACCCAGATCGGCGCACAGAATTAGCAGAATGGGCAAAACAAAAATTGGAACAGGACCCTCAGTTCACGCAGAAGATTTTGTTCAGTGATGAGGCAAACTTTTATGTGAATGGTGAAGTTAACAAACAAAACCACCGCTATTGTTCTGACACTAACCCACATTGGATGGATCCCTCCAAGACTGTTAGAACAACAAAAGTGATGGTTTGGTGTGGTATATGGGGTACAATGATAGTGGGTCCATTCTTCATCAATGGAAACCTCAAGGCCACTGGATATTTGAAATTGCTACATGATGATGTGTTTCCCTCTTTATGCACTGAAGCTAGGAAAGTGGAAAGTGGATTGGTCGTTGTGGGCCAGTTGAATGGCCCCCAAGGTCTCCCGATCTGACCCCCTTAGACTTTTATTTTTGGGGTCATCTGAAGGCAATTGTTTATGGCAGGGGTGTCGGACTCCAGGCCTCGAGGGCCGGTGTCCTGCAGGTTTTAGATCTCACCCTGGGTCAACACACCTGAATAAAATGATTAGCTAATTACCAGACCTCTGGATGACTTCAAGACATGTTAAGGAGGTCATTTAGCCATTTAAATCAGCTGTGTTGGATCAAGTACACATCTAAAACCTGCAGGACACCTGAGGCCTGGAGTTCGACACATGTGGTCTATGGTGTGAAGATACGAGATGTGCAGCACTTGAAACTACGGATACTGGATGCCTGTGCTGGCATTTCTCCTGAGATGTTGCTATCAGTGTGTGAAGAGTGGGAGAAGAGGGTTGCATTGACAATCAAACACAATGGGCAGCACATTGAACACATTTTATAAGTGGTCAGAAACTTGTAAATAACTCATGAAAGAATAAAGTTACGTTGAAACCAAGCACACCATTGTTTTTCTTGTGACATTACCAATACGTTTGATGGGTCACATGGCCCTCTTCCTATTGAAAAAACAAAAGTTGTATCCAAGATGGCCGACTTCCAAATGGCCACCATGGTCACCACCCATCTTGAGGAGTTTGCCCCCTCACATATACTAATGTGCCACAAACAGGACTTTAATATCACCAACCATTCCCATTTTATTAAAGTGTATCCATATAAATGGCCCACCCTGTAGAATTACTGCCTTAGTTTAGAATTCAACCAATCAGCTTCAACATTAAAACCAAAGCTGTTAAAGTGTGTATTGATCGTGTTAAATGTGTGAGAAGTCTGAAATTAATCAACCATAAAATGCTTTTTTTATTATAAAGAAATAAGAACAACTTTATTGATCCCAAAGGGAAATTCATGCTGGTTTTATTATTATTATTATTATTAGTAGTAGTAGTAGTAGTAGTAGTATTAGAAACTGTATACATACTTCTGATTGCACTACCTATGTTTAACACCTGCAGATACAAGCTATCCTTGCAGTTTCCTTCTTCTAATATAAATGATATATCCAGTAAAGAACTGCTAAATAGGGCATTTCTGCCTTGTTGGCTTGTGACCTTTTAAGGCAAAAGTTGTTTCTTGGTGGTTTTATAGTTCTGCCAAAGACACGGATCCCCTCCAAACTTCTGATGCTTTTATTTGAATCATTTCTTTGGGCTACAAGGCTAAATTCCTGGTCGGAGAATAAGAATAAGAGGTTATAGAAAAATCTAAAACTTAAAATCGTGTTTAAGCGGGCACGTTATGCAGCAGAGTTTTGTTTTTGTTTTTTTCTTTCTTCTTCCATACCCCATTAATCATCTCATTACCCCACAAATTTGTCATACGACCCTTGGGGAAGACCAGATCTCAGAGCTGTATTTATCTAACTGCACCTGAAACAGTTCCAGCAGCAAAAGGTTACTCTGACACATCTGTGTCAACAGTGTCTAATTGGCAGATGTTTTGACATGTCAAGAACAAGCATGTTAACCTCCTAGGACCTGGCATCCACATATCTGGACATCATATTCTGGGTTGTCTAGACCACAATACTAAATTTTGCTCTACAAGGGCCTGATATATACTTATGAGGACATTATACTGCCACTGTTCTATCGAAATTTAAAACCAATATCCTCATATGTGGATATCAGGCCCTTGTAGAGCAAAACCAGGTAAAAAGATAATTCTTTGTTTTCCCATTCATGAGCCCAAATAGCAAAGGGAAAATAAAATGAATGCCATGAAAGAATTCAGGTCTCGGGAGGTTAATGATCTTTCCATGTAGATCACAAAAGTGGAATGTTTTGAATTTCAGTTACCTGTCTACGTGGACGTGTGTAATAAACATTAATCAGGGAATCTTTTTTACACAATCTGATGTTAATCAAATTGGTTCTCTTTGACTGTCTTGTACTTTAACAAAGCCTCCCGCTAAAGTCTGTTGATCTGTTCACCTTCCCTTGGTTTTCGACACTTGCCTGCCATCTGTTCACAGGTTTAATGCAAACCGAGTTAAGCGCCTGTGTAGTCAAAGCGCATGGAGTTTACTTATGAAAACTAGTTACTTACAGTGGCTTGACGGCTCTCCCACATTTTCATCACAGTCGCTGTGTCAAATATTTCTGTATGTATTAAACGCAGACACATTTTTTTCTCTAAGTCATCGTTATAAAGTAAATGCTCATAGCACAATGAGATTATTTTTCTCAAGACTTTAATTATGAACTCTCTGGAGAAAGTTACGGTTCGATTGCACTGCCAAAACAGGGAATAGCTGAAAAAGTGGACGGTGGATGATTAACTGGAACTCTGCACAAGATGGCAAATGACCAAGCAGCAATGAGACTCGGTCAAATCATAATATTGGCCACATGATAATGCAAACATGTTAGGTAGGGCCTATTTTAAGCCTACTGCTTCTGCAGCTTCAGTTCCAAATGGGAAATTGTGATGATACTGCTAAAGAAACATAAATAGGTACACAGATTGCAATTAATATTTTGACCCCAGTGGTTTATGTCACAGATGTACAATGGAAAAATTTGATTTACATCTTACTGATCTAGAGGAGATGGGATGTGAAATATTATGTTGGCTGTAAACTGTGAGGGACACTGGAAGGTAAAATCAGTTTTCTACTCAGTCCCATGATAGCTCAAATGTCTTGCTATGAAGGGTGCTTTGATTTAAAACAATAATACTAAAACAAAAAGCTTGTGAATGCCTCTTGAAATAAACATTTGCTGTCAAATATCAACTCGGCTTTCTTTTGTAACAGCAGTTCTAACTACACCAGCTCCTCTGATTCACAAAGGAGCACAACCTTTTTCTAATGAAATGACAGACATGGATTGTTAAACCTGATGTACATACACTAGTAAGAAAAGTTAATGACTTGTGTTAAGTTAAATTTTACACACATTATGACCTTTACATAAGTTATGACTTTCATTTCCAGGCAGACAAGCAGCAGTGGCAGGTTTTCACTTGTTACAAATGCACTGTTTTGTTGTCCAAAGCTTAATGAAAACAGGCAAATAACCATTCCTAGAATTAGATCGGAATGTGCTTTCAGTTACTCTTATATAGTTTCTGTCATTGGAACAAGCTCCCAAATGACCTGAGGTCTATTAGAACTGGGCCTGGATTAAAAAACAAACCTTCTTGTTTTTATAAGTTTACATTTAATTATTGTGTGTATTTGTCTGCATGAGTGGCTTATTTCTTTGTAAAGTTTGTTTTGTTTTTATAGCATTAAGACATAAAACACTTACATCGGCTTTTATGTTTTTGTTCTTTAAGGGTAATCAAATGTGCTACATTAATAAAACTGACATTGTTTAGTGATGCAAGAGTGACTGGAAGTGTCATGTATTGTGGAATTGCAGGATGCAGAAACATGAAAGAGTTTAGTAAAACACAAGTTGAGTAAAAAGTTCAATTAGCTTCTTTGACAGCCAGGGGGCACACATGGAGAAGATACTGCTATTTATTTACATGACAGCAGGAGCAGTGGACACGGTGAGATGGCAGGTGAGGTAAACTAAAGTAAAGTAAAACTAAATGCAAAACACAGGCAAATAAGAAACAAAAAAGGACTATACTATAACAAGAGCTAACAGCTCCAAGTGTACCTACTCTATTTAACAATAGCACCAGGCTAAACTGAGCAGGAACTATACAATCAAAGCAAAAAGAAAGGACTCTGTGTAAATAATCTTTACAGCTTTTATAGGAATTAGGAAGATAACTAACAGCCAGGTGCTGATAATCAAATGATCATCACATTGATTCTCAGCAAGTGCGGATACAACTATAAAGGCAGCAGTCTTTTCCAGTTTGCTGGTCTGGAACATTCAGGTGTGTGTTAACAGAAAGCCATAATCTTCCCAGTAGTTAATATTTTATAAAGTCTATCTGTGGGGGACCATCTGTTAACAGTTAAAACTTGGTCAAAGTCAAGGTGTTGCAATTGTCCAGACATCAACCTAATTGAAATACTTTAATGAGTCCTTTAGAGAGATGTGCATAAACAAATGCCTGCAAACAGCAATAAAATTATGCATTGTTCAAACAAAGAGTGGGAGATAAAATCTGCCAACATTAAAAATCAATTCAGTAATGAGCATCAATCTACACTCTAACTAATATAAACAGGTTTTAATATTTTTAATATTAGTAATTACTGCTAATAACAAAAAAATGGTAGAAAATTATCCAGCTCTTCTGTTTTGGACTTCAATTTGCAGTCAGGTGGATTTTGTTTATTTAATTTAATTTAAGTTATTTATTTATTATTGTTTTATTCTTCAGCACACTAGCAAAAAATATTTGAAGCTTAAGAATATATACTTGGAAAAATTGCATAAACTATCCAGATCCAAGTGTGTAAGTCTTGTAGAGGTTTACTCAAAAGACTCAGAATTGTTGTTTCTTTTGTGGTTTTCATGCTGGTGAAGTCTTTGGTTCAAATATAGCACAGAGCAAGCGTAGGTTTTAGGCATGTGTTTCTCCTCAGAAATAGCAGAGCGATCTGTTCTGAAGCTGAACACTCTTAGAAATTGATCGGGATTTTGTTTGGGGCCTCGGAGGTTTAGGCAGCCAAACGAATTTTACATCTCAGGTGGAGCTCCATATTTATCCAGCTGCTCTCATGCTAACAAGTCATGTCATGCTGCGTGCAGCTGTTTACCAAAGTCAGAGGAAAGAATCGGATTAGCAGCTGGCCACTGTGCTTTCACAAAAATTTAATATGTTACTTAACAGATATAATGTTCATTTGAATTTTAAAAACTAAGCAAAATATAAACTAAATGTCCATCTGTGATGTTGGAGAGCTCTGTCTGCGGAGCCAAGAGGTGCAGAGGCTCCTGTGTTCTCTGCAGTTTTGCTCTCTCTGTTTTCTTTTTACCCACGTCTTGTATTTGCATCACTTTTGCATCACTGGCTATTTTAATTCCTGTCTTTTTGTCAACTTTGCTTGCCATACTCAGATGTGTTTTCTGGTTGTTACCTTGTGCATTTATACTCCAGTCCTCTCATTTGGTCTTATGGATCCACAGTTTTTCCCACAATAGTCTGATAGAATCCAAACCTAATGGCTTCATATCTAAGTGAGCACTACTTTTCAATAAAGTTGTGAAGGCAACCTAATAACATTTATTTTTGTAAATGCATATATCTTTTTCTGAGCTAATTATTAAGCCCTGCAGCGACATTCGTGTTTGAGCAGAGGCAGTGATTAGTGCAAATCATGGATTAATTATAAGGTCCGGACAAAGTCTGAGTAATCGAAAATTAATTCTATATTAGTGTAGCAGTCACTTTTCAAATACATGCAACACCGATCAGTGAACACTCATTTGTGATGCTGTAAGCTTTTGCACTGATGGAGTCATATTTGGCATCATGTTGGAAATGATGTGAAGATTTGTGATCAAAGAGGATTGTAGTAAACTTACTTTAAGATTATAAAATGTAGTTTACACTGAATACTTAAAACCAGGCTGCACACAGTCCAAATCAGTTTAATTTATGTTCACACAATAAAATACAGTCATTAAATGAAGTCAAGTTGTCTAAATATTTAGCTTGAAGTTTGAACTCAACTCATTTCCACCACAAATCACCAGTCAGCCATACCGGATGTGATCAGTCTTATACGTCTATAACTAAGCTGTCTTTCCATATTTCTTATCTTAATTTGCCGTCAGATTTTGTTCCAGTTTTTTTTCCAGTTGAAGACTTAGAAATAAAAAATGTAGTTAAAGATGAAATATGAAATTTGCTGGATTTCCAGCTCTATTAACTGTTATGGGAAATTCAGTCTGGATAAATGATGACTGAGTGTGTGACTCTTAATAAGATGACTCCTTTTTTATTTGAAAGCATTTCATTGAAATGCTTTCAAATATCAAATACTACAAAATTAAAACAAGGCTTGGCGTTTTATTCGCTGTTTGCCATGGTGAGTTCGTGATCCATGTATTTAACATAATATGAGTTGTTGAACTATTTCTGATCTGTTCTGTAACCAGGTGGGCATTCTTATAATCGCAGGCTCTGTTTGCTGATAACCTGTACCTGGTAATTAAACATCTTCCCTGCATGTTTAATCATGTTTCTTTTTTTGTTCTGCTTTCCGGATGGCCATATTGACCAACTGTTAAAACAATTATTGTTTAGTCTTCCTCTACTCACTTTTTATTTAGCCTCAACATGTTTATTAAAGCTCTTTTTGCTTTACCTGAATGACTCCTGCATTACAGAATGTAAGTTCTTTAAAATATTCATTTAAATGTATACATGTAATGTTTGGGGCATTTTTAACAAATGAACAAGTTTGAGTGCGAATGCTTTGGAGAAGATGGGGAAGTCAACAAAAGATTAAATAGAGTGTGCAATTAGAACTATAATAACTATTTAGCAAAAAGAGGAAAAGGCACACCCATAAAATTCACAGTATTTAAAAACAAACTTTTTTTTTCTTCTTTGGACCTTTGCTGCAGATGTGATTGATTGAGGCAATTTTGGTTGTGAGTTTACTCCTGGGCTCCTGGGCTAGTTCCAGGAGGTGCTGCAGTAAGAAGGCTCGTATTTGCAAAGCTATATGATGATGTATGGACAATCTTGATTCAGTTGTCACAGTTATTTTGGAGGGTGCAGGCACAGCAACAAATCATAGACATTAACTGTTGCTGTATTTATGTTTTTCAGAGTGGTAGGAGGCTCTCTCTCTCTCTTTTTTTCATATTCTATTTGTGTGCATGGCATTTTTTTCATTCGTTAGTAGCTGTATGTTTGACCATGGATGGTCATTACTGCAATGTCATAATTTATTTTATTTTATTTAATGTACAATTACAGGTAAATGCACATATTGCTCACTGAGCAGTTGACCTCGAGATAAGAAATCTATCATTTACCTTTATAGACCTTTTGTACATTTTTGCACAGTAGTGCAATGGTTAGCAATTGCTTCACTTGCAAGCTGCTGGGAGGCTTGGCCATGTTTGATGTGGACGTTTGCATGCTTTCCCTTGTTGTTATATGTTTTTCTGCTGCAGTCCAAAGATATGCATGTTAGGTCATCAGTCTGCACGCCTACAGAATCACCCAACTTGGGTGTGTCCCCTCCCACATCTCAGATAAAAGGTTCATAATAGACACCGCATGGAGCAGAGCAAATACACTTCAATGTCCACATTGGATTGAATGATTGCTGCTTTGTTACTAAGCTCTTTGCCTCCTTTTCCATTTGTCCTACTGCTTCCTTTAATCTGCCTCCAACTGCCGAGTGTCATTACTGATATGTTTAAACAGTGCCATGTTAAATTTCCTTTATTGTTCAGAGCAGCCTGTCCTGCTCTTACTGCCAGCATACTAGATTTCGCTGCCAGGCCACAACTCAAGCATGATTTTTGCTTCTTCTGCCCAGAAAATACAATTAATTTGTAAATGTATACTGTTAGCTAAAAACTGCTAAACATGAATATTGAATAAACAATGAGAGGAGACTACTTTTCACTAAAATGTCATCCTTTATTTAACACCGAACCATTACTCATTTGCATTAGTTATTTTTAAGTTAACATAGCTACAAATGTCAGTGAGATTTTAAGCAGTTGTCTGCAAACTTTAACAAAGTCAATATGTTTTTATCTTGTCTTTCTTTCCCTTTTCTTTTCTTGGCTTGTCTCTGTTCTCTTGTTCACTATAGGAACTGATGGGTCCCTCTAACCTAGAGGTTTTTATAACCTCAGTTCTGTTTAGCTGTTTCTTGAGATTATCCAGGGTATGAAGGTCCTACATTAAGATTGGCTCTAGAATAAAAAAGTCGGCACTCTCAGAAGAACCACGTTGTTGATCTATTGATAACTGAGATGAAACGGCAATATAAGTAACAGATAACACTTGTGAGACAAAAACAAACTGCCTCTGCTTTTGCTTACAAGAAGTTGAGAAAGTCCAGCCTTCCAGTCATCTCAGCCAGATCTCAGAGCCTACAGTGTCCCTCTGCTTTGATGTTTCTTTGTATTAACAAAGAGAAACTTGACTTGAGATGTTCTGAGTGTTTGTGTTCTTAATCCAATAAGATAAGATAACTCTTTATTGTCATTGCACAACCATACATAGTACAATAGTACAATGAAATTGGAATACTGAGTTATGATTATGATTACCTTCTAGTTCCTCATTGTTTAGTATTTGCAGTGTTTCCTAATTTAGTTATTTGTGTTTCTAGTTCTTAGTCTCTTGTCTTAGTTCCCTCTCATGTCTTTTTCATTTTAGTCTTGTCTCTGTATGTGCTTCTTAGCATCTCCTATGTAGTCTGTCATGTCTCTGTTTGTTTACCTTTTTTCCATGTCCATCTATGTTAATGCTTCCTGTTTTATTTTGGTAAGCTTGTGTTTCTGGTCCGCTATTGTGACTTTTGCTTCCTATGTTGTGATTCTGTCCTGTTTTATTCTGCCCTGCTGTCTTCACTTCCCCTAATCGCCCTGCATGTATATATTGTCTTAGTTTACCCACGTCCTTTGTCAGAGTATATGCCATGTTCCTTTTCTTGTTCTCCATTCTTAGTGATCCTTAGTCCTATTGTGTTTCCTCGTTTTTAAGTTCTAGTCTAGTATTCAGTTCTCCTTTTTAAACGTTACCTGTTTATTTATTTAATAAACAGACCACTTTTTGTTAAATGTATTTCGCCTCTAAACATCTGCATTTGCATCCAGCTTACAACTGATAATCTGCATACCCCACACACACATAAGGGGATGTTGATGAGAAGCAGGTCAGAATTCAGTAATCTACAAACAAGAAAATGATTTATTATGAGCAGTAGAATTTTCCCCGGGGATGTGCATTGTCGTGTTTGTTGTTTGCATATATCTCCTTTTAAATGCGACCTTTTAGCTTCAACCCTGATATCAATCATTGGTTTTTGCTTTGATAATTGTTCTCCTTCCAGATGCAAATGCCGATGCATCTTGTAATTCATTCAAGAGAGCGGCATATTTTAAATTCTTGAAAGCAGCTGTAATAATAAAAATGTGTCAGAGCTCACTGTTTAGCTCTGCAGCCCACAGCCCACTTTAATGTTTTTTTTAGTTTTCACCTCGTAAAAGCCGAAGTGGGAAGCAAGCACAGTTGTTCAATAACTTGTTAATACCACAGCTGTTATGTAAAATGTTACTGATTTTAAGAAAGCTTGAAAAAGTTGCCTTAAATGGAGCTCAGTTCAGTACAAGCAACAATTTCTATGAGAGTTTTCTTGTAAATGGACAAAACCAATAGCTCTGCCTAATATTCAGTCTCAATTATCACGTGACTTTGTTAATCATGACACTTATGGGCGAGCTTATGAATAACTTATGAATTACACTACACTACAGTACTACCCAGTACTGCTAGTACTGCAGTACTAGCGATGTGTACCTTATAAAGATATACTGCACTTTATAAGGCATACATACTTGTACTGAGCTGGATTTCCTCTTTGCCTTCAGAACCGTCTTAATTCGTCATGTCGTAGATTCAACAAAGTGCTGGAACCATTCCTCAGAGATTTTGGTCCATACAGACATGACAGCATCACACAGGATCACATATCCATGAAGCAAATCTCCCATTCATTTACACGCAGCAGGGAAGGGAATGGGAGATTTTGCTCTATTGGATTGAAATCTAGTGACTGTGGAGGCCATTTAAGTACAATAAACCCACTGTCATGTTAAAGAAAACACTTTGAGATGATTGGAGATTTGTGACATGGGGCATTATTGAGCTGGAAGTAACCATCATAACATGGATGAACTGGTAATAAAGGAATGGACATGGACAGGAATAATACTCAGGCAGACTGATAGAACATAGGATGGATCCATGCCGTTACGTTGATTACATTCCCTTCTGATCGCATCATCTGAGCGTCACAATATAAACAGACACTCATCAGACCAGACCAGGAATGATTATTCCAATCTTCTCTTGTCCAGTTTTGCTGAGCCTGTATGACAGGAGCTGCACTCAGTGTGATTATACTGCTGTACTGAAGCCCATCTGTTTCAAGGTTTGAAGTGTTGTGTTGTGAATTCAGAGATTTTCTTTTGCCTATCTTAGTTGTAGAAGGTAATTATTTGAGTAACTGTTGCCTTCCTATCAGCACAAAACAGTCTGGCTATTCTTCTCCTCCCTCTACCATCAACAGGACATTTTCACCTATCCACCTTCCACTCACTGGATAAATTAGTTTCTTCAGAAAGTTCTCTATAAACCCTAGCTGTGTGGGGAAATCCCAGTAGATCAGAATTTTATGAAGTGCTGAGAGCTCCCGGTCACAACCATGTCACATTCAAAGGCACTTAATTCACCTTTTTTCCTCATTCTGAATCTTGATTTAAGTGTCAGCATGTCTTCTTGAATTTCTAAATGCATCAAATTGCTGCCAAGTAAGTAAAGATCTTTTTTTATAGTACTTTTGACAGACATAAAAGTCACAAAGCTCTGGGAAATACTATATCAAAAGAGAAACATATTAAAACAGAACAAAAATAACTGATTAAACAGAAAAGTTTGTAACTATTTTTTCAAAGGAGTCCACAGGGTCAGCTAAATCAAGCTGGATTAAATATCTGCAATATCAAGCAGTCGAACAGTTGTACCTAACAAACTGGCCAGTGAGGCTTACATGTGATTCCTAGAGTTATAAAAGTAGAATGGCAGAAGGCCTGATAGCAGGGCATTGTGCTATCAGGCATCTCTGAACCATACCTTAGTTATGTTGCAACAGGCTTCTTTTTCACTCTCATACTCACTACAGAGGAGTTTAGATGAACTCCAACCTGCTGCTGACCTTCTACCGCTCGTCCATTGAGAGCCTGCTAACCTACTGCATCACGGTATGGTACAGCAGATGCACCAAGGCGGATAGAGTGAGGCTTCAGAGTGTGGTCAAGACAGCACAAAAGATCATCGGCTGCCCTCTCCCCTCCCTGATGGACATTTATTCCTCCCGCTGCCTCAGCAGAGCAGCAAACATTATCGAGGACAGCTCCCACCCTGGTTTCAACATGTTCAGCTACAGGTTCATCAACACAAAAACCCACAGACTCAAAAACAGTTTCTTCCCCAAAGCCATAACCACCCTGAACTCACACATGCACCGATAACACAGCCCCCCCCCCCTTCTTTTTTTTCTTTTCCTTTTCTATGGACCACCACTGTGCAATACCAATTCTATGTGCAATAACCCAACTGTATATATACAACACTATTTATTACATATTACTTTTTTTTAAACCGGCTTGTATATTTGTACATTTTATATATATATATATATATCTTTTCCCTCCGTTAATACTATCCATATGTATATAGCGCTGCAGAACTGTGCCCCCCCCCCCAGCATGTTTGCACTGAGTAGGAGATGCTCTGTATCTCATTGTACAACTGTATAGTGACAATAAAGGCATTCTATTCTATTCTATTCTATTCTATTCTATTTATTGCAGAGTCCACCCACTTCGTGTCGCCAGGATTTTTTTCATCTGTAGTCACTTGAATCTTCCTTTTATGGTCTCTTGTCACCACTCTGTTGTGAAACACTAACTCATTGTAGCATGTTAAACGAATGCGTTTACTCATTACTAATGAGTAAACTCTGTCCTGCCCTGCTACTCATTAGTAATGAGTAAACTCTGGCTCACTTTCCATAGTTTGCCTTTTGTCTGTCTGCTCTTTCTTCTCTTGCCCCTCACCCCCAGCTGGTCACAGCGGATGGCTGCCCTCCACTGAGCCTGTGTCGGCCTGAGCATTTCCTTATCATTGTTGCCAAGTTCTTGCTCATAGGGGGGCGTGTGAATGTTGGGATTTCTTTAAAATGCCACAAGGCAGCTATTATTGTGAATTGTTGATATATCCTTCTGAAACCCAGCCTGTTAATTTATATCATCTTTAACATCTTTAAATATTAGCTACCCTAATACCCTCTTTTAGCTCCAAAGAGGCAGGACATCACAAAAACATTTAACCTGAAAGATGCTTGTTTCCTCAGTTCTTAAGAGGATGATTTGAATTGCCTGCATGGTACACAGATCTGTCATCCACTGTACAATGAAGCGATGTGTTTTTCATTTTTCATACAATACTGCTGAGTATGTTGTAAAACATACAGCATGCATCTGATTTTGTAGGACAGATGTACCTGTGTAATAATTAACCTCAGCCTGACGTCTGTGAAGGTTCTCAGTCATCCAGGTCATCGTAGTCAAAGGAGCTTGCAAAGAAAAGCGTCTGGACTTCTTTAAGTTGCTTGAAGACGTTTCACCTCTCATCCGAGAAGCTTCTTCAGTTCTAAGGTCAAATGGTGGAGAGTCCCAGATTTAAACCTAGTGGGAGTAACCCCCCACAGAGGGACAAAAGGACCCCCTGATGATCCTCTAATCGCCTGAGCCAAGGTGTGAAACTGGGTGTGGGTCCCAATCAGCCAGAGTTTCGGGTGAGTTCATTGTGAAACCTGGCCCCACCTTATCATGCGAATTCCTGAGGTCAGATTGCCCAGGATGTGAGTGGGCGTTAAGGCGTCTGGGAAGGGATCTCAAAACTGGATTATAGATGGCAGAGAGTTGGTGTCGTAAACCACCAGCTCTGTTCAAAGATGGTCGCTCACAGTGGACATAGATGGCTTCTTTCACTCCTCTTTCAAACCATCTGTCCTCTCTGTCCAAAATGTGAACATTGGCATCCTCGAAAAAGTGTCCTTTATCCTTAAGATGCAGATGGACTGCTGAGTCTTGTCCTGTGGAGGTGGCTCTTCTGTGTTGTGCCATGCGCTTGTGAAGTGGCTGTTTGGTCTCTCCAATGTACAGGTCTGAGCATTCCTCGCTGCACTCCATTTCAGACCCAGCAACACGCTCAGACAAAAACTGGTTCACCCGAAAGACAAAACGCCAAAACACAAACTTAACAATGTGGTGTATGCTGTACAGTGCAGCGAGGAATGCTCAGACCTCTACATTGGAGAGACCAAACAGCCACTTCACAAGCGCATGGCACAACACAGAAGAGCCACCTCCACAGGACAAGACTCAGCAGTCCATCTGCATCTTAAGGATAAAGGACACTCTTTCGAGGATGCCAATGTTCACATTTGGGACAGAGAGGACAGATGGTTTGAAAGAGGAGTGAAAGAAGCCATCTATGTCCACTGTGAGCGACCATCTTTGAACAGAGGCGGGGGTTTACGACACCAACTCTCTGCCATCTATAATCCAGTTTTGAGATCCCTTCCCAGACGCCTTAACGCCCACTCACATCCTGGGCCATCTGATCTCAGGAATTCGCATGATAAGGTGGGGCCAGGATTCATAATGAACTCACCCGAAACTCTGGCTGATTGGGACCCACACCCAGTTTCACACCTTGGCTCAGGCGATTAGAGGATCATCAGGGGGTCCTTTTGTCCCTCTGTGGGGGGTTACTCCCACTAGGTTTAAATCTGGGACTCTCCACCATTTGACCTTAGAACTGAAGAAGCTTCTCGGATGAGAGGTGAAACGTCTTCAAGCAACTTAAAGAAGTCCAGACGCTTTTCTTTGCAAGCTCCTTTGACAACCTCAGCCTGACTGTTACTAAAGTGGAGCTTCTGGTGTTAAAGGCCTTTCTTTATTATTCACGGATTCAAAGGTTAAAGTCTAACTTCTTGTATTATCTGCTTCATTTAAGGGTTGGAGGAGACACCCCTTTAGTTTGCTACCCAAGCAGTTTTCAGGGTCAAATCTTTTTCAGGGGCACCTGGCAGACACTCATGACAGCTGTCCATGAACTCATTGCAACTTAAATGAGTAAATGTAACTAATCGTTTAAATTGTTGACATACATAAACAAAATTGAAAAGAGTATCACTGTTTTTATGCTATGTACATCTTCTACAGCCCTACATTTATGATAACAGATGAGAACACAAGTCCATTAACTTCAAGACATGAGCTCTGAACTATGAAAAATAAAGACAGCCAGTCTTGCAATGTATGAACTATACCACTCAAGAATACCAAGGTAGAAAATTATCTCTGCCTCTGTCAGCAGGTAAATGTAGCCCAGCACCACGTTGATTACTAAAACAAGCAGCATTTCACTCTCTGGCTGTATCCCAATTCAGGGTCTGCAGCCTTAAAGTACACATTTCAAGGCCGATTACGTCACAGCGGCGCGCCGAAGGCTGTCCCAATTCAAAGGCTGCTCCTTCATTTCTGTCAAACAAAGCTATGACACGTTTCCAGTGGTTAGTATCATGGTTGCTAGGCAACCTGGGCAGCGCAACGGAGGCTTTTTTTTTTAAACTTTATTGACAAACAACAGTATCAGCGCAACGGAGGCTAGACCGTCCCATTACACAAGCCTCGCACTTCCGGCCTTAGCGGTCTTTGAGTACGCGGCCCTTGAGGATCGTTGGGGCTGCGTACTTTAAGGCTGCAGACCCTGAATTGGGAGACAGCCTCTGTCTCTCTCAGCTCGCCTGTCTCCATTAGCGATGGTAAATGCGATTCTTTTTACTGAATCGAGCTTTAATGAGTCACTCACCAAAGTGAATCGGGTTTCTTCAGTCATTTGAGTCACTGAGTCAGGTGACCAGAGAGTGCAAAAATGTACATTTTCACTCAAACTTAATTTGTTTCTCTTTTAATGTAAATCCTACTGCTGAGATGAATGATTGTAAAAGAAAACAACTATTTTATAGAGCAAAAAAGATCCCAAAAGTTCTAAAGGGAACATTTATTTATTTTTATTTTATTAGTATTTTCCTTAAATGTGTCAAATATATTTTCTCATCTAAATGTCCACTGAGCTGTGAGCCAGGGGGCGGTAATGCACCTTAACATTGGTTGCCAACCAAGAAGAAGAAGAAGCTGTGAGCCAGGAGGGAGTGAGTGATTCGTACTTGCTATGATTCAGCAAAAACCCAAATCCTGAATACAAAAAACAAAATCAAAAACTAGACACTAGAAACAAGGAACAGAAACTAGGAAAAGGCACAGCAGTGCACACGGGGGATACACAGCAACAGGGGAGTTGTACGACACGACAACAAACAGGGGAAGACTGAGGACTAAAGTACACAGGAAGGTTAACAAGAGGATGGGGAACAGGTGGAAACACAGCTGGGACTAATCAGACATAATGAGACAAAGCAAAACTCAAACCACTGAACACAGGACACGAGACTATCAAAGTAAGACAGGAAACACAAGAGACATCCACAAAGACACAGACCTGACACTGAAACATGACTGACTGGGGAGGCACAGGGAACAAGGAACACAATTACAATAGTTAATACATATTGACCTTCACTAATAATCTACCAAGGCAAATTAGTGCCAGACCTCACCATAGTTAAGCTATTATCCATGTGACTGGCTGAAATTATGTGTCATGGTCCTGGGTCGGTGACCCAGCGCTTTTGGTTTGTTATCATTTTCTAGATGATGATTGTTTAAGTTCTGTGTTATTTTCAATCTGCCTCTAAGTCTGCGTCTGTACCTGTCTGTCTATGGTGTCTCCCCATCTGTTTGTGAATCTGTCTGTCTAGTTCAATGTCTTGTCTGGTTCCATGTATCTGAGTTTCCTGTTTTATTGTGAAGGTCCGTGTCGTATGTGAGTGTGATCAGTTTACGTTTCCCCTGTCCCGTCAGCCCAGATTCCTCCCAGCTGTGTTGCCCTCCTGTCTCTCATCCCTTGATTACTGGTGTGTGTATTTAAGCCCTGTGTGTTCTCCTGCCTGTTGCCGGTTCGTCTGTGTTCCTCCGTGTCAGTCTGTTACCCTGTGTTCCACGGTGTCCTGTTCCTCGTCTGCGTCTCTCTGCTATTCATCATCCGTTGTCATATGCTCCCAGGTCTGTTATTTTAGTTCTCCCAGTTTAGGTGTCTTTAGTTGTTTGTTATGCCCCACTGTTTGTTTGCCACTACACCTCTGTAAATAAAACCACCGGTATCTCATCCACTGCCTGCATCTTGGGTCCTCCTTCTATATCCACACGGCTCGCCTCGGCAGCCGTGACAGTACGAACCGGCCACTATGGACCCAGCAGCATTCAACCCGCCCAAGGAGCTCCGGGAGGACATTGTTTACTCCGTGGACAAATTAATCAACGCGTGGCTGGAGCACGAGGGGAGAGAATTTCGCCAAGCCGTGGCTAATCGGCTACAGCGCTTGGTTTCTGGTCTCCCCTGGCTGCTCAGCTCACTTCACCCGCTTGCACAGAATTTCATTCTGAATGGACTCCGTCTTCACCCCCCGGCTGCTACCACCCACCCTGCAGCTCGTGCTTCACTGCCCAGTCCGACAGAGGATGTTCTGCCCGGCCCGTCAACCCAGCCTTCGAGGGGGAAACGGCGCTCACGCTGCCGACGCTCCTCGCCACAGTCGGACCTGGGGATATCCGAGCAGCCAGCTGTGGTGAGTGGACAGGACAGTATTGTTGGTCTGAACTGTGGGACCGTTTACTCAGGGGTGATGTTCTGTACGGCACTGGACAAAAACTGTTTATCGCCAGAAGCTCAGTTAGCCGCCCGGCCAGAAGCTCAGTTAGCCGCCCGGCCAGAAGCTCAGTTAGCCGCCCGGCCAGAAGCTCAGTCGCCACCTCCGCCACATTCAGCCTCACAATCCATAGCTCAATTACAGTCACAGCCAGACTTATTACAAACCCTGTTACAATCCGTGGCCCAGTCAATAGCCCGGTTAGCAGAAGAATCATTAGCTTTATCCTCAGTTCAGCAGTCACCAGCCCTGCATCCTGTGTCGGTTGCTCCACTACCTGTTCAGCCATCATCTTCACCTACTCCTCCTGTACAGCAAGCCATGTCAGTCCAACCCATAACGGACAGTTCAACAACTCCGTACTCTAAGCAGAGAGACAAACCCAAGAACAATGTCAACATTCCTCAAAGGCTGGCCAGTTCTGAGACTGAGATGCACTCCAGGGCCTCCCCAGAGGCTGGGTTTCAGCCCCCATTAGACTCTGGACCCCTGGAGTTTAAGAAGCCAGCTGAGGACTGCACAGAGCTGTCGCTGCCTGAGCAGGGTCAATGCTCTGCGCGGCTGCAGGCCGCTATGTGTTTGCCAGAGGCCCGTGTGCCTGCTGGTCCTGTTCTGTCCCTGCCAGAGGCCCGTGTGCCTGCTGGTCCTGTTCTGTCCCTGCCAGAGGCCCGTGTGCCTGCTGGTCCTGTTGCGTTCCTGCCAGAGGCCCGTGTGCCTGCTGGTCCTGTTGCGTTCCTGCCAGAGGCCCGTGTGCCTGCTGGTTCTGTTGTGTTCTTGCCAGAGGTCTCCGCACCTGCTGGTTCTGAGACTGTTTTTGCTGGGGGGCCCGAGGAGCCCGTCCAGCCTTCTTCCTCGTCAGCTGGGGGGCCCGAGGAGCCCGTCCAACCACCAGCTGCTCCACCAGCAGCCTCATCCACGCTTGCAGCAGCAGTTTCATCCATGCCGCCACCTGCTGCAGCGCCTCCGTCTGCATCCTCCACGCCGTTGCCTGGCCCGGCCTCTGCTGCATCCTCCACGCCGTTGCCTGGCCCGGCCTCTGCTGCATCCTCCACGCCGTTGCCTGGCCCGGCCTCTGCTGCATCCTCCACGCCGTTGCCTGGCCCGGCCTCTGCTGCATCCTCCACGCCGTTGCCTGGCCCGGCCTCTGCTGCATCCTCCACGCCGTTGCCTGGCCCGGCCTCTGCTGCATCCTCCACGCCGTTGCCTGGCCCGGCCTCTGCTGCATCCTCGCCTGGTCCAGCCACTGCATCATCCTCGCCTGGTCCAGCCACTGCATCATCCTCGCCTGGTCCAGCCACTGCATCATCCTCGCCTGGTCCAGCCACTGCTTCATCCTCGCCTGGTCCAGCCTCCGTGTCTTCATCCTCGCCTGGTCCAGCCTCCGTGTCTTCATCCTCGCCTGGTCCAGCCTCCGCATCACCTGCAGTGGCCTCCTCTTCAGCGTCCTCATCAGCTGCTTTGCCTGGTCCAGCTTCAGCGTCCTCATCAGCTGCTTTGCCTGGTCCAGCTTCAGCGTCCTCATCAGCTGCTTTGCCTGGTCCAGCTTCAGCGTCCTCATCAGCTGCTTTGCCTGGTCCAGCCTCTGCGTCCTCATCGTCTGGTCCAGCCTCTGCGTCCGCCTCGTCTGGTCCAGCCTCTGCGTCCGCCTCGTCTGGTCCAGCCTCTGCGTCCGCCTCGTCTGGGGCTGCAGGGGCCACGCAGCCTTCAGGTCCCCTACTACCACCTCCACATCGTCGGTCATCTGCCTGGCCGCCTGTTGGGCATCTCCGCCGCCGTGGACTCCCTCCTGAACGCCGCCACTGCCTTCCACGTGGCCGGCCTCCGGACTTGTTTCCACGCCGCTGTTGCCGTCCGCACGGTCGGCCCCCAGAACTGTTTCCACGCCGCTGCCTACTGCGTGGCCGGCATCGGGACCGGCCCCGCTGCCGTTCGCATGGTCGGCCTCCTGAACTTGACCATCTGGGCCTTTTGGACTCTGTCCCTCCGTCCTGGGCCCCCTCCGCCCGCCCTGGTCGGGTGTTTTTTTTTTTTTCTTTTTTTGGTTTTGGTCCGTTTTTGTGTTTCTGCTGGGCTGTCTGGAGCCAGCCCTTGAGGGGGGGGTACTGTCATGGTCCTGGGTCGGTGACCCAGCGCTTTTGGTTTGTTATCATTTTCTAGATGATGATTGTTTAAGTTCTGTGTTATTTTCAATCTGCCTCTAAGTCTGCGTCTGTACCTGTCTGTCTATGGTGTCTCCCCATCTGTTTGTGAATCTGTCTGTCTAGTTCAATGTCTTGTCTGGTTCCATGTATCTGAGTTTCCTGTTTTATTGTGAAGGTCCGTGTCGTATGTGAGTGTGATCAGTTTACGTTTCCCCTGTCCCGTCAGCCCAGATTCCTCCCAGCTGTGTTGCCCTCCTGTCTCTCATCCCTTGATTACTGGTGTGTGTATTTAAGCCCTGTGTGTTCTCCTGCCTGTTGCCGGTTCGTCTGTGTTCCTCCGTGTCAGTCTGTGTAACTCTGTGTCAGTCTGTTACCCTGTGTTCCACGGTGTCCTGTTCCTCGTCTGCGTCTCTCTGCTATTCATCATCCGTTGTCATATGCTCCCAGGTCTGTTATTTTAGTTCTCCCAGTTTAGGTGTCTTTAGTTGTTTGTTATGCCCCACTGTTTGTTTGCCACTACACCTCTGTAAATAAAACCACCGGTATCTCATCCACTGCCTGCATCTTGGGTCCTCCTTCTATATCCACACGGCTCGCCTCGGCAGCCGTGACATTATGTCAAGAATGTGGAGATCCTTTGAACCTTCATGTGGGGTCTCACTGGAGAAATAAAGTCCCCCAACTTAACTCTTAATAGTTTGAAAAAGGATATATTTTGAGCTGGATAATTTATGAATGGGTGGGCTTTTAATTTGGTCTGATCTTTGTTTAAAAAAAAAAAAAAAAAAGAAGAGGAACATTTTTACTGGTGTTTCTTGTTTACAAAAGTGGAAACCTGAAACTACACAGCAAAAACACGTTTTGGTAACGTATCATGCACATTTTGTAGTTTATTTGAAATGAATGAATATACCTCATCATTGACAAGGAAAGGTGATTAGACAAAGAGAATTTTTGAGAAGACAAAACCCCCACTCGGCAGTACCAAGTGTCTTATGACAGCTTACACAGAGCAACGAATGAGGCATTTGGATATGCATGTTTCTGGCATATTTAGAAGGCTCCATCGAGTCCCTCCGCCACCTTTACTGCTGTGCAGGTTATTTAAATAAAACAATTCCAGGTACAATTTTACACTACAGATAACTCTGGCTTTCCCTTTGTTACGATGGATGTCAGACAAACAAAGAGTGCATTTGACCATGCATAACTTCCAATGAAAAACAAAAAGGAACAATGGACAAATAGTCAGTTGTTCTCCTTATAGTGTTAGTAAATATGCTTGTAAATAGTAATATACCTAGTCACTAGTCAATGTTCCTTTAATGCAACTACCCTTATAACTATCTACTAGTGTAGGGCCTTGGAGAGAGTGAGACTACCCTTTTGTGCTCATGCAAATCTAAGAGTGCCAGGACTCGTGGATGACTGGCTGCTGGGAGTCCTGTGCCAGTCTTCTTTTATGCAGATCACAGTGTGCCAGACCTCGCGGACGATTGGCTGCCTGGAGATCCCATGACCACTCCATGACCAATTGACTGGCTGATTGTCTGCACCTGGGAGTATAAAAAGGCTGAAGATCCTTCACACTATGGGGAATTGCTGCTCTGAAGTGAACATGCAGTGTCCTCCTCGTCTGCTTTGCATGTGAAGCTTGTTTGTTAAAGCTGTTTGCTGTGTTGCTCTTTGTTTAAACCTGGTATACAGCTGAACTTAGTTTCATTAGAGTTTTGTGATGCTGGCTGGCTGTTACTCTTGCCTGTTCTTTTCATTGTGTATTAATTGTTTCCCCGGTGGTCTGTTGAACAGCCCTGTCGGTTTTCAGTTTAATGTTTGTAATAAAACCCCTTAGTTACTCAGATTTCGTGAGAGGGCTTGTGTATGTTTCTCCCCTCCTGTCGCCTAGCAGAGGGGGTCGTAACACTAGTCACACAAACATACTGCAACAGTAAGACTCAGTGATTAGACACAGGGGTTACAGGTGGGTCCCCAACAGTCAGCAAAACAAGTCATAAAAAACAATAAAGGTTGTTTTCTTAACAAGAGCATCCGAGGACACACACCCTAACGTTCACATAGAAAGGTGCACACCCCTAACTGTACCCCTATAGTTTCCACCTTTTTCTTTATCTCTGCATGTCAGAGGTCAACTGAAACAAAGTCCACTTATATAAAATCACCCCATCAGACACACGGTATTTTCCTCGTCATTTCACAACTGCCGCAAGGTATATCGTTTTAACTTTTTTTGTCGGACCCCAGACACAGTGGTGTGAGGTAGTTAGCACAAAATTTGGCCATGTAGAAAGCATCGTTTGTTTGGAACGCATCATCACTGTTCATAAGAGTTGAACCCTGGCTCTGGACATTTTCATGACAAGTGACAGCGCAGACATTTGCTAACACTGTGATGTGAAGCATCGTTAAAGTGTCACTTCAGTAATGTTGACTCATGTTTTTTAATAGATGACTTTAAAACACTAAACTCTAATTTCAGTGGTTTATTTTAAGTTTACATAATATAACATGTGATAAGACGATGAGTTTTACTTCTCACGGGCCGTGTTATGTGTATCTATTTATCATGTATGCTACTTTGCTCTGTGGACTGTAAAATGTTTCATTGTGTTCATGAAATAAACCAGACTTTCACTGTCTGCATCTTTTACTGTTTTTCTGTTTGTGTTCACTCCAAATTGACAAAACCTACAGATATCCAGAGTTGACTCACTAACAATGTGGAGCAGTCTCAATGTATTTAGCTGCTTTTTCCCTGAACACAACCAACTGAGAGAAATGTCTGCAGTCCTCACTTTGGTCGTTGCGAATGTTGAAGGAGATTTGTTCCATAGACACATTATACTAGTGTTTCCTACACTTAATCCAACACCACTATGTTCTATTTAAATCCAGGTTCCTTTTATAGTTTGCAGTGAAATTTGTTAAACCATTGCTTAATGGGACAGAAGTACAAGTCACTCTTTACTAACACATTTGTAGATACGTTTATTGCTGAACAACACAGCTAGCAGTCTCACACACTCTTTAGATTTTTTAAGTTTTGTGCGTAATGGTTTAGTCTCTTAAACCTTACCCTTTTCTCCTCAGTATCACAACAGTATGACTCCCAAAGTACGGCTCAGTAAAAAACCAATGATTCTAAAGCCGTAACACAAAATACAGTTGGAAGATGAATGATTGCGATTTTATGATGCATAGTAAAACTACCCCCTCTTCTTCTTCTCTGAGTTGCTGTTGCTCTTGTGTGTGTGTGTATGCCTTAGAAGTCATATAATACATTAGCAATACCTGAAGGGCAAGCTTTACTTACACAGCCTCACACACAGTAGGTTTTTAAAGTTTTTGGGTACAATGGTTTAGCCACAGATGTAACTTCCACTTTTGATAAAGATCACTCCATCTGCATATTTCTTAAGAAATGAAGCATCTTTATTAAGCTCTTATAAATGTTTACACAATAATAGACACCGTGTGCTCTGTGACATTATAGTCTTCTACTTCTGCTTCCATTGGTTTGCATTTTAAACTCCCAACCTTTCAGGTTGTTATGAACGACTTATATTTCTACCATTTTGTGATATAAAAGTGAACCATGTGGCTTTTTTATTTTCTGTGTGATGGAATGACTTAAGACACGAGTTATTTAAACAATTCTAAATGACAGTGTGATGGCCATGGTACTTTATGTAGGCCAAATATGTTAAGGATAATGTTTATCAATGTAAAATTGCAAAGAACCTTTGAATAGATTATAACATCTTGTAAACAGTTACCTCAGAACCTGTACTGTCAGACCTATGTATGTAAGGTAAAACTTTCCACAGTACTTCCCCTTAAGTAAGTAACTAAACACATAAAGTCACCCTTACCAATATTCAACTGCTCCTTGAAAAAAGTAGCACAAACAGACAACTGACTCAGCAATGATAAGAAGAAAATTAAAAGTTTTGGTTTTTGTGGCTCGAAAAATTAAAGAAAGTGTGTTTAATAATTCAACAAGACCCGCACCTTCAACACATGTACATTCAGATTTTGGATCAGACTTACATTGCTGTTGTTCAATAGTTTTTAGCCTCTCTCAAAATTTATTTTATGACCTTTACGTTTCCAGCCGATAAGGACAATTACTGCATTTCAAATGCACATCCAAAGGCTTTAAACATCCGCTTTGTCTGTAGCGACAGCATCAAACTACAGAGCGTTGTTTTTACTAAAATTCAACATTTTCAGATTAAAATTTGGTTGCTTTTTTTTTCCCACTGTAACACCCCCCTCAATTTTTGTGATATTCTTAGAGATTTCATTTTTTATATTTATGCTTTTGGTGTGAGGGTATCTAATATACAACGTTGTCACTGTGTTTTTGTACTACCAGCTGTGAGGGCTCTGCTTTTGCTTTGAGCAGTCTGTATGTATGTGCTCTGCTATAGAAGTCAGCAGTCTAACCAGGTTATGGGCAGAAATCTGTGCCATCAGAAACTGAATTTGATATGCTTAAATTTGAATTTGAATTGCTCAGATTGAATCTGAATTGCAACTTGAATAAATGCTTTTAAAAACTGCATATGAATTAGCCTAATTTGAAATTCAATTTATTGGTTTGAAAATGATCATGAGTAAATTGAAATTGAATTTTATATTTTGAAAATGAATTCATTTGCTTTGAAACTGTATTCAGTTTTTTGGGACTTACATCCGGTTACGGTTCAAGAGTAATGAGCGCAGATTAATAGAACTACGTTTTACTAGCGGACCGAAAGTGTTACTGATGGGAATCTACAGCATCTTGAGTTGAATTAAGACTTCAGAAGTCATTCGTCATGTCGAATGACCAGCGGATAAAATTTTCATTTTTTTCCACATCTGTTTTTTGGAAAGTTCAGCTTTTTCACCTCTTTTCAGCACAAATTTGAGCTTCTTCATCTCTTTTTAGCAGAATTTTCAGTTTCTTCACCTCTTTTCAGCAGCTATTTCTACTTCTTCGGCTGTTTTCAGCAGATTCCACTACACAGCATTCATACTGCATTTTCACGGCCAATAGTGTTTCCCTAGGAAACACTATTGGCTTACAAAAGCTTTATATTGTGGTCTGTGACAAATTGGTTATGCTTGAACTCATTTAATACTTGTCCCCTGATAATTTATTCCTTGTTATTTTACAGTTGACCATAATGCTTTAATTTAGACATTGCTGGTGTAACCTTGCTTAACATACTATCCCAGGTTTCTTTGTGGTACCATTAGTTACATCCATGCATATGTTTTAAAGCAAAAATACTACTAATAGTCAGGTCATTTGAATTTTCTTCTGTTCACAGGTAAATTTCTAATAAATTATGTTTCTTTGTACTTACTTCCTGTTTATACAGGGTCATGAGGTCATGGATTGCATCATTGGGTACAACCAAATGAAGGGTTTTTCATTTTGTACAGTATTGTTTATTTTCTTTAAAGTAACCTTTTGAGTTGTATTGTATGCAGTGTTTTACTTTTCAAACCATTTATCTGAGTATGAGTTTGTCATTTGGATCCATAATCTTAATCCTGTTTTTTGTTTAAAATCGTATTGTTTGGTCTAACCTATTTTTCAATGGTAGACACCAAAGAGGTGTGTGAAGTCCTGTATAAAGCAAGTGAGATTTTGCCTACCAGGTTTGTTTGGGTTTTTTTGGGGTTTTTTTTATAACTTTTTATTTTGTACTTTTTCCAATTTTATAGTACATGCAAACAAAAACACGAAAAAAAGAACACAAAAGAAACAAACCAAAAAAAAGAAGAAAGGACACCCAATCTGTGGAAGAGGGGAAAAGGGAAGAAAAAAAAAAGAAAAAAAACAACAACAAGGAGAGGTCCCTGCCCTATGGGGCTGAGTGAGTCTTATAGGCTATCCATTTTGTCCACTGTTTTCGGTGTTTATCAGATTTCAGTCTCAAAGTGTAGGTCATTTTCTCCATTATATATACAGTGGGGCAAAAAAGTATTTAGTCAGCCACCGATTGTGCAAGTTCCCCCACTTAAAATGATGACAGAGGTCAGTAATTTGCACCAGAGGTACACTTCAACTGTGAGAGACAGAATGTGAAAAAAAAATCCATGAATCCACATGGTAGGATTTGTAAAGAATTTATTCGTAAATCAGGGTGGAAAATAAGTATTTGGTCACCTCAAACAAGGAAAATCTCTGGCTCTCACAGACCTGTAACGTCTTCTGTAAGACGCTTTTCTGTCCCCCACTCGTTACCTGTATGAATGGCACCTGTTTGAACTCATCATCTGTATAAAAGACACCTGTCCACAGTCTCAAACAGTCAGACTCCAAACTCCGCCATGGCCAAGACCAAAGAGCTTTCGAAGGACACCAGGAAAAGTAATGTAGACCTGCACCAGACTGGGAAGAGTGAATCTACAATAGGCAAGCAGCTTGGTGTGAAAAAATCAACTGTGGGAGCAATCATCAGAAAATGGAAGACATACAAGACCACTGATAATCTCCCTCGATCTGGGGCTCCACGCAAGATCTCATCCAGTGGGGTCAAAATGATCATGAGAACGGTGAGCAAAGATCCCAGAACAACACGGGGGGACCTGGTGAATGACCTGCAGAGAGCTGGGACCAAAGTAACAAAGGTCACCATCAGTAACACACTACAACGGCAGGGAATCAAATCCCGCAGTGCCAGACGCTGCTGAAGCCAGTGCATGTCCAGGCCCGTCTGAAGTTTGCCAGAGAGCACATGGATGATACAGCAGAGGATTGGGAGAATGTCATGTGGTCAGATGAAACCAAAGTAGAACTTTTTGGTATAAACTCAACTCGTCGTGTTTGGAGGTAGAAGAATACTGAGTTGCATCCCAAGAACACCATACCTACTGTGAAGCATGGGGGTGGAAACATCATGCTATGGGGCTGTTTTTCTGCCAAGGGGACAGGACGACTGATCCGTGTTAAGGACAGAATGAATGGGGCCATGTATCGTGAGATTTTGAGCCAAAACCTCCTTCCATCAGTGAGAACTTTGAAGATGAAACGAGGCTGGGTCTTCCAACATGACAATGATCCAAAACACACCACCCGGGCAACAAAGGAGTGGCTCCGTAAGAAGCATTTGAAAGTCCTGGAGTGGCCTAGCCAGTCTCCAGACCTCAACCCCATAGAAAATCTGTGGCGGGAGTTGAAAGTCCGTGTTGCTCGGCGACAGCCCCAAAACATCACTGCTCTCGAGAAGATCTGCATGGAGGAATGGGCCAAAATACCAGCTACTGTGTGTGCAAACCTGGTAAAGACCTATAGTAAACGTTTGACCTCTGTTATTGCCAACAAAGGTTATGTTACAAAGTATTGAGTTGTATTTTTGTTATTGACCAAATACTTATTTTCCACCCTGATTTACGAATAAATTCTTTACAAATCCTACCATGTGGATTCATGGATTTTTTTTTTCACATTCTGTCTCTCACAGTTGAAGTGTACCTCTGGTGCAAATTACTGACCTCTGTCATCATTTTAAGTGGGGGAACTTGCACAATCGGTGGCTGACTAAATACTTTTTTGCCCCACTGTATGTCCTCGATTACATCAGTCCATTCTTCCAATTTTAAAGGGTCACTTTTCAGCCAGTTTTTTGTTATTACCTTTTTGCTTGACAACAACATAATTTTAAACAATTAATGGTCCTCCTTTCTTACATTTTCCCATATTCCAAAATACATTACTTGTGCCTCACACAGCACGTCATACCCCAGCACTTTCGTCATTGTTACCGCAATGCTTTCCCAGTAAGGTTTGATATTTTTACACTTCCAAAACACATGAGAATGACTGGCGTCCCAGTCTCCACATAATCTCCAGCATTGTTGGGGTGTTTTCAGCTGCTTGCTTTTGATATAAGGAGTAATAAAGAACCTAATCACATTTTTCCAGCCATATTCTCTCCATTGTCTAGAGCTAGTGGAATTATGCTGTGTGAGACATACGGATCGCCAGTCATCCTCTGACAACTCAAGATGTAATTCCGATTCCCACTTTTGTTTGATATATAATGTTTCATTCCTATTCAAATTTTGCAGGCCATTATATAATTTCGATAAAATTCTTGATGGAGGATTTTTATATGCACCTGTTATTATTTCTATTATATGGCTTCCTTCTCTCAAGAACGTCTTCCTAATTTCTGTATTGTAAAAATGTCTTAATTGAAAATACCTAAATAAATCTGATTTATCCAGTCCAAATTGTCTCTGTAGATTCTCGAAGGATTTGAATGTTGTCCCATCTATTAATGTACACATTGCTGTAATTCCTTTATTGACCCATCTTAAAAATGTACTATCCCATTGTCCACTTTGGAATTTTCGAGAATATGCAGGCCAAATCAGCAATTTACAGGCTTCTATAATTCTATATTTCTTCACTATAATCCACCAGAGTTTAATAGTGAATTCAGTAATGAGATTTGTGTTCGTAGACTGGATAGTTTCTTCTCCCAATCTTGCTTGTGGATGACATGATAAGCAATAATTTATCTCCATATGCTTCCATTTTGAGGTGTAATCCGGTGAACACCAGTAAACAATATATCTCAGCTGAGCTGCATAGAAATATTCCTTGAAATTCGGGAGGGCAAGTCCTCCTTTTTCTTTTCTTAATTGGAGTATTTTAAATCTTATTCTTGGCTTTGTCCCTTTCCAAATAAATCTACTAACTAATTTATCCCATCTACCAAATTGTTCATCTGGTATATGGATTGGCAATGAAGTGAATAGATACAGTAGTCGAGGAAGCACATTCATTTTTATTACCTCTATTCTTGAGCTAAGCGGAGCCCATTTAATCAAATCTTTTTGGATTGTATTACTAATCTTTACATAATTTGCCTCGTATAGTGTACTTATTTCACTAGTTAGATAGGTTTGTTTTTTAAATGCCATAATGGAGATGCCAGAAATAAAGGACAGTTAAAAAAAACTTGACTATGCTGATGCTGTCTATTTATCACCTTCTTTGCCACTTGGTCTACAGCACCTCACATGGTCCAAACTCCAACATGATACTACTTCATGATCTCTTGCAGTTGCAGTGCCAAGAAGAAAAGAACTTGAATTACATATAAATTGAATATGTGATTCCAGATTTCCCTGGCACACATTAACACCTGAATGTAACACAGCTGTGTTATCCCATGTTAATAGTTTATTTCAGCCCTGCCGTGTCATTAAATTATGTAAATTTATTTATGATGATAAAAAGCAATAACAACAGTCACCAAAAACCACAATTCCACAGTAGTGATCAATCCTGATCCCAGGTGCCAGTGATTCTTCTTCCAGAGACTGCTGTCCACTTTAGCTCACCTGCTATTCACAGTTGCTCACCACACTCCCCACACCTCTTATTCACAGACTCCTACACACGAGAAAGAGCAAGTAAGTTCATCGCAGGCAAACAAGATATATGACAATCACTAAAGTCTGAGTCATTCAACAACCAAATGCCAGCAGGTGTACGGAACTGAAAAAGTTTTGTGGGAAATTCCACTGTACTGCAGATACACATGCACACATGTAAAACACACAAACAAGGAAAAACAGGACTGAGGCAGAGAGGATGAAGTGGAGAGAAAGGCAGAAACAGGGAGGTCAGCAAGGTGAGGATGGGGATCATGACATGTCTTTAGTCTCTTCTATGAGTTTTGATTTATTTTCCTTTTGTTCCTTATACTTTTTTTAAGCTATAAGAAGACAGCATGTACGCGACACAACTACATGAAACACAGAGACTAAATACACATGAGGGATGATCAGGGGAAGTGGCCACACATGGGAGCACAGCTGACACACATGAACCTAACGACAGGACAGGAGAGGTGAAACTAAATACACTGACATTGAATGCAGACTTTCAAAGTAAAACAGGAAACATGGAGATTAGACATGACATGAACTAAACATAACCACGCAGACATGACGCATGAACCAGGGAGACTTAGTACAGGGGGAGATGACATAAACAACTAAGGAACAAGACTAAAGAGCAATCTAGAAATTAACTAGGTGAGCTAAACTAGGGCACAAATGAATACAAAAGATACATATAAGAACTCAAACACTGGGTCACAGACCTAGCCCATGACAGCGTCGGTCAATCTGAATAAGCATCCAATTAAGTTATTGTACCTCCTGTTACAAAACCACAGTTACAGTTGAAAAATAGGAATATTATGCACATGATTATGTGATTTGAGTGGATTTTTGTTTTTTTAAACATTCAGTTATATAAGACGATCTTTGCCTGACTTCTGCTGATCTGTTCAAAACAGTTCAAAATCTTACCACAGATATGTAAAATGTCATTTTTGTAATGCACTGCACTATGAGAACACAGTTACAATGGACTGACACAATTTAAATGCACTAGAATCCACTCAAATATATTATAAACGTCATCAAAATCTACCCAGAAGTGTGGAGTAAAATATAAAATATTCGTGTAAAATGAAAGTAGTTACTGCCTGAAAAGATATCGCGAAGGAAACGAGTGCGACGTGATACACAGAACACCACAAGCCATTATTTCTGTTTTTGTTTTTTTCCGTCTACGCGTTGCGGGCGAGGTAGTAAAATCAGTTACTAGGCGCAGTAGGAAATAAACGGAGATGCATCTGTCGTCTCTCGAACAACAGCAGGAGGAACGCCCTGACTACACCGCTTCCTCAAGTTAATTAACGGTAAATATAATATTTCAATGGAGTATTAAAACTAATACAAACGTTCTTATAATGCGTGTCCGATTTCTGTTAGAGCTAAGTTTCTATTCATTGCCTTAATTCGATGCTTTAAACTGGATCTATTTCCGAATCGATACCACTTAAATCTCTATTCGGCTACGTTCACACTGCAGGTCTTAATGCTCAATTCCGATTTTTTGATCAAATCCGATTTTTTTGTCTCCTCGTTCACACTACAAATAAAATGCGACAGCAAACGCGCTCTAGTGTGAACGCTCAAAGCGGCCCGCATGCGCAAAAGAAGATGTCACACACAACGCGCTTTGTTTAGACCAAGAACAAACAGTATTGTTTGACTGATGGCCGTTAATATAAAGACTTCGGACTTTACGTTTCCCAATTTTTGCTTTAAGTTATTTTGTTATTTACATAATAATGTAAATAACCTAATAATGATCCTTATTGCTGTTTAAGAGAGGAGCGGTGCTTCAAAGGATAGCTGCAGATTTCTGTCAGAATCTGCAGATTACACAGTACAAATAAAATGTTTACGTTGTCTTCCCAACAGTTTCACTGACATCTACACTGGATGGCTAGGAAGCGTTCGCGATGTCTTCTCGGGCGCTGATAATTGGCTTCAGTCTTGTGTCGGTGACGTAAAAGGCGGATTTAATGCGACTTGACCGTTCAAACAGCAGTCGCTTTCTAAAACATCGGATATGTATCGGATTCAGTACCACATACGAAAGTGACCCAGATCGGATTTGAAAATATCGGATTTGCGCCGTTCACACTGTCATAGCATGATCGGATATGGGTCGCATAGGGTCAAAAAAATCGGATTTGATGCGCTTTCGCCTGCAGTGTGAACGTAGCCTTCGACTCTTCTTTACTGTTTAACACTTTATTTTTCACTGCACAGTCTTTGCCCTTACTCCCAGCAAATGGGCGATAAACCAATCGGTGCCTATGCCATTCCCAATATGCGCTGGCTGACGTCGGGGCAGCATGAGTACGAGCATTTTTTTTTTGTCGATGCCCGTGATGCCGCCCCCCACCACGATGCCGCCCCGGGCAACCGCAGGTGTCGCCCGTATCTAAAACCTCTACTGGTCCTGAGGGTCGCTGTTGATCATCTTAGTCATAATGTGGGGAAAAGAAGAAAAGGCATTGCTCTTGTGGCATCATAACCTGGGCCTGGGGATAAGGATGCAACTGTTTTTGGTTCTTTGTCAGACTGGTTTGAATGTTTTGCCCTCAGGATTAATCATTTTTTGTCTGAGGATAAACTGTAAGGACAAAACTCAGTGACCATTGCTGTTTCGCTAGCTAGGCCCACGTCCTCATTTTATATTTGACAGTGTTTTTATCGATAAAGGCAAAAGGCTTAAACATGAATTGAGCTGCGGTTTGGGGAAGGCCTCAGAGTGGACTGGTGGCAACTCTTGGGCCATGTACTAATAAGAAGTGAAAGAATTAAAAAAGGGAAGGGAGTGTGGTCCACAAAAAGTTCAGTTATGTTTATTTGAACTGAGTTAACTATGGAGTTGAGTTTCTTATTTATTTTTGTCAATATTGTTTGGTCACAAAAATGGTAAATAAATCGCTCACTACACTGGACAGGATCTGTCTCCTGCCCTTCTTTAGCCACTTAGGTCAAGTTCTACCACAGGGTCCCTTGATTTTGTAAAGGAGCGTCTAGTATGGGTTGTCTACAGAAAACTGAAGGGGGATTCAAAATGGAAGTTAAAGTGAATCTTATTGATATTTGGTGCTGCAAAAGAACTCAATAAGTCAAACAATATCAGGTCATATTCCATTTTCTTAAACTAACTTGTTTAATAGGATTTACGTTTTTTCTTTCTTTCTTCAAGGACACTCTTTAGCTCTATAATGTTGTGGTTTACATGTTTTGTAAAAAAGTTAACTTTTGTGTAAAAATCTGCCAAATCAATTATATGGTGAACTTGCAAATAAAGAAATGGGTATCTTGATGCATGCTCAATCATCCAGGTAAGTATATCCCAAAAGGTTGATTCTGTTGATCTGGACGTAGTGCTTTCAGTGGGAGAATCGTCACTCATCCAAGTGACTTCTTTAGTCTCAGCTGACTGCAGGTTTCCCCAACCTTATAAACAGTACATTTGCACAATGACTGAAACTAGTCCACTGAATGAACAATAAGCTGTGAGGTCAGTTCCTTGATCATTAATTTGCAAATTGTCATGACCATTGATCAACTAGCACTAATCAAAGCCCATTGATTAATGACCATTCAGTGGGCTGTGCTGGCCAAATGAGTGCCAGTGATACATTGGGCAATTTTTTTTACCATCTGGTTTAGTGTTATTTAACCATCTGTGGTAAAATTGTTGTACTACACTGATATGCCGTTGGTGAGAATGCTCTCAATAGTACAGTGGTTGACATTGACTAGTATCCTGGGACACAGGTGAGCTTTCTTAAGGCCACTGAGGTGTTTGTTATCACTTCCTGTTCCTGCTCAAACACAGTGGTGTTTCTGAGGAGCTTATTTGCTTAGCAAATTAAAAACTTTTAAATACATTCTTTTTTCATAGTACAATCTTCTCGTGCTTCATCCGAAGCACACTTTCTGTTATGCTGCAATAGGCTTCCGGGGATTCCCATAATGCATTGAGTTTTTCCTTTCCAGTCACCTTTCTCACTCACTATGTGTTAATAGACCTCTCTGCATTGAATCATATCTGTTATTAATCTCTGTCTCTCTTCCACAGCATGTCTTTATCCTGTTTTCCTTCTCTCACCCCAACCCGTCGCAGCAGATGGCCCCGCCCCTCCCTGAGCCTGGTTCTGCCAGAGGTTTCTTCCTGTTAAAAGGGAGTTTTTCCTTCCCACTGTCGCCAAAGTGCTTGATCATAGGGGGTCATATGATTGTTGGGCTTTTCTCTGCATCTACTGTACAATATAAAGCGCCTTGAGGCGACTTTTGTTGTGATTTGGCGCTATATAAATAAAATTGAATTGAATTGAATTAACGGGGGTGACGCGATTTCACTGGTATGCATGAATTAATTAAACAGTCCAATAACTCCAGCAGTACTTATCTAGTCCTTTTGGTCTTTATTCCAACATCATTTTAACATAACAGCGCAGTGGTCATAAACTGTGTGCCTTCTTACGATTAACAACACACCTGATGCTGATTATGTGCGTCTACCTTAAATACCTTTACATGAACCAACCATACGAAAACAAAAAAATGTGACCTTTAGCGGCAACATAAGGTATTAACCCAAAAATGGCTCCTACAACATCAAAGTGGCTACTTAAATGAAATATAAAGTTTGAAAACAGGTTTGTTGATGTTCCACAAACATCGCAGCAAGAAAATTTCTAAGGAATTTTTACATTTCTCTTTGTAATTGTGATTCTACACCTTCTCCTCAGGTTGGAAATTAGCTTCATCTGCGCTGGCTGGATGGATGCAGCAAAATCTCTCAAAAAGAAGCTGGCTCTCCCCTTGATTGTTGCATTAATCTTCATTCTTCTATTCAATGTGAATATGCCAAACAACAACAACAAATCCATCCCAAAACCATCTGGGCCTGCGGGTGTTTGCTCCTTGGGAGTATCTGAGCAGACCATCACCCCGCTCAAAAATACCAAGCACTTACTGGTGTCAGCATACGTGGACCAGAGAGTGAAGGATTTGGATATACGCATCATTGGCATATTTAAGAGAGACTCCATACAGCCCCTTCACTGCGTTTTTTGCTGCACAAATGTTTTAAGTAAAACCACTCCAGCAACAATTTTACAACATTCTGATCACTTTGGTTTTCCCTTCACCACTACGGACGTCATGTGTCAGATTCCTCAGAACTGCAAAGCTACACATGTCACTCTCTTGACTACACCAGACAAAGAAAGTGCATCTGACTCTACCTGGCTTCCTATAAGAAACCAAAAGAGCGACAGGCAAAAGGAAGAAAACATGAAGTTTGACTTCACAGTCTGCATCTCTAATCTGTTTGGCGACTACAACAATGTGCTTCAGTTTGCAGAGACTCTGGAAATGTACAGGTGAGTACAGTAACAGCACTACAAGCTACAGAGTGAAACCTATGCAGCAAAACCTCTGTGTAACGGTTGCTGTTAATTGTAAAGCTCCTGGATTTCTTCAGTGGTGTTTCTACTTCTGTATTCAAGAGCGGAGGATAACGTTGGCTTGACTTCAGAGTCTTTGACATTCTCACCAAAGTGAATATTTCCAGTATTAGAAGTTTTGAAATGTAGCAGGTGCTGATAGATATTTAAATGTGCATCTGCACATGTAAGTGTGGAGCATAGACTGTATAAAAACGATGGAGTTTTCCCCACCCATGTTTTTTTTTTCTTTTTCTTTTTGTGCTGCCAGCATTAATCTCGTTAAAATGACGTTAACGCCATACCCACATTAATGGGGCAAATCTCCATTAGCCAGTTAACGTGGCTCACCCCGTTCGTGGGGCTGCATGGTGTCAACGTGTTAGCGTGGTTAGCTTGTTAACACGTTAGCGCTGTCCAGGCTCTCCTGACTAATGGAGATTTGCCCCATTAATGTGGGTATGGCGTTAACGTCATTTTAACGAGATTAACGCTGACAGCGCAACTTTCTTTATTTTTGTTTTCGGGTTTTTTTGTTTGTCTTTTTTATCCAAATGTGGCCACATTTGACTGAGGCCACACAAAACATCCTAACCCCTAAATCTACCAGTATCTAAACCATCCATAAAGGAGGGCTTAGATACTGTATCATGTATCAGGATATAGACTTCCTTATAATGTTGTGTAAATGTTTTCCTTTCGAAGCTGGCCCCTAAACCTAACTGGCTTTTCTGTGGCTTTAAAGTCAAATGTCGTCTCAAACAAAAAATCTCTGCATTTCCAGTTATTTGTTATTTGTATACTTCTTAACTCCTCTGTGTAATATGAATGCATTTTTGTAAGCTAAATGCAATAAATAACAAAGGCATGAGCAAACTAATGAAATATATAAATGTAAGCCTTTAAACCTGTTACTTTGTCCCAGGTTGCTGGGTGTGAACAGAGTGGTGATCTATAACACCAGCTGTGGTCCAGAGCTCGACCGCCTGTTGCAGAATTATAGCCAGGAGGGCTTTGTGGAAATGGTTCCTTGGCCCATTGACAAGCATCTGAATCCATCTCGTGGCTGGCTTCACTCAGAGCACGGAGGAGACGTGCACTACTTTGGCCAGCTGACCACACTTAATGAGTGCATTTACAGATCAATGGAGCGTTCCCGCTACGTCCTGTTGAATGACATTGATGAGATTATAATGCCATACCAGCACAAAGATCTGATGTCTTTGATGAACACGCTCCAAAATCAGAATCCAAATGTAACATTTTTTTCTAAGCATTTCTAAAAAAAAATTTCAAATGTCCTTCCTGCACCTGTCAAACCTAAACTGTTCTTCTACAGACAGGAGTATTTCTCATTGAGAACCATACCTATCCCAAGAAGACTTTTAATCAAAGTAAATGGGGACCCCTGCCTCAATGGAATGGGGTGCCAGGCTTTGATATTATGGTGCATATCTACAGAGAGGAGCCTAACAGAAATATTTACCATCCACACAAGTTAATAGTTCAGCCAAGGTGGGTTATAATGGGAAAAATGGTTGAGTGTTCGGCACTAGCATTCATTTAACCCTGAGGCATTGTGTGATTGTCCATGTATTTATGCACCTACAGAGCAGTGCAGCAGACCTCAGTGCATGATGTGCTTATGATGTCTGCAACAAAGTTCAAGGTTCCACCAGACGTCTGTCGGATCATTCACTCGCCAATCAGGACTCCGACCGATCCACCACTTGATCGGCTTCATGTGGACACTCGACTGTGGGACTTTAAAGACAAACTGCTCCCCAATGTGATCAAGGTGCTGCAGAGAGCAGAACTGCTGACATCAGAGACGCAAAACTGATAGATGATGGACAGAAACGCAAATACTGAAGTTTTAGGAGAAAAAAGCTGGTCAACAAAACACAGGCTGACCTACAGGGGTGGCATGTGCCAGCCTAAAATAATGTCTTTCCATCCCAAGTCCACTCTATTTTTGCTTATCACAGTGCTGCATATTAAAATTAGCCAGCATTAACACTCTGAGTCTGGCTACAAGTAACATTAAATATCAATATAATTATAAAGCAAACGGTTTTATTTCTTGTTGTTAGTAGCAATCAATGCTTATGATTGTGCCAGAGCACACAATCATAAGCATTTTCAACACATTGGCTATTTTCCGATTTCAACACAGGTGGTTGATTGCTCCACTCTAGAACTGGAATGAAGGCGAGTGTTATTAACCCTCTGGGTTGACAGACAGCCACACCTTCAAATCACATGACCAATTTAAGCTGACATAGCTACAAGCTGCAGTCACGCATCTTCTAGCATCAGGGTCTCTATTTCAGCTTGTGTTGAAAGTCCAGACTTTAAACTATATGCCAGTTTTTACATTTTATTGATAAGCCACTAACACCGGAGTTATGATAAGTGAAAAGAAACGGTAACAACGGCATTTGGACAGCGCAAATAAGGGAAAAAAATGCCACCCTTTCCTATTGGTGGAATAGTGTACCATGTCCACCGATAAAAATGATATGACAACACGTGGGATTTGGTGATTTAGGAACAGGGAAAATTTGGGGAAGTGGCGGTGGCTAAAGAGAGAGCGATATCGACTAGTTTTAGTTTTTAGTTTTAGTTTTTAGTATTCGTGGTGGTTGCAATTTTAGGTAAATGGTTGTATTAACTTAATTGTTTCCAAAGTTTGTACACAGGTTTTTAAAATTTACAATTTATATTTGCATTTCAGGTTATGAAAATAATTCACTAAACGTGTTTGTGGTTTTTACAGTAAACTTTTTCCGTACTCGGTTTTTATCAGGGTTTTGTGTGTGTGTGTGATTTCAGCTTTCAGATATTTTATAGATATATGTTTTATATCTATTTTAACCACATATAATGCATATTACAGGATGTAAGAACTGGATATGTGTAGGGTGGCCGCCCTAAGAAAATTTCTCTTGTCCACCCCACAACAAAATAGTCATTATGATGTGAGAGCAGTGAGAAACATGAAACATGAGACAGGCCAGGTGCACCACCTTTGAACATGTACACTTTCAATAATTTACATAAGTTGTGATAGAAGAGGCCCTGGGGTGCCATAAGAAGCTAACTTCCTGAAAGACAGGTTACAAACATGCTTGGATTGTTTAATTAAGAACTTCTGTTGTCAAACTCATGGTAAACTTCCTCGTTATACTAGTCGCAGATTGGTTTCTTACGACATTCTTTTCATTCTTATATCACTGTTCTTTGCTTCATGCACTGTACTGAATTATCAGGATAAATAAGATTTTGTCGCCTCAATGCAAAAAGTTGAATAACATTTTGTAATCATTTCCTTGTTAGTCGGCAGAGAGTGATAGTGGGAAACTCAAAAATAGAGCAAACGCATCTAGTGAATTTTGTGGCCACAGTGTGTGTGTGAGATTGCTGAGAGATAGAGATGCCTTCCAGAGAAAAGCAAGCTTGCTTGTCAAGCATCAGAAACTACAAAGACATGATGAAAATAAATGCATGCAGAGGATAAGCACACACCAGGGAGCACAAGAAAAAAAATGGGAACAAGAACATCACAACAGGCACAAGCTTGACTAATGCAGTAAAGTAATGCATGCGATAAAAAGGACGTTGAATGCCACTTCCTGACTGGTTTCACAGCCGCAGACTTTCAAATTGCATTCTTCTTGTACAAACTGGGTTAAATGCTAACATCATGACATCTTGTAGTCAGTTAAAAAACAGTTGTTGGGTTTTTTTTGTTTTTTAAAGGTTGCCTTAGATTGTGACATACAGATATAAATCTTACACACACACACACACACACACACACACACAACTTGCTTAGTCCTGATTAGCTGCTGCTGATTTTAGCATTTAGCTCCAAGCACTGCTGGGTTTGTAAGTACAGCCCCACAGAGGAGCTGGCATGGTTATTGTCTGTTGAGCTGTGGCTAAGTGTGGTTTAAAATAATGCAAGTATAACTAACCATGAACTTAGTGACTTCAGATTTTTTTGTGGTCATGCTCATTCGCTGAAATGACCCGTTTTTATCTTAAAATGTGGCTGTAATAAAGAGTTATCCCTTATGATGAAAGAACAGCCAATGATGGGGGGAATTGCTGTTTTTTTGATTGGTTGTCACAGATTTTGAGATATGGATACAAAACTTAGATAAAAGAAACCACTTGATGCAAAAGAAAATTATGAACCCAACACTGACATGTTACCTCTTACACTCATGTGACAACTGTAGCAGTTTACAAAAAGAGATGACTGGTGCTTTTCAGTGTAGCTGGAAGAAGTACAAAAAAACGAAGTCCAGGAAATCTTGCTAAATATTCTGAGTAAGTACAAACGCAGAAAACACCTGAGACACCGTGGGCTAGTGATGGCCCGCTTGAAGCTGACGCTCCGGAGCGTGTGTCGAAAAAAACAACACACTGGTTCAGAAGCACTGTGTCGAGGCTTGCTTCGTTTGGCAAAAGTCACGTGACCAGTGACGTCCGAAGCTTCATTACGCACGTAACTGCTTCGGTACCTGATTCAAACGGATATAAGGAAGTGAATCATCCACGGGATTCGTGGAGTGTGTTGATGGTGACAGAGAGCGAAGAGGTGATCATTCCACTGACAGATATGGAGCCAGCGAGGAAGAGAGGACGTTCTGGCCTGTGGGAATATTTTGAGTTGATTTTGCTCAATTCATTTTATCTGCCGAAGTGAAAAACTTGAAATGTCCAAAATCATGTTTTCATAATGTAAATATCATTACAGCATATGACTTCAGGAACACTTCCATGTGAATTAAAGCTAATGAAGACTACAAAAATGTATTTGACACTATACGTACATTACATTGCTACACAGTTTAGAAAATCATTTTGTTTATTGTTTTTAGGTGATAGTCTGCAGGACCCAGGAATACCTGCATATCTACCAGCTTGCAGTGTAGTTCCTGCACTCCACAGCCTCTTCTGTTCCATGCAAGTGGATTTTCTCCAGGGCAGGAGAAACTATTTCTAAGAAAAGAAACAGACTCAGCCAGCGCACAGTAACACTAATCCTCTTTTTAAATGTAAATAACAAAAGGGCTACCTGACATAGAGCATGTTTTTACTTTGCAAGTTCTTGATTAGGGGTGGGTTTTGATTATCGCCTTTCTGATTACAATCCATGCTGTTAGGTATTTTAGTACCATGGGAGCATTTACTGGATATTGTTTTATAGTGACATTATACAGGAAAACTCTGTCATTCAACAAGGTTGAAATACCACAGAGATCACTCCCTCAGCTACATTAGTTTCTTAATCTTTTAGACGCCTGTTGAAGGCCAAATGGTTTGTTTCAGATTTCACTAATGAAAGAACTCTTCGTTTTGTGCCTTGAAAATATGTCGCTGAGATAATCACAATTGTAGCTGAACTGATACACTACACAAAGGATGCTTCTTCACCCAAGGGCAGGAAGACGCTGCCTTATCTTGTTCTGTACTGGTTTAAACTGATAAATCTGCTGTCTCATGAATTTTACCCTCTATATAAACTGTTGTACTTGTGAATAAAGTTGAGTCACTTTGGGAAGACAATCTAAAGCAGTCTCTGTTTTCTTGTTCTCCCAAGCTGCTCCCGAGCTGCTCGTACTAACACGCTGAATGGCATGCTTGAATATTACTTGAGAATATATTTGACTGTGTTACAGACTAAGGGACATTCTCTGCTGATAGGTGAAGGTACATTCTCTGCTGATAGACGTCCACGCCTCGGAGGAAGCCGATCCACGGAGTAGGCCCTGGAAACAGTTTCCTTCACATGCTAAATTGAATAAAGTGATATTGATTCATTAAAATCCCGTGTCGATTTGTAAATTAACGTTATTATGCCTGAAACGCCAGCATCTCAGGTTAAACCTCACAACATGTCGTCAAACACCATACAGCTAAAACAGTAACTGGGAGCAGGTTTACGGATTCTGCATACAAACGTGAACACAGAGCGCGGACCCGACGCGTCAGAGTCAGATTTTGGTGCGTTGTCGGGTCCGCGCTGTGTTTGCCTCTTTTTTTTTCCGCTGGCTTCTGCAGCTGCAGGTTTCATAACTCTCTGTTTACATCTCTAATTAAGTCTCACATGTGTCAGCTTTCTTTTAATAGATACGAAATTATGGATATATACTGTTAAATGATCAGAATTGTAATATTTCTGACTGAGGCAAAACTTTCCAGATTCCAATCAAATTGAATCGGATCCTGTATCGAATCAAAAATGATTCTACAAATCAGTGACGATGCAGCCGTACTCAGCTCCCTAAGCATTTTCCCTTTCCAGTTCACAATCAATCCCACCCCTAGGTCAAAAATATGTATAGGACAATTGGCCTCATCTAATATTTTGTATGAACCTGTCCAGCTGTCCAGTGATTAAACGACAAGTAGATGGAGGCAGGACTTCACAGCAGGGGCATACTCCATAATGTGCTGTGCATTCTCATAATGTATATTATATATATTGCTCACTTATTGTATTTACCAACATCAAGGAGTTATGAGCAAAGAAAGGCCACCATAGTGCATGTTTAAATAGGGAAAGTTTATTGATCAAAATGTATTACGCAAATACGCATTACATTTTTTTCAGCCCCCCAATCGGGAAAACAAAACCAATTACATGTTCAAAGCAACGGAACGGTGGCCCAATATCAGAGAGAACTCCACTCTTGAGTGAGCAGTGATGATTGAGCAGTCCGTTTTATTTTGCAGATTCAAGCTGCTCTTCAAAATTTTCACCACCAGATGTCACCGGAGAGGACTGTGTTGAAAAGCTTCGAGTAATGAACCGTTTTTCAATACAAGCTTCAGTGCTTCGGAAAGCTTCATTTGGCCATCACTACCGTGGGCTCTCTCCGGTTTCTAGAGCTTCCTGCCACAGTCCAAAGACATTAGCCTACCACCAGAGGCGGAGCCAGACATTTGAAACACCCGGGGCTTAGCCCTAAAGGGTAGTATGCATGTGTTTTTGTTTTTGGGGGGGGGGGGGGGGGGGGGTTAGAAATGACTGAAAGATTAATAGGCTCTGTTTTGAGTTTTGTTCAAAAAAGAATGACTTCATATAGGAAAAATATATATCACACATGCAGGACACCTTAAACTAGTTTTTTAATTAAGCAGCAAGGCAGAACAAATTCGGGGCTGTATCAAGACACAGGGACTAAACCCCAATTCAACCAGACCCAGAACTGGGGCCTGTGCTTCGTACCGCGCTAAGTGAGTTAGCTGGATTAGATTGTTGACGATTTCGCGTGATCCTGGATCGTTCGGTTCCCCGAAGCCCATCCGGGACTTGCTGTCATAGCAACAGAGCCGTAAGCGTAAACCTGCTGGGGAGCAGGTTTACTTTATGTAAACAGGATTAGATCGCGGCCACGCAGGTATGCCCGCGTCATTCATACGAAAGCAACAGCGATATTCCACCACTGTTTCACCATAAATAAATAACATCACTGTAACCAAAGATAATGCAGCACTTGATCCTTTTATTGATTTCACACAGATACATACAGGTCATTCCCTAAAAAAGGGAAATGTACTATTAACATTCTATTACATGTATGTGATTATTACAGATGTAATTCATATTTCAGAGTAGTAATTGTAAATTACTTCGTGTAATCAAGATGAGAGACCACGGCTATAAAAGCGAAGGTGGATTTGGGAAGTCTGTCGCAGTCATATCCTGTCCGTTTACGCGAGCAACCCATTGCGGAAGGTGCAAGATTGATAAGGAGAGTCCTCAGAATTCAGCGTATATTGCGGGACAGACAGGATCCTTTAGCTCAGCGCGACAGTGTGCTCATAGAGAGATATCGATTTTCCCGTGAGGGTATTATTTACTTAACCAACTTGTTGACGAGGGGGTGCAGGACCACCACCTGTCTTTTTTTTTTGCTCTGCCCTTTTCTTGGTTGCTGTTATGAACAAACAAACAGAGTATTCCAGGGTCTCTTTCCAAGAGACGACAAGCAATATAAGTGATAAATATTACCATTCTGTAGAATATTCTTATATTTCACTTTTACTTGTTCCCATGTTCTAGTGGGTCCTGTTGTGGCTCTAATGTGAAAGGGGATATAATATAACATATTATAATATAATATAATGTAATATAATATTGGATAATATGGTGTGATATGATAAATCTACCCTACCGCCTACTGGTGTTGGCCAGAGGGGCCGATGGCGCAATATGGCAGCCTGGCTTCTGTCAGTCTGCCCCAGGGCAGCTGTGGCTACAACCGTAGCTGCCTCCACCAGTGTGTGAATGTGAGAGTGACTGAATAGTGGCATTGTAAAGCGCTTTGGGTGCCTTGAAAAGCGCTATATAAATCCACTCCATTATTATTGTTATTATTGAATTACTTACGAGTTTAATTTGTCAGCAACTTTCTGCCAGCCCTCTCTCCTTGCTTTTGCAGCCTTTGCAGTGTTCCCTTGCGTTTTAATTAAACTCTGAAACTCCTGAAATCCCTCACTCAAGAGTTCTTGCTCTGCTGCCGAAAAATACCGAGCGCGCTCCTTCGACATTTTCGCCGACCAATCAAAGGGTTGCCGATCAATGTTTCTACTATCGATGCGTAGCCCCTGTTGGGCCACCCAGTGATCTCACATTACTTCATCCAGCTATACTAATCGTCAACAACAGGTGTGTTCGGGGAACCGGAATAGCGAGCTCAGAGTTAGCGCGATGATTTGGTCTTGGATGTTTCATTTGATCTTGGATGTAGTAAGCGACGTACGAAGCACAGGGCCCTGGTCCGGAATTAAAACAGGACTACAACAGTTCAAACTCATCACTACTTAGGATTTAACCAAGACAGAACCAGAATCAGAACTAGATGATAGCACTAAAAATCATCATAGACCTGCACTACACTTATTTTTTTAATTCGACCAAAGTACAATATTTAGATTGAGAAAAGTTTATATAATTATTTAGCCTTGTTGTGCAAACAAGCCTAATAAATGTTCAAGCTTAATAAATGTAGAATTTGAAAAATAGCAAACCTAAAAAGAAACACTAGGTACGAGATACATGAGGACCTGTGATACGGTGATACTTTTGGTAAATAACCATTTGACTAACATGTGTGTCTCACCTGCTCTTGTTCATCTCTGTTCTGTCCTCATTCTCCTCTCTCTCCCTGTCTGTTCCTCTCTCTCTCTCTCTGTTCCTCTCTCTCCCTCTTTGTGCTGACAATCATCAAATATACAGTTGAAACCAGATATTTATGTACTCTTCAGATCAAAACACAAACACTTTTTTAATTGTAACATCAAATCAGACTAAATGTTTATTTTTTTAGATTGATAAATATAAAAAACATATTTATTAACTTTAAGAGTAAAGTGAGAAACTATCTGTATTTCTTAATTTTAAATGGCACCAAATTGTATTCAAAATTGAGCCACACTTATGGAGCTCCACAGTTCTTTTCCTGGTGTTTTGGTTGACATCTCTTGATGTTCCCATGTCAAAGAAACAGGCTCTGTGTTTTGCCTTGTATGCATCCACAGCTGTGCCACCAATTTACTCACATGGACTCTACTAATCTATCAGAAGCTTCTTCAGCTCAGAATGGAATCGTCTGGAGTTTTCTTATTAATTAACAATAAACTTAGTGTACATGTACTCCTAATTTTGATCAAAGTGATAAAAAAATAGACAGCTCTGTCTCTCTTTATTCTGACATTTAACTAATTCAAAAGATATTTCAATATTTTTCTAAAACAAAAGTTTACTCTAAATTGATGTTGTACAGTAAAAATGTTTTCTCCCTAAAGTGTATGTAAATATCTGGTTACAAATGTGAATATCCTGCTGTGTACTCAAATCCCTCTTGTTTTGCATAGAAATATACTGAACAACATACGAAGCATAATATATAAAATAACATTTACCTGAGTTTTTTCTTTGAAAGAAGCCTCTAATGTCCATTCTTATATTTCAGTACATAACTGAAACCGATTTAGTCGGGGAGGGTAACAACTGAAAATATGAAATAAACACACGTAAGCTAAGACTCTCTAAAAAAAAATAGCATTTGTTCGGCTTTTCATTTCGCCATTTGTTGATTCACTTGAAGAGCAAGTAACGTAATATGGGTCAAGTGATCAGTTTGATATCAATCTTTCGTGATGCACCGTCATATTTACATTATTTGTACGGTACGAATGATTTGCTTTGGTACCTGGTCGAACTTAAGCTCTTCTTAGTATGGCTGGCTCCGTTTCTCCAACAGCGCACACAGGTAGCAGCTGCCCCGCCCCCTCGCTCAGTCGCTTAGTGCCTGAGCTCGGATCATACCAATATCAGGGGGGATTCACGCACAGTCGTAAATTCCCACAGTGTGCACTATGTGCTTCGAATATTGTGTGTACTTTTTGTTTTATACAGTTGTCAGCCAGACATCTAACTATGAAAAAATTACACTCCAAAATACCCCGGACTTCTGACAAAACAACCCGGGCTTAAGCCCAGTAAGCCACCCCCACGCTCCGCCCCTGCCTACCACAGCGATGCAGGCCTCGCCCTACGACAGCGGGTATAGGCTCCAGCACACCTGCAACCCTGATAAGGATAAGCGGAAGAAAATGGATGGATGGAACTGTTTACATTTCCTCTGCTATGTGTTAGTCACTTTGATAACAAATTAACCCAAAGGGGGGGGAGGGGGTTTAGCCTTATGAAGGAGTATCAAAGCAACATTAAGAAAAAAAATTATCGACGATCTAGAGATTAAAGTCGTAATTCTATTCTGAGAAAAACGGTCGAAATGAGCATTCTGAGTTTGTGGAATCGTACCTCAGAGTCAGTTTTAGCAAAAAGGACAGGAAAGTCTTTCTCTTTCAGCCCATAAACACAGTGTGGTAATGGTGCAGAACGCTCTATCTGGCCAGAGAAAAACACACAAATGTGGAAGTGGATTTGCACAAAAGGAAATGGCCTGTATCTGACAGATTTAGACTTTTTTTCCGAAATACGTTTTAGACTTTATTCTCAAAATGATCAGCAATATGCTTTCTTAATGTGCCCCTAATACTACGTCGCAGTTAGCTGTGTGTGGTTGGCATTGCGCGATAAAGCTTAGACCACGATCAGAGGCGAGTGCGTCTATAGTGCACAACGCAAAACAAAAAAAAAGCCCAGTTCTCCCCAACGTTTTGTGCGATTTTGCGAACTCGTTTTTCCCACTGACTCGTTTTTTCCCCCCCTTGATGATTTCCGGTAATAATTCTGACGTATGACTTGGTCACGCCCGGATAGAGCAGGAGAGAAGAAGACTCCGAGTGCACTTGCAGACCTACGGATTCAAAGCTCTTTCTCGACTGGTGGGCACAACCGGGGGGACATACTGACTACAGTTCAGCCTCGAGTGAGTTACCTGCTGAATGGTGAATAGTGGCTTTAAGTTGATGTTTAAGTTAATACAAATATTCTAATTCGACCGCTCAGAGTATTTATCTTCTACTCCGATTTCGATGTAACTTAAATAGCGTTTTCTTGTGTCCTAAAGTTTATAGCATACACCGATTAGTGACTTCATTGCATTTGCACTATAATTTCCCTAAGACATTATATTAGACACTATAGCATTCTTTTTATTTATTTTTTCATGGGACATTATGTAGCTCACTTATGAATTAGAAGAACAATACTGTGAATGCTTTTCAAGCATTCACACTAATTACAAGAAACATATCATGGCAGTAACAGGAAGTCTGCATTCACTGTATGACACATGCAGGTTTTTTTTTTTGTTAGCTTGTACTGTAGAGATGTTGCCTCCAAACTTAAACAGGATATTGAGTAGAGTCAGGGTTGAAGTGAGATTTAGCATGTGTGGGAACTCTGTGATCAGTTGTACTGGCTCAGCTTGGCGAAAAGAACTCAGAGTTTCTACTTAAGTAACGAAAGTCGGTACTTTTGCCACCCTTTCGTATAACCCCTTTATAAATCCTGTTGACTATAGCCTATGTACTGATAGAGGCAACGATATTAGACATTTAAAAAATAATAATTTAAAAAACAGAATGCAAACATGCAGAAACTGTGATTTTTTTTTTTAAAACAAAACTTGAACTGTGCATAGGAAATCATCTAGTTGAAGAAACTGTTTTTGTTATTCTTATAAACATTTGGTGGGTTTTTTTATGGGTTTTTTTGCATTTGCACCACTAAGTGTAAATCTAATATATGTTTATGATTGATTTTTAATTTCAAAGCACTAGTCTAGGGTCCTTACCTACCTTACACACAAAACCATTAGGTAATTCCTCCGTAATCTGCAGGTTTGAGCAGATCGTTTTTGATGGCATGGCTCAAGCAGAAAGAAAACAATGTATACATGCTTTATTTTTCTAATGTCACATCAAATCAAATCAAATCACTTTTATTGTCACATCACATGTGCAGGTACATTGGTACAGCACATGTGAGTGAAATTCTTGTGTGCGAGCTTCACAAGCAACAGAGTTGTGCAAGATACAATAATGTAAACAAGCAAAATACAAGAATGGCTACATCTGAAACTAATAAATATATGTACAATATATAATAATGTACTATTGTATACTGAAAATATAAAATAGTATATTAGTATATGATATTGTAAGTTTAAAACTCCACAATAACACAACAAAGGTTCAGTATAACTGGCCTTCCTGGAAACTCACCAGGTTGTAAAAGAAAATAAAGAGACTCTGTGTCATGGGGTGTTTTTTCTTTTTTCCATGCCATTACCAGCAGTATGTAATCCAAAGATTTCTCATATGCACACTTTCATAATGTTGCTTGCTCTGCAAAACTATGAAACCTGCTCAGCAATGCAGACTGGAAGGAAAAGATAAAGAAATGAGGAGTGGCTCACAGTACAGTACTGAAAAGATGGCACTTTTGGCATCTGTTATTTAGGGTGTATATTTCTTTCACAATCTGGAGGCCTATATGACAGTAAGAAATTTAATTTTCTCATTGCCTTCAATAGTACATATTTGCTTTTTTTAAAAATACACATTTTAGTAGATTTGTTAATGATATTATCTTCTTTGAAAACAAAGGAAGGTTTCCCTTTAGTTTTTTGTTCATAAAGCAATTTAAAAAAGAAAAAGAAAGTGTGAACATTAAAAAAAGATTTATTTGCTTTTCACCTTTTAGGCTCCGTACATGCTTCCCTTCTTGATTGGCAGCAGTTATAGAAGAGAATACTTGCAGTTACAGTAATACCTTGGTTTACGAGTATGATTCGTTCCTTAATGCTGCTTGCAAACCATAAATACTCATATGTCAAAGCAAATTTTCAAAAAAGAAATATTGGAAACTTGGATGGATGGTTCCAAGCTCCAAAAATATTCATGTAAAAATCACTTTTAAACATATTTTTTATATAAATCATTGACCCAAATACATATTTCTGCAATAAATGCATAATGATTAACACAAAATGCATATAATAAAAATAAAAACGCACTTTACCTTTGAGAAAAGTCACTGCTGACCTGAAGGAAATGAGATGAGGAGGTCAATGTAAAGAATACGCTTAACAAATGCTAGCTTTTCATGAGCTCATGCGGCATGACACTCAGGTTGGCTCAGCTGTTACTGGAAAACATACGTATACAGCCATAAGTTTGCTCGTATTAAGATTATGGCTCATAAACACAAGTAAAATTTTATTCAAGTTTTTTGCTCGTCTTGCAGATTACTCATATGTCAAGTTACTCTGAATCCGAGGTTACACTGTAATGTGTAACTGGGCTCTTAAACCATATAGTGCTCCAAATTTAAGGAATAAAGTATGTCAGTAAGAATTAAGCCATTTTTATTCTCAATGCCTGCCCCTGTCAGATGGTGGTGTGTGCTAAAAATGATGCTGCAATTTGTGGTGTGTGTTGTCATTTTGATAGTGATTTTTGCAACCTGGAGCATTGTGCAATGGTTGCCCCAGTTGGGTTGATGACATGAGTATGATTGTATCACTTATTACCATTTTAATCATATTCTAGTACAGAAGCCCTGAGCTATATAGATATACAGAGGGAGATATTGCAGCAATCTTTTTTTTTTTTTAAAGTGACTTTCTGGAATAACTTTGCAACAAAAAAAACCACTTGCCAAAGTCTTATCTTCTGGTTTTGACTTCTTCTCTTCCTATATCAGTGCTGCCGTAGTGGTATTGTCTGAGTGGCAACACCTAACGCTCAGTAGACTACTGCAGTGGCTTCCTGCACCTTAACAGTGGGCATAATCAGAAATGACTGTGTAATGATGTTGCCAGAGCATGCAAAGCAACCAATGTGGAGGTTATAGCAACTCTTTCTGTGTATCATTGTCCAGGGCTTGGTGAGCGATATCTTTAATGGGAACTCTGCCCTTGTTGAGTTTATGTATTAGATCTGTGGATGTCCTGCTTATGGAACGCCAGCACTGCCATAATGAATTAATTAAATACACCATTAAATAATTAATTAAATGTGGCAATAATTAATTAAAATTGGAATTAATTAATTAAATAAATAGTTATGACACATGTAATTAATTAATTATTGACACATTTAATTAATTATTTATGTTTCTCACGAAACCAGCGATCAGCTCAACAGACCCTCAGTTTACCTGCACGCATCCTCCTCCTCATCTGTCAGCTGTTTAACACCTGCTGCTAATTCAAGAAACACGCCTAGTTACCTGGTGATAGTCACAGTTTAACTGGGCAGCCGGTGCTCGATATAACGCAATGTCAGCGCATTTTTCTGCACAAGATAAGTAAATATAGTGTTTTCCCCGAGCGCAGAGCTGCTGGAGCTCGTTTCCTTACAGAGCATTTTATAGGCGAACAGCTTTATCAGCGGCTGATGTCCAATCACCGGCACACAGCTTTGAAACCTCAGCTGAGTTTTAGCTCTCAGTGGTTAAACGCTGGACTTCATTCACTCAGGTTCTGTCTGTCGGGTCACGTTTACTTCGCTGTTTTATTTACAACTGAGCAAATCGGTTTGGCTGAGGTTAAAGTTACGTTTCATAACTGCATAGTTTCACAGACGTTTAATGGTTCACTGGCACATGTGTTAGACTGAACTATCATCTAAATATCATCTGTTTTTTAATAGTTATTCAACTGTATTCTAAGCACCAGCTGTCTGTTAGAATGTGATTTTTTTTTCTCTCTCTGTTGGCAGAGGTATAAAAATGCGCAGGAAAATCTGACGTGCATGGCGAACTTCACCGACGATATTTAGGGAGGAATAAACACACATCAAACATAAATGAACCATTTGCCTGTCTCCATAATTGAGAGCATTTTCTCTTCTTATGTCAACACTCTCTCTCTTTTTTTTTTCTTTTTTTTTTGCTTTTTCGGTCATGTTATGTTTACCTGTCAAAGGCTTGTTACAAACTATGAAACACATTGTGCAGACTTCTGGATGTTAGAAGAAAACTAATACTGCTCATGAATGAGACTAAAGGCAGGAAGGTGTCCTTTAAAACTAAACATGTTAATAGGACCTCCCTGTTTATATCATAGTTTAAGATATAGCACGTGTATTTCAGTAATAGCCTGCTGAGGCCACTATACGTGCTGGCCTCATATCAAATGTGAAGGCAGACTGAGTCTATGTTTGACGTTTTTTATATCTAATCTTCCTTTTCAAACATTTAAACAGCAGCGAGTCTGCAGCTGAGGGAATACAAATTCAAATTGTCGGAACAGGTTTGCTCGTTTCTTGGATTCATTTGGTGATTTATTAAATGTATAACTGTTATTCTAATCTGCTGCTGAGTCTCTTACACTTTTCTTTATGCTGTATATTTTCACGTCTCTGGAATAGTTGGCAGTTAGATAGTCAGCTGGGAAACTTTGTGTTAACTCATGGAGCTGAGGATATCGTGGATATGCTGACCTCGCTGCGTGGTGTACAGAGCGAGGTCAGCATGATTAATATTCACAATAAAAATATTAGCCGAACATCATGAAGTCTGTATGTGTTTCATAGTGTCGAACAACCTTTGTACAGTTAAAGCCAGCAGTTACTACATGACGGAAACACCAACGTTATCTCTTTTATGCGTTTATACACAGGTCACGCTGATTACTGAACAAAAACCCAAAGATCAGATGTTAAACAGATTTATTTGCTCTCTCTCCTCCTTAAACATGTTTTTAATGTTAGTTATAATTCAGAATTGGCGACTGAAACACGTAGGACACATAAGAACATCAGGAAATAAAACATCGATAAATATAACCTCAGTAAAAGAAGTCAGCGGGGGTTACTACAGCTGTGTACCGGGGCCTGCGCTTTGTCGGTGGGATTGCTTGCGAGGCGAGCGGGTCTATCCCACGCTTTGCCGTGAGACTGGGCAGACATCTCCGAAATCATCGAAACACTTTTGCAAAGAGGCTGTATCTTGACAAACCGACCAGACACATGAAGATTAAACCACTACATTCTCGGCTAAAAAAATATTAAAACGGTATTTGGTAACACACAAACAGGGTTTTTCAAAGCTCAGTTCTGTTAGCTTCCACATGCCGGTTGTTGTGTGCTAGAAACAATGGCCACCAGGCCAAAGCAATGGTTTTGACTCGATCAGCGTTAACCCCGCCCCCTGAGTTTGATGGGTGAGGCTGACAGATAAAATTATTTCATGATGAGAGCCAGGCGTCAGGACTGCCAAAATGAAATAAATAAATATATCATTAAATAATTAATTAAATGTGTCAATAATTAATTAAATGTGTCAATAATTAATTAAAATGTGAAATACATAAATAATTAATTAAATATGTCAATAATTAATTAATTAAATGTGTCAATAATTAATTAAAATGTGAAATACATAAATAATTAATTAAATGTGTCAATAATTAATTAATTACATATATCATAACTATTTATTTAATTAATTAATTCCAATTTTAATTAATTATTGCCACATTTAATTAATTATTTAATGGTGTATTTAATTAATTCATTATGGCAGTCCTGGCGTTCCATACGGAAGATGGCCAGCTTTTCCTTATAATCCGCTGGAAGTTGCTGCGCTACCGTAGTCCTGGTCCGGATGGAAAAATGGCACCGTTTCATGAAACGAAAGCACCAAGACGGACCTCCTTGGAAATGTTCAATGTTCATCTCTTCAGCTAGTGAAACTGCTTTTAGCCGAATGGTGACCGTCGAAACGCTTCTCCCGCTCGTTCTTTGCTCGATGATCCACCGCTCGAGTCTTTCCTCCAACTCGGGCCACCTCGCCTTATGTCCGCGGAAACTCAGCTGCATTTTCGTGACCTGCCGGAGCTTGTTTTCTAGCTTCCTCCATTTGCAAACCATCGATTCGTTAATCTTAAATTCTCTCGCCGCTGCTCGATTTCCATGTTCCTTCGCATAGCTGATGGCCTTCAGTTTAAACTGTGCTTCATAAGCGTGTCTCTTTGCCATTTTCAGGGTTGTTAAAACAACGATGTTCCACATAATGCACATACCTGTCCTTTTATACAGGTATGTGCGATTGTCCCGGTATATACGATCAACGCCCACACTTCACCCTTTAGCGTTCTCATGGTGTTCTCTACTACATCCTCCTTACAACACACAGGGCGCACTGCGCTATAGGGCGCGCCGTACTTTTTGAAGAAAATCTAAGACTTTTAAGTGCGCCTTATGGTCGTGAAAATACGGTAATACAAAAACCAACTATTCACATTTCAACTTTTAACTGTTTCAATTTTCAGCTTTTTCCTTTTACAAATTTAAAGTGAAAAAACACAAAACACTGCAAACCACAACACAATTAAATATAAATTAAAATATGAAAACAAAACGAAGATTCATATTCTCTGTCATATTGACCTGCATGAATAAACTTTCTGAATCCTTTATCATCCGCAACTGAAAATAGTTGTGGATGATTACTATGCCTTTCTAATGACGTGAACGGTTCGCGTCGTTCACGTCAAAGATCCGGCTCTAAGAGCCATTTCGTTCGCGACCGACACATCACTAACACACAATAGCAGCCCCTCTCACTCAGTTTTTGCATTTGCGCTCGCTCGCAATGTGTTGCTCGTGCTCTCAACATTTCTGCCCATACACGCTCAACTCTTTCTGTACACCGTTATATTGGTGCCACAAAACCAGCCAATCACAGACTTGGATGCAAAAAAATCTGATTGGCTGTTCTGGTCTCCAATCAGCTTGAAATGACGAAATGCAATATCCCAGAATCCATCCATCCATCCATCCATCTTCATCCGCTTTATCCGGGGCCGGGTCGCGGGGGCAGCAGCCTAAGCAAATCCCAGAATCCATTTTGTCCAAAACTCAAACGAGGCAGTTGCGGAGGAACACAGAGGGGCGGAGTTTGAAATATTACTCTTTCTGGGTCACAAATAAAACTTTTAAGATATTTTCATGCAAGAATGGTGCTGTGTAAACTTCAAATACCTGCTCGATTTATCAAGGCATGACATATTTGCATAACTGCTGTATCACCTTCATGTTTCCAAACCATATCATGAGCAGCAGCTTTTACAGCTGTGGCTCCAGCAAACAGAAACTAGATACTAGAAATTAATTTTAAATAAATTCTAACAACAGCAGTCAAGAACTTCAATATTTGCATAGTATTTTTACTGACATGTAGAGCACATATGTTTTGGGCAAAAACATTTTTGAATATTAAAATACGAACATTTTTAACATACAATTGGCAAATTAGCCAATTCCAATGCAAAACCAATGCCTGTTAAAAAAAAGAAGATAATCTTCTCACAAACTGGTGTTTGATTTTGAAACAGGAAAAAAGTGGGGAAACAAATGAAAAGACTAACATTTGAATAAAACCTGAAAGCAAGTAAATACTTTATATGCTGCCTTATGGTAAACTTTGGTAATATTGATGTATACAGAACAACACTGGCTGATGATGAAATACAGTCAGCTGGCATGGTGACACTGCCAGTATTAACCTGCAGGGCTGGACTGGGACAAAAAAATTGGGCATTTTCACTACAGACCGGCCCACCAGGTATTAAAGCCATAAAGCCTTTGAATGAAAACAAACGCTGTTGTGACAGTGATGTACACTGTCTTTTTGGTATATGTATGATTTCTATACATTTTCCGTCAGATAATAACATTGTTCACAAGATTCAGATAATTATTTAATAAAAGCTAAATATTTGAATTGAGAATAAAAAAGAAAAGTATTTCTTTGTGCCCCCCTCTCCCTGTTAATGCCCTACCTGGTCCCCTGGAAACACTTTGCTAGACCCGCCCCTGCACAGTTACCAGCTGTCAGCTACTTAGAAAAGGATCCTGGTGTTATTTGTCTCTCAGAAACAGTTCATAACTTCCCTTCAACTCATTCATGTCACCTAAAAGGTAAACCTGTTTCTATATCAGTGGTTAGAAATACCATTATTACTTTAGGATTGGTTTAACACAAAGTCAGGGCTGACCCGGGACCATGGCTGTGAGTCACAGTGCGCAGCCAGTGGCGTGTCCAGCGGGGTGGCCTGGGGGGGCACAGGCCACCCCCCTAACCAGACTGGCCACCCCAGGTGCCACCCCGAAGCTAAAACAATAAAATTGTAAGGACATCTCCTGGTTTCATCTTCACGTTTCCCTCTCACCACATATCCAAACTGACATCATGACCAGCAGCTTTACAACTGTGGCTCCAGCAAACATCAGCTGATAGTAGAAATTAATATTAAATAAATTCTAACAACAGCTGATCAAGCTTAAACGTGCTGCTGTTGTTTAGCGCGACATCCGCTGGTTTCCTCTTTCTGGCGCAAAGTGGGCGATAAACAAACAAGAGAGACGATCAGCTGATCATTGATCAGTTTCATGATTGAAGTAGCAATAGAAGAGGGAGGGGAGATAAGAGAAGAGGCAGCTTCTTTTTCCATCCTAGCTGAAGTACGGGACAAACTGCGTCTCTTCTCAGCTCAAGACGAAACGCGTAATATTTTCTCTGAATGAGGGACCATTCCATTTTTTAAGGAGCTGTTGGCAACTCTACTAACTAACCTTATGAATAAAATAAAGTTCACTATCAGTAACATCATAGCAACCGAACAGCTGTATAGAAACTCGTCATACTAGCTCACGCAGTATGAGGTATTGTAACTGACTGTAAAAAGTCAGCACAACGAAAATAAACTGCGCCTAAACTTGGTTTATATCTGACCCAGATAGACTGCAGGTCATAACTTCTTAGCTGAAGTTCAGTTCACCTGACACTTGGACCAGCGGCCGCCTCGGGTCTCTCCTCCTGCCTCACCTTCCCTCATCCACCTGTTGCCTCTGTGGAAGCTCCGCCATAGCCACCACCAAACAACTGAGTTATTTTTACACATCGGCCAGCATCTGGCCAATCCACCACCTCTCATTGTTCATGCCGTTACAAAAAAAAAAATAGGGTCAAAATTCATACTTGTAACTTGCAGGGTTATGTTTTGGCTAAGTCCACACACAAATCTTTTTTACACACACACAAATCTTTTTTACACACACAAATCTTTTTTACACATACAAATCTTCTTTACACACACACACAAATCTTTTTTACACACACAAATCTTTTTTACACATACAAATCTTTTATACACACATACAAATCTTTTTTACACACACACAAATTCTTTTTACACACACAAATCTTTTTTACACATACAAATCTTTTTTACACACAGCACCATTCTCGCATGAAAATATCTTAAAAGTTTATTTTGTGACCCAGAAAGAGTAATATTTCAAACTCCGCCACTCTGTGTTCCTCCACCACTGCCTCTTTGAGTTTTGGACTTTGAGTTTTTGGAGTTTGAGTTTTGGATTCTGGGATATTGCATATCGTCATTTCGAGCTGATTGGAGACCAGAACAGCCAATCAGATTTTTTGACATCCAAGTCTATGATTGGCTGGTTTTGTGGCACAAATATAACGGTGTACAGAAAGAGTTGAGCGCGCACAGGCAGAAATGTTAAGAATGCGAGCAACACATTGCGAGCGAACGCAAATGCAAAAACTGAGTGAGAGGGGCTGCTATTGTGTGTGTGTATGGATAATAGCAAACACTGAAATACATTTTTTGCACGCAGCAATTAATTTTGTTCAATCAAATTCAGCTTTTGTTCGCTCAAAATAAATTTCTCCTCAAAATACAACACTTGCACCTGCAAACTTTTTTTTTACCTGCGCTCAATTTTTTTTTTACCTGCGCTCAGAATAGTGGCACAAAAATAATGCCATACTCTCCCTCCCTTGTCTTTCCTGCTTGGCTTCTCATGTCTTTTGGGTTTTTTTTTTTTTTATGATTTTATGGCTGGCCGACATGATAGACAATGGCAGGGCTGTGAGTACTCAGACTGATTTTGAGATCAGTTCTTCAGCAACAACAGTTCAACAACAATGGATTAAATACAGTTCTGTGTGAAGTTGAAGCAATTGCAATTGATCAACCCATAACAAAGCTGCCTGATGATCCAAAAGACCTAGAGTCATTTACTCCAAATCACATCCTCCTGATACGTGAATACCTGCCTTTGTTACACAAGAGACAAAAAGACAACCAAAAGAGGAAAAATCTAAAACCAGGGTATATAGTTATTTTAATGGGTTCTTCTGTCCCCCGAGATTCTTGGCCCCTTAGACGTGTTCGTGAAACCATTCATGATAAAAATGGACTTTAAAGACAAAGACCAACATTCTTGAAATCCCTGTAACTAAACTTTGTCTTTTACATTAGACTGTAGTTTAAAAGTGTATTTAAGTGCTTTTATTTTATTTTATTTTTTGTGTGTGTGTCTAAAATGGAAGTACTTAATTTTTAATTTGGCTCCTTATTTGCTTTATAATTAGAATTGTCATGTCTGACAGCCATTGCACTTAGGGCCTGGTGTGTAGGAGCCATTTTTGTGTTTTGCTTATTACCTTATGTGTGCCTCTAGGTGTCACTTTTTTGTATTTGTAAATGATTGTATGGAAGGTAGAACATTTAATTAGGGTCAGGTGTTGCTGGTTGGAAGGACCAAACAGTTTGTGACTGCGGTGATTTATGTTGGATGATGTTGGATCTTACGATCAACTGTGAAATATCAAATGCAATCAACGGTGATTGCTTAGACTGCTTAAACTGACAAGGTACAGTTGGAGTTATTGACTGGACTTTCTTGTCAAGTTCACCAGTCATACACCTCAGTGGCTTCAAGCGTAGGCTTAGCCTGTACACCTGTTATATGGTTGTATTTGTATTTGACTCTCACATTAAGGGGTTTTGGGGTGAAAAAGTTAATGTTCATCCTCAATCTTCGTTCTGCAAATTTGTTTGTATTATCTTAACCATAGCTCTGTAGCTAGCCATTCTATGCCAGCTAGCCCAACTTCATAAACCATACAAACACTGGTGCTGTTTAATTTAGTGTTTTTAGAAATCCATCAGTCAGAAGGATGATCTGATATCGTAGTGTTGGTGTTGTTCCCAGATCATCATGAAAATGTTGTTCCAGGTTATTCTTTTGCGCGCCAAGCCATTTGTGCATTTATGAAATTCCAATGTTGCAAGGACAATATCAGTTCTGCTTACCATTTATTAAAGGGTCAGGGTCAGGGTCCGTTGATCGGCGGACAGAGGCGGTTTCTCGCAGCTTAAGTACAGTTTTTTGTTTTACGGCAGTTTTTCCCAAAGTCGCAAAAGTATGACGTCACAACATTGATTGGTCACTTGCAATGTTGATCCTGGAACAACATTTAGTATGATGATCTGGGAACAACACCAACACGACGATATCAGATCGTGCCAGTCGGATCATGGCATTTCATCTTTAGATGGAAACTGGCAAACTAACTTCCTGCTAACTTCAAACTCTCTTTCATGCATGCCTGGATGTTAATGTTACTGTAACAGCTGGGAGGCAGCCACACTGATCATTTTATTGAAGATGAAATCATTTGGGCCACTTTTAACTCAGTGATACCACAGTGTTTGTTTTGGCTATGGAAATCAAAGAAGAGTGGACCCAGGAATGGATAATGATGTTGTTTTTATGCTTGCTGTGCAACCTGTGTCATGGGTGTCGCTCGCTGATTTTGATATCACATCATGAGGCATTCGTCACAATATTTGCGGCCGATTGTGTGGCTCTCGATTTCTCGTAACGTGGCGGGTTGTGTCACAGCTGGGTTGAAGACACAAATGTTTGAGTGTGTTCGTTTTTAATGATATTCCAGTACAGAAACTCGGATACAGTTATACAGAGGACAATGTTGCAGCTGTTTAAAAATTGGAGACTTAGTTTTTCCAAAGTGTTTTTAACAATTTGCTTCTGGTTTTGATTTCTTCTCTTCCTACATCAGTACATTTGTGCCCAGCACCTATCATTCAGAAGAATACTGCAGCAGGTTACCACACCTTAATAGTGGCATTAATATAAGTGACTGCATGCTGATGTTGTGGCAGTAAGCAGAGTGATCAATGCGGAGGGTATGCTGGTGCCCGTAAGAGGCAAATTTAAAAAAATGTTAAAATATAATACATCACAAGCCCACGTGGGGGTTTTGAAAGAAATTTAACACTGCCAGCTTTGCACAGATCCACAGATGTAAGCTACATTCATGTCTGTGTTTTTCCTCCATATTCCCGTGGGCAGCTCATCACCTCTCTACCAGAAAATGTACACTACCAGTCAAAAGTTTGGACAAACCTTCTCATTAATGGATTTTCTTTATTTTTACTATTTTCGACATGAAAAGTATAAAGCAAGATTTATGGAATTATGCAGCATAGGAAAAATTTCATCCATCCATTCGCTTATCCTTTTCAGGGTCGCGGGGGGCACTGGAGCCTATCCCAGCTGTCATAGGGCGAAAGGCGGGGTACACTCTGGACAGGTCGCCAGTCTGTCGCAGGGCTAACACATAGGGACAGACAACCATTCACACTCACACCTAGTGGCAATTTGGATTATCCAATTAACCTATCCCCACAAGCTGCATGTCTTTGGACGGTGGGAGGAAGCCGGAGTACCCAGAGAGAACCCACGCAAACATGGGGAGAACATGCAAACTCCACACAGAAAGATGTGCCTGATGATGGAATTGAACTCAGGACCTTCTTGCTGTGCGGCAACAGTGCTAACCACCGTGCCACCGTGCTGCCCATAGGAAAAATTGATAACTTTAAATATCTCTTATACAGTCCCGTTCAAAGGATTAAAACGTCTTGAAAAATGGCCATCCCCAAAGGTTCTCAACTGGATTTAGATCAGGGGAACACGCGGGATGGTTCAGAAGAGTGATGTAATTCTCCTGGAAGTAGTCCCTTGTTCTGCGGGCATTGTGTACTGTAGCGTTGTCCTGTTGAAAAACCCAGTTGTTACCACAAAGACGAGGGCCCTCAGTAATAACGGATCCTCTCGTCAACATCTGGACATAGCCAGCGGCCGTTTGACGCCCCTGCAACTCCCGAAGCTCCATTAGGAAGTTGCCTTGCAACTCTGCATTTCTGTCCATTTGATTTCCAGCTACACACAAGAACAGTTAATGTGATTAAATGAACAGATGAGACAGTTGTTGATGACAAACAATAGTATAAAATGATTAGGAGAGGCTAAATCAGTGCACTAATATACTCAGTTTAGGTGTGCTTGATCCCCCATCTGAGCTGTCTTAATGGTCATCATCTCATATGTTCTCCAAAGGTTGTTGGTTTTCCATTATTCCCATCAGCAATTCATCCAACTGCTCCGTGTCTTTATTTGCAGGTCTTCCACCAGTCTTAAACCTCTCTTTTCTGGCTTCTGCAACAGTCTTTTTTTACTTTTTTTTAATATATATTTTTAAGATAAGATAACGCTTTATTGTCATTGCACAGTCATACCTAGTACAATAGTACAAACGAAATTGGAAATTGTCCCACGTCAGCACTATGCACACCTGAACACAACACAGTAACTTAAAGTGGGTTTTTTTTCTAATGCTAAATCACCACTAAAGTCACCTCAAGGCACTCGAGTTTTGGACAAAATTTGACTTTTCTGCCAAACATTTCTAAACAGCCACCTTTGCATTGAGACGATTTTTGTTGAGGCTTCACTGAACAGTAGATCGATCAACTGGAGGATTAGATGCATCTCAGCTCCTGTGCCAGGTCTTTGCTGGATTCTTTTGTTTGTTTGTTTGTTTGTTTTTCAATAGATACTGTTCATCTGCTGTAGATAGTTTTTTTTTTTGTTTTTTTTAGGCCTGCCAGTTCTTCTTTTGCCCTCCATTTGTCCAGTTTCCTCATATTGTTAAGGATACACTGCACAGCATGCTGAGATATGACAAGGTTTTGGTTAATATTTCTTCAGGAATGACCTTGTTGGTGTAGATTCAGCTGAATCAGGCTGCATGTAACAAGGTGCTTAAACATAAAATTTATGATTGGTTGTTTGCTAAGTTGTCTGTGTAGACACAACACTGGCTCATTCTTGATTTAAATGCCTTTTCACGTTTAAATGATTGACAGGTAAGTGTTAAGGGATTTAACAAACAATCCAAGAAAATATCCCACTGAAAATGTTTAGGGTTTCCTTTTTGAAAGCCTGGTGAATTATTGCTCATGAACAAAACAAAAAATAAGAAAAAGAAAATACAAGACAGGAAAGTTTAAAGAAATGAGGAGTGGCTCACAGTACTGCATACGGATGCCAAAAGATCTTTTGGCATCCGTGGGTTTGGGTATATATTTGTTTTAATATATGGAATACCCATATGACAGTAAGAGGCAAGGCAAGGCAAGGCAAGTTTATTTGTATAGCACAATTCAACAACAAGGTGATTCAAAGTGCTTTACAGAGACATTAGAAACAAGAACAAATAAAAAGCATGATTTAAAATTGATTAAAACAAGCAAATAAACTAACTAACTAATTAACAAACAAACAACAGTATATAAAATCAAAACAGATAAAATCAGAACAGTAGATAAAATCAGTAGTTAATGTAAGTTTTGAAATTTAAGCTTAAAGTGTGGATTTGGTGCTTTATTCAAATGCAGCTGAGAACAGGTGAGTCTTCAACCTGGATTTAAATAAACTGAGTGTTTCAGCTGATCTGAGGCTTTCTGGGAGTTTGTTCCAGATATAAGGAGCATAAAAGCTGAATGCAGCTTCTCCGTGTCTGGTTCTGACTCTGGGAACTGATAAAAGACCGGATCCAGATGACCTGAGGGATCTGGATGGTTCATACTGGGTCAGGAGGTCATTGATGTATTTTGGTCCTAAACCATTCAGAGCTTTATAGGCCAGCATCAGAACTTTAAAGTCTATCCTCTGACGGACAGGCAGCCAGTGTAAGGACCTCAGAGCTGGACTGATGTGGTCCACTTTTTTGGTCTTAGTGAGGACTCGAGCAGCAGAGTTCTGAATGAGCTGTAGTTGTCTGACTGATTTTTTAGGTAGACCTGTAAAGATGCTGTTACAGTAATCAAGCCTACTAAAGATGAATGCATGGACTAGTTTTTCCAGGTCCTGTTTAGACATCAGATCTTTTATCCTTGAAATATTCTTGAGGTGATAGTATGCTGACTTTGTTATTGTCTTAATGTGTTTTTCTAAGTTTAGGTCTGCATCCATCACTACACCCAAATTTCTCGCCTGGTTTGTGGTTTTTAGATGTATAGATTGAAGTTCTCTGGTGACCTGTAATCGTTTTTCTTTGGCGCCAAAGACTATTACCTCAGTTTTGTTTTTGTTTAGCTGGAGAAAATTGTGGCACAACCAGTCATTGATTTCCTCAATGCATTTACCAAGAGCCTGTACAGGGCCTCGGTCTCCTGGTGACATTGTGATATATATTTGTGTGTCATCTGCATAGCTGTGATAGTTTATTTTGTTGTTGTTTATAATCTGTGCCAGTGGGAGCATGTAGATGTTAAACAGAAGGGGTCCCAAGATGGAACCTTGGGGAACTCCACATGTGATACTTGTCTGCTCAGATGTGAAGTTACCTATTGATACAAAGTATTTCCTGTTTTCTACGTATGTTTTGAACCAGTTTAGTACAGTTCCTGAAAGACCTGTCCAGTTCTCCAGTCGTTTGAGTAATATGTTGTGGTCAACTGTATCAAATGCTGCACTGAGATCCAGTAAAACTAAGACTGACATTTTTCCACTGTCTGTATTCAGACATATGTCATTGAACACTTTGGTCAGAGCGGTTTCAGTGCTGTGGTTCTGTCTAAAACCTGACTGGAAGGCATCGTAGCAATTACTCTGTTTTAAGAAGTAACTGAGCTGTTGAGAAACTGCTTTTTCAATGATCTTACTTAAAAACGGGAGATTTGAGATCGGCCTGTAGTTGTTCATTTGTGTCTTGTCAAGATTGTCCTTTTTCAGTATAGGTTTAATTACAGCAGTTTTTAGTGATTCTGGAAACACACCTGATAATAAAGAAAAGTTGACGATCTGTAACAGGTCTGACTCTAAAGTCTTTGAGACCTTTTTGAAAAAACTTGTTGGCAGGACATCTAAACAGCAGGAGGAGGAGTTCAGTTGACCTAAGATGTCCTCCAGGTCTTTGCTGTTAATAGGGTGAAACTGTTTCATGGTGTTTAAACAGTTTTTTGGTGGACACAGTACATATCCTGGATCTGCTGTTGATGTACCAATTGCTTGTCTAATTTTTTGGGTTTTTTCAGTGAAGAATTTGGCAAAGTCATTGCAGGCCATGGTCGAATGAAGTTCAGCTGCCACTGACACAGGAGGGTTTGTTAGCCTGTCAACTGTAGAAAATAAGACCTGAGCATTATGGCTGTTTTTAGTGATGATGTCAGAGAAGTAGGACCTCCTTGCATTCCTCAGTTGTAAATTATAATTGTGAAGTTTCTCTTTATAAATGTCATAATGAACCTGGAGGTTTGTTTTTCTCCATCTGCGCTCAGCTTTCCTACACTCTCTTTTTTCATTTTTCACCAGTGTGGAGTTTCTCCATGGAGACTTTTTCCTTCCAGAGATAACCTTCACCTTAATGGGAGCAATAGTGTCCATTACATTTAACATGTTAGCATTGAAGCTATTGACGAGCTCATTGACTGACCCTCTGGACAGGTCAGGTGTTAAAGAGATACAATTTCTCATTACCTTCAATAGTATAAGTTTGCTTTTTTTCTAAAATATGGAAGTCTTATAAAGCTTGTGTGATTTACAGTGATGATATCCTCTTTGCAACAAAGGAAGGTTCTCCTTCAGTTTCCATTAGGAAGAAAGCAATTAAACAAAACAAGCAGATGCGAATTTTACAAAAGATTTTATTTGCTCTTCACCTTTCAGGCTACACAGAGGAGGCTTCTTTTCTTGGTAGCAGCTGTTCAAGGGGAAACTTGCAGTTATTGCATAACAATGTTCTTTAACCATTTAGTATTCCAGATTTAGCATTGGAGATTATGTATCGGAATTTCAGGAGCAGGACCACATCTCCAAACCCGCTCCTTCCAGCTGTCATCTAAATAGGTTCCCCCAGTTCTGCAAGCCGATCATTCTCGTTTTCGTGCCCCACCCTCCCTCCTTCTTCACTTCTATATAGTACCTGGGAGCCATCACCAGTCCCCTTTGAGGCCTTCCACAAACTGCAGCTCAATTCATGTCAAAGCATTCACTTTTACCTACTAAAACGCTGTCAAACTTAAAGTGAGGATGTTGGCCCAGCTAGTGAAATAAAGTATGTCAATAAGAATTAGGTTTCCTCTTTGTGTGTGGCATTGTCCATGGTGTAGTGAGTGATATCTATAATGGGAACTCTTAAGTGTATCTATTACATCTGTGGATGTCCAGCTATGACTATCCAAAATTTCCATAGATAGTGTCCTTCATTAATATCTACCAAGGCAGATTAAGGCTAGATCTCACCCCAGTTATCCTATCTCTTAATTGTCTTTATCAGCTTATCACAGTAGTCCCTGAAGGACAGCACACTCTTTTCTATACTTCAAAGGGTCCAAGCAAAAGCCACTGGCCAGAGAACATCATTAGGTCTAACCTTTGTAATAAATTGATATTTTTAATTGTTGTTCCTTGTTTGTGTAATCTGAGACTACGCAGCAAGAAGACACTGGGTTGAAGTAATGTGAACATTTGGTAGTTCTAGATTATTTTTTTTTCTTTTAAGATTTTAAGATTTAAAGGTTTTTCATCAGAGTTCAAATTTTGCTAGTTTTGAAACTAACCACAATTCTGTGTTCTGGTACAGGTTGGGAACTGGTTTCATCTCCACTGCCTGGATGGAGCTGTTAAAGCATTTTAAAAGGAAGTTGGTTCTCATCTTCATCACTACACTCTTCCTCTTTTTGGTCTTCACTGTGAAAACGCCCAGCACATACAACTCAATCCCAAAACCATCTGGGCCGCCAAGTGCTTGCTCCATGAGGATATCCGAGCAGACCATCACGCCGCTTAACAATACCAAGCACTTACTGGTGTCAGCCTACATGGACCAAAGAGTGAAGGATTTTGATATACGCATCATTGGCATATTTAGGAGAGACTCCATCCAACCCCTTCACTGCTTTTTCTGCTGTACTGGTTATTTGAGTAAAACCACTCCAGCAACAATTTTACAGCATCCAGATAACTTTGGTTTTCCCTTTGTCACTACGGATGTCATGTGTCAGATTCCTCAGAATTGCAATGCGACACATGTCACTCTCTTGACTACACCAGACAAAGAGAGTCCATCTACTGATCAATGGCTCCCAATAAGAAACAAAGACACAATTGGACAGAAGGAAGAAAACATGCAGTTTGACTTCACAGTCTGCATCTCTAACCTCTTTGGTGACTACAACAATGTGCTTCAGTTTGCACAGACTCTGGAGATGTACAAGTGAGTACTGCAACACCACCACAAGCTACAAAGTCAAAAATGTGCAACAGCAGCTGGTCCTGACACAGAATGAAACCTAACAAGCTCTGCAAAGGCTCCTCTTCAATGCAGTGTCTGGATTGTATCACATTGCACAGTTGTGTCTGTTACTCCTGTTGCTTCTGGAGTAACAGACACAACTGTTGGACAGTGTCTTGCCCCTCAGAAGTCTATCACTTGGCACTAAATATTTATGGGAGCACGGTTTAAAATTCTGCAGGAGCTGTACGTCTTTTCAGACACTGTAGGAAAATGGATTTTTAGCCCTGTAAACTGTGGATTTCCAGCTGTTCAGAACCAGTTAGGAATAGACAGTGTCCCTCCTACTTGAGAAACACCACAGTCTACTCTTAATGATTATAATATTATTTTTTGTCTGTGTATTTTATCAGTCACATAGCTGCAAGCTATTGTGACAGGTACAGGCTAATACAGTATAAATAGTATAACACAGTATAAATATTATACTAAGGATAGAAAAATGACCAACTGTTTGCTATATAAACCACAATTGTTTTTAGTAATCTGTTTTGTTTGCTGACAACGATGAACCAATTTGCCTTATTTTGTCCCAGGTTGCTGGGTGTGAACAGAGTGGTGATCTATAACACCAGCTGTGGTCCAGAGCTCAATCGCCTGTTGCAGAGTTATAGCCAGGAGGGCTTTGTGGAAATGGTTCCTTGGCCCATTGACAAGCATCTGAATCCATCTCGTGGCTGGCTTCACTCAGAGCATGGAGGGGATTTGCATTACTATGGCCAACTGACCACACTTAATGAGTGCATTTACAGATCAATGGAGCGTTCTCGCTATGTCCTGTTGAATGACATTGATGAGATTATAATGCCATACCAGCACGATGACCTGATGTCTTTGATGAACACGCTCCGAAATCAGCATCCAAATGTAGGCTGTTCTTGTAATAAATTTGAAAATACAGTTCATCAAAAATTCAGTATCCCATACAATAAGAAGTTGTATTTGACTTGTTTTTATCTAATTTGAAGGCAGGGGTGTTCCTTATTGAGAATCATATTTTCCCAAAGAAACACTTTGAGCCAAGCGGACGGTTTCACCTGCCTCAGTGGAACGGGGTGCCAGGAATTAATATTCTGGAGCACATCTACAGGGAGGACCCCGCCAGAAACATATACCATCCACGCAAGATGATAGTTCGGCCAAGGTAAGCTGAATTTGTCAGACGGAAGATTTACTCTATTTAGGATACAGTTCTTCGGTTTACTTAATTATACATTTGACTGCAAGTTAAAAAAAAAATAAGTACCTTAGTTATTGAACTTGATAAACCATGATATGAGATATGAGAAACATCAAAACTGGTTGGAATGACAGTCCCAGGTACAAAACACATTTAACAAAAGTTCTTATTTTGTTCCTATCTAATTTGATTAACATTTGAACTTTCAGATTTGAAATATGTCATATTGCTCATACAGAACTAACACAAAATGTAAACATGAACCCAGGAAACAGAAACCTTGAGGGAAGGCTCCCTACGGGTTTCCTAAAGGTCACAGTTTAGAGAATGTCCGAACAACCTGAGGGTTATTTTTGCCAATTTTTCAGAGATCATCCCTTAAGGTATTGCCAGAAAACCCAGGGAACATTCACTAAGGGTCCCCCAAGACTGATTTGTGAAACTTTCAAAGAACCTTCAGGGCACTCCTAAAGAGCAGGATCTTCAGTAATCGGTGTACCCTTAACTCCTAGCAGTTAACTGTCTTGTGTTTTGTGTCACAGAATGGTGGAGTGGACTTCAGTCCATGAAGTGATCAAGAATTTTGGAGAACGCTACAAGGTTCCACTAGATGTTTGTCGGATCATTCATGTCCGTGTGGCTCTACAGGGATCATTAACCCTGGAGCAACTTAATGTGGATAAACGACTGTGGGACTTTCAGGAAAAACTCATTCCCAACGTGGACAAGGTGTTGAAGAGGGTGGGGATGTTGAACTTGACATAGAACTAATGGATAAGATGTACAGGCACTACGATGGACACTTGTTAAACACAGTGAATCAGATCGTGAATGTGCATCTTTGAATCAGGGGCATTTGTGAATTCATTGTGTCATTGTTTTCTGAATAGTTTGCTTATTTTGCACCAAGTGCCAGTAAAATCCCTACACTTACCTGAATATGGCTTAATTGCCTACCTTGAATAACTACAAGCGTTTTGAAGAACACATTGGTTCCAATGCTGTGTGATATGAGTGTGACCATTTAAATAGTCCTTAATATAAAACTGTTGACTTGAAGAACTGCAAATATTTTAACTGTCCTGCCTATGCCACCTGAAGAGAGTAGAAACATTTACTAAATCCACAATATAACGTCCCATAGAATTTGCCCAGTTGTCAGGTTGGAAGAATCAGAGATGGGGAAAGCATTTTTATCTGGGGTGGCTGTAGCTCAGGAGGTAGAGCAGGTCACCTATTAATTGTAAGGTTGGTGGTTTGATCCCTATCGAGTCACCACAATATGCCAAGTATTCTTTGGCAAGACAATAACACCAAGTGTCTCTGTAATGTGTTAGATAGAAAGAGCTTAGGGAATAAAGTTTAAATACTATTTTGAGAGTAAAGTCAACATGTAAATACAAGGTCTTGAAAGACGAGGCCCTTCCTCCTAAGGTCTAAGGATAATGTTGGTAATATAAAATTCTTATATATTTTATCATTTGTTGTGACCTTGACCCAGTTTTCCCCAAAATGAAAGGCTCATGCTGTTATTGGTATGAACCATCACAGTTTGAAAATGATATCTTAGACCCGTACTCGCATTCCAGCCTTTACATTCATTACATAATTTACATTCAATAACTAGAGACGGTTGTGTGAGAAAAGTAAATAAGCATTTTGTGAAATACTCAGAACAGCCAGATTGGCACCAACAACCATGACACGTTCACTAAAAACACCTTTGTTCACCATTCAAATACTGTTTTGACTTCAGGGAGTTGTCTTGACCATGGTCGTGTCCAAATTCATGGGCTGCATCCTCCTGAGGCCGCATTTGTAGACAGCGACGCGCCGAAGGCTGTCCAAATTCGTAGACTCCTCCGAATGTAGCCGACAAATGCGTCCTCCTTTTCCCCGAATTTGAAGGATGGGTTGGGTGTGTCCTTCGTGGCCTACCATATCCCAGAATTCATAGCGCGGCCCAGCCAAACTCCAGTTTCCAACAATGGCGGCCGCTACTAAGTTTTAAAATTACTCATACTAATCTTTCTGGGTCACAAAATAACCTTTTAACATATTTTCAGGCGAGAAAGTAGTTGTGTAAACATCAAATATCTGCTCGGTTTATCAAGATATCGCATATTTGCAAAAGTGCTTCGACGTTTTCGGAGGCTTCTGCTACCCACCAGCTCGACAGCTAGCCGGGAGCTCGAGGGTTACTGATGCGGCCGAGAACGGCACAACTCCCGGCACATCATTTTCAGATCACCGCGGACTTTCGCTGCTCGGGTTAAACGTAATATATGTCACTTAGACAACCTAAAAATGTTATTGTTGGGCTTTTTTCAGTGTTTTGTTTGTTCGTGAGTAAATCGGTTTGGCTGAGATTAAAGTTATTAGATTAGATTAGATAAAATAAAACTTTATTAATCCCCCTCCTCCTTGGTTTTTACACAGCTGACTAAACGTCAAACAGAAAACTGATTAAACATAAGTATGAGCCAGTCGAGAATTTACGCCAGTGTCCTGTTATATTTTAGATAGCAAGGAGCAGACGGCTGAGTTTATTAAACTCCACCGAGACAGCGGCGACGCTAATCTGAAGGCTAGACCGTCCAATTTCACGGCCGTTTACTTCCGGCCTACCCGACCTTCTGAGGACCCGGCCCACGTAGACCGCAAAGGCCGGGTCCTCAGGAGGATGCAGCCCATGAATTTGGACACGACCAATGTCCATGTGCCTAAATGCAATGAGTTGCTGCTATTGCGTATTTTTAAAAATGATTTATATATCTATTTTTTTTAATCAAACAAACTGTGATCATTCATTTTGCTGTAACCAGCAAAATAAAATCTTTGTTTTTCTTTTTTCTCTTTGTTTTTGTGAGCAAATCAGGTGCATTGTAAAAGGTTAATTTTCTAGCATAAGGGAAGAATGGATGAATTGATGAATGAATGTATTCCTCTGGTTGTACAAGTCTCCTCTGTAACTACTGCAAATGATTATTTGAGGTTTGGAGGTATTTAAGCTAAATGATTACTTTTGTTTTCCACCAGTAATATTTAATGTTTAAGTGTGTATAACAAAGACAAAAGATAATTGCGATTCATTCTTTTCGAAAGCCATCGGTGTGGCATAGCATGCCATTTTCTTTGTATTCAGAGGACAGTTTTAAAAATGTATGTGGAGGTTTGGTTTTTGAGGGGTTTAACAGCTTTTTTTAACAGTTGTGGGTGGATGACATTAAAAAAAAATAATAATAATTTACCTGTATTCACATTTCATGTCTTTTTATATTTCTATTCACCAACATTTAAAAAAGATATTCTAGTATTAGCTCCAGGCCTTGAGAGCCGGTGTCCTGCAGGTTTTAGATGTGTCCTTGATCCAACACAGCTGATTCAAATGGCTAAATGACCTCCTCAACATGTCTTGTAGTTCTCCAGGGGCCTGGTAACGAACTGATCATGTGATTCAGGTGTGTTGACCCAGGGTGAGATCTAAAACCTGCAGGACACCGGCCCTTGAGGCCTGGAGTTCCCCACCCCTGATCTGATAGGTTCAATGTTTTTGAGAAAGTAAGGAGATTAATAGAAATCCGATCCCTCGTATCTTCTTCCAGCAACGGCTCAAGGCTACTTAAAGAAATGTCGGCAAACCTGTTTTGACAAGTGGGGAAAAAAGAAAACAAACAGAGCCACAGAAAGCTGCAACCATTTTCAAACTGACCATTTGGCAGCGTTATCAAAGTATCATTGTTCTGAAATGGTAAAATCCTTTTTTGAATAAAACAATGTGACCACACATCTATTTTTCAGGCCATGCCACTGCAAAGCAAATCCTCTCCCACTCACACAGAAAAGTTGACCCCACACACACTGGACACGGACACAGATAAAAAAAGCATCATCATTTGGAAACTATTTATTGAACATTTGCAACCAGTTAAATACAGAACTCTTTTCTCTCTACATCCCTCAACAGCAGGGACTGGCTCCACTTCATTACACTCTTGAGAGGAGGGAATGTTACAGGACTTGGTAAGGCGCACACTGTGCTGGAAGTCTTTTGGCTTTCTTTCTTCTGATAATAAAGAGAAACGAAATCTGCCTCTCAAATGTCCAACTCTGCTTCCTCTCCTCGCAACTGTTTGACCTGCAGCCAGGTGCTTCTGTCAATCCATACAGCCCGTGGCAAAAATGACACAAATAGGAGGCGAGAAGAGAAAACTGGTATAGACTACTGAGAACAATCCCTACTGGATGTAGTCTCAGATGTGTAGCCATGACTGAAAAGCTAAAAGTAAAATGATCAACATGAATATATTAGAAAAATGGCAATTAGTCTTTAATGAACACCTCGCCTCACCACCTCCCAAACAAGTTTTGGGTTATAAATTAAAACTGTCCAAATAAAATCAATTAACCAAGACTTTGGGCCCCTGTTCAGTTCCACTTCAAGACTGGAAAATCGTCATTGAAAAAAAACAAATGGCACTTTTCAGTCTCTTGAACTGGAATCTAGAATCTCGACTCCAATGACATCGACCCCAACCCTAAAAAATCAACTCTAATTTACATATATGGGTGAGGTGCTCTTCAAGCCTCTGCCATTTTAGCAGTTGTTCCCCAAGGGACAATGAGAAGGGGGCTCTGTGGTCTCTTGGGTGGGGTCGGGGTGAGGTGTGGGGCTAGGCCACGGTTTTGAAGGTCTGCAGTATGAGGTTGGTTTGGTGGATGAGCCGGTTTGCGCTGATGAAGACATTTATTGCCCTGGGAACAAAGAAAAATGATAGCTTGTGAAAACTCACTGGAGAACATCATACACAGTACAACAGAGTGAACAACAACTTTAGAACAAGAGTGGAAAAGCTGCCTTCCCTTATCTAATTGGTTAAGGATATTCAAATCTAAACAATAGGAGTAGAAGTCCTGCAAGCATGGATGCTCCTGTGACCCTCTCTAACAACTTTATCCACAGTTGACACAAAACAGGATGACACTTTGTTTGCACACGGACAAAAGTCATACCTTGGAACACTTTGCATTAGTTATTATCAATCTGATGATAACCAACTATGAGCTAGTTCCTCCTACAAAACCACGAACACCAGTTTTCTCAAATAAGGACTGCAGTAACGTTAACATTTTGCCGCTTCAATTGCAATCTCCCACATCCCAAAATATGGAATCTTTTCACCCAATTTCTATAGTGGCTATATCTGAAATAAAATCCTCAACTTACCCACAACCACTTACCCACAACCATAAAACCCCAAGTTTTTGACTCTGTTGGGGTTTCTGTGGTCACACTCATAAATTGCTCTTTGATGCAAGACTGTCCCCCCAAGTGCTTTAAACAGGGGGTTATCCAAACAGCAATACACACAAGTTATAGACCTCTTTAAAACTTCCTTTCATTGCTAAAATATTTGAAAAATTTGCTGAGACAAGGTGTTAGAGAAGCCCGATATTCCAGATAACTTTGGTTTCAGGATGTTACAGTCCACAGAAACAGCTCCTTAAAGTCTCAAATTCTGATAGCTGTAGATACGGGTGACTGTTGATGTCTTGTTTTGCTGGATCTTAGCTCAGCCACTGATACAGTTGATCATCAAATCTTCTACGTTGACAAATCTTAAATTATGCTTTATTATTCAACAATTTCTGGACCCGTTTCCTCTGTTTTTAGAAACCACTGCTTTCTTGAACTTTTACTGTGAAATATCTTTATGCACACTATATGCAACAACGACCAGGCAGTTTTAGAAAATACATTTGCACATGTTTAACAGAGACACACATTATATGACAGGCACACAGAGCTTACCAACTCTTTTTTATGTTTTAATGCAATTCAAGATTCAATAGAATCTGTCTTTAAAACAGGGTACTGATTAGCTGAGGCATAACACGTGGTGCCATACTTACTTTCCATCTTTGAAGTATGTTTTGAGGGTGTCACTGAAACTTTTGGAGTATTTCACAAACTCCTTTTTCTGGTGTTCCAGGGCCTTGCCGAGCAGAAAATAAAGCAAAAACATCCATTTGAAATGAGGGGAAAATGTGAAATAATTCAAGTAGTAGTAATTGTAGCGTATTCATTACTCACTCTGCGATTCTGGTACTGATATTTTTTAATGACATTGTTGACTGTGTCCAGGAGCTCTTTTATGGCGCTGGCAATGTCTCTGTGAAGTAAAATGAAACATTTTTTTTTTCAAACACAAATTCAACCAAGAAGCTAAAGGATAAAATCGGAATCAAGCACTACCTCAACCCCTTCCCCCGATATATCTCGAACATCTATTAGAGATGTCTGCTAGAGCTTGTTGGATGGATCTAAATATCGACAGTATCGATACCAACGCAGGTATTGGTATCAGATAGATACTAGCAATACTGAATTTATGCAAACTCAGTATATAGCCTACTGAATTGTGTTAAATCAATAATATTTTTTAGGAAACTGGAATCATGCACTATGAAAAATGTTTGAACATTTTGCTCAATATTTCTCCAAAGGTCTTCAATGATTGTTGTAGAATTTTCAAAACAAAATCGTCCAATTTAGCAGTATTTTCCAGATGTTTTACTACACAATTTCAAACAAAAGGGCCACAGGAAAAGTGTAAGGTGTCCATTTGGAAGATGTGATGGAAAACAGCTAATGGGCCTTAAGAAGAATGCAAGCATAAAAGAGCATATTTACCAGTTTTTATCCATCTTTGAACAATCTCCCTATAACATTTATTAGAGCATAGAAAAAAAATCCAGCACTGCATTGTTATAAATTAACAGTTATAACAAAAAAAATAGATCTCAACTCAGCAAATTTCAATGTATGATTCTTGAAATAGTTATTAAATATATAGATAAAGAGTCACGCATCTTATAAGGAAGAGAAAGTGAAAATTTCAACCACAAACACCTGCATCATAGTAGTATGCAAATACTATGGTGCCCATTTCTAATTGTGTGGCGAGACAGAATGCATATGTGCAATATCCGCTTTCATTTGTAATCTGGTGGAAACCCTGGAGCGTGTGTGTGCATTCGCACTCACTTGATAGTTTGTAGGAAGCGTACTCTGTCATTGATCTCATCTGGGATTTTGCTGAGGATGTGTTTAAGAGCTCTGGCCTTCTCATTTAGGTCCTGGAACTCCTGCTCAGGTCGGTCAATCATGAACTCTGCAGGGGAGATGAACAAAACAAAACAAAAAAACGAAACACACACACACACACACAAAAAAAAAAAAGATGTTTAGCACACCCACAAAGACTAGATGATTTACAACATCTAACAGAGCATCTTAACATAGCATCTAAAGTGAGGCTGTATCGAAAAACAACACAAGCCTGTACTTGCACTGACATTAGCACAATTAGATGCATGAAAATACCATTAAGCAGCACAGCATCTTAGAAACATCTCATAAAAATCTGTGTGAACCAGAGAGAAAAACTAATTCATGGCTCTCTGCAGATTTTGAATTACATAAAGGTGTCTTATTATCAACTGCAAAATCAAGCTGTTTTGTGTGTGTGTGTGTGTAAATGTGTGTGTAGATGAATTATGTTTTTCATAAGCTGCCAAATCAAAACACTTTAGAATTGGACATGGAAGGAAGGAAGGAAGGAAGGAAGGAAGGAAAGAAAAGAAAAGAAAACAAAGGGAAATCAAATCCTGACCAAGTATTGTGTCCTTGGCAAATCAAATATCTGGAATCCAGTTTTATTTGGTGTATTTTATTTGACTGTATGTAAACAACAAACAGCAAGCAGCTGCCCTAAATACAGAAGTATCAATTCTAGTTTTAACTTTCTAACTAGAAACTCAGCTGACTATGTTTCAACCCTCAGGTGTTTCCTGCAGAGTACACGCATTTTCCCATAAACAATGTTTGGGATATCCATTTGCTTTAATAAAGAACAGAACAGATGTTCAGTGTTAAACCAATTAACTATTAGACGTGTCCTGGTGCATGCGTAACAATCAAGTTTCTCTGAATCATTAGACACACTGTCAGTACTGCAAATACAGTTTGCTTTGGCAAGATTAGAGGACACATGAATGTATCTTTGCGAGTCAACATATAATGTGACAACACAAGCCTTCCTGAGAATATAACACATTTACAAGGTGAAGTCAAGAACATTTCAGTGTGAAAATGCTGTCTCTCTACCCACCTTCCACATCATCAGCTGCCATGCGCAGTAGGGATTCAGTGAAGTTGATTTGGATGTTTTTTTTCTCCAAGATCTTCATTATGATGTCCTGAGTCAGGCCGGGGTTCTCCCTCTCCGCCTGACAGAAGAGGAGAGTCATACATGTGAGGTGAGCAAGACAAACAAGGCGCTCGGTTTGTCTTCTCCAATAAAAGCACCAGGGGGGCTTAGCCGAAGGCGCATAGGACAGAGTCAGAAATGTATTGAAAGTCAGGTGTCCCCTGTGACGCGCTCAGATGAATGTACAAAAGCTCTCCACCTGAATAATTCAACAAGGTAGGAAGCAGCGAGGGCAGCAGAGAGCCTAATCAGAGAGACAAGTGAACAAAAGCCCCACAAATGCCAAAGTAAAACAGCTGTAAAGGGATCAAATGTCCCTTTGGTTTGTATAATGATAAAGCCGCTTCAACTCTATTAATATTTCATTTGCGCGCGCACACACACACACACACACACACACACACACACACTTAACACAACTGGCATCTGGAGTGGTATAGAAGCAATCTATGCCTGTGCCACTGTGCTTCTATTATCCCAGTGCAATCAGAAGGTTGCTCTGTTATTAACAAAAACCTCTTCTGATCACTGCAGGCTGGTGTCCAAATCACAGCACGAGTGTGAATATCAGTGCCTCTCATGTTCTATTAATACCTGCTGAGTTAATTCATTTAAACACTAAGTATGAAAACTGAGGTGCTCAAGTTTAAGGAACATAAAAAAAACCTAATGCATAACTGATAATAAAGGTAAGAGTGCTAAGAGTTTTTTCCCCACATCTCTGGCCAGCTCCATTTCTAACAAACAAAAGGAAAAATACAGACAAATGAAAGCAGTAACATAATTCATTTTACAACGAGGGAAAAGAACCTATCCTGCGACATGAAAAGGTAGTAGAAATAAAATCTGGGAAAAAAACTGGACTTTGTATTTCACCAAAAATAAACAAATAAATCAGATAAGCACACAGCTGATTTTGACTACTTCCCAGTTAAAAACAATAGAAATTGCCCTTAGCCAATGAGCATATCCTGGATAATACACATATCTAACAATTGGAATAAAAATTTACAAAACTGACTTAACTTTTTATTCCGTATTACCCAAAGTGAGTGACTGAACCCACACTCTCATCAAAAAAATAAAATCTAAAGACCATTTTACCACAGACTTCTATAGGTGTGGATCCTTTTGCAACCACATGGATTGCCCCCTGGTGGTCATTAAAAAGAATGCAGGTTGAATATACTTCAGAAGTTAAACAGAAGCTACATCCAACTCTTACGCAGCTTCTATCTTTGTAACCTATCTTTGTTTGCATCAGACACACATTTTGCAATGACCCAGTTATCATGCCAGTCAAGGAGAATACATGCCTCTTGTTATTCTGCCAAAGCAACAAACTCATTATTGGTGAGGGCACCAGACAAAAAGCAGATGCACCTGCAATGTGTCACGCGAGCTGGAATGCAGCCTAGGTATAACAACCAAAGATGACGCAAAATTTGAAGGTGTGAGCAATACTTCATGTCTCGGGCCTTCTGCCTGATACACAGTCTTACCTTTATGAAGGCTGCTCTGAGAGTCTGAGCTGCTGATAGGTTGATCCTCTCCAGCTAAAAAAGGGGGGAAAGCAAACATGTTGATGCCAAATCTGGACATGCTGCGTCCATCACAGGTTATGTATACACATTTTTTTCATCCTAAATTAAAGCATTCTGATTAAAGATGTCAGGTCAGGTTTATACAGTCTTGCGTTAAACGTAACAGTAGTTACGTGTGAAATAAGTTTGGTTTTGGTATGTCTTTGATCAGCTCCCTGTAGGTGGGTATCTATCATGTCATCAAAGGAGAGCACATAATCACTTAATCATTTACAAAGAACAATTTTTATTTTGATACATTTATGAAAACACTTAGATGCCCCTTTGATGTGGACTGAAGTTTTGAGCCTCTGTATATGGACCATATTTAATATGTTTGGGCTTTTAAGCTGAGTGTAATCAGAATGCTGGGCTCTATGTAAAAACACAGCCACGCTGTAGTGCTGGATGATATGAAAAATAATCTGATCACATTGATCTTTTCCATATCAGTCGATATTAGTATCAATTAAACCACCGTTTCATTCTAGCTTTAAGGTTCCTTTTTACTCCTGATGTATGAAGATATAGTTTATTTTGCTTTAAATGTTATTTATTTTCTGTCTGAAGTTACACATGATATACTGTAAAACTTTAAACAACTGTATTTAAATACACGACACGGGTATATAATAAAGTCAATTCTAACCAGGCAAAAGCTTCAAGTCAAAGAAGTTAAAGAACGCAAACAAAGTGGAAAAACTAAATTCCAAATAAATAAAGTAGGTATCAAAACAATAAAAATATTTTTTTTTAAAGTAGTATAACATATTTTGTATAGATTCAAACTGTTTTACATTATTGGGAAACAAACCCACAAGTAAATAAATTCGAAATTAAGAACACTCTTCGTGGAAAACTTAAGAAACCTTCAAATGTAAACAAAGGAGAACAAACTAAACGCGTCATATTCACTCAATTATGCTTTGCTTTTGCTCTGACACAATAAATAAATAAATAAATACAAATGAAGAAAAAAAAAAAGAAGGTACAAGAAGTTCAGAAATGTCTCTTTGAAGTGAGCAGTGAGGCTCATGTGCATATATGACCTAACCATAAAACCTCTGTGTTAATGAAGTATAAGAGCTGTTCAGCTGTTTCTGTGGACACTGTGTGTAGATGAGAAATTGCCATCTGAGAGAAATATTTACGTCCTGGGACCTAGTAACAAGAGTTAGTGACTTTAATCAGCCGCTTAAATCCAACATTTTCTACTGTGCTTACCAACATTAAAGTGTTTGACAATTAGGGCTGCCACAAATGATTATTTTGATAGTCAACTAGTCACCGATTATTTTTATGATTAGTCGACTACTCAGATCATGCATCCATTGGATGTAATACGTACAGCTTATTGCACCAGCATGCATCTGCTCTTATATAACTATCATTAGCTTACAGCTTTAAGTGTTTAAGGTATGCGCCAACTAAAAATAAAGACAAGATAATAGTTTATTAAACTTTTAACATCTGCTCTTTGCTCCCTAAAATATAACAGGACATTGGAGTAAATTCTCTACTATCTCACACTTCTGTTTAATCAGTTTTTTGTTTGACGTTTGTTCAGCTCTGTGAAAGCTATAACTTTAATCTCAGCCAAACTGTTTTACTCAGGAACAAATAAAACACTGAAAAAAGCCAAACAACAATTTTTTTAAGTTATCTAAGTGACTTATATATCATGTTTAACCCGAGTAAGGAAAGACCGTGGGCGTTCGGAAAACATTGTTTTACATACATACTTAAATCCATCCATCCATCCATCCATTCACTTCCGCTTATCCTTTTCAGGGTCGCGGGGGGCGCTGGAGCCTATCCCAGCTGTCATAGGGCGAGAGGCGGGGTACACCCTGGACAGGTCGCCAGTCTGTCGCAAGGCTAACACACAGGGACAAACGACCATTCGCACTCACATTCATTTGCACATTCACACCTACATACTTAAATCTCACTACTTATTCCTGCATCTTTCAGGATCTTACAAAGCTTCAAACGACGCGTCGACTATTCAATTAGTCGTCGACAATTTTGATAGTCGACGTAATCGTGACTAGTCTACTAATCGTGGCAGCCCTGTTGACAGTAAAGTGGGCAGCTACATTCAAGATATCACTGTGTTGGTTTGTTTTTTCTTTAGAATGCATGACATGAATGGTAAAGACTTGCATTACACGTGTATGTATAATGCAAATAAATGGTGTAAGGACGGCACTGCTTCAGATGGTAAAACCTATTTATGGAATTACGTGTGTCTATGCTTTCAACAGTTTGCAGTGTATGCTGCTCTGCTTCTTTGTCTGACTTTAAATAACCCAAATATCTCCACACTACCTCTGCCAAGTATGACTAAAAATAAAAACAACACAGACTGGTTTCTGATACTTGAGGTTATCACAGAAGTGCATTTTAGCAGCCTAAAACAAATGACAAGGTGTGTGTATGTATGTATGTATGTATGTATGTATGTATGTTTTGCATATTTCTCATGTTTTTATGTTTCAAACCATCAAACAACTCTTTATATTAGACGAAGATAACCCAAGATTCTATTTATTAGACAATCCAAACCCATCTGGTCCTATGTGAAAAAGTAATTGCTCCCTAAACCTAATAGGTTTGGCCAAAACTTCTTTATTTATTTATATTTTTCCCTTTTTCTTCTTCTTTTAAGTAAGCCATTTTCAAGCATGAACAGCCTGTCTAAGGTCATGCCAAAGCATCTCAATAGGATTAAAGTCTTGACAATGCCACCCCAAAACCTTCATTTTATTTTTTGTTTGGTTTTTATGAGCTTGAGCTTCAGTGCATGAATTGATGGCTGGACATTCTCCTTCAAGATTTTCTGGTAGGGAGCAGAATTTGTGGTTCCCTCAATTACGGAAAGTTATTCAGGTCCTGAAGCAGCTCAGACATGTTTGACTGTTGGTATGATGTTCTTTTATGAAATGCTGATGCAACGGGACTCAAACCTTCCAAAACTCTGGTAGACATGAGACAAACCTTTGTGTTCTTTTGGTCAACAGTGGTTTATACCTAGAAATTCTCCCATATGCCATTTTTTCTTATTGTTAAATCATGAAAAATGGCCTTAACTGAAGCAAATCAGGGCTGCAGTCCTTTTAATGTTGTTCTGGGTTTATTTGACCTCCTGGATACGTTGATGTGCTTTTGGGGTATTTTTGATAGGTTGCCCACTCCTGGGAAGGTTCACCACTGCTCCATGTTTTCTCCATTTGTGAATAATGGTTCTCACTTTGATTTGCTGGAGTCCTAAAGCAAACAAAGTGAATAATCCTTTCCAGACTGACATTTTCATCTCTTGACTTTCTTAAGCTCTTGGTATGATGTGTTTCTTTACGAGATCGTTTAGCCTACCTCGCTTTGTCTGACAGGTTCTATTTAAGAGATTCTTGATTCGCCAAGTAATCAGGTCTGGGTGTGGCTAGTGACATTCGACTCAGCTTTTCAAAAAATGTGGTTAATCAAAGTTGAGTTTCTCCCTTATTAAATGAAATAATCATTTTAAAACTGCATTCTGTATTTACTTCTGTTATCGTTTTCCAATATCTACATTTGTTTATTGATCCAAAACATATAACTGTATGTAATATGCAAAAAACAAACAAACAAACAAACAAAACAAAAAACAGGAAGTGGGCAAATACTTGTTCACAGCACTGTGTATGCATCTTTGTTTCTGCTATGCCGATTCATTATTATAATCACCTGCTATATGGATATATTTTCAAATGTGTTACTGGGTCTCTGGTTTCTCATACAGGCATGCTAATGCTGATAGCTTCCCTGCACATCTCCTGATGAGGGGATGTGCAGGGAAGCTATCAGCGCCTTTGTCCCCAGCATGTGATATTTTACCTCATTGAAAACTGGATACATCACGGCGTACAGCGTCATGGATACCATGGAGTTTGTCTCCGCTTCATTCTTCATCTCCTCCATTGTCATCCTCCAGGGAGGAGCAGCTCTGGTTGTAACAGTGAGGAAGAATCTGCAGCTCACATACACTCACACATACACTCAACCAGTCACACACACACACGCTCAAAACCACGCAAACTCCAGAGTATAGTAGCCTGAAGAAGAAAAATGTGAGACAGTAAAACAGAGTAAACGAAGAAACTGGATTTATAAAAGTACACAACTAAAACTCCTGAACACCCTAACAAACATATGAAATAATAAATATAACTTATAAAATCACTATGACACATTCCTTATAACCTCTATTTGTATTTGGTATTTATGCACTGTAATGTCTAATTCATTAATGTCAGATATTTATTCTGCAATGCCGACTCAATACTGTTTAACTAGCATTTTCTATCGTGTTCAGACAAAAAGAAAACCAAATTGACCATATTACTATTAGTTAGTAGTTAATACTATTGACCAGTATTGAAGTCATTTCAAAAGCTTTCTATTAGTTCATAAAGCTCTCAATGGCTTGCCTCCCTCCCTATCTCTGACTCAATGTTAACCCAATCAAACCTCTCAGGCCATCAAGTGCAGATCTTTTGAATATTTCCCAAATCAGATCCAAGTTTGCCGAGTGGTCTTTCTGCTACTGTGCTCCTGTTCTTTGGAACAAGCTGCTCGCTGACTCAAAACCTTGGGTTTTCCCATAAAGTTTTATTTTGCCATTTTGACTGCCTTAAGAGACTGTCAAACCTACGCAGGTTTTTAATGTTTCCATCATTTGTTTTAAGCACGTTTACGTACAAGGAAATTTTCTATATAAATAAAGCTGCCATTGCCATTCAAACACTGCTCTTTTGTGAGTCTGGAGAAGGGGAGTGGCACAGTTACCTGGCTGATGACAGCAAACCTTCAATGACCAAACAGCAACGTAAATATATGACAGTTGACGGAATTAAGAAGAGCTTATTAGAAGCAAGACACCATTCATAATTCTGTTGATTCATATCAAAATATGTAAAAGTCCAAAAGGAATGACAGGAATAACATTAACAACAACAAAAAAGTTTGGAGATGTAGATCAGACATTAGCCTCCTAAATACCATCTGGGGTATTCAGCTAGGCTAGCCAAATATCTCTCGATGTCATTACGTTTACATTAAAACAAATGTTTAGATTTTTTTTTCCAAAGTCATAAACTAGATTAACATTACTATTTTTCAACCAAACGCGATGGTAGCTGGCAAACCCAACCACTTAAGCAGCTTACTGGATGTATACAAGCCCAGGTATTTGAGACTCGGCTAACTGGACGTAGCTAACCGAGTAGATATAAAGTAGACGTTACATTGAGCTGGCTATTTTTCTTGAGACTGTTAAAATCAAGAGTCAGAACAACAAATGGGTGGGTATAGTATTATATTTGTCGCGATCTACCCGTAAAGATATCAACCTGAGGCCTATGGCCGAGCATATCGATGGTAGCGAACTGCTAGCAGTGAAGAGCCGAGCTTCCGTGCTAGCTCTGGTAATTTCTGGATTTATATTTTTTGAGATCCTAAAACACGCCAACCGGCTGGTTTAGGACAAATGTGTACATTACAGTATGTGTCAAAAATGTGAGCAGGTATCTACCTTTTGTCTGACTTCGTAAATGGGATGGTTACGCCGTCGATAGCCTTTTTAGCTGCTGTGTTTTCTCTACAACTTAAGGCGGAAGTTTTTTAGGACTGGCCCGAGCGACATCTTCCGGCCCGTTGCTACGTAAACACACACCGTCCAATCAAAGAGCGGATAAATTAAGCGACTCTGACGTCATTTAAATAGTTACATTGTACACGTAGTAGAGTTTTGAGTTACTTTGCGGAAGTCTTGTCTTCTCATGATAAAAATATCACACGGGCGTTTCTCTCCTTCGGACTCGGTAAATTCTCAGGGGAATCCAGACTTGAGAGTCCAGGACTGAGACAGCAGTGTGGCAGCATCACAGCTCAGCTCAGCTCCATTGTGTCCTTCAGTTCCTTGTTGGGCTTAATTTCATTTTGACTAATATTTACAATGCAATGCAGATGCACTGTGAGCAGGTTGGACAGGGTAAGAAATGAAACAGCTGAGGTTGAGCCTCTGAAGCCAAGTCAGAGTGGTAAGGCTATGGTTTGGACATGTGCAGAGGGGAGGGGACAGTGGATATATTGCAGAATGGATGTTGAATATGGAGCTGCCATGGAGCAGGTAAAGAGGAGGACCATTGGTGTGAGAGAGAAAGGGTCCTAGGGAGACAGTGAGATGGAGACAGACATTCAGCTGTGGTGAAATATGGTGCTTCCCAAGAATTTAAACCCAATTTGATTTGGTAAATGTTGCTTTCAAAGTGAAAAAAAAGAGCACCCAAACTATTTACTTAAATTAACTCATTCACTGCCAGCCATTGGCAGTGAATGAGTTAAACCCATTGACTCATTCACTGCAATTGACGGCTATAGACGTCAATGGCAGTGAATGAGTTAAAGTTGTAACACCACTGTAGTGCATCAGCTCATTATGTAGAATGACTGACGGAATCATATACACTGTGTTGTTGGACCATAATAATTGAATCAATGACAGGTGTTACTTAGATATTGTTGATAGCTCATTTATAATATTCCATTGAATCTGCAAAATGATAAGTAACTACAGCTTTAGCAAAGCAGACCTCAGGCCATTACACTACCAGTACCATGTCTGACTGTTGGTGGGATGTTTTTTGGTTTGTTTGTTTTGTTTTTTTTTATTAAATGCTATGCTGTCCTATTTTTCACCAGATGTAATGGGACTCAAACCTTCCACAAAGTTCAACGTTGATCTCATCAGTCCACAGAATAATTTTTCAAAAGTATGGAGGATCGTCAAGATGGGTTGTGTTGTAAATGTGGGACAAGTCTTTGTGTTCTTTTGGTCAGCAGTGCATTTTACCTTGAAACTCTCACCCATACATGTCATGTTCCTCCCAGTCCCCTTCTTCTATGTTATATCATGAACTCTGACTTTAACTGAGGCAAATGAGGCCTGCCGTTCTTTAGATGTTGTCCTGGGTTCTTTTGTGACCTCCTGGATGAGTTACTTTGATAGGCTGGCCACTCCTGGGAAGATTTACCACTGTTCCAATTTGAGTATAACGGCTCTCATCATGGTTAGCTAGAGTACCAAGGCCTTAGAAATGGCTTTTAAACCATTTTCAGACATGTAAATGACTTTGTTTCTCAGCTGTTTCTTTAGATCATGCTTTTGGCTAGTTGGCACTATTCCAAGACTAAGCTGGTGTTTCCATCGTTCGCTACTACCTCTCAGTTAACAATTTGTTTGTACACAGGAAACGAGTTTGTGTGACCTTTCGTTTCACTCTGCATGTACATAAACCTGCCAGGAGGGGGCCCCAGGAGATCTGTTTTTATGATTATTATATTTTTATGATTAAGGGCTATGTAAATATTTCTATCAGGAGACAGGGCCACTTAAAGTTTACCTTCTTGTGCATTAAAGTCCAGACACCGTTTATTTACTCGGTGTGAATAAAGTGCAGATTATGTGGGTAGCTTTATTTTTCTTAACATTTAATAACGCTACCGTGTTCTCGCACACCATGGCTTTGCCCATTATTAGTCAAATAAAAAAAAAAACAATAAGTAAAAAGACATAGATGTTATAGATTATTTTAATGTAAAGTGGCATATTGTGATTGTTCATGTGTATATTTACGTTTAGTTATCAGTGTTGGTTTTCCTCCCAGAGCTAGTGGCTGCTGTTGGCTTGTCATCCAAGGCTCTCCAGCAGTCAGCCAGCTGTTAGATGATTAGAGCTGCTCTCAGTCAATAAACCAGTATTCTTCACTGGTCAGCTGCTGCTTTTGTGGACTGTGTGCTGCTACTCTAAGATGATCGCTTGAATTGTAAAGACACTCACAGCTTACCAAAGTCTCTTAGGTCAGTTTGAATTGTACCTATTTTGACTGGATTGAACAGTACTGAACTGATTTTACTACAGAAATAATGCCATATATATATATATATATATATATATATATATATATATATATATATATATATATATATATATTTTTTTTATATATATATATATATATATATATATATATATATTTATTTATTTATTTGTGGAACTTCCACAGAAGTGTAGCAATTGTTGCATATAAAAAGCCAGCGAACTGGAAAGCTTGGTGAGCTGCAACTGGTGACTTGTTTGCATTTTCAATGCAAAACTTTAAGGCTTTTCAGCCATTATACTCGCATGTTTACAGATTCATTTTACTAATCTGATTACACACACTTCCTGAATAAACTTTCAAGGGACCTCCAGAGAAAATTAAATAATGTTATTTCCCCAATCAGCATACAACTGCATAAACATTTAGAACACTTGCAGTTAATCAGTACCTTAAAATAAAGCTTCAGTGCAAATCTAGCCTTATGGAAATCACTTATCATAATTGCTTTTTGGTGTAACACACAGACTCAGCTGAGGGCAGAAAAATGACACACTCTTATTAAAAATTTAAAATATAATTTATTAGAAAAAAATAGTCGACAGAAACAGTCCCAGCTATAATATAATACATAGCATCCCATTTACAGAAGGAACAAAACACACAGTCCAAGAACATCTGCTATAAACACATTGATGTTAATCTAAACCATTGTAAATCTGAGCTATGTAACATACCTGTACAGAGAAAAACAAAATGTGACAGCAGTGTTTGTAGTGTGTGGCATAAGTATATAAAAGTAGAAGTACAACTAGATACACCCGCCTTTAGTTAACTCCGCCCAACCACAGCCATTGGCTCATTGCAAAAGTGGAACACATACACACTCCAAAATCACTGCCAGTTTTAATGTACACACAATACCGGTTTACCCTGTTACACTGGTGCAGGCTACACTAAACTTTTCCACCTGTTTAGACAGCATGCCTTGCATTTTTGAAAGTGATGTCATGGTTTGTCCTGCGTCAGACATTGTCTGCTGTGCACCTTCACAAAAAATCTTTATTCAATTCAATTCAATCTTTATTGGCAGACTACATGTCCATAAAAACAAGACAAGAAACACACACACACAACTCCCCCCCACACACACAACACAAGGTATACCATTAAATATATATATGTATATAAATAAGTATATAAAGCATTTGTAAAAATATAAAACCATAATATACATAAAACACAATTACTTAAAATAAATCAATAAATACACAAACACTTTAACCAGTGCTTTCTGAGACTGGATGAGTAATGGGAACCACTCACTGTCGGATCTGTAAGTGCTAAAATTATACTGTTACTCGAACCATCCAGTCGTTCTCTAAAACTGAACATTAACTTTCTTAAAAGTGCTTTAAAAGTCCAAACACCCACAGCTACAAACATCTGACTGGCACTACCACTTCTAGGTATCCTGCAAAGGATTCTCATCGCATCATTATATGCAACATGCAGCTTCTGCATGCTACATTGTTTGTAGGATGACCACAAGGGGGCAGTATATAGCGGTGTGCAATACGCTTTAAACAAAGCCACTTTAACTGGAAGTGAACAAAAGCTGAATTTGCGTGCAATAGTATTTGCCTGCACATAGAGCTTACACCGTTGTCTGTATATGTCATCATCATCATTCATTTGCTCAGTAATAAAGTGACCGAGGTATTTCACCTTTTTATGAACTTCAAGAGTTTTTTGTGCCAGTTTAAACAAAGGGAAATTTAGCTGTTTATCCTGCTTGGTTCTACATATCAAAACAGCACTTTTAGCAGCATTGTACTCAATGTCATATTGCACACCATATTCAGTACAGACATTAAGAAGATCCTGTAACCCAGCACTGCTTGGACTAAAAACAACCAGGTCATCTGCATACATAAGATGATTTATCAGTGCTTCACCTAATATACACCCAGTGTTACAGGCTCTCAGCTGTATGGACAAATCATCGACATATAAATTAAATAAAATTGGAGACAAAATCCCACCCTGTCTGACACCATTGCTGACACCAAAGGGGGCAGAAATACTGCTTCCCCATTTAACCTGCATGTTCTGATGAGCGTACCAGTAAGAGAGAATCCTCACGATGTATTGAGGAACTCCCCGTGTCTTCAATTTATCAAAAAGTTTTCTGTGGTTCACTCGATCAAAAGCCTTAGAGGCATCAATGAAACACATGAGGACAGATGAATTTTTAGCCCTATACAACCTGACTATTTCCTTGAGTGCATATATGCACATGTCAGTGCCGTGCTTTGGTTTAAAGCCAAACTGATTATCCAGAGAAGAGATGAACACACTAACTCTATCAAACAGGATTCTTTCTAACACCTTAGATAAAATACTGGCTAGTGCAATTGGCCTGTAATTATCCAAACAGCTCACTTTTGCAGCTTTGTCTTTCATAACTGGTACCAGTAAAATACACAGCATTGAGTCTGGTAATATGCCATGAATCATAAACCCAGTGAAACAGAGTGCTAAAAGAGGAGCTAGCCTTACACTAGCATGTTTTAAATGTTCTGCAGTGATGTGATCCAAACCAGAGGATTTATTATCAGACAACCTATGAATGGCTTCATATACTTCATGTGTCCTTACACTTATTGTGTCATTACTCATGTCAAGATTGTCCTCATATGGTTCACTTTTTATACAGTTAAACAACGCACTGTAATGCTGTCTCCATAATGCTGCAATGTTATCTGCCCCAGAAACACCTTCAACAGTTGATGGTAGAGATGGTTTACAGTTATTAAGAGCTTTCACCTCTTTCCAAAAATCTGCCGTATTATTACACAACATTTTCCTGGCCAAAGAATCTGCTCTCAGCATTTGCTCATTTTTAGTTATAAAGCGAACAGCGTACTTATATCTGGCATTCGCACATTTTTTCTGTTCAAATTCTGGGCCTTGTTTAGGTCTTCCAGCCATGGCCCAACATTTATAAGCTATGCGAGCTTCATCATGGTACATGGATACATGTTCTTTCCAGCCAGGTCTGATGTTAGGTTTCTTATGCTTATATTGTTTATCAAGCAGTGTACCACTTTCATGCAGAGCAGTCACTATATCATCATACATGGAGCAGAGTAAATGTTTATGCACAGCATTCTTACAGTTGACATCCTTGCACAAAATAGCTTCTTTCGGCAAAGAAATGTTGTTCAGATGTATATCGGTATTACTATGATAAGCTAAGAAATCATCTTCACTACAAGCTGACCAGTCTAATTTTACACTGGTAGCAATATTAGCAATATTGTTTCCAGTTGTTGCAGGCATTTGTTCCACATTCACAGTAAAACCAAAAGGTATATGATCTGACACAGTTACCTCATACCTAATAGTCATGTTTGCTAAAGCTGCATGTCCATCAGCTGTACAGATACAGTGGTCCAGCCATGATGTACTATGCCAGGCTTCACTTATGTATGTATAGCTATCTGCAGGCAGTAACACTTTGGTAGACAAGATAAGATTATTAACTTGACAAAAATGAGTTAAGTGGTCAGCAAACTGAGAACTGCTGTCTGTGAGATCAGCATTAAAATCACCCAAAACATATATGCTGTAAGTATCATTGTCTTGAATAAATGCATTAATAAAAGCCAGCCTACTGAGGTATTCTTACTCATTTTGACAAGATTCATAGGGAGTATAAATATTAAGAATGATAAAACTACTATTGTTCTATGTATATTGTATACCAATACACCAGTCTACATCCAGTCTAATGGGCTTTATCACAGGGTCTATTTTTTTGTCCCAAAGCACAGCAACCCCTCCAGGTATTCTGCCTCTGACTATAGCTGTGCTGAGATCAGTTGTTGATTCCCCCACTCCCAAAAAACTTGCATTTAGACAGTTAAGTTTTCCCAGGTCCTGTTTGGACAACCATGTCTCCTGCAAGCATAAAATGTCACATTCTGCAAGCAGACTGTCCACAACAATCCGTCGAGCTTTGTCCCCTGCACTCTGTCCCAAACGTAGACCACGACAGTTGTAAGATAATACCCGAATAGACATCTTCATGTTGATACGTTGGTACCAAAAGGCGCAGTTATCTCCCCTGCTGGATCCACTGAGCTTGGCACCACCGTACCGGGCTTACGAGGTTCATAAAAACGCCGGACCAGAGCCCCTTCAGGCCAGAGTTCAGGATTGTACATTTCACCCACATCATTACATTCAGCAGTAACCTTGAAAGAGCTGAACCTGCTACATTTACTAGCAATTTTTTGACAGGTCACATCTCTTTTAAGTTTCTCTCTCAAATACAGAGCAAGAGTTTCTGCATCTACATCCAGGGCAAATTTAGTGGCAAACACGCTCACCAATTTAGTTTTCACAGTTCTGATTGTACTCACAGCTCCAGTGCCGATAATCGATACAGGTCCAGGCCTCTTATTGTGTCCAGTGGTAGCAGCATGCATTCCTGAACCTGAATTAACCTTCTCCAGCTTGAGACGAGGCTTGCCATTTTTCACAACTTTACTCCATTGTGGAGAGCATGTAGAAAGCACTGTCTCAACGGGATCCTCCGTTGTTGCTGTAGTTTCCATATTATCTGCCATTTACAGAAACATTTATTGTCATGTATGTTATCTGCAGAAAATAAAAATAAATATCAATAAGTATAAGGTTCTGAGAATAAATCTGAGTCTATTTTGGCCAGCAGCAGGAATTCTGTCCTTAATTACCTTTTTTTCAGGAAAAAAATCTTACTGATTATTTATTTGACTAAAAATAATCTGATGATGCTTAGAACTTGAACTTCTATTTTATCATGTAAAATGTTCATTGATGTGGTCAGAAACATCTGGAGTTTGTTGGAAAAAAAAGAAGAACACTGGCATCCTTCCAGCACCTCCCTGGCAACAAGACCAACCCCCAGCTTTACAAGCCAGTGACAAATCTTCACTGGCTTCACTGTGGAAAGCAAGAACCAATCGGTGTGGAGCTGAGCCAGACATTCAACCATAGTCCTATTCCCTCACTGCTCACCTCTCTGTGTCAGTGCTGGTTGGACAGTCAGCAGCAAACCTTTCAGGCCTTTAAAACCATGAGTTTAACTGTAGGCCGTATTTAAAGTGTTTTAGGGCTTTAAGCCACTGTCGGACAGCTCTGTGTGTCCAGGAGCTGGAACTGCTGCTGTTTGTTTCTAATAAGTCAGCTCTGAAATTTAAAGCTTGATACATTTACACATTAATATTGTCTCATAACCTAACAAAAAGGAGACGTGTAAATCACTTTAGATAAAGTTTAAACTGACTTTATTGATTGAATAGTTCTTCTTGTTGTGCATTCAAGCATTGTGCCAACCATTCTCACATTCCAGTGACAACGCTTGGCACAGCCTCCACTGCTGTAACTTTACAACTTGGCCTCATTTGTGATGCTAGTAAGTTATGGATTAACAAGCTGCTTAACTATAAAAAGTATTTGCCAAGCACAGAATCTATACTGCACTTCAAACATGCCATAAAAAAGAACATTTGTGAAAATCTGGCACGTTCAGCCGATATTAAGCCAAAATTCTGAACATAACCTCCTCCCAATCAGAGGCCTATACTATGAAGCAGACACTGATCCTCCACTCTTTCACCATTCCTGTGTATAGAAAAGCTATTTACAGAAAACCAATTAGTCAGCATAGGTTTAGACCTGTAAAAGCCCTTCAGGCGCTCTCAACATTTGTATGGTCTTCCAGGAATTATTCAGTTATTTTTCAGAGATCAGTATGAGTATAAGAGAGCTCTCTTAAATAGTTTTCTATTAAAGGTGTTGTATCAATATGTTAGTGCTTTGCATGCTTTGGTCAGTAAGACTGGACAACACCTATTCTTTTTGCTGCCTCCCAAGTGATGTCTATCAGTTTGAGAGCAAGTAAAGAATAAAAATAAAAGCAGATTTGAAATGCAGGCTTAGTCTACATGGAAATCTATTTGTGCTCAAAGAATCAATCAAGGAATAAAATTTCATCTAAGAAACTTTATATCAGGGAAGGAGAACTACTTGAAAGGCTATTAAGAACTTTAGCCCTGTCATACTCTCTGCACATAGAAGCCTGCGGTATCTTCCAGGAATTGTGAAGCTATTTTTCTGAGAACTGGAAAGGCAAGATTTTGTACCTGTTAACCTCTAATCTAGAGATGAGAATGATAGGTGATACCCAGACAAATGAACTAGTTTCATAGAACAGAAAATCCAGGTTTAACTCTCAAGTTACCAAGATAAGATGAAATCCTGCTTCATAGTACAGGCCTCTCGATATGATGGAGATTAGAAATCAACACAACTGAAATCACCAGCTATACTAACTAATGAGTTGTTGGGAAAGTAATTGAACCATTCCTGGAAGAGCCAAGGAACGTTTAAAGTAGGAGGATCTCAAGATTTTAATAGCATCTTTGTCTTTGTCTTCACTAATTAGCATCAGTACAGGCCATAACAACTCTATGAAAACCCCTGAGGCAGATTTGTTTTTCTCCTCAAGCCTTCACTGCCAAGTTACCACTCCTTTCTTTCTTTCTTTCTTTCTTTCTTTCTTTCTTTCTTTCTTTCTCACACTCATCATATGTGCAAAAAATTGGCATATAGCAACAATCAATGAAAATCAGTTAGAGACCAACTGTCAGTCATGGTCTGTTGTGTGTCTTCACAAACACTTTTCAGTTTTTATCCTGTTAATTTGTAGCTTCGTAGGAGCTAAATTCTTTAGCCGCTGTTTACACAATGACAATTCACAGGTCAGGAGAATGGACATATTTATTTATCTATACATACATATTTATCTAAGCTTATGCTATAAAAAACTCACACCATTTGCTTCACCTAAGCTGCCACAAGCTCAAAAACCTCTGCTGAGGTTAATCTCAAGCTACTAGCTGAAGAGTACAACTTGAAAAAGCTCAACTTAAACCAGAAATGGAAGAGGTTTGCCTTCAAACTAACTAGTGTGTTTTAGGGCAGAATCTTTACTTTGAAGGCAAACAGTCTCCATTGCTAGTTTTTAATCGCACTTTTATGAGTTTCACCACAGCTCAGAGAATAGCTCGCCAGTGTTTGTAGACAGGTCTTCCACATCCATTCAAGTTACGCCAAACCAATGGCAAAGAGTTTGATTGGGGAATGCACCATTTTTTCCCTGTTGATAGGTGGTTCCCAGGGGGTAACTGAGTGGTCTGTAGATCTGTGTGAACGGCACTTTAGCAATCATTTTCCCAGCGATTGGAATCAACCTGCAACAACCAGTTGTAACTGGTCAGGGAATATGCATTTTTGCCCATTAGGCCAGAAGTTGCCAGATGGTCACTGACCATATTGTCATCATGATTGTCACAGATCTGCAAAAGCCCAACAGGAAATTAGGATTCAGACTATAAGTACACATCATGCAGTTTGTCCCATCGCGCATGGGGCGATCGTGGCTCAAGAGTTGGGCGTTCGCCTTGTAATCAGAAGGTTGCCGGTTCGAGCCCCGGCTTGGACAGTCTCGGTCGTTGTGTCCTTGGGCAAGACACTTCACCCGTTGCCTACTGGTGGTGGTCAGAGGGCCCAGTGGCTGCAGTGTCCGGCAGCCTCGCCTCTGTCAGTGCGCCCCAGGGCGGCTGTGACTACCCATTCACCAGTGGGTGGATGACTGTGTATAGTGTAAAGCGCTTTGGGGTCCTTAGGACCAAATAAAGCACTATACAAATACAGGCCATTTTCCAAAGTCATGTACTTATTTTATGGAAAACAAGTTGCTTTGTTTAACGATTACAATTTGAATCGTCTTTAATGAGACTACACATGCATAGAAATACAAGAACTTGACTGATGCAGAGCAGTAGCATCATTGGCTTTTCTTGCAAAACTGCAAAGACAACAAGGACTTTTTATCAAGTTTTATCAAGTACACATCCAGAAATGGAGCAGCCAAGACCAGCTTTGTGATTTCCACAAAAATCACAAAAAGAACAGTAAGCTATTCTCTGAACAGAAGTCTATCAAAGACTGTTTGATGGATTCAAAGAAGCATTTGACAATGTACTCCTCTCCAGGCAAACTTTAACAAGATGGATCAAACACTGCAGGAAATCTGGAGTTTTATCTGAAAAACAAAGCAGACAAATATAACTTTTTGTCCTTGAGAGCTGCGATATCCGCAACACTGCCCAGTTGCTCATCTGTTTACATGGTAGATTACAATGATGCTGGCAGCAATGCACTTAGTGAAAGGGACTGTGACATCGAGTGACTTGTTCACAAGGACAACTGCATGCTTGGATAGGTTTTCCAACTTTCTTTTGAAACGGATGCAAGTTAAAAAGACTGAAATGAACACAGAAGCGACATTGGTATTTTTCCATTGTATTACACACCAGGTGTTGTGTAAGTCAGTGCTAAAAATTAACTTTGTTGTTGATGATGTAACTAAAATGGTTAGCTTAATCAGGGCAAGAGCACTGAATCACAAACTGATTCACTACTGGTAGAGTTCTTCATTTCAGTATTACTGCTAGATTTTTAATTCTCTCTCAAAGAGAATTTTCCACATGAGGACCTTTCTTTTCTTTTTATCTTCATATGTGAAACAGCATTTGCCTGGATAAAGTTTAAGAAATCCAGATCCTCTCTCAGTAAAGATAACCTGTCCATTGTCCTTTGTATTTCCACCACAGACATTAAACCTGACTTAAATGCATGAAATATTAAATAGTGATTAAAAAAAAAGTTGGTGTTTTTACTATGCCCATGTAACTTTTAGATTGCCTAATTGTTTTTTTTTCTTCTTTTTTTTACTTTTAAACCTGTCTTGTCTTGCAGCTTTTGCAATCAGAATTATGATCTGAATGCAATGTTGTGCCAACATATTTTGCTTTTCCAAGATGAGCTCTATAAATTCTCTATAGCCTCCTCTTGCTTGTGTGTTTCTTTTACCTGTTTATTTATCAATTTCTATTAGTGTTATTTCAGGTAATAACATTATATGTTTAGTATGACAACATCTAAGCTTACAGGCAGGGGAAAAAAAGAAGATGGAGAAAATAGGAGAAAGCATAATAAAAGAATAGAGCACAAATAGAAAAGCACGATGTATCGTCAACTGGTGCACCTGTAAGAAAAAAACAAAGAACAGAGGAACATAGAAGACCTTCATTGGGTAGTTGTAACATCTGCTCCAGTACCATTAGCAGAACTGAGTTCAGCTTATTAGCACCGCTCTTTATAACAGTCCCAGTTTCCTGTGGCCCCGTGGGAAAACTGCACACCCCTGGTCTAGATAGAATCATACATATATAACAACATAAGTGCATATTTTCAACACGTAAGTGACAGTAACAATGTTTCCGTTCTTTACAACAACGCAAACTACTCATGAATCAGAACTTCATCTCTCAGGCCTTGCACTCTGCAAAGTCAACAGGCTTGCAGGCAGTTTCATCAAATAACGAGGAGCAAGGTCAGGAAGTACATCTTCTAAATTTCCCAACAATATATTTGCCCCTCCACCATTAAAACCTCTCAAAAAAGGTGCCTGTTTTAAATCAGTGGAATGTAAAATGACTGAGTAAATACACAAGACAGAACACAGTATACGAGACAGAACCATGACTTAAACGTTACCGGCGCATTGTGGATATAAGCATCTAGCATAATGTAAAGGAGGCGCCCTAGGGACTAGTAGATTGGCCTTGCAGATGCTTTGACATACAGTCAATTGGCATTTTGCACTGGAAAGCAAACTTAATATACTGAAAGTGCTCAACACTGAGGAGATGTGTGTATAATAGGCAGACTGTAATGCACTGGAAAGACCGGGTCAGGCCGGAAATGTTTGCATTGAGAAATGTGCTTCAGATTCTAACTAACATGTCAAAACTTGGTTGCTGTTGTGCACCAATACTTTTGGTTTTTTTGCATTATGGACAGGAGTCAGTGGTTCTTTGCTCTATACACGTAAGGGTCCGGGAGAGTCCAAGTTATCCAGTCTTTGCTTCTTTGCTGTTGCTTTTGTTCCTTTATTTGGCTCTGCACAATGTAAACTTCATTTTAAAGAACTCAGCTTTTCCCCAAGGGGATCTTTTTTTTTTTTTTTTTTTTTAGTGTTTTTGCTTTTTAAAGTCTAAGAGGTTTGTTTTAACAAATACATTTCGATAACAAGCAGCTTATGTAAGAATGAAAGCATTTCATTTCAGAGAGGAGCCCTGTCCTTCTTTGCAGAACACAATAGAGTGAACCAAGCTGTGGCTCCTCCCCCTCCTATGTCCGCTCTAGAATACACAAAGTCTGAAGGGGGTAACGAATCCTGGTACGCCCCTGCTAAAAGTGCTATTTTTAGCACTTTTAGTACGATTTTTTTTAATACGATACAATATCATTCTTTGTTTTATTCCACTACATGTTATGGAAAAATACTTAGACGCTGCAGGGGAAGTTGCAGGAGAATCTAGAAACATCTAAAAGCCAGCAAATCCTCACCACCGGCCTTTGTGGTTTCACCGAGAACTCTCCGGAATGGAAATTTTTCACCTCATGTGAAGAAACGTGAGTGGAAACAAGCCCGGCCATTTGCTGATGTCCTCGGACGTCTCCCTCAGCATCAGCTATAAAAGTGCGACCGAGCGCTCGGATTGGCTTGTGGCACTGAAGCCGTCCTACGAGGGAACCTCTCGAGCTCGTGGCTGACACCAACTGGACGAAGACCATAACCGACGCTTTCAAATTAAAGAGAGCGGAAATTTACAGTCGTTGAAGCGAAGAGCTGTCAGCTATACGCCGGGAAGCAGTCTCATTTTAGATACTTTTACACTTATTCCGTGCAAAGGTGAGGGAGTTTACCGGTTTGGTTCACTTATTTTCCGCTTTCTCTTAATTTGACTGCTCCACCATCGAACGACCAAACACAAAAACCGGTTTGTTAGGATTTTCGTAGAAAATTTACCAGCTGTTTATCGGAGGGCAGAGGAGAAAAAACGACTTTTCTTAGAAAGCGTTAGAGCTCTCAGGCTTAGAATAATAACACCCAATTGTTGTTTTCCGCACGTGTGCCATTATCGTCGATTAAATGTGATGTGTTAGTGAAAGGCAGCTTTTTCCGCTAGGTTAATTTCCGTGTGGAGATGATGTAATTGTTCCTCCTCTTTCTTTCAGACTCTGCAGCCATGTCCGTGAACGTTCAGGTCAACAGCCCTAATGTGAAGTACACTGACTCTCACATTGAGGCTCAGTACTCTTACCAGACCTCGTCGGTGCACAGAGATGGGAACAAAGTCACGGTAAGTGATTTACATTTAGTTATGTGTGCGCGTTTAGCCCCCAGCTAACCCGCGCTCTGTCCGTCACAGGTGACCCCCCGCACCACTGAGATGACGATCCGCACCGAGCGCCGTGTGCCTCGGCTGGGAGTGATGCTGGTGGGCTGGGGAGGCAATAACGGGACCACAGTCACAGCGGCCGTACTGGCCAACAAACTGGGTCTTACCTGGAAGACTAAAAACGGAGTAAAGGTGAGACGGGTGTCACAAATACGCACATATGTGTATGCTCCGGAAGGATTTGCATAGACTTTTTTTATGGTATTACTATTTGAAATGAAGAAGCCACACATTAGTAAAAACCTACCAAATAGAAAATGTAATATGATGTTCCTGCTGCACAATAACTCCTCCCAATCAACTTTGTGTGAGTTATTGCATTAAAATAGATCGCATGCTGCACAAATAATCGATTTCATTGAATATGACATATGCTAAGTATGGTCAATTTAATAACATAAAAGAAATACAAATACTTAAGAGAGTGAATGAATTCCACCAGCACGCTATAATGAGATGTGAAAATTACCACTGCAGAATGAATAGCAAGTCTTCTTGTCCTGCTGTAGAAACACAGTGTGCTGTATGTCCCCTGCTGCAGAAGTACAGCCTCATAATAAGCTGATTATACTGACATGTTCAATGGAGGGTTAAAGGCTTAACTTACTTAGGGATTTTCCCTTATAAGGACATCTGTAGTAATATTTATGAGCTGGTTCCTTCTATTTTTGGTTATTACTGCTTAATATATTTATAATTACCATTAAAAATAGGGAATTACATTCGATACAGAGATTAAAATCACATTCTTTTTGCTTTCTCTGCCCTCAGAAAGCGAACTATTTCGGCTCCCTCCTGCAGTCCTCTACTGTTTGTCTGGGATCAGGGCTTGAGGGCGAGGTTAACGTGCCCTTCCGGGACCTCCTGCCCATGGTGCACCCTAACGACATTGTGTTTGATGGTAAGAACAATTCCACACAGTCGTCTCAGGGTGTACACACTCAAGACTGGGGTGTGTGGGTGTGAGAGAAAGTTCAGACAAGTATAGGAGTGTTGACAGCTGTGAAAACTGATCCCAGAACATATGAAAGGGATAGGGAGTCCATAAGGTGAAGGTTTTAACTAAAAGTTACTGCACTGATCTTCTGTAAATTATTACAGTTATTTTGGTCAATATTTATTATGATTATTTAACAGGATTACTTACAGCCTTGTGCATATGATGTTATAGGAAGCACATGCACAGCCAGCACTTTCATAGAGATGCTAGAATCTAGTTTAGGATCAAATGGATTGCTGAAAGAGGTGAGCCTTCCTGTTTAGTTCTGAAAAATAATTTTTTTCTCCCCCTTTTTTTTTTTTTTTTTTTTTTTTTTTTTTGTTAGGTTGGGATATCTCTTCATTGGATCTGGGCAGTGCAATGGAGCGAGCTCAGGTGCTTGACTGGTCTTTACAAGAGCAGCTGCAACCACACATGAGCTGCCTGAAACCCAGACCATCAATCTACATTCCAGAGTTCATTGCTGCAAATCAGGAGAGTCGCGCAGACAATGTCCTCACTGGCACCATGGCGGAGCAGGTAATAAAAGTCTCTCACTCCCCTTTTTATTCATCTGTCTACTTTTTTTCCTCTTGCAATTTGTCTCAAAGAGTACACGATCTTCCAGATGGAGCGAATTACAGCTGACATAAGAGACTTCCGTCAGGCCAGTGGTGTGGACAAAGTCATTGTTTTGTGGACCGCCAACACCGAGCGCTTCTGTGATATCATCCCAGGAGTCAACGACTCTGCCAAGAACCTGCTGGCTGCAATCCAGGTGAGATCAATGGCCATAAGAATAAATCCAGAATCAAGTTTGAGTGCAAATCACAATAATGAGCCAACTTAAACTGTGTTGGTGGTCAGTGGTTATCATCAATCACCCACTCAACTTTAATTTCTTTCTAATGCTTAGGACCAAACAGTAATCCTTCTTTACATTTACTGATTAATGAAGCTTAGAGGATGAAAAGATTAGCCCTTCTAACACACTTTGGATTTGTAAATGAAATGTCTTAATGAGTCTGAAATAGACAGCAATTCCTTTTATATCAGATCAGGGGAAAGAAAATTATGATTCGCCCCTCTTGGCCAAGTTCTTATTTTATCATCTTCCTTGAGCATGCTTGTACTGCTGTCAGCAATGATAAGAGTCTATTTCACAGACTTCTGATCCTCAGCAAATAGCTCAATTTAAGATAGTCATGAAGTCAACAAGAGAGATGTTTTACCGACGTGATGTAAAGAGTCTCAGGGGAACTGTAGTCAAGCGTTCCTACTAAGCGTAATATGATGACATGCTCAGTAACAGCTATCGTGTCTTTGTTTTCCCTTCATCCATCAGGCCGGAGCTGCAGAGGTCTCCCCCTCCACTCTGTTTGCAGTGGCCAGTATACTGGAGGGCTGCGCCTACATCAATGGCTCCCCACAGAATACTTTTGTCCCAGGAGCAGTAGAGCTGGCCATGCAGAGAGGCGTGTTCATCGGCGGTGATGACTTCAAGTCTGGTCAGACTAAGATCAAGTCAGTGTTTGTGGACTTCCTGGTCAGTGCAGGGATCAAGGTGAGGATTAATGAGACTGAGCCACTTGTCTGAATTCTCCAAAGAGAATTAGCATCTGTTATATTATAGGTATATACAATTAAAGTGTAACTTTATCTTATAAACAACAACTTAATAAGTTTCTCTGCTTTTGACAGCCAACATCCATTGTCAGCTACAATCACCTTGGCAACAACGATGGGAAAAACCTGTCGGCTCCACAGCAGTTCCGCTCCAAAGAGATCTCTAAGAGCAATGTGGTTGACGACATGGTCCAGTCCAACCCCATACTGTTCGAGCCAGGAGAGAAACCTGACCACTGTGTAAGTGAGAACGACGCAAACACAGACAGATGACAAGCTCCGTGTCAGTATTTACAGACATCAGCTGACAGACTGTCTCTATTTTCTTTCAGGTGGTTATCAAATATGTCCCATATGTGGGAGACAGCAAGCGTGCCATGGATGAATACACTTCTGAAATAATGATGGGAGGGATCAACACTATTGCGCTGCACAATACCTGTGAGGTCAGTCTGTTTCTGTTGACAGCATCGGAAACAAAGAGGTTCCACCAAATCTGAATTGTTCAACAGATGAAGCTCCTCACCCCCCTACATAAAAACATCACATTGATTTTGTTTATGTTCATGAGCATAATATTTCCCACTAATTCAGTCCATTTGGGTTCATTTTTACTTGTTATTAAGAATTTATAGCAACAAAATGTAATTAAGTATATTTTAATGCAGAACTTTGGCTCCCTCTACTGGTACAAAAAAAGCCACATTGACAGACAATTTTAGAAACGGCACCAATCTTCTGTAGATGTGTTACTATGACTAATTATTTATGATAAAAAAAATAATAATTTAAATTATTTTGGTTTTGATTATGATTATTTAGCTTATTGTTCAAAGTTGTGCATATATTTTGGTCCAGTCTTCTATACATATGTATACCTTCTAATTCTAGTACACAGTGCTCACTCACTTCTTCTTGCTTCCTCTCTAACAGGACTCTCTACTTGCCAGCCCAATCATCCTGGACCTGGTGATGCTGACAGAGCTTTGCCAGCGTGTGACTGTAAAGCCCCAGGGTGAAGAGAACTTCCAGTCTTTCCACAGCGTCTTATCACTGCTCTCCTTCCTATGCAAGGCTCCTCTTGTCCCATCAGGAACTCCAGTTGTCAATGCCTTTTTCCGCCAGAGGGCCTCCATTGAGAACATCATGAGGTGAGTTGATCTGTTTGATTTTCTGTGTCTAAAAGGCTGCATGTTGATTCAACAGAGGGATTTTCAGGATTGAGGCGATTGATATTCCTCAGTTTTAGTTACAGTATCTATCTCCTTTCTTTTCAGGGCGTGCCTTGGTCTTCCTCCTCAGAACCACATGCTGCTGGAGCACAAGCTGCAGAGAAACTTCCTGCCCCCACATGAAACCTGTGTCAACAATGATGTGGCTTCTTTGAAGAAAGTTCCCGTAGTCAACGGAAATCACATTCCTCTAACAAATGGCGTATATGCACACATGGACCACACAGCATGTGCATTATAACTGAGACACTGCAGAACCAAACTGAACTTTGAATCAAAAGAACAAGTTCCCTCATTGACTAAGCTGTTGTTGCGACATCAATTTGGCCCAGTTAACTAGATTTACTGAGTTTCAGTATGCTTTATAAAGCCCACGTACAGCACTTATATGGGCCCTGAAAAGGCAAGTTTGTTTGTTAGTTTGTTTACATATTTTAAAGTATTAACTTTACAATTGTAAACTTGAGTAAATTTTCTAACTGCTTGTGTTTAAATCACAGTAGTTTTCAAAGTTTGCACATTGTACACTATCTTTTATCTGTGAAACAGCTGTTCCTGTGAAAAACGGATGTAGTACCTGCTGTATTTGTTATTTAAATTAACATTACACTGGACCATCTTTTTACCTTACTGTTTTTGTACAACAGTGCAGTCTATCACTACTTTTTTGTAGTGTCTTGAACTGTTTATATACAATAAACTCCTGAATGGTGTCATCTGAACTTATATTGTCTCGAGTCATTCATTTTTGGATTTTCAAATGTGTATGTGTGTATGTGTGTATGTATGTATGTATGTACACATACACACACACACACACACACACACATATGTGTGTGTGTGTGTGTGTGTATGTATGTATATATATATTGTAGATCAGCTTGTTAGTGCTCTAGCCTCCTTCTCCATGGAGAAGGAGGCTAGAGGGCAAGATCAAAGTAGCACGGAGGGAGGTTAGCCAACTAACGGAGTTGCAGAAAGGTGCGACAAATAAGGTGCCTAAGAAATACAGCAAGCTGTCCATACCTGAGGCCTTGGAAACTGCCAAGCAAAGACTCACAGCCTTGGCCAGCCGCTTGAGGAGGTACACCAGAGAGATAGAAGGCAGGAGAATAAACCAGCTGTTCTCCACAGAACCAGCAAAGGTGTACTCTCAGTGGCAAGGGAACAATAAGAGAACAGCACCACCAAGGCTGGAGACGGCGCAATACTGGAAGAGCATATGGGAGAAGGATGCAACCCATAACGGCAATGCTCAGTGGCTAGAGGATCTGAGGGCAGACCACAGCGACCTCCCTGAACAGGGTCCAGTAACCATCACAGTGGCAGATATCCAAGAAAGGGTCTCCAGTATGAAGAGTTGGACAGCACCAGGGCCCGACATGGTTCATGCCTACTGGCTGAAGAAGCTGACTGCACTCCACGAGCGTCTGGCAGCACAAATGAACCAGCTGCTAGTTAACGAGAGACACCCGGAATGGCTAACTGAAGGCCGGACGGTCCTGATCCCCAAGGACCCCAAGAAGGGACCGGTCCCCTCCAACTACCGACCAATAACCTGCCTCAGTACTACATGGAAGCTCCTGTCAGGCATCATATCGGCTAAGATGAACAGGCACATGGGTCAATACATGAGCGGGACACAGAAAGGAATTGGCAAGAATACCAGAGGCGCAAAACACCAGCTACTGGTAGACAGAACAATCAGCAGAGACTGCAAGACCAGACTGACCAACCTGTGCACTGCCTGGATTGATTACAAGAAGGCCTATGACTCAATGCCCCACAGCTGGATACTGGAATGCCTAGAATTGTACAAGATCAATGGGACCCTAAGAGCCTTCATCAGGAACTCAATGGGGATGTGGCGTACAACACTAGAGGCCAACTCCAAGCCCATAGCACAAGTCACCATCAAGTGCGGGATCTACCAAGGAGATGCTCTGTCCCCACTGCTGTTCTGCATAGGCCTGAACCCCCTCAGTGAGATCATTAACAAGACTGGCTACGGATACCGACTACGGAACGGAGCAGTTGTCAGCCACCTCCTGTACATGGATGACATCAAGCTGTATGCCAAGAGTGAACGAGACATCGATTCACTGATCCACACTACCAGGCTATACATTGGAATGTCGTTCGGACTGGAGAAGTGTAGTCGGATGGTAACAAAGAGAGGGAAGGTAGTCAGAACTGAGGGGATTGAACTACCAGAAGGCAACATTGCAGACATAGAGGACAGTTACAAGTACTTGGGGATCCCGCAGGCGAATGGGAACCATGAAGAGGCCGCTAGAAAAGCTGCAACCACCAAGTACCTGCAGAGGGTCAGGCAAGTCCTGAGGAGTCAGCTGAATGGTAAGAACAAGATCCGGGCCATCAACACGTACGCCCTGCCCGTGATCAGGTACCCTGCTGGGGTAATAGGCTGGCCAAAGGAGGAGATAGAAGCCACTGACATAAAGACAAGAAAGCTCCTTACCATGCATTGAGGGTTTCACCCCAAGTCCAGCACCCTGAGGCTGTACGCTAAGCGGAAGGAAGGGGGCCGGGGACTGGTGAGTGTCAGCACCACAGTCCAGGATGAGACAAGGAACATCCAAGAATACATTGGGAAGATGGCCCCAACTGACCGAGTGCTCAGTGAATACCTCAGGCAGCAGAAACCCAAGAAAGAGGAGGGAGACGATGAACCATCATGGAAGGACAGGCCCCTGCACGGTATGTACCACCGGCAGATAGAGGAGGTGGCTGATATCCAGAAATCCTACCAGTGGCTAGACAAAGCTGGACTGAAAGACAGCACAGAGGCACTAATCATGGCAGCACAAGAACAAGCTCTGAGCACAAGATCCATAGAGGCTGGGGTCTATCACACCAGGCAAGACCCCAGGTGCAGGCTGTGTAAAGATGCCCCAGAGACAATCCAGCACATAACAGCAGGGTGCAAGATGCTAGCAGGCAAGGCATACATGGAACGCCATAACCAAGTGGCCGGCATAGTGTACAGGAACATCTGTGCCGAGTATAATCTGGAAGTCCCGAGGTCAAAATGGGAGATGCCCCCAAGGGTGGTGGAGAATGACCGAGCTAAGATCCTGTGGGACTTCCAGATACAGATGGACAAAATGGTGGTGGCTAACCAACCGGACATAGTGGTGGTAGACAAACAGAAGAAGACGGCCGTAGTGATCGATGTAGCGGTTCCGAATGACAGCAATATCAGGAAGAAGGAACACGAGAAGCTGGAGAAATACCAAGGGCTCAGAGAAGAGCTCGAGAGGATGTGGAGGGTGAAGGTAACGGTGGTCCCCGTGGTAATCGGAGCACTAGGTGCGGTGACTCCCAAGCTAGGCGAGTGGCTCCAGCAGATTCCGGGAACAACATCGGAGATCTCTGTCCAGAAGAGCGCAGTCCTGGGAACAGCTAAGATACTGCGCAGGACCCTCAAGCTCCCAGGCCTCTGGTAGAGGACCCGAGCTTGAAGGATAAACCGCCCGCAGGGGCGTGCTGGGTGTTTTTTTTTTTATATATGTGTGTATATATATATGTGTATATATATGTGTGTATATGTGTATATATATGTGTGTATATGTGTATATATGTGTATATACATATATATATATGTGTATATATATATACACATATACACATATACATATATATATATATATATATATATATATATATATATATATATATATATATATATATATATATATACATATATATATATATATATATATATATATATATATATATATATATATATATATATATATATATACATATATATATATATATATATATATATATATATATATATATATATATATATATATGTATATATATATAGACACTTCACCCGTTGCCTGCTGGTGGTGGTCAGAGGGCCCGGTGGCGCCTGTGTCCGGCAGCCTCGCCTCTGTCAGTGCGCCCCAGGGTGGCTGTGGCTACAATGTAGCTTGCCATCACCAGTGTGTGAATGGGTGGATGACTGGATATGTAAAGCGCTTTGGGGTCCTTAGGGACTAGTAAAGCGCTATATAAATACAGGCCATTTACCATTTATATAGATGAAAAAGAGAGAATGTCTATAGCTGAGAGATTTATAATCTCTCCAGTCCTGGGACAAACTGTTTTGCTTAAGTGTTCAAGAGGCATCCTAATCAGATACTTAAATCCCCTCAACTAGCTCCATTTGATGTGGAAGAGCAGCGGCTCCCTCCCAAGTCCCTCTCAAATAACCAAGCTCGTTACCCTATCTCTAAGGTAGAGTCCAGCCACCATTTGAAGGAGACTCATTTCCTCTGCTTGTATCCACAACATCCTTCTTTCAGTCACTACCACAGGTGAGAGTAGGAATGAAGATTTACCAGGAAATCCAGAGTTTCACTTCTACGCTCAGGTCTCTCTTCACCAACCAATTTAAATGAACTCTACCAATTCTGCTGAGAAGACTGGCCAAAGATCAAGTCTGAATAATGCCGAAGGCTTGTTGATGACTACCAAAAGCGTTCAACTTGCTTGGAACCTTTATCGAAATATTAGTCTATTTTTGAGCAGGTATGTATACTTTTATCTTTTATAGCGTAAAGCCAAAGTAAAATCAAATCTGCTGCACATGCACTAAAATACAAAAGTACCATTAAATATATATATACAAAAAATGTAATCACAGATAAGTTGCTATTTTTTAACATGAAAAACTACATAAAACTACACTTTTTATGTAATGTTTTGTTATATTTGCTTTGTCCCACAGCCATATTTTAGACATTTAGTGTTGGAAAATTAAAAATGTATTGGTCAACTAATCTTATCTTTAAATAAAAAGAATACATGCACATCTATTTTAACAAACTGCATCACTTGTTCTAATATATATCAGCATTTTTTGTATTCTCATAAAACAAACCTGTCCCTTTGGGTCACTCGGTGAGTACAGCAATGGTCATGTGACTTCTGTTCTTGTCACATCCATTGAAGGAACCGAAATATAAATATATAATAAATAATATAAATATACTATATATTTTCTTGAATATAAATAAATCAAGCCAAATTTTTCAGTTACATCAAGAATAATATTATTGGCTGTCATTTCTAAACAGCTGATATCTCCTTTGAACCTACCAGTAGCAAAATGAACTCTAAAATAAACATTTAAAGCACTACTTACATAGCACTTATCCACTCTGTATAAGCACTCAGAGGATTTTCTAACCACAGGTCTCATTCACACATGCAATCATATAAGTGCCTTTTTCCTATACATGAAATCACAATCCCATTGTAAGCCAACTGAAAATGTACCCTATTCTTGAATATGTGCATGTGGAATTTAATTAAATATTTTTTTTTGAATATGTTTATATTTTTGTTTTAAGAATGCCTTTTGATGTGATGTGAGTGGTAGAATAAACAGTCGACTTGTATATTGTTTACAACGAGCCAGACAAAGAGGTGGTTTAATTTTGCGACGTTTTCTTGAACGCCAACCGGGTTTTCATCACTTCCGCTGCCGTTGCTGCGACACGGGACGTCAACAGTAATGGCGGACAAGGAGAAACGCCGGTCCGGGGTTAATCCTCCGGGGATGCCCGCGGGTAAAGCCACCAAATCGGACAGCGACAGGGAGTTTCTGTCACAGGCAGGGGTGGGAGACCTGCTCCGCGGAGCTATCCTCAAAATGGTCGAAGCCAGATCAGACGATCCCATCGGGTTCCTTGCAGACCACTTCTGCAACCTCGCATCCGTGACAGCCGCCGGCTCGGGTGGTTGCGGCGACGAGGAGCAGGTGAACACCGGCACTGTGAGCGCAGGAGCGCAGGAGCAGCAGCGTCTCAACCGGGCTCTGTGGCACCTGCGGCTGGCCCATCACTCCCAGAGGTCCGGACAAAATACAGAGGTTTATGGTCTTATATTCGACAGCAATGCGGATGAAAGCAGTGTGTATTGACGGAGAACTGTTGAATTTTCAAACATAATACATATCAGTATTTAGAAGAGCAGCTATTGTATTATATTATATTATTTTTACGGGAAAAACTCTGTCAGACTATCAGACTTAATGCTTAATAGTCTGTTTGATTCTCATGTTCTCTTTTATTCTCTTGATTTTGTTTTCCTTTGGAATTTTAAAAATAAATGAATGTAAGTAAAAGTATGGTGATGGACAACGTGCTGTATGTTTTTCAGCAACAGGGTGGAACATACATGTCAAACGAATTTGTTCCTCACATTAACGTTCTTCCCTATATAAGCTCTATTCAACAGCTTTAGAAGTATTTAGATTTTAACTAATATTTGTAAAGTCATCTTTCTCCAGAAACAGGCTTTTTTTTAATGCTGTATATCCATTATTTGCATATTCATTAGTCCTTACAGCCCACCGTAGTGTTCTGGTTTAGAGACGTAAGAAACTGCTCTATCATCTCTCTCCTGATTATGATTTATTTCCTGCAGTGATAAAATGAAAGGAAAACTAAACAAAATTGAAACAATTTTGTGGATTTGGAAAATTAATTAGAATAAAAGAAATATAGAGAAAATATCATTATATTTCTTAGTCTGGTAAAATGTTATTACAACTTGCCTGACGAGGCACTGATAGGCATGTTTATTCAGAGTCTGGATGTCTATGAGACTGTGTGTCAACTGCTTTCAAAAATGTTTTTAATGTAATATTTGTACTGATTTTCCCCGAGTCTTTCCTGTGACATATGCCATCCACAAAATAATAATTAAAAAGACTAAAAATAAAGCTAAAGGTAATAGAAAACAAATTTAAAGTGAACATTTTAAAACAATAAAAACTAAACTGAGACAACTTCCACTCTGGAAACTAACTAAAACTAAACTGAATTAAAAACAAAGAATCCAAATGAAATAAAAATAAAAACTAATCAGAAAATATGAAACTGTAATAACTCTGCTACAGACTAAAGAATAATTTGATCTCTTTTATTCCACCTTTCTCCTCAGATCAGCATTCAGCAACAACGTCCGTGTGGCCTACGACCTCCTAAACCTCACTGGACCTCAAACATGTGCAGGAGAGTTTTCTGAAGGCCCCGATGGCCCCTGCACCGACAGCCCCGCTGGAGGAGGAGGAGTGAGAGGCGGCCTCTACACTCAGACCTTGCAATGCCTGTGCAGCGAGGGTGGAGTCCCTGCATCCACCTCTGCTCCCCTCCTGCGACGCCTCCATTGTCACGACCATGAAGCTGTCCCCTATGATGTCTTCCGTCATGGCGTGCTCACGTGTGCCGTTTTCTCAGACTACATCCGACAGGCTCAAAGGCTTTACGCCGAGGTGTGCTGCCCAGGTGAGGGCACTGCCTCTCGGGCGTTGTGCCTGGCCGTACTGGGGACCTTGAAAGAAGCGCTAGAGACTTCCCAGGGCTCTGACACAAACTACTGTGCCAACGCAAACACTAAAGTGAATTCCTGCCCTGAAGCTAATGTGAAGGCTATCCGCTACCTCGAGGCCAGTGCCAAGATCTCTCCCTGCAAGCTGGCTCAGGCCATGGCTGGTGCACAGACACAGGGGCCTGGCGGAAACATGGATGCAAAAGAGTTTGAAAACGCAGCTGCAGAGTTGTTCATCACTCGAGTGAAAGTTGTGTCCTAAGTCTTTGTATGACTGAAGAATGTACAAGAATCTAAAGCATATCCACATGTAAATGATTCGCTAATATTCACCTTCTGTAACCTCTAACCTTACTGTTATTCAGTAATAAACACCTGCACAGACATCATCTCCTCTTAAGGCTCACATTACACTCAGCAAGTCCAGTCGAAAACATGTTGTTTTTTCACTATTCATAGCACTATTGAGGAACTGCACACTGGAGTTCTTTTTGCAAAACAGGAGTTCCTATTCCTCGAAATCAGTATTTCTTCTGACAGAGAGTCACTGTTTTTGAACCTATTTATTGAAATGCTTGGAGCAGAGAGCATTACTAGTGAAATAAACACTGCTGTAATAAATGGTCCTCTTTTAAATAGCTCACTTTTTGTCATTCACTGAGGCTATACTGAACACAAAAGGCAGTGCAGGAAGAAGCATTTAGGATAGTACTGAACTATTTTTGTTTAATGTGTACACAATATAACATCATTCATCATGTATGACTTACATAGAGAAAACATTGCCAGATGATAACAGTAAAGCATCAAATACGCTGTCTACACATTGAAGAGGTTTGATGTTAAATGAACTTTTAAATTACAAAGTAAAAGATCACTGGGGAGTGTAGAGAGACAACACAACACACTTCAGGGATATTATTCTGTCCAGTTAGGAAGTATAAACCACTGTGAGTCCATTTCACCTGCTTTGGTGCAAATGAAAGTCGCAAAAGTCGCCACAGAGTGGCAACAAGACAACCCCTAATATGAAATATTTTGAAGAACAAAGACTATTGCACTCTCCTTATCCTTCCTATCAACGCTCCTAGTGGTAGCATGAGACGGTACTTGGATTCACGCGGCACAGGTAGTCCAGCTCCTCCAGGATGGCACGTCTGCATGTCCTGTCAAAAGAAGGTTTTCCATGTCTCTCTGCAAAGTTTCAAGAGTGTGGAAGAGACATCGGTGAACCCGTTTCTAGTACCTAACGCATTTAATGATAACCAGTTTCTGTTGGTTTTTGTCTTTTGCCCTTCTCCCCCGTCCCTCTTCTCAGCTGTTTCTCTTTCCCTCTTTCTTTCTCCCTTTCTTTCCCCCAGTCAAGTCTGTCCCGTATTCAGTAAGTGAAAATAAAATAAACAATAAAAGGTGAATCAAATGGACCATTACGGCAAGGCTGGGATGGTCAGTTTGGTAAAGTAAATCCGTTGGGCATCTTTCTTTGCCTTTAGACAACAATTCTGATGGCAAAAGAGCCAAACGGGACAGGCCAAAAAAAAAAAAAATGATAACCAGTTTCTGTCAGTCTCGAAGAATGTCAGATGCTTACATCACTGTTTCCAAAGCACTACAACCCTGAATGCTAAAACAATATACAGAGCTTCATCAGCACTGAGAGATGTGCAGTACCCTACTCGTCTTGACAGCCACTGGATGGCAGCACCACTCACACCCAGACATAAACAAGCAGAAAGCGGAAGTGGAATGAGAGAGGCTGTACTTTAACCAGGCTGACATGTTACCCGCAGTAGTGTCGCCTCCCGGGTAAAGCTGGAATAATGGAAGAGGAGGAGCAGCTGCGCTCTTTGATGTTTCTCGTGACTTACATGCTGCTGAAGCGCATGAGAGACATAAACGACGCAAACATTCAGAGACGCAACGAGATCCAAAGACGCATCAGACACCGCCAGTACTTCTTCCAGAGACAGAGGAGGATGCTCATGGTCAGTCCCCCTCTATAGGGGCTTAAAATAATAACACATCAACATGTCAAGTGCTCTTAACTAATATAGTGTATTATCTGTCTGCAAAACGTCAAAGCTTTTAATAAAGTCACGTTGTACACGACCAACACTTCAAAACTCTTAAATCTCACATTTACAGTCATATAAAAGCACTAAAACCAGAGACTGTGGGCCTACCTGCATTTAAACTTGAAAATATGTCAGAGCAGCCACAGTCAAGCTGCTAACAGCTGTCCATTAGCTATGAATTAGGTCTGTTATATGCAGGTTTTTGTTCTTGTTAAATAGGGTGTTACATTTTCTGAAATGTTTAATTCATTAAAAAAAAAAAAGGACAGATATGCAGATACCAGCTGTTGGATTTTCCCCTTGTAAACTTTTGTTTTTATGGTATGTTTGGGAAATTTCTATATCTACTTATACAGATATATTTTACAAATCACAGCAACCTTGATGATATTATGTTGGGATAATGAAAAAGATAGTCATCAAATAAACAACATTACACTGAAAACAAGTACAAGTATGGAAGATTGTTACTGACACAAGAAGGTTTTTTGTGTTATTTTTTGCCATCTCTAACTCAGAATTTCTGGTTAGTATAATATTACAACGTAAATAGATCATTTTGATGAAAGACCTTGTGCATATTGGTGGATTAACCCTTGCAGGAAATTTTATATATGTATGTATATATATTTTTATGTAATGTTTTGTTATGTTATGTTTGTATATATATATATATATATATATATATATATATATATATATATATATATATATATATGTGTGTGTGTGTGTGTGTGTGTGTGTGTGTGTGTGCCTATGTTTTTGGTATTTACCAGTACTGTTAATGTAGCATAGCTGTGGCATAAACTTACATTGGGTGGTGCTCTAATAAATGTGTTATGTAATAATAATGTAATAAGCTTTATAGTGTATATTTCTAAAAAATCTGCTTCACCATTTGCATTTGTATATCAAATGAGCAACAATTTAAATTTGACAACTATCAAAAAATCTGTAAACTTCATCACTAGGACCAACTTCATATCTCCCCAGTTATTACATAATGTACTGGAAAATAATATTTTGTTACATGGGTAAACTCAGTTTAACCATTTGATTGTGCCAAAACCATATTAAATGTTGACATGTTATTACATGAGTCCAAGAATACAATATCCTCAAATTTTCTGCTATATCAACGGCAGCATGTTTAAAACAAGGGGCTTGCCAAAAAGGTGCTGACTTAATAGATCACTAAAATTACCTTTGTGGTAAATATGAATTTAAAAAATTATCTGATTGAATAACTACTGCTGGGATCAAAAAAAGCAAACATTATGTTAAAAAATGTGACAGATTTTGGATATTTCAGAGGGAAGTAATTTTAATTTTGTTTTTATGTTTGTCTCTGTAGATGATGATAGCGGGAGGCGTCCGCTCCAATGCCCGCATCCGCACTCGTCCCTGGACCACCACTCCAAGCACAGACTGGTGGGAGCGGGTTGTCATGACAGAATTCCAGCCCTCTGATTGGCTGGATAAGTTTCGCATGAACCGAGAGACGTTCTTCTACCTCTGCGACAAGCTGAGGCCCCGCCTGGCTCGACGGGACACCAGTTTCCGCCTGGCACTGCCCGTGGAGAAGCGTGTAGCTGTAGCTTTGTGGCGCCTGGCATCCAACATCGAGTACCGCACCATCAGCGCCTTGTTCGGTGTGGGGAAGTCGACCGTGTGCAGGTGCGTTAGAGACATGTGTCACGCCATCGTGGCGCTCCTCAGCTCCATCTACCTCCGATCGCCAGGTGAGCAGGAGCTGGAGGATTCAGCTCAGCTGTTCCTGTCTCACTGGGGTTTCCCTCACTGCGTCGCTGCTATAGCAACACTCCACACAGCTATTATCACCCCATCAAACAACGCGTCTGACTACGCCAACCCCGCCGGCTGGCTCTCAGTCATGTCGCAGGTGACGAAAGCGCCCATTTATGTCACTGCAATTACAAGCTTGCGGGTTATCCAATCAGAGTCCGACTGTTTGCCTCTGTGTGCCTTCACTGTTTTAGGTGGCTGTTAGCGGTCGGGGGCACTTCTGGGATGTATGTGCCAGTTTCCCAGGCGGGACAGATCCAGCTGAGATCTTACAGAACTCTTCGCTATGGGCAACAGCCGCCGAGGGTGGACTCTCACCTGCCCCGCCACCTACCTTCATGGGAAAATCACTCAGGTAGAGTTAACAGAAGAAATTCAGTCACATTTTTCAGGCATTCAAGTTGTTTTTTTCCTCATGTATGTCAGGTTTTCACATGGCCTTTGTGTAACAAGCAAATGTAGACACTGTGATGTCATCCTTTAGTTGGATGACCATTTTTATTGTTGCCACATTGATGTTTTGAACCCAAGGACACTATAATCCTCTTTTCTGACTCTTATGTTTACTGAGGTCACAGGGCAAAGGAAACCTAAGCTTGTTTTCCTATAAACTTCTGTACAACTGCACGTCTTTTTAATGTTGCCACCTGCTGGCCAATAAAGATAATGCAAATTTGCAAACTGTGAAATGTAGTAGTGTTGAGTGTTTTTGTCTATTTCAGGTGTTCCAGGCATTAAATAAATGACACTCATTTATCACATCCAGGTATGTGTTGCTGGGTGAGGCCTGTTACCCGCTCCAGAGCTGGCTGATGAAGGCCTATCCTGAGGAACAGGGCAGGACGGCGAGTCACGCGGCACTGACGGAGCAGCAGCAGCTGTTTAATGGACGGCTTGCCCGAGCGCTGCGCGTGTCTCAGGAGGCGCTGCTGCGGCTGAGGGCACGCTGGCAGTGCCTCAGCAAGAGGAACGACTGCGGACTGGACGTGGTGCCCACCATGATCCTGGCTTGCTGCATTCTGCACAACATGTGCGAGTCTCACGGAGACGCATTTAAAGCGGAGTGGCAGGTGGAGGTGGCCGAGGCAGAGAGTCCCCAACCCAGCCACAAACAGCTTCTCTCTACTAGCATGAACCAAAGTAATAATGAGGAAGTCAGGCAGCTCTTCTGTGACTATTTTGAAGAGCAAAATAAGAAAAATAATTGAACACTTTTTTCCATGTGCAATTATACCTTTTGTTACATTACCAGCATGACTGGATTACTGAAATAAGAATCTCAATCTGTTGCTTTTTTTATATTTACCTAACTTTACTTACATTTATCTCATTAAAAATTTTATTCGGCTCTTGAATTTTCTTCAAACTGTTCTTCAAAGAGAACAGTACATATAACAGAACAGAATTAAACTGAAAAACAGTGGAGTATCTTATAACATGTCAGTTTTTCCTGAGCTCTTCTTGTGAGCCCACCCACACTAGAGACCATGCTTTTCCAAGAGTCTTTATCAATGTTCAGCTTTAAATCCATCTGCCAGATTAGCCTTAAAATGTCACATTTCCCATACTGTGTGTTGGCAACAATCTTATAAAAGGCAGAGGCAAAGCAAGCATTTCTAAACATTACACTTATTTATGATGCACTTTGGTGAATGGGTTCCTTTTATTATTTTTTTTTATGGTAACAAGAAACTCCTGTATATGTTTTTGCTCAAATGCACTATTCATACAATAATTCAAACTACTACAAAGGCAATAGATTAAACCCCTGTGAGTTAATAATAACATTTATGATTATTTTATTAAAAAATTATAAAATTAGAGTAGCAGAAATAAAGAAATGCAAGAAAGAAATGAATTTGTCTTTTCATAATATCATGTTGTCTTTAAAATATGTTGATGTAAATAAAATGGTTTAACAAGTATAAGAGACACATGTCAAGTCAAGTCAAGTCAACTTTATTTGTCAATCCTGCCACATGTACAGGACATACACAGAATAGAAATTGCGTTACTCTCAAACCCTAGTGATTAGAAAAATGCAAATAAAATAATTAAAAAGTAAAAATTTAAATAAATTTAAATAAATACAATACAATTTTACGTATAACAAAAAAAGCTATGCAATATACAATATACAATATTCAAGTAAGAAGGCATAGTGGTGCAAAATGTCAGCATAGTCAAAAAGAAAAGGTGGATTTATAACTTATGTTAATTGTTGTATTTGACATGCAATTTGGTTGTCAAGAAGCTGTGACGAGAGACAAGTGACAGTTTTTGAAGGTTTCCCTGGAGATATTTTGTATTTTAAATAATATTTTGGAACCCCTTTTCTACACTTGCCTCGAGACATGTTTAATTTACACAACAAATGCGTGTTCTAGTATTTTGTACAGGGGTTACTTTGAAATTCATGGGTGGGACAGAAATTGTCCTGCAATTGCAGAGTGGCCCATTTATGAATGCCAAGTGTCCTCATTTGCTTCATGGACTCAGTGAATGAATGAACCCAGTCTTAACAGGCGACACTTGCAATTCTACTATAAGGCCACTAGATGCCGCTGTTATTCCAGCACACTTGACGCTCGCTTCCAATACCCTGCAGGTTATTGATGGAAGGATAAGGAGTGCTTACATATTTAAGCGTTCCTATATATTCTAACATATTATTAAGCTGGAGATAGCATATATGCAACAGGTGCTCTGACTTGGACGACAAAAAAAAAACAAACAGCTTTTATCTGGTCATGCTTTTTAGGTTTAGCCTGCATCTGCATCTCATGGATCTAACTTGAGCCCACCCAGAGACCCGCCTCGTTCATTCAATTGGTCTGCCACGAACCTGTTTGGTGAAATCCGCCGTTTGTCAGTCAACACTACTGTATCCTCCTCCTCGCTTGGCATCATCCTGTTGTGTGCCCACCTAGTTCCAGCGACGAACGACCCGAAAGCTTTCTGCTTGAAGTGAATATATTTCTAGCAAAAGCCGCCGGCTCGGCACGCGTTTTTCAGATTTGTTTTCGGTCGTTGTCGTAGCATTTTATTTTATCGTCAAAATGAGCCAAGATGTAATAGGCTGCTGTGTAGTTATTGCTAGCTAGGCAGTCAAATTCCTTCAACCAGCAGCCTGCTGCTTCAATCACTGCGGGTTGACACATTTTAGCCGAGGCGCTGTTTAGTGAGCTAGCGGGCTAGCAGGGCAGCCTCCGTAGTCGTTACGTCTAATTTAGCCAGCGTTAGCTGATGTAGTTACTCGGAAAATAGGCGCAGTGCTGCGGTGTGGCTAGTGCAATATAGATTACCACTCTAATATTAGCCTGCTGACAAGGGGTCTTTACTTTTACAGACTAAACGGGCTTATCTAGCTTTGGGGAGAGTGCACAGATATCAGCTGTTACGGGTTCGGATGTGGCGACTCTGCGGTCTTAAACCACTTTTAGCGGATTGAGAAGATTAAATTAAAGAAGGTAGAATTGGATCTCCCAGTGACACACGAGGGGTTAATGATATAAACGGGTATTAAGTAGCTAATCTGTGGCAGCTGGAGTCATTTTAATATTAGCTGTATTAAGAGGCGTGCAGGCTGAGAGCATCTCGGGGAGGCCCCACCGTCTCCTGGCTCCCTCCTCCTTGTCCGAATCTCCCGTGATTTGCTGAGATCGCCCGGTTGAAGTCGCAGTTGCTCTCGGCCGGGGGGACAACTTGACAGCGAGGCCCCTTGGCTAGTCTCCCCCCCCCCACCCCACCCCCTCCCCCAGTCCTATCCATCCACTCGTCCGGTCCGACACTACTACTACCACCACCACCACCACCACCTCGCTAGAGACAGAAGCGAGGAAACCGGGGTTCGGGAGAAGCTGAAACCGTGGGCAAGTGTTCGTTAGGTCCCGCCTGAACCGGGCTGCCAAAAACCAGAGGGGATGACTCTGGAGTCCATGATGGCTTGCTGCCTGAGCGAAGAGGCGAAGGAGTCGAAACGAATCAATGCAGAAATTGACAAACAACTCCGCCGAGACAAGCGAGACTCCAGGAGAGAGCTGAAATTACTGCTGCTCGGTATGTAGCATGCTAAATCCCAAACGCCCTTTTTAATAGCCATGTTTGTGTCGTTTATGTGGACAGCCAACCTCCTTGGGCCTTCTTGGCGATGCTAGCAGATATGCTGCTAGTTAAGGTTGCTAGCTGGAAGCCTGGTGTGATTATGAGTAAACGTTATGGCATGATTTTCCGAAATGCAGAGCTTGTTTTTGCAACTTGCGTTGGATTTGGCTATCTGGCGTGTGCAGGTGTGAATCTGCATGGCATGCCTAACCAGCGGATCCGTCTCTTTATTCGTGTGTGTGTGTGTGTGTGTGTGTGGATTTTGCATTGGCGTGCAGACAACAGGCTCATTTGGCATCGAAGTTGCGAAGATGTCACCGTTTGCAGGCGACCACATGTTAAGTTATGACTGTCTGATTCATCTCCCAGCTGCAAAACCGCTACTGTCGTTTGTCAGCAGGCGCTGGTTAACTGTGAAGATGGCCACTTGATTTAATCGGGGGGAGGAGGGGGGCTTTGAGTTGATTTCAATAGGTTGCATAACATTTGTACAACTGGAAGACCTTTCAGATCCCTCAGCTAGACCTTGTATGGTGCCCACTCATTCATTGTTACATTTCTGTTATTATTTAATGAGTAACTAGTGTCACAAATCTACACTTGCAGAGGACAAGGATACTGAGGGGCTGGCCCCCTCATCCTGGAGTCTAGCTGAGTAGGTTAGCTATTTTTATAGCAAGTGTGTGGGCAGGTGGGAGCTGCTGTTGGATAAGTTGCTCTGTACTGCATTGATTCATAGTTCTGTGGACACAAAAGGGAACAGTGGACTGTGCTTTCTCGAATGTACTCGCTTACCTACCATATTATAACAGACTAACTTCTTGTCCATTATGTGACCCACCCCCTTCCCTCCATGGCTACTTGAACTAATGCTTGGTGTAAGAGCTTGGGGAGGGGGGTGATAAAAGAATCTCCCTTTTTAGGACAATTGGAATTATCTAGGTTGCATCCTTAGTTTCAAAACGTTTGCTCCCATTTCACGCTCACTAAAAGCAGCCCTGGTTATTTGACATGTGTGTCTCCTTTTTATTTCCCTGGTGAGTACCTCAACTAGGTAAAGTAGGCCATTGATGGGACATAGTTTGCCGTGTGTCGTACATCTTCATCTCTGCTGCACGTTCTTCTACCTGGCTGCCAAGGTGAGCAGGTGAGAAGGGGCGTTTGCTACTCATGCCTGGTGATGAGCTGGATTAATGGAGCTGATTCTAACAGCAGTCTTTTAAACAAACTTTTATGGGTGCATCAGTCTGAAGGACTGAAAGCAAGCGCAAATGGAAACCAGTCACGCTGTAAGTGGACTGTCCTGTGCAAGCTGAAGCTGTCAGTGGACGGCTGGATAAGGACGTGTAAGGCAGGATTAGTCCTGGTTTTAATAGGCTTGGTTAAACACATCTGCTGCTCAGACTTTTTAAGGTGTCACTGACTCCTATTATCCCCTGGCATAATTCTCAAGCCCACAACACTCCGTGCGATCTCGGCCTCTCCACACCTCAGTGGAGGATGGAGACGGTCTCCGTTTTTGAACATTTAACCATCGCATTTCAAAATGGCTGCATTTATTTATTTAATTTTTTTATTTTTATTTTTATAAGGCTCCTTACAGTCTGCACTCATTTACCAGCTTGTACATACTGATCGCAGGAACCTGCTGTGGCAAAGCCCAGCCTTGACCTTTGGGAACAGTCTGGGGAATTTTTGCCAAGAAACTGCACAGGAGAGGTGGAATGATATTGAGCACCATCTCACATGATTGAGAAGTTGTTGTTTTTTTCCTTTTTTTTTTTTTTTTTTTTTTTTCGTAATTGGCTACCCTGGATTTCAGCACGTACGGGATGTGTTCAACATGTCAGTTGATCTTCTACCCCACGGCTCAGTGTGCACAGCTTTAGCTTTAATATATAATGTGCAACTGCAGACTCCTGCAGCGTTACACATGAAATTAGTAGATATGCTTTATTAGGTAAAATATCACACAACCTTTTTGCTGATTTGAGCTTTAACATAATAGTGCAGCAGATTTCCTTGTGTATTTAAAAAATGAAGTGATTTTTGGCCCTACATTGACGGAAATATCAGGTCTGCAAGTTAAATGTAACTTTTGTGTGTGTAAATGGGGTCTAATTTACCCAGGCTTACTGTGCATTTTGTTTATCAAATGTCCAGTACAGTCAGGAAGATGCTTGAGACTTCTGTAAAACAAAGTAGCAGACTCTTTACCAGGAAAAAAAATGTTGATGAATTGTTCTTGCGTGCAAGAAAACTCCAGCTTACTGACAATGAAATGCAGCCTGACATAAGAAACGGCAAATACTTGGCAAATTACCGTCCTAAAGCCCAATCTTAAAATTGATTTTTGCCTGCCCAGAAGTCTAAGATGATTCCGTTACCAGTAAGGTCTTCCTTCCATCCTTCCATCAGTCCATTTTCTCCCACTTATCCAATTCAGAATCGCAGTTGGGCTGGAGCCTATCCCAGCTGTCATAGCGTGAGAGGCACCCCGGACAGGTCACCACTCTGTCAAAGGGCGAGGGACGAACGATTGCTCACATTCACACCTACAGCTAATTTAGTCTAATAATAACTGGCTAATCACCAGTTAACCCAGCCCCGTGCATGTCTGTGGAGTAACCAGGGAGAACATGCAAGAAGAACTCCACTCAGAAAGTCCCCAGCCTGGAATTGAACTCGGGACCTTCTTGCTGCGAGGCAACTGTGCTAACCGCTGTAGCAGCTTCTCATGTTTGTTGTAGATCTGGAACCACATAATGAAGATTGGTAAAGTCTTGTAATTGTTTTAACTCTAGATTGATGTTACTGTAACTGCATATTGCATTCCTGTAACAGCGTTGATTTTCCTCTCACTAATGACAGTCCACCCTCCTTCTGTGCCACTCGCTTACTGGCAGGATTTGCTACATGGCCAGCGTGTATGTGCCAGAACAGTTATGTGGCTTGGTTACATCTTGCACCCAACCCAAGCACAAAGTTTCCAGTCTAAGAATACAGGGAGGTTAAATGTTATCATTGTTAAACTGCTAACTCGGAGAATAACCGCTCTTCCAGGGCTGCAGCAGTACCACAGTGTGGCTGCTTGTTGCATAGTGCCATATCAGGCCATACTGACAGCTTCCTGCTCCACAGACCAATGGTTTGCCTCTACTTGGTCAAAACAAAGTGAACTAAGAGCTGTGGCTTTTGCTGCATCGGGTAAATAAACTGCTGGAGCAAGCAAACGGTCAGTAAAGTGAGCTGTTAGGTTAAACATTTTAAGGTTTCCTAAAGTGCTTTTCCAGGATTTTTTTCAGAGTTCAAACTCCCAGACAGGCTGTCAGTTGGCATTTGTGTATGTGCCTGATTACGGAAAAACATCCTTAAAAATAAATTAAGTCTGGCTGGGGCTAAAGTTAACTCTGACACCAAAAAGTTGTGGCCCTCTCTACGGCATATCATTCCAGGCATTGTTTAAGTCGTTTGCCAAGTACTCAGTGATTTCATTGTTCTTTCCTGTGTCAGCAGTACATCTTGTTATACCAGGTTAAGGCATCCTTTTTAGATGAGCAGTGTGATTGAACCAGGAAGGGGATCAAGGGTTAGGCTCACATTTATTGCTGACCTTACTTCTCCTGCCAAGCCATCTTATTTTGATCATATATGGCAATAGGGATTCCTAGATGGATGTGTGTGTGTGTGTGTGTGCGCGCGCGCACAGTTTTTCGGGGGGGCTTTAATGCCAGTGAATGTGAAGTTCTGCAGCTTTTCCTCAAATCCCCTTTATCATGGTCAGATCTAACGCTTTTTAAATATGAAGGTCGACGTAAGACGTGCTCTGCGTATCTGAGAGTTTCGAAAAATCTGTTTACCATATTTAGGCGATTAATTTTCCACAGAGATGTAAGATAAACTAATATGCACGATTAAAAACCCTTAAAATGCGACAATTGGTAATCTGTTCTCTCTGACAGTTCTTCATTTTATCTCATCGCCTGCAAGACTGACGCATCTACTTGCAAGAAAAAAGATCGAAAGCAAAAGCAGTTCTCACTAAACATCTTTAAGGCCTCGTACGTTCTGTGGGGAGACCCCAAACTGTACTTGACAAAACATTTTTTGTTATTTTCAGTGTTTTCCATCATATTTTTTGTGAATGTGTAAAGAAGACAGATATAAGGAGAAAGAGAAATCCACCCAGACGTCATTCCATTCATTTTTTTTTCTGTCTTGTTTATGTGATGTCTTTTAGAAAAGGTTCACAGCCAGGTCTCAGAAAACTGCAGTGGGATGAGTTGATGAGGCAGTATATGTCAGGCTACATGTTATGTTTTGTATAATTTTGCACCTTTCTGTCTCCTGCCTGGTTAGGATGCCCAGTTTAAATCTTTTACAGAGACGTACGTATGCACAAATTCACCATCGTCGAACTTGGATAGCGTCTCCTTTTACCGTTTTCTCAGCCAGCCTTGCACACGTTCCTTGTCTCGCTCTATGACACCGTGTCTTTTACACATTTTGCTCTCTAGCACGCAGATGAAAGTATACACACACACACGCGTTCTTAAAAGAGGGTCATGGCAGGTTCTCTAGAGATTTGAGGCTAGATGGAGGCTGTCCCACATACTGCTTGCTTCCCCCCACAGTCCCCAGACAGGACGGGTACGTAGCCTGCCTTTCTGTTCTCTGCCAGCATCTTCAGTCCTCTCTGTGGTGACAGAGTGGCATGTTCATTCCTGTTTACTCCCACCAGCTGCCGCGTACAGTAAAGCCCACACTTCTCCCTCATCGCAACGTTTCAACTTCTGTCACTTCAATTTTCTGTTTCGAGTTGGATTTGGAAGGCTGTGCCACGCTTACGCTGTGCATAAAGTGGATTTGTTAAATAATTGTAGCAAATAGCCGTGGCGTACGTTTACTGCCCATGTGTGGACAGAGTGATGTTCTCTCTCTGTGAAGAGATTCCCTAAAATAAGAACCACAGCTTAAGAAGCGATATCAATATCAAGGATTTGGCTGGTTTTAGTTGGAGCAGCTGAGCACACTGTGTGTTGTAGATTTAAAAAAAGGAAAAAAAATACTCCTGCAAAGTGTTGAATCTTTTGTCGAGCGAGGTTTCTTTTATTCTTTCTTTTTCCTGCCATTTTTGTTGCTCACCCACTCGCACTCTGCCACTCAACACTCATTGCATACACACTGGTAAACAGACAAGGCCATCCTAAGATGGTGAGATGAAGACGCGTGAGAGTGTGTGTATTATGTGCAGCGCTTGCTATAGCACGCATGTTCGATTTACAGCTCCGACACCCACGTACGCGGAGCACTCGGCAGATGCAGAGGCATCGGCTCAAAGCCGTAGAGTTATACCGAGATTCTGACGGAAGGAAGCACAATGAACACAGAGCAAGCGGCCATATATCTGACAGGGAGAAATGGCCCTCCTTGCTGTGTCCTTTTTTTGAAGTCTTTGCAGGGAAAGGGGGTAGAAATGGGACATCACAGTGGAGGTAACATCCATGCCTTGAGGTTGACCACAGGATCTGTGTGCGTGTGTGTGTGTGTGTGTGTGTGTGTGTGTGTGTGTGTGTCCACAGTTGGTTAGGCAGGTGGTGTGTGTGTTGCATAGCTGCAGGCTGCCTTGGCTCAGTCCCTTTCCTTTGTACGCCTGAAAGAGGCCAATTTCCAAGATGAATATGTGAAAGCTTAAGACCCTCGCTACATTTTTGCTTAGCCTTCTCATTTTTTAAAAGTTTTCCCAGGTGCTGACAAAAACGTATAATGCCTACATGATGCCAGTTTTGTCAGTATCTTAACCTTGACTGTGTTTATGCAGACGGTTTCTCCGTGCTGAGATTTGATTGCCACGTGCTGACTGAAAGGACCGTTGATAAACCCAGATAAACATGTGCTGTTCATAGCAATGGACAGTTATATTTTGGCGTGTGTGTTTTTGTAGCTTGCCATCACCAGTGTGTGAATGTGTGTGTGAATGGGTGGATGACTGGATATGTAAAGCGCTTTGGGGTCCTTAGGGACTAGTAAAGCGCTATATAAATACAGGCCATTTACCATTTTTGCATGCAAATTTACAGCAATGCCGATGACTTCCTGTTCATCGAAAGCAGCGACTCGTTTTGCATGGGGAGGTCAGGTTTAGCAGAAATGGGCACGCTTGTGAACAAGGCCCTGTGGCGGCTGCGTTTGAAGCAGGCTGGGAGATTTATAAGATGAGCAGACTGTGTAAACAAAGCAATGCCTTCGTGTAGGTGTGCGCGCACACGCCGGGGCTCAACCAAAACTGCTGCACCAAGACAGCAGTGTGTCAAGTCTATCAGGGGTTGTGTCACAAGCTGACATCAGTTGCGTTATGTAAAGGCTTATGAAAGCTATCCTGGCAATGGAATATACAGGTGTAGTGCTTGCTGCCTTTTTAGTTGATGGGGAGCTGTACTGCTTGCGTACTGTTATCATTTCAGCGCCTCTTTGTAATTTGGGTGTTGAGAGCAAGTTTTTGTTGTGTGCTTATTGTCATCGGGTTACCCTCGAGTGAGACTTTGTTTTTTTGGAACAAAGCTCATCGGTTCTGCGAAGAGAGTAGTGTTGGTGTGTGTGTGGGCTGTGTAGTGTACCTTGCACTGTTGCGCTGGGACACAATCACCACTCTTTCTTTTTCGCTCTCTCTCACAGTACCTAGAAGAGAGCTCAGTGTGTGTGTGTGCGCGCGCGCGTGTGTGCGCGTGAGCTATTAAAAGGTGACCTCCTTTTTCTAGGTCATTACCAAAAAAGAATGGATGGATTCTAGTTATGAATATCCAAAATTCTTGACAGAGAGGGATGAGAATGGCGAGGCATATTTCTTGCCTCAGGGAGGTTATGAGGGGAGCGAGGGGTGGGGGCGTGTTAGTGGGGAAGAGTTGGTGAGGGCATGGAAATGGCTGTGGCTGACACTAGTACAATTTTTGGGGAGGAAAAAGCGAGGACAGAGGCTTGTAGTGTGTTGTCTGGGGAAAAGAGGGACATGATAGTTAAGGGAACACAGCGGAGGGAGATCTTGTGATGGGGTCACGAGAAATAAATCAGACATTAGGCTGGAGAGTGATCTTCTTGCTCCTTCGGTGAGCCGGTCTGCAGTCATTGCCAATGCAGCCCTGTTGCAAAGAATACGCTCTCTGTGTTTGACTTCTTTTGTTAGGCCGACCAGCGTGTAGCTTTCACTGCAGTGCATTGATTCATCCAGGAGAAATGAAGATGGTGCTTTTTGCTTTTTTTTTTTCTTTTTTTTAAAAAAACACTGAACTATAAAGCCTGTCTAGTCTGTTATCCTAAATTGGGCATTTTGTTGGATGAAGGAGAGCCATTTTCCCCTTATGGATAAAGACTTTAGATATAAGAAATATATTTTTGAGATTAAGCTGTTTCTTCTCCATTGACAGGAAAGTGATTATCTCTCCCATTCCTTTCACTGTCCTAAGGTGTCAGAACCCCCTGACCTCAGACCATACCCCCTCTCCCGCCCATCCCAAATGTTCTGCTTAACCGAGGCCCTTCTTCTCTGCGGTGAACCAAAATATGAAGAGCACAGAGCGAGCCTGAGGGGCTCGCAGTTATATTTACTGTCTGCTACGAAAGAGAGGAGAGAGAAGGGGCGGATGGGAGGGGTTTAAAAAAGAAGAGGAAAAAAAGAAAACACAGGAACGCAAAAAGAGGGAGACAGAGGAGGGGTTGCTATGGTAACGGAAATATGGCTGCTCTTCAAAAACCTTGAATGTAGGTGGTGGTGAGATGAGTGTAGCCTATGTGTGTTGTTTTTTTTTGTTTGTTTTTTTCCCACGTCTTTCGTCTTTCCCTCTCAGTTCTGCAGATATCATTGATGTGCTGGATCCTGTTTGATATCACTGAGAACTCAAATGCCATCAGCCTGTTTGTTTTTAATATTTATTTATTTTCATGGCCTGAGGGTAAGGTTTTTAGGCAGTATGCAGACCTTAGAGGGCTATTGTGAAATGTAGGTTAGGCCTAACAGACCACCAATCGAGTGGGGGGGGTTTTTTTGTTTTTTTTTTTTAATTTAATTTTTTTCGGGATATAGAAAGGCTTAAAGTGTTGTTTTTGTTGTCTTTAACTGAAGGAAGAGTATGCGACTCTGACGGTGAAATCAGGGATGTTTTGGTATCAAAAGGTACATTTTATCTTGGCTGTTATGATGTTTGAAATATTGTAATAGTTTTACTTCCAAATATGGAATCAGGAGGGCAGGAAAGAATCACTGAGTGAGTTTCGCCCTTTGCCAAAAGATGACAGCAGGGGTCGTTGTCAGAGGCAGTTCACTGTTAGATGCTGGATATAGTAGGGCAAACTGTCTTAATTGTCTTCATTAAATTAGCTCATATTTCCTTCACTCATCCCTCCCCTTTTTTTTCCCCTAGAAATATTTTTTGAATTGTTTACTTGGCAAACTGTGGAGCAACTTCCTGACACTAGACAAAGAAGCTTTGACATATGTGCACCCCTAATGAGTTTAGTTAATCAGTTTGGAATGTCAGTCAAGGGATTTTATAACAAGTTGACTAAGGACTCGTATGAGCATCCCGTATTAATATAATTTTGAGAAAAACATTGTCTATCCTATTGATTACCTCGAATGTCAAGTAACTAAACAGAAAAACGGACTGCAGCATGTCTGAGTTCATGTTACAGGTTCGGCTCTGGGTCTTGGCAGAAATGAGGGGTCTGATTTTTCAATATGAAAATGGGACAGTTCAGTGGCATCGAATAGGACTGGGTAGTGATATAGATTAACACCTCAGTGACAACAGATGCGATTTTATTCACAATATATTTCCTCTTGTTGTTTTTTACTGTTAAAATCTTTGCGGCTTTCTGTGTGTAACACACTGGTAGTTCATTGCTGTGGCGGTGACACATGAAGAGCGAACCATAACATCTTGTCTTGTGGATTTGGTTTTTGTGGAGCCTTTTTTTTTTTTTTTTTTTTTTTTTTTTTTTCCCCCCTCCCCTGTTATTTCTCACTTCTTGTCTGCCACGTTTATATGAATGTAGACTAAGTAGTAGTGTATACTGTGATGAGTAATTTATAAGCTCTCGTACCCAGCAGCGAGCTCTAATGTGTCCTGGGTCTATCCCCAGGCCATTTCCTGATAGGACCTTACCTCACCTAAGGAAGTGCACATCAGGCATCCCCTTACCCGGCTCATTTCAATGTGGAGGATTAGCAGCTTTAATCTCGGCTCCTCCCGAACAATCAACCTCCTCAACATGTCTCAAAGGGAGAGCAGAGATACTCTTTGGAGGAAGCTGATTTCTGCCACTCGTATCTGCAAGCTGATAGTAATTGGTGAGGGTGGGAACATAGGTTGATCTGTAAATTGACAACTTCATGTCCATGCTCAGCTCTTTCTTCACCACAGTAGATCGGCACCACTTGCATATCATTGCTGATACTATAGCAATACATCAGTTAGTGTCCCGCTGCACAGTCCTCACTCTTACACACGGTCCTAAGTTACTTTAATTCTTCCACTTGGGTAAGAAATTCATCTCGAGTTTAGATTGGGTGGTCCACCCTTTTTCCAGCTGAGAAGCATGGCGTCAGCGGTAGAAGTACCAATGTGAACCAGACTCTTAGGACAGATGAACATGGAGGAATTGGTTGGTAACAACAAGCAAGTACCCATACTCCCACAGGACACCTTAAGGGACACAGTTGAATGTTTTCTCGAAGTCCACAGAAGACTTATCAACTTCCACTGCACAAATTTATTGGCAGAGCATTTGCATCGGCTCATTATCCTTAACTGCCATTGGCTATTTTCAAATAAATAGTTGACCTGTCAGTTCTGGATATCTTATGTTCAGGTATGATTGAATTTGTGTTCAGTCAGAGGTAGAGAACTAAAAGGAAAGCTAAGATTTTTGTTTCCTTGGCACATGTGAGACTTTCTCTTACTGTGCTCTTTACCAGTTTGGTGTTGCCATTTTTGGATTATACTAGAGTAGCTTTGCATGATCTAAAGTTCAAACTAATCCCAATTCATCTTTTACTTTGTCTTGATCGAGCCTCGGTCTGCTTACTGTTGCAATTTTGCTTTGATTGGGGACCCTCACGATAGGTGTGACCCACACTGTAACTATGATCCTGTGTCTTTGTGCTCAGGTACAGGAGAAAGTGGCAAGAGCACCTTCATCAAGCAGATGAGGATCATCCATGGAGCTGGATACTCTGATGAAGATAAAAGAGGCTTCATTCGACTTGTTTATCAAAACATCTTCACCTCCATGCAGTCCATGATCCGCGCCACTGAGAACCTCAAGATCCCCTACAAATATGAAGACAACCGGGTAAAGGCTATTGTGGTTTTCTCCTGTTAACTTTTATTATTTTAAAAGAGCTTCCATGCCTCTGTGCAATGAGGATTTTGTAAGATTCCCTAAGAAATCGACTAGTGCAGATTTATTTATATTGCTTTCTTTTATAGGGACGGGTCAGGAATGAAATTTATTAGTTCGTCAAAAGTGAAACTGAAGCAGTGTAGCCCTTTTTTTTTGGACGACATCCTCAGTGCAGATGCCATTTTCTTTCTTCTCAGAGTTTGACCAACTGTCTTTTTTAAAATCTTTCCAAGAAAGAACTTCTGGCACGCAAGAAGTGATGCATTTAGTTTGTCTAGCAGAAACATTATCTTTGGAAAAAGTAGAATAGGTGGGTGGTTGGGATCGGATGTTTGGTCTAAACAGACAGTGGAAAAAATCTGCTGTTTGCAGAAATATCAAAAGTCTACAGCTGAAAACTGAAATGACTGGATAATTCTTGTAGTTTTTAAAAAACATAGATCTATATTTCTGTTTGCTGTGTTGTGGCCATGTATGTCAGATCTTTTGTTACTTACTTCACCTTTTGTCTTCCCAGGCTAATGCTATGCTTGTGAAGGAGGTGGACATTGAGAAGCTCAATAGTTTTGAGCAACCATACATCACAGCTATTAAAACCCTGTGGGCTGATCCAGGAATCCAGGAGGCCTACGACCGTCGCAGAGAATACCAGCTCTCTGACTCCACAAAATAGTACGTCTTTTCACCTCGCTTTGCAGACGATGGTCATGGTATCTGTGTAATGTTTCAGAATGTTATTTATGAGCTGCATGTAATTTTTGTCTGTAATGCTGGTTTGGGAACATTTGTCACCTATTTAACCATTTTATTTTTGGCCTTGTGTAAGACCCATCTTGTTTGGTATCAGTTTTAAATTACTATAATTTAAGTGTAGTCGATGACTGATGTATTTTTATTTTTTTTTTTAATGAAAAATAAGTCTGTTCCCAAACCTGCATTAAAAATGTTGCATTGGTCTCATCTCATGTGAAAATGAAATGAGACCAACCAAGAAACGAGAAATATGATGCGGGGGTGCCTGTGCTTAATTAATGTGAGACTGAGCAGCTGCAATATAAAGAGCTGTTTCACTAAATTCAAGGTCATTGTTTCTCTCTGCGAAGCTAGGTTCAGCCTGACGTAAGTTTAAAAATATATATTTCATGATTTTGGGGGGGAACTGACACTGTGTGTAGCAGGGACACAGTTGTCTTCAGAGGTCAAGATGCTAATTTTCAGAGTAATTAAGGTGTGGTTGGATGTGTGGGGTTGGTGTCAGGTTCTGTGTGGGTTTCGGTGTATATGCTGGGCAGAGCAGCACATTAGCCTTTTGTCCACTGGAAAATTTGGCTGACAAATTACAAAAATCTCCTGTTTATTTGACAATCTCTCATGAAAATGGCACTATTTAGCTTTTAATTGATATTAGTGTAATTAGTTGTACGAGGAAAAAAAAGACTTGTTATTGGAGAGAGACTGATTTCACTGGCCCATCCAACTAAATAAGAATAAACACTGAAACCACTATGGAGCCCCTTATTTTACCCTGAGCTTGAGCTTCATGCAGTCATCAGTGAAAACACACTAAAGTAAGTCTTACAGTAGCTTCCAATTTCTGTGTCCAGATTGGCTAGAAACGGTGCCATTTGTCTTTAGAGAAAAGATGCACTGCTAGTAATTGTTTAAAAAAAAAAAAAAAAAAAAAAAAGAACTTGGTAAGGTGTACACCCTTTGTGTCACAATACATGACTCCAGGGTGCAAAGCCAAAGGCCATCGCTCACTCTTTAGTGCCCCCTGGTTGTGCTTGCTCTGTACTGCAGGTCAAGTTTGTGTGCATGCAGATGCGTTTGCAGTTTGACATCAAATATGTAAGGTTTGTATTTGTTTAAGCATGCGTATGACAGAATGAAATGCAAGTAAATCATTGAATGATGTCTTCAGTTCAGTGTTATCCACACTGTTCGTGTATATCTCCAGTTACCTTAGTGATATAGACCGTGTGACTGCGGAGGGTTATGTTCCCACCCAGCAAGATGTACTGAGGGTCCGTGTTCCCACCACGGGTATAATAGAGTACCCGTTTGACCTGGAGAACGTCATCTTCAGGTACTCCCTCAAGGCACCAGGACTGCAGCGTCACCATGACTAGAGGACACAAACCACTGATGACTGTCAGTGTAAAAGAAGTAGCTCAGAATCATTTATTTCCAAAAAAAAGATTAAAGTTGGGACAAACAATACTAACATGAGTAGATTGCTTTGTCCTATGAGGCTATCAGTGGTTTGTGTGTAGCATCGTCTTCTAGTTCTGGCCCCAAGGGGAAAGGAGAACCTAAGGCCAGACATGTTGCACTGAAGGGAGCAGCAACAAAGTACAGATAAAGAAGGATTAGGCAGAGATGTCAAAGATTCTCCAGGAATTTGTCATGAAATATTAGACAATTGGATGCACATTGAAAGGCAGAAGAATTTAACCTTTAAAGAAACAAAGGGGAATATGTTTCCCGTTGTCCTTGATGTCAGACTTGTCCAATCCTTGTTTATCTGATACAGGTGCTGCTGTTTCCGCTGCTAAAGTCACTGCTGCTGTCACCGATGCCACCTACACTGTCTGCACCACCATATTCCACAAATGTCTTGACCTCAGTGTCCATGGTCAGTTAAAGATAAACTGCTAATGTCAAAGCTCTGGGAATAGTGTTGGTGGAGCAGTGGCACTAACACCTTTTTGTTTCTGTGATGCGGCCTTTTCTGTGAGTCTTCTTCAACAGGACTGATCCACACTTTCCTGGAATGGCTGTGGTGTTGCGGTAATTGCCTGCCACGCTTTATATAACTGTTTTCCTGTCTCTCCCCTCCCTCCCTCTTCTTTTTTTTTTTTTTTTTTTTTTTATATTCCTTTTTCCTGACTGGCTCGTTTGTAGTTATCTTTCGGATCTGGATCGTATTTCAGATTCCAACTATCTTCCCACACAGCAGGATGTACTCAGGGTGCGCATCCCCACTACAGGAATCATAGAGTACCCCTTCGACTTGCAAAGCATCATTTTCAGGTAGAAAGACGGCTGTTTTGGCTGCGTCCATTCATGTTTTGTCGTGACGTCATTAACTCATTTGATGTTTTATTTTTATTTTTCTTCTCCCCCAAGTCCCAAATAAACCATCTATTTTTTTCCTCACAATGACTGAAAATAACTCAACACTTTTGATTTATCAATGCGGGTTCTTTGTCTGTATCCCATCCCATACTCTCTTCAATCATTAAAAAGTAGAAGTTGTCATCTTTTTACAGTCTCCCATAGTTACATACCTACCTGGCGCTATGAACAGCAGTCACATGCACACAAATCACAGTCCCCTAATGAAACAAAGTCCTACATTTTGGTGCCCGGTCTCTGTAAATGGGTCACCTCCTCTATTCCTCTTCCTCTCCGGCTGGCAGAAGAAACGAGGTCGTCCTCTCCGCGGTGGAGGAATGTTATTTCGGGCAGCAGGTCCTGCAGGGCCTATATTGGCCCTGGGTCTCTGTGGACCACTGTGGACTGGGCCACCACCAGGGGGCACCAGTGAGCTGTGACTTTAAGCTTATTTGTACGACTGCTCTGAAGGCAAGTACCTGTGCATCCAGAGGTGCTTGAAAATACTCTGATATAAATTGGAGAGATGCCATTTATCTGCTGTTTCATCAGGCAAATGTTCTTGACTTCAAAGATTTAATTAAATCAATTGTCACAAAGGGGCTTAATGAAACTGGGACCTACAGTCCCAGATGAGTGAAGGCTGACCTTGTCAAGGAGAAGCTCAAGAAACCTGAAACCACATGAGGACTCAGAGTATCTCTTAGGTTTAATCTTGACTCTAAATGCTATGCCTATGACTGGCTTCAGACTTTTTTTTTTTTTTTAATTTTGGCTTACCTACTGCCAGCACATGTGCTGAAATCAAACTGAAATGCAAATTTTTTTTTATTTTGTAAATTGCCTTCCATATCTTTGCTTCCAACACGCTCTCGGCTCTGCCTCCTGTCCTCTGTCACGCCCCCCTCCCCAGCTCTTGTTTTATCCTGTCTTATGTCTCTCTGGTGTCCTTTTTGTCTTTAACTGTGCTTCAAAGCATTTACAACTGTTATGTTCTACTCTATCGCACACACTGGGGAAGGGTGAGAAAGCTTTGTAGTAGTGAAAAATGTGTTATGAGCTTCTATTTTCAACATGACACACAAACAGAAGTACAGACTAATCTGTTATCAACTAAAACAGTTAACTGTTGCTAGGGCCATAAAGAGTTTCAGGTGAATATGCCACAATACGCTACTAACTATATGAGACTACTGAACAGTTAAAATTCACCTATGCACCCACCTGTGCATGTTAGTGGTCTATAATACCTGTTACATACTGGGTGGGGTTAGCAATACTGAGGAGGCAACAATTTCTTGTATGGACATAACTGGAATGACTGTTTTTGTAGTTTCTTTGGTTCATGTTTGTAACTTGGGCATTTAGCAAACAATAAAAGTAACACAACTTCCTAAGTTCCTTCCTGTTTCTATTGTCTGTCTTAAATGGAAAGCTTGCCTGGTGGCGTGCATGACTCACACACAACAAAAACACGTGCACGCTCCACATCTGTGTCTGTGTGTGGGTTTTGTTTTGTTTTTTTTTGTTTTTCCTGTATAGAGAGATCTGTACACTGATACACTTGAAAGTATTTCAAAGAAGATGTTGAATCCATCAGGGTTCTTGTTTCAGCAACTTTAAAATGAAGTTAATAGGACCAAATCTTTTAACAAATGGTCAGGACCCAGAATAAATGTTGGGCCTATTTCTGCTGTCTCTTAAAAATGACAGTGAAAATATGCTTTGATGGGTCCCTGGATGAAAGGCTGAATCTTTTATGTAGGTCATATGCAGAAAATGTTTAAGGGGGATGTACTCCAGTGAGAGAGTTCTTCTGTTACTCAAAATGGAATGAAACAGAAGTGTATCTTGTTGAAAAGGCCAGGTTAAGTTGTGTATTAGTAATTCATAGAATATGCAAGATTTACGCTTGTGTGAGTTCACTAAATGCGTCTTGATGGATTCAAAATCTTTGCAGAATCTGTAAGAATAAGCTTCTCAAGCCTTGCTAGAGTGCGAGGACTCTTGAGAGCTTAAACTTTTGTTTAACACTAAGCACTCTTTTAGTTCCATTAATCACTTACCATAAACTAGGCCACCCAAACTTGCATGCTAATTTATTTTTCCCCCCTTCTTTTTTTCACTTTTTATTCTCCTTCGCCTTCATCCTGCCATCAGGATGGTAGATGTAGGGGGCCAGAGGTCAGAGAGGAGGAAGTGGATTCACTGCTTTGAGAATGTCACTTCCATTATGTTTCTTGTGGCGCTGAGTGAGTATGATCAGGTCCTGGTGGAGTCAGACAATGAGGTAAGTGCGACAAATGGTTTGTATTTAGAGTATTCTGGATATTTTAGTCTGAAGATGACTTCAATATTGACGCCAAATTAACATTCTGTTTCTGCTCAACACTGTTCTCATCAGAACCGCATGGAAGAGAGTAAGGCTCTGTTCAGGACTATCATTACCTACCCCTGGTTTCAAAACTCCTCTGTCATCCTCTTCCTTAATAAGAAAGACCTGCTAGAGGAGAAGATCACCTACTCACACTTGGTGGACTACTTTCCCGAGTTTGATGGTGAGATCATCTACGTGTTTGTGTTGAGTGATTGACACATGCGTTTGGTTCCTGCTAGAAATCAGACTTGTCACAATATCATCGCTTTCGATTGATATTCAGATGAGGGATTTAAAGATGTGCACTGTGTTGGTTATTCTGTCAAAGACATGGATGATAGCAGTGTTAATAAAGTGATAAGCATCATATGTGCCAGTGTGATGTTAGTAAAACTGGGTTTGACTCAGCTGAGCTAATCCACAAATCAGTTTGAAGCAACTTTTCCTTAGTGTGGACCAAAGTTGTGAAGGTGACTTGAAGTACAATGCACACTCGCACATCCTCACCCATTTCTGCATTTTAGGTCCCCAGAGAGATGCACAGGCGGCGCGGGAGTTCATCCTCAAGATGTTTGTGGATTTAAACCCAGACAGCGACAAGATCATCTACTCTCACTTCACTTGTGCCACGGACACTGAGAACATCCGCTTTGTGTTTGCAGCTGTCAAAGACACCATCCTACAGCTCAATCTCAAAGAGTACAACCTGGTGTGAGGGCTCAAATGCGACGCACATCTCCTCCCCCACTGCACAAATGCACACCTCTTTGGGAATGTGCCGTCAGCTCCACATGCATTACACAGCACATCACTCCAGCTCACATACACAAACACACACAGCCGCAGATGTGCTCGCATGCACGCACACAATCCCTCCCCCAACAGAACCGTTTTTTTTGTTTGTTTTTTTTCTCCCCCTTTCTCCCAGTACAGTGAACCCACAGATCCTCCCACCTGCAGACGTTGCCCCTCTTCTTTCACCAAAGCCTCTTCCTCCTCCTCTCGGCAGCTTGCTGTGTTAGTCTTCAGTCCTCCCAAAGCTGCTCTGTGTGTGTGGGTGTGGATTTGGCCCCGGCTGCTGGCTCTGGCACACAAACCTTTCACACGAGCTATACAGTGACTGGAGGGGATTTTGGTGTGAGTGCGTGTGTGTGTGTTTGTGTATTGGGGGCATCATTGATTAGAGAGGATCTGTGTTTCGGTGAATAGCGGCATCATACCCCCTGGCCCTTCGGAGTTTACCTTCAGCAGTGCGAGAGCAGATCCTCCGTCGTCTCCTTTCCACGCTCCTGCCAGTGTGGAATTAACAGAGTTCCATATTTTCTGACACAATCCGAGGACCTGAGAGATACTTCAGAGCGACTCGGTGGGGGACGGGACTGAGGATTCTGTCTCCATCTTGCGTCTATGAATGTACCCACCAGTGTGAGCATCGCAATCACAAAAAATAGAAAAAAATATATATTATGAAGTAAATGCATATGTAAACACTTAAAACATGAAGGAGGGAGGGGAGCAGGAGATGGCTAATCAAAATCTGTTAATTGCTGAGATTTGTAAAAAAACAAACAAACACTTTTTAATGTATTTAACAAGTATGATTAAATGGAGTGGTTGTAAGAAAATTTTGCAAGGCGACAAAAATTTAAAGAAGCAACCAGAAATTTACATGACAATAGGTATCCTTTTAAGATCTTTTTCTTTTTTATGTTTAAGTTGATCACATGCTTCCCTCCTCCAGATGTTATCTATATGGATTCACAGGAACAATCTTCCAAAGTATCATCAGTGAATCTGGCTCCACTATTACCCACCCAATGCCCCATTATGAGACACTAAGTAGCGGGTGAGAGGACAGCTGCTTTCAATGAGGCTCTGCTCTGATTGGTGGAAGCGGAGGGGAGCTGATGTCATCAGTGTTCAGAGCACATCTGCAGCTCGGGCTGCGAGTAGCTTAATTCCACAAAAACAAAAAAAGCTGCAGTGCCCGCACTCTAAGGCACGAGTAGAATCCATGCGGTAACATCTGATGACATCACTCAGCCGTCCAATCAGACACACTTCCTATAATGGGAGGTGCTTCTGTTTACTTTCCTTAATTTGTTTTTTTTAAACTGTATAGTCACTTTGTTTATAAAAAGAAAAAAAAAAGATTGCTTAATGTTGAGTGATTTAGAGGAAGGGGTGGTTATGAACCTTTCACAGAAAACACACTAAAGTCTGCAAATGTTTGTGTATATCTGTTTGTAAATACATATACACAAAACACTCCTGTACAGAAACGCTCTGTGGTACACCATCTTTGGCAAAAAAAAAACAAACGTACAAAAAAAGTATTCACATACATATTTTTCTTTTGTGTTTTTCCTATGAATTTATGGTAGTATTGATACTGTGATTATGGATTTTTGTTCACTTGATTAATAGGACTACACGCAGCTGATTGGTGTTTAGGAAACAAGCGGCAAGGGCGCAAGAAAGGGGGATTTACTCCCAACCAGCCTCAGAACACCTCACTACTCCATTAGCTCTGTCTCTAGAGTTATTCTAACTAGGGCTGGTTTAAAAAAGAATCTTCACAGTATGGGGACAAGATAATTTTAAAAGTAATTAAAGATTTTTTTTTTTTTAATTTATATAATTTATGGACCAGGTTTGAAGGTGTTGATAATTTGACTGCTTTCGATTTTGTTGAGTTTGTTTTTCCTCTCCGCCTAACTTGAGTCTGAACTGCTGTAAAAATGAATGTCTGGTAGTGTAAGGATCTTATTTCTGCTTTCTCTTTCTTATTGAGACCTTTCCAGTTGTACTTGCGATGACATCTCCATTCATGATGAACCTGTTTTTCTTTAGGAGCCCTCACATTTTCATTTTTTATTTTAAGAAATTCATATTTTTCTGTTTATAGATGCAGTGCTGTAATGAATACCTAAGAAAATGTACAGTGTGAACATAGTTGGATTTTTTTTTCTTCTTTTTTTTGCGGGGGGCGGGACGGGTCTGGCTCGTGAGTAGTGCCAGTGAAGTATGGATATACTTCCTTTTTTTTTTTTTTCTCTCTCTCCTTCCAGTGTCTTTGACCTTTTCTACAGGTGACTTACCCTTCATCCTCATTAAGGGCTATCACAGTGCATAAGGCATCAGACAGTGGGGAGTGGAGTACAGGACCACAGTGAACCAAGTCATCCAATACTAATGTGTTTATAAATGGAGATTACTTGCAGTATGTGCTTTAAGAAGTATAGGCAGGGTGTTTGTGTGTGTAGAGAGTTTACCACCACTAAGCAGTTTTCTTAATGCATTTAAGTATCGGGCCCTACGGCCAACCTGATCTTCACTACGTTTTGTTTGCATTGGTATCACAGAGTTACCTGTGACACCCTGTGCAGTATAGAAACACTTATCAGTAAAGACACTACTACCAGGACAAGTATTGTGTGTTTTCCAGAGTATTTGAGCTATAGATGATAGCCAGGAATTTATTTTTAATTTTTTTTGTGTGTGTGTGTGTGTGTGTGTGTGTGTGTGTGTGTGCGCATATTTTCACCTGTCCACATTTAGACGTTGATTTTCTAGGCAGCCATTACTGTCAGCTGAAGCCAGTAGAGGGGTCTGATTTGCTCCAAATTCGGCCTTTCTTTGCGTAGAAGTTGTTGTTGTTGTCGTGTGATAGCTACCTCTTAAATCATGGACTTGGGCACATAAACTTGGGCAACTTTTCCGCATTGTCAGACTCTGCTGCGTTATCATGTAATTACATAGACAACACTAAATATTCCCTGAGAAGTGGGAACTTTTTTTCTAAAGCCCCTTAACATTTAAGTTTCTTGAAATCCTCATCCACTATCCAAGAGCAGAGGTCTGTGGAAATTTACAGTTTCTCTGAAGTGACTTGTTTGTTTTCTTTTTCTTTTTTCTTTTAAATGAGCGGAAACCAAAGGCTACACAAGTCAGTAGTTCAACTTAAAATGTAGGTATGCTTCAAAAGTGCTAAGTGGTGAAATAATGTCTGAACATTAATGTATACATATATATTTAAAGAAAAAACAACACCAGTGTGGTTCTTAATGGCCATTTCTGTCTGCTGAAAATGACCCTGCTTTTGTGGTGACAGCCAACTATTTGGTCTGCTGTCTTAAGGAGGAAATGAAGTGGGATGACTAAATCTGTATAAATCCCCAAGTATTTATCAGTAGTTGTGTTATTATTTACTGTGTGTGGAGTGCAGCTCGCTTTATTGGTGACGAACCATTTCGAACTTGACTCTTCAACTCTGGCACATGGTGAAGGGCCACGTGGCTGTCGGTGTGGGTTTGTTAGCAGGCCAGCGTTGCACAGCATGTTATTTTTGTGACACATTTTTGTCTCAACATATGAGCGGGAAAGGGGGAGGGCAGTTGTTATGATAAATAATTATCCTGTCTTTAGCATTAACTTGTTAAAACAAAAAAAAAAGACTGTTTTCACTACAACATTTATTTATTGCCTTTCATTGCCTTGACTAACAAGAGATGGTAAACCTGGCCCTGTGCGGTTTTCCTTTTGCCACGTTTGGGCGATCAGGGTTGTGTGGCGCCCCCTTCCCATGGGCTCGTTGTTGGACTAAGGGGCATCAAACGTATCTTTTGGACATCAGTGTAAAGTTGGTGCATACTCAAATATTTCCCCCTCCCCTTTTTTTTTTTTTTTTTTTTTTTTTTTGGTGATTTATTTATTTTTTCTTCCTCTTTCTCTGTATGATAAGACATTACCAGAACACTATTTTAGGACCACTTGATTTAATTTCCCTCACTCAAGTGAAACCCGAAGGTCAATTGTGTAGTGGTGTGTGTATAAAATGCTGTTTTGTTTGTTTTCTTTCTCTTTATTTTGTATGTAAACCAAATGTAAATTATGTATTATACTGAGTGTGCCAACCCCACTCTCTCTAGAGCCAGGCTCTCTCTCCAAGTGCCAACGCTGTGGTCATTTATCAAAAGGGCCACCACCCGAGATGGTCCCCCTTTTTAAATAAAACACACCAGAGACTAAAAGGATCCATGATTTAAGTACACACGAAGACTTTATTCTGTATTTAAGATCGAAGATTTAGGAGATAATCTGCTGTTTTCTAAGAAACTGTAATTATAATTGCATGTGCTGTTTATTTTGTGTTGGAAGTGAGGGCTTGGATGTTTTCACTGAAGCAGAGCCCTTTTACGAAGGGGTTTCAGTCAGTTGGTTATTATCAATTTATTGATTTACATAACTCTTGCCATATTTTTTTTTTTTTTTGTGTTTCATGTATTTGTTTCAACCACTGTTGCCTGATCCTCATTCAAACATGAACATGACTTATGATCATTGCCGCCTTCTAAGAGAGAAACATAATGACAAGGTATCTGTTTTAAATTGAAATAAATTTGTTCCTATACTTGCTGATGATGTGTTGCGTGGGTTTTATATCTTCAGTTGAATAAAAATCGAATTCTGATTGGTAATGTCAAGTTGATGATTAAAGCCGGGGTAGTCTGTATTTATTTGAGATCTGAAAGAGCATGACCTGGATTCATTTTTCTTCCTTACTTAATTTTTGGGGGCATATTAGGCTTTGTTAGACAAGACTATGTAGGTTAAATGGGATCGTGAGAAGGTGAGTGTCACAAACTTGAACCCAGATTATTACTCAGGATTATAGGTACATGGGTTTCCTGCCTGGGGTCTTTGACCAGTCACAGGTTTTTAGGGACTGTACATCCCTAGAAGACGATGATGATGATGATGATAAAGAAGATAGATGTTCAGCCTGATTCAAATGAAGACTTCCCTGTAGGAAAACCATCCCAATGTTAACATGTAGGGTTTAGAAGAGCAAACCCATGTCATGCTTGGAAAAGCCTTTAAGCAATGTGTTTTTACCACAACTACTGCAGGTCAGCTGATTAATATTTTCCTCGTGATGTGCAAGTGTGTTACTGTGGCAGCAAAGTGGCTTTGTCACATGTAACTAATAATGTAACATTCTAACAGTGACCGCTGAGTTAAATCAGTCAGCCTGATGTTACAGTAATGTTGTGGCTTTAGTTGCCTACAAATTTTCAGGAAAAAAAAAAGCAAAACATAACTTAGTACTTGGTGGAAAAACCCTTGTTGACAAGTACCGCGGTAAGACTTTTCTTGTAGCTGTTCACCAGGTTTGCACACATGTCAGGTGAGAGCTCTTCCTCCAAACACCCAAGAGAGATGTGTGCAAACCTGAGAGACTTTACTAAAACTCTAAATCCTTTAGCTTTCTTAGCTGCTGTAAGGCAACTTGATGCTTCAACTCTCTCTACAGATTTTCTATACGATTTAAGTCTGGAACCTGTACAGTGTAGTAGCAGAAATCCCAGTTTAGATGTCTTCATTTATTCTTTAGGATGAAAATGAACATTTTATGTTGGACAGTGAAATGACCACATTCACTTTTTTTTCTAGATTTTAAAACCTTTGTGGTTTCTTTTTTTCTTTTTTTTTTTAAACCTTCCTATGTCATATTCTGATTTCACTGTAAGATGCCAAAAGCTGTTCAGCGTAATTTTAAGGAAGTCTGTGCACAGTGGAAGGCCGCATTCCTAACCTCCAGAGGGACTGTCCATGCAGCCATAGAACTTGTGTTAAAATCCTGAGGACCAATGGGAGGAAGGTTGGATAAATGGGATTCCACCTGTAGTCGCAGTAAAGCTGCTGCAGATATAAACCAAAGGCTTCATTCCATCTTCAGAAAAACATTTAGCCTTTTTTTAAATACAGTTATGTCCTTAGGTATTTGAACAGTGGCAGATGTTTTGTAATTTTGCCCCTGTACACCACCAACGAAGTGGATCATACAGTCAAGATGTGATTAAAGTGGAAACTTTCAACTTTAACTCAAGACACTCGGTAAAACTGTTTAGGAATACAGACATTTTTATTCATAGGCCATAGGCCGTAGCATTACACATAGCTCTCCTCAGTAAGGATGTTTTTCTAGTACAAAGTCCAAATATGTACATGTTCTAATTAAACGGCTAGTCGTCCGAATGTCAGCATCACACCCACTACCAGGTGGTATGCGCATGTTTAAGCTTCCCAAAAAAACCAGACCCAAATCAAATCACATCCACATCAGGGGGAATCCTGCAGGGTCAGTGCTGCGTATCATCAGCAGAAGTAGGTCAGTCACAAAGATCCAAAAAGTCAGTTATGTTGTTTTATTACACATTCATAATTGCACAATGTTTTAGCATAATTCAACAATGGCATCCTTTAAAAGTTTCCAAGAATGAAATCAGACCACTGTAGTATGAAATATGAAACTGAGCAAAAACTCTGGAACAACATTTGTCTGTCAAGGCTGGGCAATGATGTCAATTTCAGTAATTTCTAATTTAACAATTTCACCTTGTGTAGAGATTGGCGCCCCCAAGTGGTAAGCTGTTTCTGCTTGCTACTTACTTCCTACTCACAGCCTGTCACAAAAACACAATTTGTTCATATTCCTTTAGTTGAATGAAGCATGCCAGAAATGTCACAGTGTGACATGTATATATCCTCGTAGGAGTTAGATGGGATCAAGACTTTGCATAGTACTGTACATTTTGCAGATGAAATAAAAAACAACTTTGTAGATGCTAAATTTCAGCACAAATGTTTCTTTAAAAAATAATTTAATTTAAAAAATCTATTGACACAAACCTAGACAAATTGTGACTTTTTGGGAGCCCTTTTAGTAATTCAGTCCCGGGTCTAAGACCTTATTTTCCGGCCCCAGCCCCCCTGTCTCCGGCCCTGGCTGCAGCCACGAGCCGATCAGTTCAGCTCTGTGTCACACGGGGCGCCCGCTCCTCCGCGGCTCACTTTGTTTTCCGCGTGATGCTGCTCTTCTCTTCAAAGCCGAGGAAAGTCAGGGGCTCATGTGTCAACATCCAGGGTTTCCCCGGGGAGGAATAGCATTAGCGTTATTCCAAATAAAGAAAAGCAAAACAAAACTCAAAAACGCCTGATGTTGCTTTGAAGAACCTTTTATTTTTGTTAACAAATTACTCCTCGGAAGTATCGGGGTTTTTTTTTACTTCAAAGACTAGAAGACGACCTAAGGCTCCTGCTGCTTTGACGTTAGCTAACGTTATTTTAAAGGATGACAGAGTACAAAGTGCGAATAGCGTCTCCAGTCATTTAATAACATCTGGGGAAACGTTAGCTTAGCCAGCTAGCCTGGTAGTTCGATTAGACAGAGGAAAGGCGGCGAAACACACTGCTGACATGATGTTTCCTCAATCGAGGCACTCGGTAAGTTGGCCGGTTGAACTTCTCCCCGGGTGGAAACTGAGCTAACGCTAGCTAGCAACACACAGCTGATACATATCGCTGCTTCCTGCAGGTAGCTGTCATCGTCACAGTGCAGGCACTGTGGCAGCTTAGCTCTTTACCTCGAACAAACGGCGAGCTATACGGCTCACTTATGTGCAGACACAGTCTATCGTTAGCTAGCTTCTCTTAAGACCGAGAAAGTTGGAGTGATGTTGTGCGTTGTTTAGACGGTTTTAACACCCCTTTTGCTACTTGCAGCAAACCACAACGCACATTTAAGCATGCATTCATTTTGAGAAAATATACTTTAAATGTTGCGAAAATAGGGCAGGTTTTTACTGAACATTTGTTAACTATTATAGGACTTTGTTTATTGGCGACTTTGGGGAATTAACACTTTAATTTAAAACGATCAATTGCTAGTATTAGTATAATAATGTGTAACAATAAGTGCATAAATGTGTGAGTACATAAAAGTGTGATTATTTACAAATGTACTGATTATTTTCTAGATCAAATGGCACATTACTTGTTGTGCAGAGTCAGACTCTTACAAAAAATATGTCCCACCTGACCCTCCTCAGGATCAGCTGATTTTGTGTGCCTGTGTTTGTTCAATAACCTCAATTGAAGCCATGGAAAATCTTACTTTCATACTCGATATTTTCTGAGTTAAATCCCCTGAAGTGCGTACAGATTGGTTGAAATAAGTTATAATTTTTAAGGCACTTTTAAGCCCCCATAACGTCTGAAGTACATGAAAGCTGAAATGCTGAAAAGAATGTATAGCCATTGTCCACATGAGCAACATTATTGCGTAAACAGCAGCAATGTTAAAGGTATCACTGATCAGTATGTGACCACTGCCTATTATGATGCACAGTTTTAGATATGAAAAGAAGAGAATGAAGATATTCATCTAGACATTCTGTGCCAGTCATTGTCCTGGCCCTGTAGAAATGACAAGTATCCGATACTAAGATCTTCAGTCATTGCTGTTGTTCACAGTCTGATGATAGAAGCAGGTCGACAGATAAGGGCTTGGCATTATGAAGAAGAGAAATTCTTAGAGAAGCAATGAAGGCTCCAAAGCTTCTGAGTACTTCGGAGGTTCTCAGGGCTCGAATGCTCCTATGTACTTTGATATTGTACATGTACACGATTGTCTGAAAATATTCATAGTATGAATGTAAAATTATGCACCAATTCATTAAATATGCTTAAGTTACTGTAAAAAAAAAAAATCAGGTAGGAGCAGATTTTATGTAAAAACAAAGATACTGGAGAAACTCAAACCAGAGTGTGCCTGGCATTTTTGTTTAAACAAAATCTAAATTCAGTTAGTTTCAAATCATTTTAGTCAACTATATTTTTAATGGTATATTAAATGTAGACAGATGTATCTACTTTCACTAATAGTTAGCAATAGCTATTAGTGAATGTGAAACAAGTACAAATTAAGAAAGCTGGCATACAGCCTCATATATGTTTATATGCCAAGTTCTGTTCAAAAAAAGAACATGTGCATGATTGTTGGCTAGTTTCAACATGTGACTGCTCTTTGCTGTTCCTCTTTCTGAGGGGGGTGGGCTGTGTCATATGTCTTTCCTCTCTGAACGTGACCATGGAACAACTTGCATGCTGTGCTTCTGTTTTACTTCTCCAGACCCGCCTAGCGATTCCTTCAATTACCGTTACACATTCTCATACGTTTGGAGCTTTTCCATTTTTTTGTCAAATTCAAAAACATGTAGCTCAATCAGTGAATTGACTTATTGTTTTATGCCTACAGGTTGAGCTAATGCTGATCGTTTCATTGCTACTGCAGGTTCACCCATTTCCGATCTAGCCAGTTTCATCACTTCTTTTTTGCACACCTGAAACTGGTCGCATTCGTGCAGAGTTGTGATTTCTGTGATCTCCATGTAACCGGCTGCATCGGGCCTCTCTCTTCAATCCCATAATCCGGCTGGAAACCTCTTGCTCTTGTGCCACTTATTTAGAGAGTAATGAGGTTTAAAGAACCAGATAAACCATGGATTACAGCTTTGGACTGTTGGTTTAAGTGTAGTCTATACATAACCGGACTTCTAATGCAGCCTCTAAATACCTCTCACATATGGTCAGCATGGACACACTTCTGTAAACACATTTCCTCAATCAACACACTTTGTGGCTCAGACAGATGTTTCATATCCATACCTTTAAGACAGCTGTGACTGTCTGTAGACAATTCACAGTTGTGTGCTGTTAATCAAACACCCAGCTACTTTCTTTATCTCATTTTATGATGTGCACACAGACATGTGTACATCGTAGGACGCATGTCTGTGTGTACATGGTACGGCTGAGTCTGAGCTTTCTTTTAGCTATCCTCTCAAAGGGTTAATCTGCTGCTTTCAAACAAACCTAAACAAACCTTCATTAAAACACACATGCTCTGCAGCAGGGAGCTCTCATATGTTCATGTAAAGGATGATGATTTTTCTTAGAATTTCTAAGTCGCCTTCTCGAAGCTGAAAATCAACCAGACACCTTCTTGTGTTTCTTAGGCATCCTCTCAGTCCAGCCAACCTCTCAAGTTCACCACCTCTGATTCCTGTGACCGCATCAAGGACGAGTTCCAGTTCCTCCAAGCACAGTACCACAGGTATTCATTTAACACATCCATACACACCTAATTTAATCTCTAATATAAGTCACACACTTTCTTCCTGCAGTGTTTTGTTGTTACTGTCTTTTGTGAAATGGCCTCATTTAAGGCAGCTAATTATTCAGAAATGGACTTCATAATGTCAGTCAGCTTTTAGTGAACTTACTTTCTTCACTCAAACGATCCTCAAAGTCATTTTTGTCATTTTATAGGCATGCTTCTGTTTTCAGAACCGCTGCCCCTTCTAGATTTTGGTGAAACAACATGAATTTGTCCTAGATATGGGTATCTGGTAAATAAATATATTTAAGGAATGTTCATTTTATTATTGTAAGGTTATTTAAACAAATGGTTTCATATTACAGTAAATGCTGAATGCCCTTTTTTTGCTGAAAAGTAGATGAGAGGATTGATATAATTCTCATGTCTGTATTCTAAACATGAAGCTTAAGCCAGCAGGCTGTCAGCTTAGCTCAGAGTAAACAAGACAAGTTGTGGAATTAGTATAATTCCCCCAAAGTGCAGTTATCCCCAAACAGGATGAATACATACATTTTGCTTTCGAGCTGCTCTTTCTCATATTATATTTCTACACTTCTTACCCAGTTTGAAGCTGGAGTGCGATAAGCTGGCTTCTGAAAAGTCAGAGATGCAGCGTCACTATATCATGGTAAGTGTGGTAACTCATTTCTGTGGTATGCTGCATATTTAGTTTTTAAATCTCCCACCACAGTCTCATAGTGTCGCAATAGATATGCAGAAATCCTCAGGTTTACTCACTGCATGATGAGGCACAGATAAAAAATGACTACACATCTCAAAATAGAGTATAAAATGCATACATGAAAGAGAGAGTAATTAATCAAAAAGGGTTGTTGTGTGTGCGCGTGTCTTTGTGTAGGCGTGTTCTAAATCTTTTACTTGTCATCCTCTGTGCACTGTAGTACTATGAAATGTCCTACGGGCTGAACATTGAAATGCACAAACAGGTAATCATCGTCTTCATTCATCCATCTGTCTAGTAACCCGGCTTTCTTTGTGTGTTGGTCTGACCATTTTTGTTTTTCATCTTTTGTAGGCTGAAATAGTGAAGAGACTAAATGGGATCTGTGCTCAGGTGCTGCCTTACCTGTCACAGGAGGTAATGATTCACCTTTTACTTAAACTTTACACCCACTGGCCCTTTTATTTTGGTACACGTTGAGAGTACCAGATTGGACCCATCTGGAAACAGTCTGGTCATTCTTCTCTGGCATCAACAAGGCATTTTGGTCCAGAGAACTGCTGCTCACTAGATATTTTCTCTTTTTCCCACCATTCTCCGTAAACCCTAGAGACGATTGTTTGGGAGAATCCCAGTAGATCAGCAGTTTTTGAAATACTCAGACCGACAATCACGACTTAAGTCGCCTTTTTTCCTCTAAATGATGCTCAGTTTGAACTCGAGCAGGTTGTCTTGGTCATGTCTACATAACTAAATGCCCAATGCTGCCTTGTGATTGGCTGTGTTAGCAAGCAGTTGAACTAGTGTGTGGAACAAATGGTAAATGGCCTGTATTTATATAGCGCTTTACTAGTCCCTAAGGACCCCAAAGCACTTTACATATCCAGTCATCCACCCATTCACACATATTCACACACTGGTGATGGCAAGCTACATTGTAGCCACAGCCACCCTGGGGCGCACTGACAGAGGCGAGGCTGCCGGACACTGGCGCCACCGGGCCCTCTGACCACCACCAGTAGGCAACGGGTGAAGTGTCTTGCCCAAGGACACAACGACCGAGACTGTCCAAGCCGGGGCTCGAACCGGCAACCTTCCGATTACAAGGCGAACTCCCAACTCTTGAGCCACAATCGCCCAAAGTGGTCGATGCGTGTATGTTCTCATAATATTGATGAGAAAGTTTTCTTTTCTTTGTTTTTTACTCCAACTTTCTGTTTTAAAGAGGAAATCTGTTTTTGTCGAAGCTTTTCTTGTGCGTATTTGTCTCTGAACTTGTGATCTTTGTTTTAGCATCAACAACAAGTCATGGGCGCTATTGAAAGAGCCAAGCAGGTCACACCTCCTGAGATGAACTCCATCATACGTGTGAGTTTGTCATTTGTAATGTCCACCAGATGTTGCTTCGTAGCATGCTGGTTAGGTAATTTTGACTGGGGATGGGCCCGTTTTGCTCCCTCATTGATGGAAATTTGTCTGTGAACACTTATTTCTAATTGTCAGGTTTCTATTGGCTGTGTGAACAACATTTACCACATTGTTGTTTTTGTGTCACTTCTGTTTAACCGTATTAATAGCAAGAGAATAAATGATGTGGTGTGGTTTGCTTTCTGCAAATTTGGAGAAATAGAGATATGAAACAGAGATAAAATGCCACGTTGGGTTTCTTTAGCATAATGATCACCACAGTCCTGCATGCTTGGAGTTTGTGCTGCAAGTGTGATAACTAATCACACTAGTTTTATAGTGTTCACACTTCTTTTTTTTACAGATGGTAAACTTATATTATCTAATGTGTTGTTTTTGCAGCAACAGCTTCAGGTGCAACACCTGTCCCAGCTTCAGGGCCTGGCTTTGCCAGTAGCCCCGCTTCCCCTGGGCCTCACCCCACCCACTCTGCCCGCCGTCTCCTCCAGCTCCGGCCTGCTGTCCCTCTCCTCCATCCTGGCCAACTACTCCCACGGCCAGCCCCCGGTAGCGAAGGAGGACAAGGCCAGAGATGTCGCAGAGAGAGCACCTAGAGGGGATGATGGAGACAAGTCAGACTAGTGCAGAAAGAGCGAGGAGGTTTGGAGAGGGATGGTATGGGGTGTAATAAATGTCATAAAAAAAGGAAAGGGTGTCTGGAGGCCTGTCTACTGAGTGTCAATGTAGAAGAGTAATTGCAAGGATGATTAGCAAAAGGACTTTTGTAAGTGCTGAAGATGAAACTCCTGAATGGCTGAGAGTAAATGTTCTTATTATTTAGTGGTAATAGACTTGGTTCAGGCTTCTAGACTTTAATAGATGTGTGGGGTTTTTAAAAAAAAAATTTTTGTTCAAGCCACTGTTGTTAGGCTTAAATCAAGATAAATGTTTTCCCATTTGGAGAGAGAGCTAAGAAGGAAACACAATAGCAGTACCCTGGTAGATAACCGTCAGATTTATTTTCTCTTCCATTTTTTGTTATCAGATCTGTTTAGTGTTTATTTCCACGTCCTCTGTAGTCCCTCTGATTGAGTCTCAATGCAGTCTGCCAGTCATAAAAAGCAGTTTTAACAACTCCACTCCCCACATACTGCTTCGCTGTTGCTCACGACTTGCTAAAATGAAATCATCTTTTTCCAAAACGTTAACTGGAGCAGTTTTGTCAGTAATTCCATTAATTTACTCTGTTAAGTGTTATGTTCTTCATTATTCCCAACCGTTGGATGCATTACCAGAGCTGTGTGCGCATTAGTCCCACATAAATCAAGTTGTGTTTTTTTTTAATTTCAGAAAGATCGTTGGTTTGTACAAATGGTAAAGTAGCCAACTTGGAAGTTAATATGTAGTAGGTAGGCCTAGCTGCCCCTGTGAGCTCCACATGGGATGTGGACCATTGACAAAAGATCATGGACCCCGCGTCTTTAAATGATAAGAATAGATGCTCTGAAAAAACCCCCAACTCATCTTGTTTTTGTAAACTGAGACAGGTTCTTATAAAACATAAAGATTCCTGTGTGTTAGAGTGAATGTGATTGGAAAGAAGAAAACACTTTAACTTTACTTTTAAGCACCTTTTGTGTTCTCCTTTGACCCCCCCCCCCCTTGTTCCTGCCCTTTCCCCCTGCAGGTCCACAAAATTGATCCCAAAATAGGATCTAAATGTTAAAACAGTGTGGTTTTGACATACAGCCAAGCGTTGTGTTTTTATAGGTTAGCAGAGCTTTTTAGTTTTAGCTGAGATTGCGTTAAGTACCACCTTTCTTTTTATCTGTGACTACACAAACCTGACATTCTCAGCATTTTGAAACACGAGCTGTATTCCAACCACATACTTACTGTCTTCATTATACACTATGGGTAGCAAGCTTTTCATGTAGGTAATGTGCAAAAAAATTTAATATGCTGTTTTTGTATTAATGAGAGTGACTTCTTTTAGCTTTGTTACCATCATGGAGATGTGGTGAGATTTTGTTTTCGGCTTTTTCTACCTGTGATCAGCTCCCACGTATAATTTCTTGTTGTTGGACAGTCATTTCCTCCCAGTTTTGTTTGAATTCTGACAAATGTGATTATTGAACAGAGCTGTAATTCACTTTCATTATTATTGTTATTATTATTATTATCATTAATAATAATAATAATAATAATAATAATAATAATAATAATAATAATAATAATAATAATAATAATAAAGATGAGCAGTATAGCTTTAAATAGCTTTATCACCTTTAATATAAATAAGGATGTTATGTACAAATAGCAATTAACCGTTTGACTCATTCATTAATATAGATTATTAAGATATCAAAATGTTATTGTTGAAAGAAGCATGATTAAAATGAATTGGATCTGCAGTGTTAAAGAGCAGCAGTTCAGCTGACCACTTCCAACCAGTCACATGAAGGTCAAACTAAGCATCAGAATGGGGAGGAAAGGTGACCGTGAACGTGGCACGGTTGTTGGTGTCAGACGGGCTAAACTGAGTATTTCCAAAACTGCTGTTCTACTGGGATTTTTCCCAGAGTACTGCGCGTTTACTTTATTCAAACGCCCTCCAGAGAAACCAGATCTCAATCCAATAGAGCATCTTTGGGATGCAGTGGGACGGGACGTTCGTGTCCTGGAAGTGCAGCCGACAAATCTGCAGCAGTTGTGTGGTGCTGTCATGTCGATGTGGATCATAATCTGTGAGCAGAGTTTCCAGCTTTTTGTTAAATCAATGACAAATGTTCTGAAAGCCAAAGGTATTCCAACCTAATACTAGCAAGGTGTACCTAATAAGGTGGCTGGTGAATGTAATTTGAAGTGGCTTACAATTACTATAATATGTTTTAAATGTAGTGTATTGATGTTGGAAACATCAGGAGGCATTCTTTGGTAGTTTAGCCATGTTAGACTAATTTAGACTAAAAGTTGATCAGTGTTAAACGATAACAGTAAAATGAATCTTTAGTAAATACGATCCAGGCTACACACACTCAACAACTCCAAACCTGCTAGTTTAGTAGTGCAGGTTCAGGCCTAGAGGTAAAAGCAGACTGTTGGATTTTTATGTTGTTATATCTGAAAAGGAGCAGCTGCTCACAGATGTTTTCAACTTTAACCGATAATAATAGGGAAATGATTCAAGTGACATCTAAGAAAATGAAGATGACCGTTTTCGAAAATGCTACCCAGGAGGTTATATGCGTGTTGATAATTTCCCATTTTTGTGATCTTATATATGAAAACTTGTATGCATAATGTTTGCAGTTGGTATGTGGTATAAAACTGGTGAACAGCTCAAGTTTATGGCTGAGAAATGTTAATTTTTTAGGCAGCAGAGGGCAGCAGTGCTCTTCCAGTGATTTATTATGGGTTATAAAAAGCATGGAAACAGCCCCAGGTTTATCTGTCTTATTCAGTCACATTATTGCTTTCCTCTCTTTTCGTTTTTATGATTGTATGCTGACCACAGGTACACTGCAGGTGTGTCAGCTGTCCCCCCCCCCCCCTGTAATGTGAGTGCTTTCCAGAGCTTTGATAACCCAGTTTTTAATGTCCAAGCATAACCCTTTTCCCTCTGTTTTAATTTGAAAAGCACTTAAGTTGTGGCTCACTGCTCCTTTTGTTTTTCTTCTTCCTGTCTGTGCAAGTGTTGGGGAGCTGGAGTATCTCCCTCCCTGGAGATCTGACTTCAATATATCGAGTGCGAGAACAGATCATTTAATCATTAGCACTCTTTATACTGACGTCAGCCTCTGTAGAAATCCTCCCTTGGCAAAACTCAGACATGTGAATGGTATGTGTGTTTGTTTTGCTGTGAAGGGCCAATTTGTATACATATGAATATATCAATATACATATTTTTTAAAGCATTTTTGTATGTTTCAAAGCTGCTTTTTAATGTGTGTGTATCATGGAGGACTTCGTTGTTGTACGCGTGCATTACAAGCCTACGCTACGAGAGGCACAATGTTGTATATCCTGTCTTTTTTTTTTTTCTCCTGTTTTCTCTTCCATTCATTCTCTCTCAGTAGGCTGTAACACTTAACTTTGTTTTCTAGATTTGTAAATGTTTTATCCTTTTTTTTTCTGTGCAAATGAAAAACTGTTAAATGTGTCTACAAACACAGTCTCATTTCAAAATACCCGGGACAAAAAAAACAAAAAAAAAAAAAAAGATGTAAACAAGCAACTGTGTACTCTGAGAATGAATCAACCTTTTAGCAGTAAGGAAGCGTCTCTGGTGCCTTACAAATAAAAGATGTGATTGAGAGTGGTCATTTTTCTTCTGGTGGCAACGCACATGGGAAGGGAAAAACAGTAAAGGGCATCGCTGTCGTTATCGCGCTGATACATATTAAGTCAGCGCTGAAATGAAACATTTGTGTTTTGCTTGATAGTCAACTCCTCTGCAGCTTGATGGAATAGTTGAGGCATGAGTGTTTTGTACTCCCAGTCCACTGAGATACATGTTGGCGTTTGGAGGAGTGACTCAACTAAAAATTCCTCTTGGATGAGGTATAACTGACCAGGTCAGATTGAAGCTGGTCTAATCAATATTTCTCATGTGAAAAGTTGTTCAGTGCTGTTAGTCTGATCCTCCTTATTTGAAGAAAAAAAACAAAACAAATTATAGTTTTGTGGGGAAAAGTTTTCACAGGACACCCCATCATTCAATAGCTTTTATACCATCTTTTAGCAGCAAACCTGGCTCGGGGTCGTTCACGACCCAATTTCAGCTAAACTTTAGTTGTTGGACATATGGCCTCTTAACTCTAGAATACTTTGGTGTACAGAGTAGTTCAACAAGCCCAGATCATAGGCCTCCACCACCATGCTTGACAGTTTGTACTCTGCATTCTGGTAGAAGACTTTGGTATCCCTTTTCCAGACATTGTTCCAGAAGTCTTGTGGTTTCTTCAGATGCAGTTTTGCAAACCTAAGCTGTGTTGCCATGTTTCTCCTGGCAACCCTTTTAAACAAGTAAACTTTGTCTTACTGCCCAAATCATCACCCATTATTACCATGAACGTTAACATTTCCCATCCTAGGCCTATTGATATTGATTTTTAAATTTATTTTTGTCAGTTTCTCTTGGGATGAATTTGTGGGAACATCTGCTTCTGGGAAGATTGCGGCAGAACCTGAATGCTCCAGACGAGCAAGCTGCTGAAACTTCTTGCCTAGCAGACTAAGTGAGCATTTTCCCTGAAGTTAAAATGAATTAAACAGTTGCTGGTTGTATAAAAGAGTGAATGCTTCAATTACAATAGACTTGAAATCCATAAAACAAGAGTCCTTTGACCTCAGGAAATCACATGATAGGGTGGGGCTAGGTTTCACAATGAGTTCATCTGAAACCTTGGCTGATGGTGACCTACACCCGTTTTCACACCTTGGCTCGTGTGATTAGGTAGAGGATCAATAGGGGGTCCATGTCCCTCTTCACCATTTGACCATAGAACTGAAGAAGCTTCTCAGATGAGAAGTGAAATGTCTTCAAACAACTTAAAGAAGTCCAGATGCTTTTTTTCTTTTCTTTCCAGGCTACTTAGACAATGTATTAGAAAGTTAATCTGCAACATCTCTATCCAGACTTAGTACCCCTGTAGCTGTAGTTGAGCCATTTCTGAGTTTGATGCCAAACAACTGATTTTTGTTTCTAATCAGAATCCCCCAAATCTCTTTAAAGCAGCATTTGAGTGAACAAGTAGATTTAGCATATCATGTAGCCTAACCAGTCTCTGGAGAAATATTTGTGGATTTTTAATTACTGTGTGCACCATAAATCTAATTGACAGTGTACTGGCATGGATGTGAAATCATAACGGCTCAGCCGGGATAATGAAATCAAAACTATCAGACTACCTTCTAAGGGCAAGTGGGAACCTTTTGTACAATTTAGCTGAAATGACGCTAAACATGGTTTTGTAATAAAGATTCTTTGCTTATGACAATTTATGAATAATTGCTAACAAAGGGGGGAAAAAAACCAAACAACTTCCTGTTTCATGCACTGGCTCACCAGCTTCATTCCTCTGGTAGAAAGGGCCGTGAGCTGCAGGTTCTGACTTGAACCCTGCGTCACTGTGTTGTACAGAGCTTTCGCTAAGAATGCAGCAGAGAATAGCTCAATGGAAATAACTAAAAAGAAGGCATTCTCTCTGTGGGAATCCACACAAAAGACTGCTTTGCATGCCTTTCTTCATGCTGATAAAATAATCACACACGGAAGGTGAATATGCTGGCAAGTATTTATGGAAAACTGTAAAACACCCTGAAGGCTAAAGGAAGTAAGTGATTACATTATGTACAATTTCACAATAGGTTACACACGTTGTTATAAATGGGGAAGGAAAAGGTCCATGAAGGTGTATTTACTTTGTATCAAAAGAGGAAGGTTATAGGATGAAGATGCCTCAGGAACATCTCCATTTGTCCTTGGCCGTCCCTTTCAAGTCTGAGAAAAAGTGACAGAAGGAACAATATCGCCATAACTTCAGTAAATTAGTGGTCATACATTCTTGAAAAAAAAACCAACAATTGCACAATTTATTAGATATAGAAGATTTTTTTTTTAAAAAGTGTTAGTGCTACAAATCATCCTGTATGTATATTATGTCAGTGGAAGCACTCCATAATTACACTTGCATATCTTTTAAAGACAATAAAGAGATGTCTGTAGAAAAAAACAAACAACAAAACTAATGGGTGTCACAAAGAGGCAGTCGAGCTCGAGAGTAGGTAAAACATCAGTCTTATCAGACTGTAGCAAAGTGTATAACATTATTCAGCCTCCAAGGATCGGTTCTTCCATTCAAGGGCAGAACAAAATCTTTGGAATTGAAATCGGACCGATCTCTTCAACTGTCAGTCACTCTTAAGTTTGACTCACAGCATCAATTTCTCAGACAAATCTGAATCTTTCTGCAAGAAATAATTATGAAAATTTTAAAAAAATGAACATAATGAGAAAAAAAACCTCACAAAACCCACTCATTATAAAACATAAAAAAACAACTCAATCACATCTTTGCAGCATATAAACACAAACTTATAGAGGCCCTGGAGTTTTCATAGCTGTGAAAGTGTTAGGGAGATCTAATAGCAGACTGTGCTCTGCTGCTTTCGTTGTTTTTTCTTCTGTGCACGTTCTTTGATAACGGAGCTGCTGTTATAGAGTGCGAGGGCCGGGCTGGTGAGAGTAGCTGTAGGGTGGTGCGCTCATACTGATCCGCTGTAGCTGTGATTTCTGTGTTCTGAATCTGAAGGCCTCGGTTTACATTCGAGTTGTTCAGTCTCTGGTGTTTGCGGCTCAGAAACTGGAGGGCGCTGCTTGAAGAAATCGGACACATATCGGACCTTTGGGAACAAACACAGTAACAATTATAGGCTATTACGTTGCTTAATAGAAGCGTTAGCATTGCTTACAGCTGACGCTACTGCTTTACACTGTAAATGAATAGTTCAGCAGTCGGTCTAAATTATACCTTTTAGATGTTGGGATTCAGCTTCATATTATACCACAGAGTAAAGTCACAAACACACAATTAACAGTTATAGCCTCAAAACGCCAATAGGTGTTCTTTGCAATAGCCAGGTGCTATTCCCAAGTACAGAGGCTCCTCCAAATGTAAGTCACATTTATGGCATGAACCATTGTCATTTGCAGCCCATCCCATATGGAAAAGAAATAGTAAAAACATATGATTTACTCATGAAAGTGGCCACTTTCTCATTACTTTCATATATTTTTTTAGTAAGTATACAAAACATACAAGTTTCATTATATAATTTTTCAAGGGATCTTATGTTTTCACTCTTGTATGCTTTTCATACAAGTTTCATACAAGACAGATAAAAACTTTATAAGATTTATATATATCTTTTCCATATGGGATTCTTACAGGGATGATCATGATGTTGTGCAAGCTAAGCTACTTGAACTTTTTCCAGGGTACATCTTTAATGGCTTTAAAAAAGTCATTAAAGATGGTTGCAGAAATTTAATTTTAGTTTGGATTTTTTTCCCCCTTGGTTCTACAATGTCTTAACAAGGTCAAGAGCTCTCGCCTCTCCCTGGCAATCACGATTAACTGCAAGTGGTTGTTCCTCTCTGCCATCATTAAAAGGCTCTGCTGCATTCAGCTGCATTCATTGGCCCAGGGGTAGACAACTCCAGGCCTCGAGTGTCCTGCAGGTTTTAGATGTGTCCTTGATCCAGCACAGCTGATTTAAATTGCTAAATTACCTCCTCAACATGTCTTAAAGTTCTCCAGATTCCTGATAATGAACTAATCAGGTGTGTTGATCCAGGGTGAGATCTAAAACCTGCAGGACACTGGCAATCGAGGCCTGGAGTTCGACACCCCTGGATTGGACTGATCAATACTCAGAACAGTGGGAAAGTCCAAGAAACTCAAGAAGTGGGTCCCACTACTTCTTTGCCAACCTGAAAGCTGGCAAAACTCACCAAAATCCCTCATTAGGTCTTTGTACTTGTCAATCTACACCATTTTACTTTAGGAAGAGGCTGCTCAGCCAGCCTTTGGATTCAGAAGTAATGATTCAAAAGTGGAAAAATATGTTTATCAACACTTTAAAAATAGAGGATTTCAGTTTTCACCTTATATAATCGTATAAATGTCCTCAGCTTTAATGATAAACATCAATAAACGTGACGCAGAAATGCACTCACTGTGAGCACAGCGATGAGAGCGCCCTGCAGCAGTCCCACCACGACGTCGCCCGGGTGGTGTTTGTAGTCAGAGACGCGCGTGTATCCCACATACAGAGAGAACGACACCAGGAAGAACTGGATGGTGGGTCGAACCAGTCTCGTCCATTTCCCCTGCATCCTGGCCTGGACATAGAGCTTTACACACAAAAGTACAGATTCGAATTCAGCTCGAAGGTTGCGCACATTAAAGAACCATTTTTTTTGTGGGAAAAAACAAAACAAGATTAAGGTTAAGATCGGAGCCATTTACCTATAGCAAATTTCCTGACTTCCCCCCTTAAAAAATATTTATACACTTTTTTTAAATCTAAAATTTGTCCCACTTTATCCATCCAGCCCCCCCAAATGCAGAATGCTGATTCCTGTGGAGTTTGAGCAGCTCATAATTCACTCCTGAAAACCCCTAACAGGGATCAAACCATTAAATCTGTCACCTTCCGGCCATTGTGCCACGTGTGGTATAGCAACAATGGTGTTTTTTTTGTCTGTGTCGACCACATTCTCCTGTTTGGCTTAGTCATGTGTGTTTTTTTGGTAAACAGCCATTTCAGAGCTGCAGAAAGTCTCACGCTATGAGGACACACTCACCGACAGGAAGATCATGCAGTACATCCCGAAGGACGAGTGTCCGGAGTAGAACGATAACCTAGGGAGCAAAATGGCAGCATTAGTAATGGTTTTCAGTGAATATGAATGGGAACCAGCATTAAAACTAGGCCTACTTATCAGTTTGTTTACCATTTAATCTAAGGTAAACAATCTTAACAGTTTGGGCAATCTGCAGCCTACATTTTTGAATATTTTTATTTCTGGGTATTACGTCCAAACTAAACAAATAAACAGTCATCCAGGAAATGGAAACATGCACGTTGCAGTCTATTTAAATTTAACCTGATAATACTGATAGTATCCACTTCCTCATGTATACATTAGTGTGGACACTCCAACACTCCAGCAGAAACCAAAGAGATATTCGAGTTTTATATTTATATTGATTATATTATATTTCACTGACGAGATGAAATTAAACCTGTTATTGCTAATCTAAATAGTTTTTCAGCTATAAAACTGATAAGGTCAAACTTGGTAAATCAGTCCATGGAGAGAGCAGATCTTAAAGATTTTAAACTAAGCTGTCAGTAAGTTGGGGTTTTAAGAGAGAGGCTGCCTCAAACCAGGATACATCTTGGGATCTTATTCATGAGTGATGGGAAAATGGATTGAGGACTGAAGCGGCCTCAGCAGTAATAAAGAAATAATAAGCTAAGCCGAAAGGCAAAGCTTTCGATTTACCAGTCCATCTGCTTCCCAGCCAGAATGAAATCCCAGTTATGACTCAAAGAGTAATACAAGCTGCCAAAATGAGTTTCCTCTGTACAGTGGCTGGGCTCAGCCTTAGAAATAGGTTGAGGAGCTCACACATCCAAAGGGATGAAAATTCATGGCATTTTTCAAATCATCCATTTACTCCTAGCTCTTTGCACTGCACATAACAAATCTGATAGGTGTCGTAAAGTGTCCACCTGGATTCAGTCACATTGCGGTGGCTGCCGTTGCACATGATCTCCAACATGTATCCATTACAGACCACTGGCTTGCAAACGTCTATGAAGTTTGGACGAGGACGGCCAATGGTGAACTTTGCCAAGTCAGTCAGCGACTGGCTGATAGCGGCTCCAAACAAGTAGGTGCCCACCACTTTGTAGAGAGCTGACAGGTATTGGTTGAATGGGGAATTGGAGCGCAGACGATTGGTGTGCACCAGGTAGGCCTCTCCTGTTGTGATCTGTGGAAGGAAGGGGCCAAGATTTATTATTTGGAAAATAAGATTCTTTGCAGATTGCCTGTAGAAAGACACAAGGTTAGTCTTATTTTTCAGTAACTAGGGGCTCAGCCAAATCAGACACATGGGCTTACAATGACTATGGAGCAGGTGATGGTGACTGCAGCCATCGTCCCATGAGAGATGGTGTCTCTCCTGTAGGGATAACGGATGCTCTGATCATCGCAGTAGATTCCTCTCTGGTAAGGCTTGAACATCAATGTGAGAATGGCTGAGGGTAGAGCCGCTGTAAAAGGGGGGGGGGGGGGGGGGGGGGGGGGGGAAGGGGAGAGAGAGAATACACCTTGAGCTTTGTTTTAAAATTGCAGTATGCTTTCTACTGCTCAAAACAGTATTAACTCAAATAATGCAGTGGAGATAGCACTGTTACTTGTTCATTGTATTCACAGTGATTATCTGTAGTCACGTGTGCTGAACTTAAACCACATTTAAGTATTTCCAGTAGTAATGACGCATTTCCTGTTGGGTGCTGCGTGTGGAAAAAGGATAACTTTAAATGATTTCATTTTCCTGATATTGTATTGAGTTGAAGTGTGAAAACTGCTCCAGTGAAAATGTCCTTGCAATTGCAAGAAAGAACAGGAAGCATGAACAGCACACACTCATTTTTATACTGAAATAAATCCCCCATTGTCTGCTGTTGTTCTAAATCTGCACCAGAAATCCAGTCACTTTTCTCACCACAAGAGAAGTTTCTCATGTTATTATGATTTCCTGGTGACTTAAGGTCACACAAATGGTTTTCACATTGGCCAGATAAAAGAAAATAGGTGACATCAAAAAGCCATATCAAAAATAAAAAAAATGGAAACTGTGGCTGGTTTGGGGTGATGCATGTTGCTGTAGAGGGGTTTTCATCGAGCTTTTGCAAACCCTTGCAGAGACTGGAAAATTACTACTGTAGTCTTAAAGTGTGACTACACAGTGAAGGTGCAACTCAGGAAACAGCTAAAAACACACTGGCGGACTCATCTTTTGGCTTTGCGCACAAGCCGCGGCGCTACGTGGTAAATGAATTTGTCATCGGTGGCAACGGCTTCACCTCTACAAGTCGCGTTTACTCTGTAGAGGAACTGACTGTCACCATGGCAACACACGCGACATCACAGCCAACACCTTTGACACCAGGGCAGCGTTCACAATGTGAGGGGCCTGGGAACTGACGACCGGAGCGGGACACACACTTGCATACCTCAAGACATTCGCACGTGCTCATGCACACCAGCGACAGATATAAATGGGTTATTTCAAGCCATGCATACATGTATAAAAGCTATAAAGAGCTGCGAAGGACAAAAAGAAAACTGGTTTCAGCAGTTTCTGTCTGTGCAAACAAGACGAAGAGTGGGGCATCTGCAGGAGGACATAAAGCTGTCTCCTAAATCAGAGCAGGACAATAGTCCACTTTAAAGGCCTAATGTCAGAAACTTTCTACCCCACAACACTTAAATCGTTTTCCTGTTTTCAAGAGCTTCCTGCTGAATATAATAACAGCAAGAGATGGATAAATGTTGTTTGTTTGCTCAAAAACTATTGTATATTTATGGGTGTGGAGCTGCTCGCCACTGACAGATTGCTTCCTTCCTCTACTGTATGGGCCTGACAATTCACATAAGATTACATTAAAAGCACAGATAAACTTTGATGGAAATTATCTAGACTCCCTTCTGCAGATGTTTGTTGTAGTCTTATTCTTGTTTGGGAGGATGTGTGTCACATCCCGACTACCCCTGTCATACAGTTCTTGAATGTGGCTCCGTTTGTGATGATTTTTGTGCATCTTTTATACACATTTCCCCAAAGCATGACAGATTTGGTACTTCCACAAACTTTAAGATCTTCATTATTTATAAGATTAACCCTGGGATGCACTGATATATGGGCTAATACCAGCCTTGTTGATGGACATTGGTCTGTCTGCAGATAAGAAGGTATTAAGTGTTGTGTGATTACTTCAATTATATGTTCGCCAAATGTTCAAGAATTGTGTGATGAAGAGCTGAAAAATTTAAAAAACAGGTAAGATGCTGTTGTTCTACTAGTAAATGCATAGTTTGAACAATGTTTGTTCAAACTGGGCTGTGCCTCTTTCAGGGAAAACTATGGTACAACCTTATGGTGCATCACTACTATTATACCATAAAGCTGCTGGACCCTGTTACATGGCACCACAACGTCATATCTGTAGCTGTAACTATATACTAAGGTTGCACAAAATGAGGTACAATTCAGTTTGATGAAAACACAGACCACAGGGGGCATGTTCTGTTCAAGTAAATATGACTTAAAATATATAAATGAAAAGTACACCAAAGGAATTTAAAGAGCAAACACATACAAGTCAAAGTGCCTTTTAACCTGCTTATAAACATATGGGTGAAGATAATTCGAGCATTTAAGTTATGCTTTTTGTGACAAATCTCGAACTCCGCTGCAGTTTAGTAACACAAAAAACGATTGCAGGTCACTGAAGTGACTCTTTTTGTAGGCCATCTTTTAACAACGTAACACTGAATTTCTCATGTCACCATGTACGTTTTGTTCTTCTGTCTATCTCTTTAAACACCTATTGGTCTGCCACGCCTCCTACTTTGTCACCATATAAGGGACACTTTAAGTCTCCCTGACCTAAATAGCCTAACGCCGGATTTGTCATTTGTTACAAGTCTGAACAAGCGCCACTAATAATATTTGATGACAAGCAGTTTCCTCATTAAGGAGAAATTATTTTCATGAAAGTTCTCCCTTCGCTCATATTCATTGTTCCTGTAGGTCAAGCATGCTTTCAGCTCCACTTTGAAGTCAAACCAAGCCACTGTTTATTCTGCAGAGCATAAGGATAACATTTAGATAAGAGACTATTTGTTTGACACAAATCTCCAGTGGCTTACGCATTGCCAGGGTGGAGATGTGTTGAGCAATGATCTTAAAAAACATACATGATAACCACTGGTCAGCTTGCTTAACAGATTTGGTGAGGAAACCCAAGTCAGACTTGCTCCGAGTTGCTGGGGGTGAAACTATTATCTGGACTGGCTCTGTTATTACAGAAGGCCTGACATGTTTTTGTAGGCTTGTGCTGGCAGGGCGGCCTCCCATGCTAGCGTCTAGGTCAAATTGATCCCAAATCAAATTTTTCATGCACCAAAACTACTTGCAAAAGTAAGGCATACCTAAAAGGGATTGTTTAAATACATTTTTATATTTCTTATTCTTCATTCTGTAAAAGGACATTTCTCGCTTCAAGAGCTTAACAACCTTTTGTTTTCTTTCTAGTTATTAATTACATGGTTACTTGTATGGTTTAGCAACCCACATTCTTATCACAAAACTTTAAACCTCAATAAAATAAGCACCAACATTGAGTGTGGTTGTCATCATAGATGGCTTCTCTTGCATTTGAGGTAGGAAATGCTACTCGTAAAATGTGGTTAGAAAAACAATCTCACTAGAAAAATAATCCAAACAGATGTGCTTTTAATGTCTTATTTAAACCGTCTTGCATAACTTGTTGAACCTTCTATAGAAGCGAATGCCTTCGGTAGGCGTTTCCTCTGGCTCCCTATTTAACTAGCACGGTGAAAAAGATGAATTGTCGTCCAGTACGCCTAGAAAACTCTTTCAATTCATCAGTATGTTTTGCTTGAACATACCTCAAGACAGCACCATGACGTCAGGACTCCAGCCTCTTGATTTACTTGTTGCTTCACCCAACCTCTCCCAAGCTTCAGACTATAGATTACCTCCCTGAATTTTTCCTTTAAAATGCCATCAAAGAGCTTGGAAATTCAAGTCATTGATGTTTCCTCAATGACTGCAATGACCAGCTCTAAGGAAGCAAAGTATGCCCACAAACCATGATGCTGCCTCCACCATGCTTCACAGCTGCAAGCCTGAAATGCCTTGCAACACATTTTTTTGTGTGTTTATCGACTCTTCCGATGATCTATATTAATTTGCAAATTAGTTTTCACTTGCATCATGTTTGCTACATCCTGCATTTGTTTTGCAATTTATTTCTAAAAATAAATAAATAAATAAAAGCATTTCGCAATTTTTTGTTGTTTTTTTTTGTGGGGGAAAGGGGGTGGGGGGCAAACTCATGTAGAAGTCTCAAAAACCCATGTATCAAATATGATACTCTTGGATTTAAATGGTTAAAGGAATGACAATAATGTTTGTGGTGTCTTTAAATTAACGTAATTATTTTCAACAATTTTCTTAGAGTAGACATGTGAAAAAGGCTTCTGCTTATTAGTGTTTTGTGTTTACTCCTGGGTTCTTTTTCACCTCTTTGTGTGCAATTTTGAGATCTTTTCAGGACTCCAAGAGAGCCTCCCTTTCAAGGCAACGTCTCATTATAGACTGATTTACACTTGGGCCTTATACACCGCTTCTTCTAACGTCCAATAAAAAAATGACACCGGTCTTAAGCAGAGTTTCAGTAACTGGTTCCAATCTCATTTCTTTAATTTACCCCCCCCCCCTTTCTTGGTACTTGGAAGAGAAATCATTAGTAAAGAGGTTTATACACTTTATGTACTTCCAGTAATCAACAGTATTACCTACTCTGTTCTTACATGCACAGCAAATCTTGAGATCCTGAGTCTTAATTTTATAGCTTAGCTGTATTTGAGGACAAAAATATCTGACTCAGTTCCAATATACATAAAAGGGAGTTATTCCTCCCTACAGTTGCAAAGTGCTTGCTCATAGGAGACTGTCTGACTATTAGGGTTCTCAAGCAAATACCTTACAAATTATATGGTGCTTTCAGATGTTAGTCAAACTTGTTCCCAGTGGGAGTTGGCCTCTGTCAAGATTGTTTGTCACTCCTGTTCATAACTTATGAAGAGAATTTCATTGGCATAGTCAAGTGGAGAAGATGCTCCACTTTGGTGGCTCCTGGATCAACTCTCTGGTTTTTGTGCATGATGGTTGGCTCCTTCAGGCAGTGACCTCCAACGTGCACTGGGGCGGTCGTCGTCAATTCTAGCAGTTAATTTAATAGATGCAGGTTTTAGCTCCTTCTACTTACTTACTACTTTATATAATCAAACATCTCCCATTTCAAAAAAGTTAGCTTTTATGTACAGTTTTGTTGCACTTCGGCAACATATATTTAACAATAAAGTTGCGCTGTCCGAAACATTTTATGCTTTTTTGGTTTTTTCTTCAACTCTTCCCCTCCATTCATCTCCATGTTACCCATTTCCCTCCTTATTTTAATGTTTAAACTCAAGTAAACTCAAGGTTTTGTTTTTGTTTTCTTTTAATGTGAAAGTAAAACTAAACTGCAAACAAAGCATTTTACTCATAAAATGTACCCAGTTTTGAATGTAAGATCATAAAACGTTGCTATTTTTTGGATCTCTTCTCCCTCCTTTTTTATTTTAAACTAAAGGAAACCATCTGAGTATAGCAGTAAAATGTTATTTGGTCAACTGAAAGTTTGTATCATCCTACTCCGAAATTTTACATGTAGCTGTCGAGTTTTATGTTGTCCATAAACCTTTACAGCTGCAAACACTGTAATAACTGTTCAAATCTCTTTGCTAAAAGAGGTACACACACACACACACACACACACACACACACACACACACACACACACACACACACTCCCAAGTTTCTGATAACTTTTGCCTTTAGTTTAAAAAAAAAAAAAAAAAAAAACAAACCACAGGAGATTCAAAAAAAGGAAGGAGAGACAGTATTGTTTTAGGCTTTCATAATCCCTTCTGGCGAGCATGCACCCCGATTCCACTTTGAGAAAATAAACATAATGGAATTTGGGATCAGACACAAGTACAACTTCCCCTTGACCTCTGACCCAGCAGGAAGGGGAAAATGTTCCTGTTATTCAGCATTCAAGATAAGTGATGGAAGTCCATACTGTGGCTCATCTTGAGAACTGAACTACTGAGACATTTGCTGGGAACAGAACCACAAACGGCTAACAACTAACAGCAACGTATGTGAACATGTATCTGCACATCTCAGCAGATGACAGATCTGTGAGCCTGCTGAGTAACTTCATGGTTTGTCAGCTAACAGGGGTTGTGTGGAGGTGATCTTAAAAGCAATATTTAACTTGTTAACTTTTGTTTATATTGGCAAGTTTTTCAAATTCTCATTGCTGTTACTTTTCTCTACGATACATTCCCAAGAAGTCAGCACAGCAAGAGAACAGTGTGAAATCAGCAGTCCAATGCTGTAACATTTTCATGTTTTTATCCAGTCTGTCTACAATAGTCAGCATTATTCAGTTTTTTTTTTCCTTCATAAACCCGGAAAACTGGAATTGCAGAGAAAGTGGATCACTTCCTGTGAGGCTGGGGATTTTCCTGGGAAAGTCCTAGACAACACTGGCTGATAAAAGCTTTATTTTGTAAAAGAAGAAGAAAATAGCAAACTGTCTGTTTTGAGTTTTAGAGCTGATAAAATTTTGCTTTTGTTAGCTTTAGACGGGGTCAGGCTAGACAGTTTCCCCTCATTTCCAGTCTTTGTGCTAAATTAAATCGACTCCAGACTTACTGTCTGCCATGTGACGGATGTATGATACATATTGGCCAAATTCTGATATTGGTCAATATGGCTGATTGTTGCAAATTAAACATTAATCAATGTCAGTGGACATCATTTATCAGTTTTTGGCTGGCTGAATGTTTGAAAAAAGTTTTTCCTGTGCTCAGTCACATTTAGATATTTCAGATATTCTTCAAAGACACAAAAAATATGTACTAGAAGCCAACTGATTTATCAGCAGACCAATATTATCGTCTGCTTTAAGCCATTTTTAACAGCCAATAAATGAAAATGTATTGTAAACATGCAGAAGAGGCATATGAAACACCCTTCAACATTGCTTAGTTTGTCCACCAGAGGGTGCTCTGCAGCTCCCTGCCGGCCAAAGACCAACAGCAACAGGGTACACAAGTAAATAAATAACCAGGCATAACAATTGCCATGTTATATCTGTTTGCACCTGAAAGACAAAAAAAAGAAAAAAAAAGAAATATATTATCTATCTATCTATCTATCTATCTATCTATATCAGAATATTATATTTTTAAAATAACCAAATATTGGTGTCTTAAAAAAAAAAAATCAGTCAGGCTCTTGTGTGTGTACCAAATACCAATATTTGAACATATCGATATCAGCCCACAATTTCACAATCGGTGCATTTCTACAAAAGCGGGATTAATCTTCTGATGGAATTCCCAGGAACAGCACATACTGAAAGCCTGTAATATATCACTTCATAGGGTTATTTCAAGTGCAATAATGTTGGATCATGTTTTAGTGGCTTTTTTAGCGTTTTGTTTAAAAAAAAAAAAAAAAAAAAAAAATCACCTCTTTTCTTGCTTAAACTTGTCTGTAAAAAGAAGAGTACAGAGCATGAATTAGGCCATTAGATTTTGTTGCCCATAGGTCAAACCTTCATAAGAATCTGGTAATTTTGTCCATTGGTTGTTCTTACCATGCGTTTGATTTACATTACACTTTTTAGTTTAGTTTGCATCATATCCAAGCCAATAGTTTATTGGTTCACATTCGTAAACCTCTCATCTTACAGATCTGTGGCTTTGACCTTTTAATAGAATGCTTACACACACACACACACACACACACACACACACACACACACACACACACACCTTCCTTTATGAAACGACCACGGAGGACAATGTAACTACGCACACACAGCCTGTACTATGTATGCCAACACAACAATCATATCTCGCTTCCATTTTCACGCAGGAATGTCAGAGAGCAGAGGTCAGCACTTCCCACTTGACTCTGACATGCATTTGGCAGAAGCAGATACAGTGTGTGTGTGTGTGTGTGTTGTACACAACATGGTCATATCTTTGTGGGGACCAAAAATTGGAAGTTTACTATACTTGTGGGGACAAAATCCACGTCCCCGTGAGTTTGAAGGCACGTTGAGACTCAAAATGTGGTTTTAGTGTCAGGGTTAGGCATTCATTTTTGATGGTTAGGGTAAGCGGCTAGGGAAAGCATTATGTCAATTAGATGTCCCCACAAGGATATGAAAACAACTGTGTGTGTGTCCCATACATGTCAACAAATTGTCAAAAATGGCATATAAATAACAGCTCTCGAGCCAAACAGCTGTTGTCAGTCACTGGCTGTCATTTCCGCAATACTGCAGCTCTTCTATGCTTCGGACCCTAGAAACAAAAAGCATGTATAGTTTCTGTTCCTTATAGCTCACGCTTATTAAACACAGAATGTAAGTCTGTGTTAAAGGTATCACATGAGCATTTTCAGTTTCATCTGATACATTTAGGTATGAAACCATAAGTCATCGATATAAAAACTAAAAAAAATCTGCCCTGCCTTTGCGTTGCTTGAAGTCTTATGTGGTAGGGAACTGAATAAGTTTGGGTTTCCAATGGTTTTTGAAAGAAAAGAAAAATACACCCTCTGTCAAATGTAAAGTTTTACATACTTGGACATTACGAAAAGAATAATTTAAAAATTGGGTAAAAAAAAAACAAAACAAACAAACACGAGACAACAGTATATGACTTATATTAGGTGATTACATATTGAACAAAAGCTGAGCTAAAATGCAGAAGCAAAGTTTGAAAAGTGAAGTACACCCCACGTAACTTGTAAAACCACCTTTAGTCATAGTAATGTGAAGTAATCATTTTCTGTATGAATTTTGGTACACTTTTTATTACCACGCTGTTTCTGTTCTTTGAGGTTTTCGAGCAGTCTGTGCATCACTATTTTAAGGTTCCCCACAGTATTTCAGTCTTGTTAAGGTCTGGTCTTTGAAAAAGGAAAAGACTCAAGGTGTTGCAATGGCTCAGTCACTCTGTTGTAGCTTTGCTGCTGTGCCTGGGTCCTGTTGAATGATCCAGTTTGGGCAAGCCTTTAGTTATCAGATAGATGGCCTCACTCTAGAGTTTCTATAGTGATAGATGGCTCTAGAGTACTTTGCTATGCAGAGGGGTTTATGGTGGACCCAATGACTGAAGGTGCCCAGGTCCTTTTGCTGCAAAACAAACCCAAATAATCACATTTCCATCACCACGTTTGACAGTTTGTATGCTGTCCAGTGTTCTTGGACAAGACTTTGGTTTGCAAAGTTCAGATGCAACTCTGCAAGCGTGACCATGTTGTTTTTTTTGTTTTGCTTCTTTCAAGCATAGAAAAGGTTTCCTTCTGGCAACTCTTCAAAATAAACAATACTCGTTCAGTCTTGTTCTAATTGTACTGTCCTGGATTTTATCATTTGCCTTGCTAACTGTAGTCTGTAGAGTCTGAGATGGGATTTTTGCCCTCTCTGATCATAGCATGGTCTGGCATTGGGGTGACTTTGCAGGGATGCTGACTCCTGGGAATACTGGGAACCATCTGCAGTGTTTTCCACTTGTGGATTTTCTTTTCACACTATAGCATAATGGGCTTTAAATTCCACTGCCAATTCATGGGCAGCAATAACTACTTTTTTAAATGAACTGCTTTCATCAGCTTCTTGATGCTAAAAGAACCTCTCAGCTGCTGAATGATATGGAGGATATCAGTATGACTCAGCAGATGGGTGGGGGCATTGTTGTTGTTGTAGTAGTAAGAGTCCACCCCCAGCAGGACAGAAGTGTTTGATGATGGGGTAAAGGTGATCACTCTGAACAACTTTGTATTGATTTGAAATGACTTTTCCCTCTAAAAAGGGACAACTAGATGGACCCAGATCATGCTAGCAAAATTCCTCCTCAGCATAACAAAGCAGATCCCCTCACTGTAGGGGGTCAAAAGCTTGGGTTTTCCCCCTTTATTTGCAAATTGACTGGATGTGTATTGATGCATTCAAGCTTCTGAAACAGATTCAGTCTGAAATCAGCGAATGAGTTTTGATATTCTTTTGGTTTTAGAGAGGGGGGAAAAGTGATTAGAACCACCGAAGCAGCGTGTAGATAGCTAAAAGCTGCATGGTCAGCAACAGCTGGGATAGCTCTTGCTGTCTTGCTGACGGGCAGCTGGAAAGGCTACAACTCAAGATCCTCTTCATGTACAAACAGTGTTTTAAGTGAGACAACATTACAACAGTTTCACTGATAAAAGCAATGAGTTCAGGCATTTCCTTCAGATGGATTAGTTTAACTTTGTAGTAAACAGCCAAAACAAAATGTCAGCGAATGGAGGAATGTGGATCCGTTAAGATATGTATGTACAGAAGGTTTAATAGAGTGCACGTTCAGTTTTTTCCCCATTGTATTCTGTCAAATACTGTTAAAATGGTGGATGTTCAGTATTCAGTTCAGCATTTTACACCCCTATCAGTTAATTTGGACATGTACGCTATTACACATATGCACACACTTCAAAACCCTCTATAGTCAAGCTAATTAAGGATGAAACCTTATTACAATAGTTTACACTTGCAGTCACTCGCAGACCAATGGCAGATTACGTAATTTTAAAAACATTTCTGTTCCAGTCAGTACAGGGAGGATGAACTTTTTGGTGAAAAAAAGTGAACTTTTTGGTGAAAATGCACAAGACAATATCTGACACACATCAATACCTCAACCTAGCTTTAAAGCACAGTGGAGGCAGCATCATGTTTTAAGGCTGTTTTGAATATTGCATAAACACCATTTACAGGTTTCTGTCAATGCAGCAACAAAATGGTTAAAAAGAAATACATGAATGAATGGGGAACACCAAGTCTGAATGCTGACCTTTACTAAAATGTTGAGGCTTGATTTGAAGGAAGACGTTTTCTCAATAAATCATAGGAATGTTGAACACTGTTTATTTTTTCAGGAGAGTAGTGGGAAGAGAAAAAAAAAATCTTCCTCTTCACTGTGAGAGCCTCACAAGCACCTATGAGGAAATATCTAATTGAGGTTGTTTCTAATAAATTCGTATTTAAAGGTTTACTTATATTCTGCAGGCTGGACTGTGGTGGGGGATTATTCATTTTGTGTTCAATAAATAAATGAGAAGTACAGTCTTTGTGTGTTATTAGTTTAGTCACCACATTTTATATGCATTTAGTCCTGAACCGACTGCAGATTTATAACCATGTTTTCATGTGAATTCATAATCACTTTCACAGTCCTGACTAATCATCCTTATACCATGATTAGTCAGCAGGAGAAAAGGGAAAATGATAAAAACCTTGGTCAGCATTAATCATAATATTTATGACCTGAGAAAGGCTTCATCTGGGATTTCACAACAGAATGATTCAATGTTTTAAAAGTTCATTCTACATGTTTATAAGATCTTCAGCCAAAGAGAAAAAGACTATGGCGAAATATTGAAATAAGATCCACCAGCTCACCCCACCAGGTTTTTTTTTTTTTTTTTTACAAGGAACTTCTTTAAGGCACGCGCACGAACACGCACACACAGGATGCAGAATGGTTATTATCATTGTTATCATTCCTCCCTTTCAGCCACCAGATGGGTCCACAATTGGATGTATACATTGAAAAAGCACACGCACACGCACACACACTTGCTCCCTCATATTTCACTCCAGAAAAATCTACCATGAGAATTCAACATCAGTGTCCAGATTTCTTCTTCCACCATGTGGTACAAACTGTCAGGGTGACAAAAATGTGAGAGGTGTGACACCAACAGCTGGAAGATACCAGCTTCATTAATGGATTTGTGCCCTTGTGGTAGATCACAGCAAGTCGCAACAAGCCATTTTGGTTCTAGTCTTTCAAGACTGACATATTCAGTCTCTGGAGCCCACCCTCTTCACATACACACACGAAGACGCAAAAATAAACACACCTTTCAGCAGTTCCCATGACAGGATTTTAACTGTCAGAGAGAGATATTCAGTGACACTGATCTTCGCTTTTCCTCTTAACCTTAAGTTTTTGGGGTTTTTTTTTTTTTTTTTTTAAAAAGGAGGAACAACCCTGCACTTCTTGCCAGTATGAATGCAATCAAGGGGAGGTAGAGATGCACGCACGCATACACTGACGTGCACAAAGTGTCGCCAACTGGCTGACAGTGATATGAGATAGCGCGTGTCCTATTTTAACCCCGATCATTTCAGTGAAGAAATCGGTGCAGTGACACCCAGAGATAAACAGAAGTCCAGGCAGCTTTCACACTCAGTCCTGGGAAAGATTATTGGCTTGTTCGAACAAGGTAGAGACCGATACCGACTCGCACAGTTTAACAGTATTGCATACTTTAAAACCACTGCCAGTCATGGTCCTGATGTTTTTCCCGAATCCGTGAGTAAAATCTTAAAGGGGCGTTAAAAGTTTCTGTAATCTTGCAGCGACCCATGAAGCAACATGTTGGTAATCTACCAGAGATATCAGACCTGTGCGTACGGTTGTGCAATCCCCTGTGCGTCACTCTGAAGGCCATTCAACTTTTAATGTGGACTTACTATGCTGTTGTTCCGTCCATACAAAAATCACCAGTGAACATTAAACCACAGCCAATAACCTACGTCCAGAAACTAATCACGTTTTCAGCCATATTGTCAGGAGGAGGAGGGCAGAACGGGGGTTTTCACTTACCAGCAAAGACGCACAGAATATCCACCGCAACCAGAATCAGTTTCTTCCCATGTTCTGCCATGCTTCTTCAGACGGCTCGCCACTTTTATAAATAATAAATAAAAACCGCGTTTGGGGAAAAAAACAAAAAGCAGGCAGGAAGGTTGTAAACTGAACACCTGGAGAAACTGTGGACAAAGTACTAACAGGAAAGAATAACCTGCTCGCTCTTCCGCCTCCAGTGATCCTTACCTGCCCGCCTCCCTTTATGCCTGTCTATCTGTCCGTCTGTCTTTCTATACACTTCGCTGTTGGCAGGTAAGTCGCAAAGGAAGCACGTTTTGGTTTAGCCTGCCTTTTTTACGCACGGGGGGCGCGTCTGTCTTTACAGAAAAAAAGAGAAAGCTAACAGATAATTGATCGTCCCAAAACGCTTGATGTTGGAAAAAAAGGGAAATTCCCCGACTTTCTCTCTGCTTTCCCTTTCTCTGCTTAGTTTGCAGGGTAATTAAAAGTTCGGCAATGTTCTCTCCAGTGCTGAGACTTTTTTTGGGATAAAATCATGACACCCTTTTATTTTTCCAAACTAATAATGAGTGCAGCGATTTCACCCAACTTTGGCCTGGTTTCGCACTAACAGAGAGTCACTTAGGTAAAGTATAGCACATTTGCCGAGGATTTGCGACCTGCTGACGCACAGTTGTAAGGGAATCAACGCATTTCTTTTAAATTTATTTTATTTTGCGCTTAAAATGAGTGGCAAACACTAGGTGCTGTAAACTAAGTTGGATAACGATGAACGGTTGGCCCAAACATGGCCTACATGTGCAGTTTTCTATTGGTTAAATTACATTTATACTAAACTCAAGGTGGGTCTGGCTACCGGAACACAGACACCACCCTGTATGATACAGATGTTGGTTGTTTTGGGACATTTGGTGTCCACATTTAATCACAATCAGCACTTAGACTTTAAACTATAACAGCTCAAGTCTCCACACACCTGAGCCTTAAGACACAGATGAGGTGTGTCTGCTGTCTCGTCAACAATCAGCTTCAAAAATAGGATACAGTGCTGTTATTTAAATAGTTACAAGTGTACAATTCTGACCACGTGCTTGATTTGCAGGCTGCTTGCAGAGTGATTTATATTATCAAAATGTATACAATTAAATATTAATTTCATTAATGTGAACAAGCTTCCATCTCACAATTCGGCCCTAATAAGTTTTTCTTATCTCTGTTTTTATGTTCTTGCCTTTTGTTGCTTGTCGTAATGGCTGAATTTCAGTTAGTCTCTTTAATTTTACACACAATTTACACACAGACTAAATAAAGATTCCTTTACAGTAACTATAATGTGGTTTGCTGAAAACGAATATATATATATATATATATAGCCTATAATATATATTTTGTTGGAGTGATGAATCGAAACACAGAATTAGCACACAGTAAATTTAATATTTTACCCTTGAAATTCTGGTTCATACATTGAAGTGGATATTTTAATTCTCACAACGTACAAATTATGTAAACCAAATACAAACTCAGCTCGGAAGTATTCACAGTTACAAAGATGGCTCATTCTACTGTAACGATAAACTCAAGTCAGCAGCAGCATTTTGAGGGGTCTGACTCTGAGACATGTACATTTTTAAAACATGAGCCCACTTTCCAAACTGCAGGCGTGTAACAGAAAATAGGTAACATGTAGCAGAAGAGTCTAGACTAGCTGTAACAAACCAGAAAGAAATGCTGTTAATGGACAGTCTAGTTAGTCTTTGTTCACAGTATTTATAACTAGTTCAAGTCCTTTTTATATATATAACTAAATCTATATCTTCCTACTTAGATAGACAGATATAGATATATATATACACTCACTGGGCACTTTATTAGATACACCTTGCTAGTGCTGGGTTAGGCCTCATTTGGTCTTTAGATTCAACAAAGTGCTGGAAACATTTTGGGCCATACTGACGTGAGAGCATCACACAGCTGCTGCAGATTTGTTGGTTGCACATCCAATGATGCTAATCTTTTATTCCACTACATCAAAAGCTTCTCTACTGGAATGTGACCAGAGGGCATTTAAGTACAGTGAACTAATTGTTATGTTCAAGGAATCAGTTTGAGATGATTTCAGTTTTCTGACACGGCATGTTATTTTCTGGACACAGCCACCAGAAGATGGTCATAAAAGGATGGATGTCGTCAGTAGCAATATTCAGGTGGTAATTAAACAATGCGCAGTGTGCCAAAAAAAGCGTAAGACCACCATGACCAGGCTAAATTGTTGATATAATGGAGGAATGATTCATGTTTTTATCTTTCTTACTCCAAATTCTGATGCTACCATGTGAATCTCACAAAACTCATCAGATTAGGCAACATTTTGGCACAGCATGTGGTCTTCTGCTGAGGTATGATGCATACTTCAAGGCGTAACATCTGCGCATTCAGATATATGCTTTTTGGTTCTAATTAGTGGCTATTTGAGTTGCTGTTGCCTTCCTGTCAGCTCAAAGCAGTCTGACCAGTATCCTCTGACTTCTGGCATCAACAAGGCATTTTTACCTAGAGAACTGCTGCTCACTGGATATTTTCTTTGCTTTTCTTTTTCTCTGGACCATTCTCTGTAAATCTCAATAGATCAGCAGTTTTGGAAATACTCACACCAGCCCAACCCTAAAACCAATAACCATAGTCATTTGAATCTCCCTTCTTCCCCATTTTAATGCTCACTTTGAGCTTCAGAAGATTATCATCTATGTGTCTAAATGTACCGAACTGGCTAAATAGACTAACCAGTTGAACTTGTGTATCTAAAAGAGCGCCCAGTGAGTGTATGCTTTTTTTCTTCTTCATAGGCACACACATAAAGCTTTCAGATACCTGATTTCAACTATATAAGCAACAAGAATAAATCACTTCACTAAAAATAGAAAAATACCAGCCAAGTCAAACATCATTAAAATACAGGGAGCAGTTTGCGTTAACATTCCTCAGCACTGACAGCCAAAACATGCGGCGTGTATATTAGTAAGATGAGAGAAAAAAACTTCATAATGCCTCAAAACATATACAAAAAAGTAACCAACCAATCACAAATGAGTGTGTTTACATATATATATATATATATAAATAATCCATCCTCCCTTTGACTGCTCATATTTATCTTGTCAAATAAAAAAAGATGTTCTTTACAGAGCCAGGCCAGCTGTTACCCCCTGTTTTCACTTTCTATGCTTCTGCAGAGTATAGCTTCACATTTACTGTAGAAAAGTGGTATCCACATTCTCATCTCCTTCTTAGGAAGAACTCGTATAAGTGCATTTCCCTAAATGTCAAATGTCAATGGCAACTGATTCCTGTTCACATCTTTTTTGATGGGAAAGATTCCCCAGCCAAAGCTTGAGAACATTCCCATCATTGGAGAATTCCCAGTTGCATGAAAGGGGCTAATGTTAACTGGACTGTTGTCAGCCGACCTTACTAATTACAGTTACTGCATCCTGACTTTGAAATCATTTGACTACAAAAATTAAAAAACAACAACAACATTTTTTCCATATTTTATGACTAGGAGACAGCAAGGTGGTGCAGTGGTTTCCATTTTTGCCTCATAGAAAGAAGTTCCTTGGATTAAAGTCCACTGGCTACCTGGGCCCTTTCTGTATGAAGCTTGTATGTTCTCTCTGGATACTCCAGCTTACTCCCAGAGATATGTATGGGGTTAGGTTAATTGGTGATTTTAAACTTGCCATGAGTGTAAATGGTTAGACTGGTGACCTGTACTGGGTTTACCCTGTCTTTTTGTCCTATGACACAGCCGGAATAGGTTCCAACACTCGCCCCGGCAACTGGATAAGCACAAGGTGGATGCATGAATGTGTCTTTACATATAAATAAAACACAATAATGACATTTTTGATGAATAAATATTATGTACTTCCCTTTCGTGACACTAAATCGTTGACGAAATGTAAGGATCACACTCCACAGGACAGTAGGAGAAATCCACAAAGATAGAAGGGAGAAACTGTGAAAATGATGTTGTGAAATTATCTGAAGAATCACTGGGATGACGGATGTTGTTAGACTGCATCAATGAGTTAAAGCTGCTTTGAGAAAAAGGATGCTTGAGGGAACTGATTTCTGTTGTGTGAGAAGGTAAAACAGCGGAAGAAGATATACTGCTTAAGTCAGAGAAGGAAGCGGGGATCTGATGGTGCTGCAGAAAATGATGCAAGGTTTTCTGTTCATCCTTGGGCTGTGACTGAGATGGCTCGCTGGCTCCACCTAACTGCAACTTAGCATCATTGACGTTAGCTGTCTGCCAGTCGTACTGGTCACAGGAGAGGTGCACAAGAGGCCCGGGAGTATTCTGGAGCGGTCTGGATAACATGACACTGGAGTAATCTGAGCAGCAGGGGGAAAGATCAGTTGCAGACCTTCTGGTTAATGTTTTCCCTGATCTACTAATGTCAAGTGGAGACCGGAGACTGGAATATGTTCGCAGATTACAGACACCCTGATAGCTGTGGTCCTGATCCAGGCTGGAGTTCTCCAGCTCACCAAGCACAATGACTTCAGAGTATTTGACTGCAGGCTTCTCCGGCAGCACAAGAGGATTCATACTCTGTGGGGGGAAAAAGCAATGAAGTCAGACATGCTATCTCTATTCCAAGCTCTTTGCACTGCCACTGCTAAGCACCGTACTTTAGAATTTTAAAACAGAACGAACAAGAACTGTAAAAATGGCAAAAAAGCACAGACTGCTTTCTCTGTCTGAATTCTGAATTCACAAGTGACCGACCAGAGAGTTTATCAGCTTGGCTCCAATGACCCACTTTGGGAGACAGCCTCAAGTGGCCATCTGAGGAATTGCAGTTCTTGGCACTTTGCATTATGTGGCTTGGTTCCCACTGACAGTAGCCTTAAAATGGATCGACAACGGGTATTTTCACTTTCAACTAATTGGGCAGCATATTTTTTTTCTCATCAAACATTATTTAACACCCGTGATTTGCTTTACAGTATTTGCAGCCACAGATTGGTACAATAAAGTCTGCCCTTTTGAATAGCGGTAAGCTCCATAGAACAAACAGAACAAATGTCAGGCTTTTGCAACTCAAACAATACATGAAAGAAGGATCAATTGATTATTGGTTTTATTGTGATTGGCTGAAAAAACCTGATTTACCTCCAAGGTAGTTTTAGGGGCCCAGTGGGACAAGCTACTGTTGGAAGGATCAGGGACATCTTTACACAGCTTCTCTTTCACACTAAACATCACAGAAAATATAAATAAATAAGTAAATAAAAAACGTAAAAATTCATCTCAAGGCTTTGCATGCAATAGCTATATGTTTGTATAAGATAGATATTTAAATGGATATCTTACATTCCATGCTGTGCTAGGCAGGCCATCAGTATCAGTGCCAATATCGTCAGCACGAGTGGAACGACCACATACATCACTACCGAGATGTCCTCAGAGCCTTCAAAAACACATAAAGTTGTTAAATATAAAGGTGTGTGTGTGTTTTATGCTTTCTTTTTTTTTTACTTTTAAGGTTCATTTAAGTTTGTCCTCACGTATGTGCACATTAGCCATGGTCCCAGTTTCTCCGGCACCAGCCTCAGTATTGGCCAGCATGACGATGGCGTAGTTACCGGGTGACAGATTCTGCAGCGTGTAGCTGCGAGCGTGACCAGGCACAAAAACACCTAAATAAACATGAGAAGCTATAATTGGCAAAATGTGATAAGGCAGGCGATCCATCAAGTCATAACAAATGGAAGGAAAAACAAACATCAAGCCTTTTACCCCTTTTCTCTCGGTTAACTTCATCCTCAAAGGAAACCAAAGACAAGTCGGTCTAACCTTGCACTTCCAAAAGGATTGCTTTTAATAAAGCGGTGTTTAAAAAAAAATGCATGATGTTTTTAATCTGTAGTTTTTCATCTATGCTTCACATATCCTTTTGCATCGTAGCGTGTTTTTTATGAGTCTGAGGACATGAAGTGGCTCAGACTGCTGCATAGTAAAGGTTTAGTATTGTTAGTCGTGTTTCTGCTGTGTAAATTCGAGAGTGGCTGTTTCGTGATTATGGTAGTTTACAGTACTGTGAAAAAGTCTTACCCCTCATTTCTTTTTATTTTGCTACCAAAACGGGAAGCAGGTGCACCAATTTATTGAAACATATGCAAACAGACATGGAAATACAGTATCTATGTAAATGTTGAGGTCGGGGCTCTGGGGAAGCCACTATGGGGGGGGGGGGGGTTTCTATCCAAGAATGTTTATATTGCACTGGCAGTGTGAGGTTTTTTTTTCTCATATTGACAAAATGAAGACACCTAATCAGATGCTTTCCAGGCAGATCAAAATCTGACTTTAAGTTTCTGTGTAATTTCATCAATCTCGTTGAGATTGGGCTAAAATACAGCCTCAACCCGTGACAGAGCCTCCTGTGTTTTACAGATGATTGTTGACACTCACTGTTATACCTCTCCTGAACTTCTTAATATGATTTGATGACCAGTTGAACCAAAACTAATACCGCTCATCTCCTGTAGATAGCATTTGGTTTTTTGGCCTGCCACATCTTCCTTTGTCCTTCCTTTGTCCAGCTGCCTCAAATGCCCAAGGACACACTGCACATCATGCCAGAATATGCAAAGGTTTCTCTCCCACTCTCCTTTTTCTGAGAATATGCAAAAGTTTCAGCTAATACCTCTTAGGAGATCACCTTGTTGGTGCAAAGAAATTATTTTATGACTGTGTTTTCTTTGGCATTTTTTTTTACATTCAAATAACGAAATGGGGAAAAAAGCATTAAATGGCTTGAGAAACAATACCAAAAAGAAATTAATATAAAAAAAACATAGGACCGAACTTAAAATTTGTAAAAAGCAGCCAATTTGCAGCCAAATATGGAGAACTATTGCTCAGGACCACGTTCTTTTTTTGTACAATGAAGTACTCATAAACTGCTGACTCATTTCTACAGGGATGAAGTTGTTAAAAATAACAAGTATAGGGTCTTTACAATATAAAGCACCTGTGAAGCTGGAGTCTGCCACAGCGGTGATTTGACTAAATGTCTGCATGCTAACGTGCTAATGGTGACAATAAAAACATCCCGATGTTTAGTAGGTTTAGTATTTGCACAAACCAAAGTAATGCAAAAATGATCACCCTGATGGTTGATATGCTGTTACATTTCACAACATTTTTTACTATTATAGTTTGGAAATGTCACTAAAAATGTATGGAACTCCAAAGTGTTCAAAATTAAATAAATAAATAGGTCAAGATGAAATAAATAACTATGTGAATAAATAAGACACAGATATGTAATGTGAGAATGATATTGTGAAATAATGGAACACATTTTGAAAAAAATGCTCATTATTGTGAAATATATTGCATTCTGCTATATAAATTTACTTATTATTGTGAAATATTATTTCATGGTCATTATTTTTCACAATAACAGAGATTATTCCTGAGGCATTTTATTTATTTCCAGCCGTTTTTAGTCCAAAATGACCTTTTTTCAAAGTCAGTCTTTATTTCAAAATCCCGTTTTTCCCGATGGTCTATTTATTTCATAATGCGACTTTTCAGCAGAATGACTTTGTCTGTCAATCAATGTAAGTGGGCTGGACCTTTGCACCTATTGGCTTATCGTTTACCATCGACTAGTTTTCCTGGATACCGGCTCCGCGGACGGCTACTGCAGCTAGCAACAGCGTGCTAGGTCAAAAGTCACGGAGGATGGCGGACTGGTGTGAACTTCAGCCAGTTCTGCTCATTTAAGCAAATCAGATAGAGAGGGATCATTTACCTGTAGATACTGTTTTGAGTCGTTTAGATGTTTCTGAAATGCTTGGGATGATAATTGCTCTTCAAGATGTTCGCATCGATGACAGCATTGTCAAAGGTTTAAGATCAATTCAGCACCGTGTTCGTTTGGAATACGCCGAGGAAGAACAGTCTTCAAATGTTGGCCGTCCACGTCTAGAAATCCCGGTGCAGCACTCAGGACTTTAGTGCTGTCCGGGATAACCGTCGGGGTAATTGCCGATACATTTTCTGTGTCTCCGAGCACAATTAGGAGGAAAATGACGGAGGATGGTCTAAGGTAAGTTTATGCTGTAATTGAGCACCTGTGTGATTCTGTACACAGCATTGTTTAGGTGTTGACCTTAATTATGACGTTTGACAATGAATTATTATCGCTTACTTTTTTTTGTTACTGTCTAAACTAAGTGGGGCAGCTACGGCTAAAGCTATCGGCGCCATCTCGGCGTTGAGACACGTTTAGCAGTGTTAGCTGTTAGTGTGTTAACTCGGAGACTGGGGTCAGTGGAGCCTGTAGGAACCTTTTACACAGAGAGTAGACCCACCAGCTTTCCACAGTCTACTTACTTATCACATCTTGTTAGACAACAGGGTCATTAGTGCTTTAAATAGTACATAGTTGAATGTTTCATTGCTGTTTGCAGTTGATTGTTCTCTGATAACGCATAACAAGGTTGATGTTAAATAGCGAGTTTATTGAAATGGTTTTGTCTATTTCAGCAGCATTATAGATATACTTTCTCTGGTGTCTTCGGCAAAGCTAAAACAAGAATACATTTACATCCTTGGTTCTTTCAGCATTAATTGGAAAACTTTGAGATTTGCTGTGCGCCTCCCAAGCCATTCTCTTTTATCCCACCTGTCAGGTATAGATGGCAATACTTTAAACAAAGTTAAATTTGTTATACCTGAAGAGAACCAATCCTGACCTAGAATGGGTGAATGAATAATTAGTTGGTAGCCAATGCCTAAGCAACTCACATAGGCCCTGGCAGACTCAATAAGTCCATCTAGGAACAGCTGCAGGAAACACCTCTTCAGTTTAGATTTAAAACATGTGCATGCTCTTTCAGGTTGATGAGGATTATGGTGTGGACTGGACAGGACAACATAATCGCTGCCCATCAAATGAGATCACCATTCCTGAGATTCAGCTCCCAGATGCACTGAATGAACAAGACCCTGCTGTGCTACCAATACTTCAAAATCACTTGTAGAAAGACATTATTACATTTAATCAGTTTCTATGTCAGGAGGATTTTTTTTTTAATTTCTACAGCTTTTGTAGCTAATACTGACTCAAAACAGCATAACCAATTTCATTTTCAACAAAACAGTGAGTGGCTATAAAACAGGATTTGTTTTATACAGCTGTCACTTTAATGATATTCATTTCTTGGTTGGATATACAGTACATGTCAACTCTGAGCAGATTTAATACAATGAACACAGTACAGTAGTGTAACATCTTAATTCAAATAATTTTTTCTAGAAATTTTTTTTGTATCAGTAGCGAGTATAAACAAAACATATTGTGTAATTTATAATGTACAGTGAACAACTGATTTTGATATCTGAACTCTTCATCAGTTTATATTAAAAAAGCCATAAATGCACACCTGTACTCTGTATTTTTCACTGTCAAGTGTATTAAAAAGAACTAGAACTCACTAGATTGTCCGTTTCTTTGAACACCGAGTACAGTAATGTGATGCAAGAAAGAAGAAATGGTCTAATTTTACCATGTGGTTATGGAATCAATCGTAAACCAGACCAAAACCTGAGTCAGTAGAGTTGAGACACACCTGAATGTCCATTAGAAATGACTCATAGGTACAGTAGTGTGCAGGAAGACGTAGTACTTCAAAACCGGTGGAAGACTTTGGAAGATTGCTGTTGACCACTTCCACAGTCATTTCTCGGCAAGACTTCCCATCCTGTCCAAAACTCGATGAGGGCTTTTTGTTGTGCACAAGATGCTGCAACAGAAGATTGTTTTAAACTATAATGACATCCTATATTCATTATTTTGAATCTTTTATGGAGAAATACCATAAAAGATGACCACTTACATACAGGGCACCAGACATTTTTGCCCCACTCAAATTGCTGTTGTAGCTTTTATAGATATTTTTATGTTAACAAAGCTAAAAGTAGTCTACATACAATTCTAGTGCAACTGATAATGCCACCACTCTTATGTATTGCATGGAGCAAATAACAAAACAAAATTATACTATAGCGTAGAGCTGGGCGATAGAACGATAACGATATGTATTGCGAAATAACTTTTTCTCAATAGAAAAATTAAACTATTGCGATAGACCTCACCGCTCTTGTCCTTTTTATAAAAAAATAAATAAAAATAAATATCGTGATATGAAAAAAATCTCATATCGCCCAGCTCTACTATAGTGTACTTTGTTAATGACCCAAGATCACTGGACTGTATGTAATTTACCAAAGTATAATCAGAGAAAACCAATGGCAAAATACCTATCGCAGCAGACTTACCATTTTCAATGAAGGACCGAAGGTAACCTGCCACTCTGCATTTATCCTCGAGAGCATTCCTCTTCTTCCTCATCTTCATCTTCTGTGGCAGGCCACAGTCATTTTATAGCTTTACTTATCTTGTAGTCTTAAGAGCATCAGCAACATTAGGTGTATTTTTATTAAATGTAACCAAGCTGTTCAACTAACCCAAGCATACAAAACAGTATATTGGTGTTTTGTGTCAACAATTAATGTTCATCCTTCATAAATTAACCAAATAGCTTTACTATTCAGATGTTAAAAGATGTGACCTGACCTTACCTCACAACAGGGAGCAGTCTCTGATTCCCTTGGTAAGAAAGGAGGAATGATGTCTGATCTTTCTGTCAGAAGCGGCCATACCATGGTTTCCTTAAGCCCTTTCCTCAGCTGCTTGACTTGACGACTTGTTTGTGTTATGACCTACAACGGTGAGACCAAACCAAAACTGAAGTTGGAGTCTGTAAAGTGACACACACTTTAAATGTTAAATATTTAAAGAACATCCACTGTACTAGTAAAAGCATTTTCAAATTATACCCACTTACAAAATCACTACGTTGAACTAAAATTGCTTTCTTTTCTTTCACATAGATTACTTGTCTTCCATATTAGCACAGAAGATAAGCCACTTTAAAACAGTCATGAATAACTATTACCTACAACAATGTAAATAGTAATACAGACATTAACCCAGAAGACAATTATTTTCTCTTACCTAATTTATAGAATTCTTTGCTATGATAAAAAACAGTATTAAAAAAAATCTGTGACTAAACTGATTAAAAAGCTCATTTTTGCCAGACAGACAGACTAACCAAGCAATAATAACATATCGTTACTTACCCTGAACAGCGTTTCGTGGAGTGGAGCTAGCTGTGATAGCGTTAGCATTTGCTAACGTTAACACTGTGCGGTTGTGATGAGAACTTGGACCAGGGACCACTTCATCTCCAGTACACTGCTGCAATACGCAGACTGAGGTGAAGACGTTCAATCTAAGCGGTTAGCAAGTTCTCTGAGTAACTCAGAAACGGACTTGTTTCCTGCAGCCATGCCCTTCACAAGAATTGATACACCTGTAACGTTATTCGCGCCCAGTGTTTTGCATTTGTCGGTGCCTTAAGTTTATTTTGAGCTGCATACTGCCGCCAGCTGCATAGGAGATGCATTGCACCATTAAACCTAAATCGACAATTCATGTGCTATTACTTATGTCTGAGTAAAGGAGCAACCAATCACACAACTGGCTCCGCCCTGTCTTTCTTGATTGACAGACAAAGTCATTCTGCTGAAAAGTCGCATTATGAAATAAATAGACCATCGGGAAAAACGGGATTTTGAAATAAAGACTGACTTTGAAAAAAGGTCATTTTGGACTAAAAACGGCTGGAAATAAATAAAATGCCTCAGGAATAATCTCTGTTATTGTGAAAAATAATGACCATGAAATAATATTTCACAATAATAAGAAAATTTATATAGCAGAATGTAATATGTTTCACAATAATGAGCATTGTTTTCAAAATGTGTTCCATTATTTCACAATATCATTCTCACATTACATATCTGTGTCTTATTTATTCACATAGTTATTTATTTCATCTTGACCTATTTATTTATTTAATTTTGAACACTTTGGAGTTCCATAAAAATGTGCCAAGTTCATGAAAAAGTCTGCCATTATCAGTAAATCTATGTTTGCCAAGTAGATGCTGGATGTTAAACTGAAACACAATTGCAGCTTGTTGGAGTGAAATGAAACAAAAATCAGATACTATGTAAGGCCATTTTCATCTTGTTGCTGATCACTTTTGTGCGGCTGTGTATAAAGTAAAGGTGTGTCTTCATATGTGTGTCAGGGACTCACTCCTTGCGGGCTGGTCTCTGGTTCTGTAGTACAGAGTGTAGTTACGGAGGAAACCACGAAGAAGCTCCACAGGTACAGGACTCCAGGTGAGCTCCACCATGCCGCCTGAGATCTGCTGCACTTTTACGTCAATACCAGCTGAGGGTGCTGTGCGGACAGAAACGAAAGCAGGCAGTGCGATGATGGCGATGATAACTAAACCACATGTTGTAAGAAAAAGGCTATACCCTTATTTCCCAACACCATCCAATCTGATTAAATTGTTTGCACCAGGAAACTGAGATGATATCATCTTGCCCACGAGTAGGTGACCTCCTTCCGTGACAGTGCGCAGCATTTCTATTCTTTTAAAGCTCTTTGAGTGTTCAGATAGAGTATAAGAACCAGTCCATTTACCCCTGTTCAGCATCTTGAGACAATGTCCCTCATTTTGACTGGCTCTGCAGAACATGCACTTTTCTAATGTCTGCCTTTTTATTATAATGAAATCAAGTTTTAGCCTATCTAATGTGAAGCCAATCAGTGAAAGTTGAAAATTACCATAAAGTCACAAGCTTTGCAGATTTTAATGAATCTGATGGAAACTCTATTTTCAGAAAAACAGAGTTTTTGTCCTTTTTGCTATTGTTATTTTTCTAATTTTGCACGAAGGGAAAATGTGAAATGAAGTGTGCATGCCATAAAATTGTAAGCCAAAGCTACATTCAAATATAACACATCTGCCTACATCCAAAAACTGTTTGCACATTGTTGTTGCTACGCATTTAGTTTGTTGGGGTCTAATCACCCTATCTATATGTAAAGGTGGACTGGGAGATTTTTATTTATTTATTTTTAATGAAAAATATGCTGTGTTGAGCTCACTAGATCACTGTCATGACTTAATCAGCACCAACACAGATTCAGCCAACAAAAGCAAGAATTAAAACAGCAGCTAAAAGTGACTTGTTTGTGTTGCAATTAGCCTTACCATCCTTATCAGCAATGGCGTGATGATGGTTTTCATGACATACAACACGAAGTCATTGGCTTTCATAATGCACAGAGATTATAGTGCAACTCATCTTAAGCATCAATGCTGCCATTCAACTATTTATATATATTTCTACTATTCATTCATTGTCCACATGAATTGCACAATTTTGTAAAAGAGTCTACTTCAGTTGTTAGTTGGATTACTTTGAATATTAGGAACTAATTTGCAAGAACATTTTTAAGAGGTGGAGCTTGAGCCAACTTGAAATTCGCCCTTGTATCTGCGAAATTATTCGTTTAAAAAAAGAAAAAGTTCATCTTTAACAGACGACCTTGAGAGTAGCAGTCACACGCACGATGGGGAAATTGTGAAGCATTGTGTATTTTATTTTTCTTACTGTATTTTTCACAGTAAGAAAAATACACAACCCTCAAAAGCCAAATAACAATCACATCGAGGTTGAAAGGCTACTTTAAAGCTCAGCATGAAACAACTGCAGTGTTGCACAGACTACATACTTCCTTGCCGTGTGTACGTGTAGAGCGTTGTGTTTTTCCCCGCTCCTCGTTCGCCATACACGGCTCTCACAGAAACAGCATAACGCTCCATTGGCTTTAATCCCTCTGAAAAGAGATCAAACGTGAAATACACTTTACTTCTCTGCTCTGTGTCTTCCTCATAAATCATCATCTTGATAAGTGGATATTAAGATTGATGGCGCCGCAGTTTTAAACAGGCAGAGTTGTATTTTACAGGATTACCTGTGATAACCAGCGATGTCTGGTAGCGATTCAGCTCTTCCCAGTATAGCGTGCTGCTATTTTTCTCTCTCACCGCAAACCACTCCACCACATAGCTGCTCACAGATGCATCAGTTGGAGCCACCCACCGAACCTCCAAGCTACTGTCGTTCAGAGGAGTTGCAGTAATGTGGCATGGGGATGGTGACTCTGTGGAGCGAGGAGGAACAAGATGACTACCACGGGATTTAAAAAACAATTGTTAGTGCATTAAATTTTTTTTCTGGCGTCTCTTGTTTGATATTGGTCCCTTATAATGTCATAAATTACCAAAAGTCAGATTAAACAATGGTGTTGGTAAATAATGGTGTATCTGCACCATTATTAGTACAGTTTGCTGTCTAATTTGTTCACAGGATTTCTTTTAGTGTAATACCTGCCCTTCCGCCAATGAAAGATCTCTTTATGACAGACAAATTAACTTTTAACAAATGCGGATGACAAATGCACCAAAAGGCTTTGAAAGGTTCAAAGACCTTCTTTGGGCCCTGTCATGCTTTGCTCCTCAAAAGAACTTTGTCTGCTGTTTCTTTTAAACATGGATAATAACACACTATTCAGTCTTTCCTTTATACTGTTTATATTGTGTCATGTTTATATTATATAAACTCTGTGTTTTTAAAAGTCCTATACAAATAGTTATTATTTTTATTATTATTATTTTGTAGTAAGAATCAGCCGCATGACATCTGGCGTGTCACGTTATTAAGTATTTTTGTTTCCTGAATTCAGGTTCAGGTCAGGCAGGCTGTTCCTCCCACTCACATCCTCCAGGTTACACTGTCAGTGTCCATATGGGCTCTGAAGTCCCCAAGTAGGACAAGTAAGTCTCCGGCTGTGGCACATTTCAGCACTCCAGTCAGGGACCTGAAGAAGGCAAGGTACTCTGCTCGACTGACCCAAAGGCGCAGGGAATCAACCTTCTCGTTTAGTGAGGAAAACCCCAACGTGCAGTCGTTGAACTATATATACCCACCAGAGTCCAACCCCTCTTTAGCAGACTGGTTCCTGAACCCAAGTTGTGGGTTGAAGTGAGCCCAACTATATCTAGCTGG